>NC_135611.1:43175227-43808181 GCF_053574225.1 Canis aureus | reverse complement strand
AATATGTGGGTACACACACACACACACACACACACACACACATCCTTCAAAAGCATATCTGAGAGCAAGTGGCTGTGATAAGAAGTCTACTGACTACTAAAATCCAAAGCATTCTCTGCAAAGAGGAGTGCTTGGATTTTTTGATCAACAATAGTACATCTCCTGGAGTTCTCATTGGCCATAAATAAAGGAAATCAAAATAATGCTGTTTCTAAGTGTCCATCATACACAAATACTTCTATCTTCTCTTGATAAGTGGGTATAGATATTTTGAACAGGAATATGTCTAAATGTATTGTTGGGTTTTATTTTTAGATACAACATGTATGGTAATGAATATGCTAAACTGTATCTTTCATTATATCCTATTTTATTTTATTATTTGATATTTCATACAAATAACCTCTGGAGCTGATATTCAAGGTTTTATTTTCATCCATCTTCTCCAGCTTCCAGGAAAGAACTCCCCCTTACGTATGTAAACTTCCTATGATCATTCCATGTAACTTGAGCTTCCCCACAGCATGACAGATCCAGGGTGGTCAAATTTCTCACAAGCCTGCTTAGGGTTTCAACTACAAAAAGTGGAATCTGTCAGGCCTTTAAGAGGCTAAGCTCAGAGAGCCTAGGTGGCTTAGTAGTTGAGCATCTGCCTTTGGCTCAGAGCATGATCCTGGGATCCTGGGACTGAGTCCGGCATTGGGCTCCCACAGGGAGCCTGCTTTTCCCTCTGCCTGTGTCTCTCCCTGTGTCTCTCATGAATAATTAAATAAAAATCTTTTTTAAAAATTAAAAATAAATTTAAAAGAAAAGGTTGAGCTCAGAGTTGGCTGTGTATCACTTCTGTCATATGTTATCAATCAAGCAAATGAATAAGCTGTTCCATATTCAAGGGTAAAGGATTAGAATACTTTTCAATAAGGACAGTACAAAATAAGCAGCCATTTAACCTATGACAATCAATGGACTCAACAGTGCTCAAATTATCTGTGACTGAACAAATGGCTGTAAGAATCTTGGGGGAGGCCTTAAATGCAAAAATCACAGTAGAAGCTGGGGAAGAAACCATGCCTGTCCTAACAAGTAACTTTTCTCTTTTTGAGAAACAGTTTTGGGCTTGCTATTAAGTTCTGATAGGGATTGGCCTTAGAGAAAGGGACACCAACTAATTAAGTGACCTGAGCAGAATATTATCAAGTGGATCATCCAATCCACCAACTAGAGACATGCCCAACAGACATGCCAAGGGGAAGGGGTACATATTTTCTCAGGCTTTGGTAGGTCTTTACTACACAGTAACATCAAGCGGATATTCACATTCCAGGATGCCTGTTCCTGCTGCACATCACTTAGTCCTCAGCAAACACCTGAGCCTTATTCGGAATTCCCTCTGACTGGATGACTGAGAAGGAAAAATGTTAAGCCTGGTTTACAGATGCTTCTTCATGATATCCACAGAAAATTGGATTATCATGGCTCTCTGTTTTCCATTTAAGGTGGTCCTGAAGGACAGTGGGAATGAAAATTCCTTCAAGTAGGAAGAGTGTCAAACTACTATATTCATTGTTGTGTTGTCTCAGGTATGTGATTCTTACTATTAAGGGGAGATAGGAGTGCTGATGTATGGTTGGAGACAAGGAGGAGAATGCATATTATTTAGGGAATCCTACTGGATCCCTAGTAGTTCACCCACATGTGATTGTACAAGAGAAGGACATAATTCAGCAGCCTAGTACAGGCAGGATCATCAAGAGTTCAAAATTCCCAGGAATAAATTTCAAGTCACCTGTCAACTAAAGAAACTGTTCAGTGAAGGTATTGGTCAAAAGCAAAGGAAATGTGAAATGAGTAGTTAAGAAAGAAATTATTCTATATCATATATGACTTTGTGACATTTATAAATGATGACTACAACATCACCTACATTTTTGCATCGTGCTGCTATATTCTTTTTTGTATATGACTCTGGGTTTTTTCCCACTCTCTATTCTTACCAATGATATTATACAGGATGTGTGGGTAATGATGGTAATGATATTTTAGTGCAGAGATTACAGGATATCAAGATGCTGCTGAGTTATGAACCAATAGAAGAATGAACATAAACCAGAAATTAATGCAGAATCTGATGAGACTTTGTGCAATTGCTTTCAGAAAGAAGGTTGTTTTTGTTGATGCAGGAATGGATCCATTATGTTAGGCAGTAGCATTTTGAAGGCTATGCTTGCCTTTATTTTAACTGACTGAGCCACCCAAGTGCCCCTACTTTTGCATCTATTGAAAATGTTCATTTTTTCCTTTTGGTATGTTAATACACAAATTTCACTTCCAGACACTGCAGTACTGGGAGATGAGCTCAAGAAGGGTGGGGAGGAGCTGGAATTGGTGTTGAGTGAGCCGATGTACATTCTCTACCTGGTTTG
This sequence comes from Canis aureus, assembly GCF_053574225.1. Taxonomy (NCBI): domain Eukaryota; kingdom Metazoa; phylum Chordata; class Mammalia; order Carnivora; family Canidae; genus Canis; species Canis aureus. The sequence continues at coordinate 43,805,758 of NC_135611.1, read as the reverse complement.
CCCCTTTGGTTTTTCAACATTCACCTCTTCCCATCTTCCAGTACTTAAAGTTCCAAATAACCTCACAGTGACTTCAAAATATTTCATCTCAGGTCATGATCTCAGGGTTCTGGGATGGAGCCCCCCTTGCATTGCATCTGGCTCTGCACTTCAGAGGGGAATCTGCTTCTCCTCTTCCTGCTCACACACGCTCTCTCTCTCTCTCCCTAAAATAAACAAAATAAAATCTTTTTTAAAAAGTAGATGCAAAAGTAACACTCCATGGGTACCTGGGTGGCTCAGTCAGTTAAGCAGTGGACTCCTGGTTTCAGCTCAGTTTGTGATCTCAGGGTTTTGGGATCCCACCCCACGACCAGCTCCATGCTCAGTAGGGAGTCTGCTTGAGGATTCTTCTCTCCTCCCCCCTCTGCTCCTCTCTCTGCTCTCTCTTGTCCATGCTGTCTCTCTCTCTCTCTCTCTAAAATAAATAAATCTTTAAAAAAAAACAAAGTAACATTCTTTAAAATCAACTCATATTCATGATTGTTTCAAAGCTCATAACCAATAGAAGTTAACTTCCTAACCTGATAAAAGAATTTGCCAGCCTTGGCAGCAAAAGTTGCCTCATATTAAAATATATATACATTTCTACCATTACTTACAATATTCCAAACTAACACAATAAAACAGAAGAATAAATGAAATATTAACGTGAAATAAAATAGGAAAATGTGTCATTGTTTGCAGGTAGTGAGTGCATTTGCATACCAAAAATTAAAAAATAGTAATGAAAACAATTATAATACTAACATTTATTAAGCCCTTACTGTATCAGGAACTTTTCTAAACTGTTTATTTACAGAAAGTAACTGAATAAAGAAATTATTAGCAAAAATTATAATCTCTACCAAAAACCAAATATTTTGGATAAAATATAATTTTTAACAGTCCAGCAAGTAATTAGATACATGCATATACAACATACACAATAAAATAATGGTCCTGTAAATATTGGAACCTAAAAAGAAAATATGAAATAAAAAAGCCTAGTCCCAATAGAAATAAGTGTGTACAAGTAGCCTAGAAATAACCAAATTAACAATGAATAAAACCTATAGGGACAAAATTTGAAAATATTATCTAAAGGCATAAAATACAAATAGATAAGCAAATGTAAAACAGGGGATTCAATATGGTATATAGTTCATGTCTATCTAAATTTATCTGTAAATCAATGTAATTCAACTCAATGTAGCAAGATTTCTGCTAAAAATTGACAAACTGGTATTAAAGTGCATATTTAAAATAAGCATATGAAAATAGAAAATAAGAAATTAAAGAATAAACAACAAAATGAGGAATTGTGGGTTATTTTGAAGTTATGGCAACTAAATATTTTATTGCACAGAGAAAGACAAATATATCAGTGGAAATAAAATTGGAAACAATGAAAACAAACAAACAAACAAGTAAGCCTGCACTGAAAGGAAAGCTTCCTCTGTGACAGGAATGGCATCATGAATTAGGTCAGATAGGAAAATAAAATATGATCCCAAGATGAATTTAAATAAGCAAGGATAAAAAACAAGGTAAGTAGTTTAAAACTCTTTGAAATAAATGTAGAATATCTTTAGCATGTCAAGACAAGAAGAAATTTGTTAAGCAAGATATAGGCTGCTCAAATCATAAAGAAAAATATACTGCAAAATTAATACATCACAAATGACAAAAGTAACTATAAGCAAGGTTAAAAAGCAGGCTTTGGACAATGGAGATATTTGAAACATATATAACATACAAAAAATTATTTATCAAAGTGTATCAAGAATTCCTACACATAGTACAGTGAGCAAATAATAAAGTATTCAAGCAGGAATTCACTGAAAGGAAAATCACGTAAGCAGCAAATTAATTTTCCAGTTGATTTGCATGTAGGTGGGATCTGTGTAACTGAGTTTTGGCAAATAGGATGCCAACAGAAGCAATGAATGGTACTTTCAATTTGGGGGGGAAACTAAATAGAAATGGAGAAGGAGGAGGAAGAAGAAGAGGTGGAAGAAGAGGAAAAGTAGAGAGAGAAAGGAGAAGCAACAGCACCTGTCACCACCTGCATGGTCCTTCAGCTCCCTTTATCCTCCTCTGACAAAAGTGAAGATAAAGTACTCCTGTGGCAGAGCTACAGGATGAAGGAAGTCAGCTTGCTGCCATCTTATTCCTTATGCAGGAAATTGAGTTCATGGCTTACTATTGCAGCACAGCCTAACCCTAACCTAACGTGACACTCAATCACTCAGTCTGATGTAGCCACAATTTCTACATCCCAGTTAAGGACAACTATTTCCCTCCAAATGTTCTACCTCCTTTTCTTCCTTGACATCCAACCTCCAATCCATCAGTGAATCTTACAGCTCTGCCTTCAGAAAACATCCAGAATTGAACTTTGATAATCATCATCCAAGTGATCTTCATCTATCACTTAGGTTACTTCAGTGGTGAAGCAATTACTCTCCCTGCTTCCTTATCATTCTTCTATAGTCTAATCTCAACACAGTAACTATAGTGATTCTCTTGAAATGCATGTCAGGATTTCTGTAACACCATGTCAGCAATGCAGTTGCTTTAAACCTCCCAAACATCTCCAGAAAACCAGATAGAAAAACCAGTACAGGGGCTTCTGAGTGGCTTGGTTGGGCAACAGACTTCTGATGATGTCAGTTCAGGCCATGTTCCTGGGGTCCTGGGATCAAGCTCTGTGCTCAGCAGGGAGTGTGCTTCTCTGTCTCCTTCTCCCTCTGCCTTCCCTGGCTCATGCTTGCAGGCAGGCACTCTCTCTCTTTCTCAAATACATACATACATACATACATACATACATACATAAAATATTTGAAAAAAATAGAGAAAGAGGCGGACAGTAGAAGGGAGGATTTTTGAGGGGCTCACAGAAAGGAACCCTAAGAAATATGAAGTACTTTGGAAGACAAGGCTTATGAACCTCAGGGACAAGAAGTAGAAATTCTTTCTATGCTAGACAAAGTTTTGAGAAACAAACAAATGGCTAACAGAGAGAGAGTATATATTTAATCTTTCCTGGTAAAAACCAAAAAAGAAATTCTTAGACTGTGATTCATAGAAAGCCACCCGAATCTGCATTTCTCCTAATATCCCAGGAAATCTCACCTTATTTTGTTCCTTATGCAAACATAAGAAACGACAACAGAAAACTCTTTCTAATGTCACACGAAATCATTAGAATGGAAAGATAAATGAGACCTTAATAAATAAGACAAACAGTAAGAACTCACTAGAAAAATGAGGTCACAGTAGATGAAAACTGCAATGTAATATTTCAGTATTAGACAACAATTAAAGCTTTGATAAAAACAGCACAAGAAATAGAAAATCTCAGAAGAAATTTTTTATGGCTTTTCGTAATTTTTTTTATTGGAGTTCAATTTGCCAATATATAGCATAACACCCAGTGCTCATCCCGCCAAGTACCCCCCTCAGTGCCCATCACCCAGTCACCCGAAACCCCCCACCCATTTCCTCTTCCACTACTCCTTGTTCATTTCCCAGAGTTAGGTGTCTCTCATGTTTTGTCACCCTCACTGATATTAAGTATCAATAAAAAATTAGGAAAAAATAAAATAATATGTTGTAAAATAACGCTAAATTGGAAAAGCATGAGAGTAAAGAAATACTAAAAAAGACACAGTAGGGGAAATAGGAACAAGAAAGAAGAAAATTGGGGGGAAATCATACAGAAATAAAGAAAATGATTTTTAAAAATCCAGGATTTGAAAAATGTGTGTGTAGTAGGCAGAATAATGCCCTCCACCAAAGATGTTTACATCCTAATCCCAGGAACCTGTAAAAATATTGCCTTGCATAGTAAAAGAACCCTGCTGTTGTGATTAAGTTAGAGATGTTGAAATGGGGAAATTATCCTGGATTACTCAGATGGATACATTACAATCATAAGAGTATTTATGGGACTGAAGCAGGAGTGTCAAAGTCAGAGAATACGTGACATCAGAAGCAGAAGTCACAGTGATGGGAGCCCATGAGCCATAGAATGCAAGAAGCTTTGAGAGGCTGGAAAAGATGGAAATAGACTCTTTATAGCTTCCAGATGGAACAGAAACCAGCTAGTCTCAACTTCTGACATCCAGAACTCTAAAATTATAAATTTGTGTGGTTTTAACTCACAAAATTTGTGATAATTTATTGTAGCGACCATAGGAAATGGGTATAGGAAATGTGATAGACATTGAAGACAGAAAATAAGAAAACCACATATATAATTGAAGTCTTCAAAGAGGAAAACCAAAGTAATGGAAAAAACAAATATTTAAAACCATGATTGGAAAATATTTCCTGAAATAGAATAGTAAAGAACAGAGCACACTGTGTACCTGAGAAAATTGACCAGAAATGATCAACTTCAGGCCATACTGTAAGCCAAAATTACTATTTTTTTTTATAAAGGAGGGGATCCCTTTAGTTTCCAAACAATAAGTCAAAATCACTTATAAGAGAACAACTCTCAAATTAATATGAGAACTCTCCAAAGCAACTTCTATGTTAGAAAAAGAATGTAGCAACTTAAAAAAAAAAAAAAAGATTTTAAAAGAAAGAAAATGTGAGACAAGAATTTTATGTTATAGCCAAACCTGTCTTCAACATAAAAGCCAAAGGCAAACAGCTATAAATATGGAAGATCTCAAGGAATATCATTCCTATAATCACTTCATGATGAATCTACAAAAGAATGAGGTTCAAACACAAAATATTTGTAGAAAGTTTAGCAAATATTTAACTTGATAGAACTAAGACTGAAACACAGGAATAAGGGTAAAAAAATAGAGTTTTTACATGTTTAATCATTAACATTAACAAAAATTACAACTTAGAAATATCATGGATAATGAAATAAGCCCACAGATTACCACAGATGACTTAATTAGAGGCAAAAGAATATTATCTGAAGCTAATAAGTTAAGTAATAGAAGCTGAAGTATATGTAAGACTTGAAATATACATAAGACTTAACAGTATATTTTAAGATAATTAAGGCAGTAGAAGTTTAAGTAATTTGGAGAATAGAGATTAACACCAAAATAATGCTCAAGATTAAACTTGGAAGGTCAAGGCAAAGCAGAAACTAACTTTAGTCTTAGATACAAACAGAATCTAAAAAGAGAGATGATTAAGAGTAATATAAAAATAGTATAGGGCAGCCCCAGTGGCGCAGCGGTTTAGCGCCGCCTGCAGCCCAGGGCGTGATCCTGGAGACCCTGAATGGAGTCCCACGTCGGGCTCTCTGCATGGGGCCTGCTTCTCCCTCTGCTTGTGTCTCTGCCTCTCATTCTCTCTCTGTGTCTCTCTGAATAAATAAATATATAAATCTTAAAAAAAAATAAAAAATAAAAATAGTATAAATAAAACTACAAAATTTGAATCACAACTTCCTATATCCTGAAAGAATTATCAACAGAAAAGCTTTAAAAAGGACACTTATTTTTAGTTGAAATATTAAGCCATATAGAAAATATATTATAAAACAAGATAACAAACTGAAACCAACAATATCAATGATTAAGTAAATGTAAATGAGCTTAAATCACTTATTAAAACATTCAGATTACTTACACAGCAAAACCCAATACTTTGTCATACCTAAAACAAAGGGTTTTGGTAAAGTTAAAAATTTAAGAATAAGCAAAGATATGCAAGGCAATGCAAAAATAATGTTGTGAACAATATCTTGAGGTAGAAGGAATGAAGTAAAAAAAAATAATAAACAAGTCAAATAAAGGTCATTTTATAATGCTAAAAGCTACATTCAAAAAAGTGCATAACGGGATCCCTGGGTGGCACAGCGGTTTGGTGCCTGCCTTTGGCCCAGGGCACGATCCTGGAGATCTCGGATCGAATCCCACATTGGGCTCCCGGTGCATGGAGCCTGCTTCTCCCTCTGCCTGTGTCTCTGTGCCTCTCTCTCTGTGACTATCACAAATAAATAAAAATAAAATAAAGATTTAAAAAAAAAAAAAGTGCATAACACTGATATCTACCTACCAAAAAAACATGAGACTCAAATTTTTCAAATTGCAGCAGAAGTAACCACTGTTCTTGAAATTCATAAAAATAGAACCACATGAGACTGGCTTCTTTCACTTGATAAAATGTTTTTAGAGTTTTATCCATGTTGTTGCATGCATTGATATCTTGTAGTCATTTTATTAATTATTTTATTTTTAGTGCTTTAGTCTATGAACATACCACTTATTCACTCTTCTATTGAGGAAATATTTTTTCCAATTTGTGATTATTATGCATAATTCTGCTATGGCATTCATGAACCTTCCTGCAAATAGGTTTTCATTTCCCTTGGGTAAATATCCAATATGGAATTATTGAGTCTTGGGGATAAGTATGTTTTGCTTTATAAAGAATTGAGTTTTCCAAACTGGTTGTACCATTTTATACACCAGCAATGTATGTGAGTCCCTTTGACTCAAAATCCTTTTCAAAATCTGACAATTTCAGAATTTTTCATTTTACCTTTTCTTGTGGTCATATGCTGATTTACATTCGTTAGCAGTTATAAACTGCATTGTGGTTTCAATTTACATTTCCCAGATGACTAATGACATTCATACATTTTTGTGTGCTTATTGACTACTTATAATATTTCTTTATAAAGATTCTGTTCAAATAATTTATCCATTTTAATCAGGTTGTTTTTCTTATAGATTTTTGGGAGTTTTTGATATAGATTCTAGATAGACATATATGTCAGTTTTATGCATTTGAATATTTTCTTCCCAACTATGACTTGAATTTTCATTTTTGTACTGTGACTTTTGATAAAAAGAAGTCTTGATGATGTGCAATTTATCATTTCTGGTTTCATACAAAAGATTACTAAGTTTTGTAGATCCATAAAACTAGCAACCGTGTAATTTTAGCTTTTAGGATTATCTATTTCATATAATTTTTTAAAATATGGACTGACGTTGATAGTCAAGCTTCTTTTCTTTTTCAATATGAATATCTGGCATAGTACATTTTACACTATTCCTCTCCCCCACTGAATTGCATTGGCAATTCTACTGAAATTTATTTAACTGTAAAAATGTAGATCTGTTTCTGGATTCTTCATTCCATGTCATTGACTATTTTTTTTTTAAAGATTGTATTTATTTATTTACTTATTTATTTATTTATTTAGGAATGAGTGAATGAGAAAGAAGAAGCAAGGGGAGGGGCAGAAGGAGAAGCAGACTCCCCACTGAGCAGGGAGCCTGATGTTAGGCTGGATCAGGGACTCCAGGATCATGAGCTAAGCCCAAGGCAGAAGCTTAATGGACTGAGCCATCCAAGTGCCCCTGACTGACTATTCTTAAGCAAATAGTATGTCTTCATTATTGTATCTTTATACTAAGTTTTAAGTCAGGTATTACAGGGATACTTGTGTGGCTCAGTGTTTGAGCATCTGCCTTTGGCTCAGGTCACAATCCAGGGGTCCTGGGATCAAGTCCTGCATCAGGTGGTCTGGAGGGAGCCTGCTTCTCCCTCTGCCTATGTCTCTGTCTCTCATGAATAAGGAAATAAAATCTTTAAAAGAAAAAAATCAGGCATTGTAAATCTTGGAACTCTTCTTTTTCAAGATTGGTTTGTGTATTCTCAGTCCTTTGTATTTTTATATGAAATTTATAAAAATTGCATTCAAAATACAATACAAGTACTTTTCCAAAAATGATTTTGCATCCTCATACCTTGCCAAATACACTTATTAATTCTAGTTGATTTTTAATTTTTTTCCTCTAAATTTACTATGTACAGAATCCTGTCATCAACAAATAAACATAAACATTGTTTCCTCTTTCCAAACCTCATGGCTTTCATTTTTCAGTGCCTTTCATTTTTTTAATCACTTATTGCACTAAGTAGAACCTCCAGTGGAATATTAAATAAAACTGGCAGGAGTGAATTTCCTTGTTTTGTTTCTGATCTTCAGGGAAAGCATTTAATATTTCATCATTACATATAATTCACTGTGTTTGTCAGGCTCTCCTCATCACATTGAGGAAGTACTTAATTGTTTCCTGTTTGCTAAGAGTTTTTTATCATGAATGGGTGTTACATTTTGCGAAATACTTTCTTTGCAACTTATTTAGATGATTATTTGTTTTACTCTTCTTTATTCTGATAATATAGTGAGTTATGTTTATTTTTCTAATGCTAAAGCAAACTTGCATTCCTGAAATAGACCCAGTATTTATGATGTGCACAATCCTTTTATGTATTGATAGATTGGATATATCAATTACATTGTTAAGAACTTTGTTTATATTTAAATGAGTGCTATTGGTATATAATTGCCTTTTTTAAAAGATTTTATTTATTTATTCATGAGAGACACAGAGAAAGAGGCAAGGATACAGACAGAGGGAGAACAGGCTCCTCGCAGGGAGCCCAATGTGGGACTCATCCACAGACCAGGGATCATGCCCTGAGCCTAAGACAGACACAACTGCTGAGCCACCCAGGCATCCCTATGATTGTCTTTTTAAATATAATTTTCCTTTTGGGTCAAAAGAAGGGTTATTCTAGACTCATAAAATTAGTCAGAAAGTGTTGTCTTCCTCTATTTTCTGATGGTACTCATATAAATTTGGAATTATTTCTTTTTTTTAGCGTTTATAAAAGTCACCAATGAGCCACCTCGGCAGAGTTTTTCTTGTAGGAAATATTTTAATTACAAATTAAATTCCTTTATATAATATAGGAAGATTCAGATTTTCTGTTTCTCCTTATGCATGATTATTTTCTGTCTTTCAATGATTTTGACCATTTCATCAAAGCTATCAAATTTACTGGAAAACATCATTCATAATATTCCTTCATTATCTTTTTAATTGCTGTGGGAACTGAAATGGTACCTATCAATTTTCCCTATCAATTTTTGTTATTATATTTCCTCTCATTTTTCATTGTTAAAGACTTAGTAGTAGAGGTTTATTGATATTATTGATGAATTCAAAATACTTGCTCTTGCCTTTGTAGGTATTCTTTGTTTTCTCTTTCCTAGATTTCCTCTCTAAACTTTATTATTTCTTTTCTTCTTACTTTTGGTTCATTTTTCTTTTCTTTTCTTTTCTTTTTTTTTTTTTTTTTTTAGCTTTTTAAGGTAGAAACTTATTGCATTGATTTGACATTACATTTTTTTCTTAATAATTTTCTTAATCTGACAATTCTTCCTGACTGTAACTACTAATTTTGTGGAAAGAAAGAGAAGGAAAGCTAGGCTTAAAATGCAGAATGAACCCATGCAACTTGACATTCTCACAAGGCCTGGAACCTTGGGCCTTGCAGCTCAACAGCACGGCCCAAATGACACTGGACTAGGGCAAAATCAGTGAGATTCACATGGTGGTGGAGGGATTGGGCTAAAAGGAGATAGATAATCTCAATGTTATTAAAGTTGGTTATCCCCTCATTTTAGCTGCCAGACATAGGAAATAGCTCTCACTGTCTGGAAAAGTACTATCCAAAAAAGGTATAACTTCATCTCCACTATTATTTTATATACTTCTGATATGAAATTAAGCATTACAAAAGGTACAAAGATTCAAGGAAAAAGGACCTGCAATATCAAGATACTGTATCTAGCAGATGAGGAGGACTTTGAAAATACTAATGCATATAAATTATAGCAAAAGGTAAAGAATGGGTAAACATGGTAAATCTCAACAAATAAATGGAAACCACAAAAATAAAGATACACTAGAAATTCTGGAGCTGAAAAATACACCACCTGAAATCAAAAGTACATTAGATAGGCTTAATAGCCCAATGAACACTGCAGAAAAAAAGTGTAGTGAATTTACACACAGGTTGACTGATGCAAATTATCAAAAAATAATGAGGGAGGAAATAAAAGAATCAAAGAAACTGAATAGAAAATGTAAGCAATGTTAACTAATTTTACAAACACGAAATTGAGTTTCCAGGAGACGTGGGGAAAAATGAGAGGAAGAAAAGTTGAAGAAATAGTAGAAACTAATCTATTGTGGGGTACCTGAGTGACTCAGTTGGATAAGCATCTGACTCTTGGTTTCAGCTTGGTCATGATCTTAGGGTCATGAGATTGAGCATAAAGGTGGGCTCCCAGAGAGCTGAGCTGAATGGAGCCCACATGAGATTCACTCTCTCCTCTGCCCCTCCTACCCCCTCACCCCCATCCCTGCTCCCTCTAAAAAAATTAATATTTTGTGACTTATACAACTTCTTTCTGTTCTGATAGTTATTTCCTCCTTGTTATTCCTTATTTTGAGTGTTTGCACTTTATTCACCTTTATTTATTAATTGTACTGATGGTTTATTGATTTTATCAGCTTTTCAAAAAATCTGTTTTACTTTATTATTTATTCTGGTTCAATTCGTTCTGCTTACATTTTAGTAATTTCTTCCTCTGCTTGTCTTCAGATTATCTTGTTTTATTCCCCTAACTTTTGGGAGGAAATAATTATCATAATTGCTTTTAGTCTTTCTCAGCTTTAAGAACCCAACAAATTCCAAGCATGTAAATAAAAGAAATCTACAGAGGGAATAAAGACAAAAAGAGGAGCTTAAGAGAACTCAGAGAGAAAAGATAGATAATATAAAAGTAAAATGATTAATAGAGTGACAGCTGGCTTCTCAGGAGCAAATATGGAAAATGAAATATGTGAAATGCCTTTAATTTCACATCTAAATATAACTAAAGAAATATGTGCTCACACAAATCATAGGAAATATTTCTAAGAATATTCATATCAGCAATGTTCTTAATAGCTCAAAATTTGAAACTATTGAAATGTCTATTAACATTAGAACAGATATACAAATGGTATATTTATTCATTATATCATGGTATGGCATATTCATAAAATAGAATACTGTGTAGTAATGAAAATAAATACAGCTCATGCATCAACATGGATGAACCCAAAATCGAATATAGGTAAAAAAAAGTAAGTCACAGAAAAAAATACCTATTTAATTCTGTTTATGTAAAGTGTGTAAACAAGCAAAACTTACAAAATATGTTTTAGCAATATATATATGTGGTAGGTAAAATAATGCTCCCTCACAGATGTTAACCTCATATATAATCCTCAGACCCTGTGAATATGTTACCTTACGTGGTAAACACACACAAACACACACACACCTTTGAAATTGTGTTTAAGGACCTTGAGATGGGAAGATTATCCAGGTGGGTCCAATCTGATTACATGGAGCCTTAAAGGCAGAGAATCCCTTCCAGCTGTAACTGAAGGGAAACTAAGTAACAAAGTCACTTAAAGGAAGATGAAGTGTGATTTAAAAAGGTCAGAAAAATGCAACATCGTTGGCTTTAAAGGCAGAACATCAAGAGCCAAGGAATGTGAGTCGTCTCTGGAAACTAGAAAAGTGAGAGATGGGTTCTCTCCTAGAGCATCTAGAAAGGAATGCAGCCCTGTCAACACCTTGATTTTATAGCCCGGCGAGACCCACATCAGATTCCAAACCCACAAAATTATAAGATAATTCACTTATATTGTTTTAAGCTGCAAGATTGTGATAATTTGTTATATCAGTAATAGAAAATAAATATAATATACATATACTAAAATTATATGTTTTTAATGTATAAAAATGAATTAACACAAAATCCAGAGTCCAAATATACTCATAATTCTGAGGTACTGGGAAATGTTTTAATTCTCAAAATGATAAATACATGGTGGTTGTTTTTTAGTGTTTATTAAACTTTATCATGAATAATGTATTTTATACATAAAATATTTTTAAGACAAAAGCAATAAACTAGGCATGTTTGCCACAAAAGGAGCATCTCCTTCAGTGCTCTGAATAGGCATCTGCTTGGGTTGTAGATTTACTTATCAGTGCCATGACTGGATGGATGGATGAATGGATGGCAGAGCAGAGAGGTATGGTGGCAGTGTGGTCTCTTGCATTTTCTACCCCCTAGAATAGCAAGGTTGTGTGAATTTCTCATGAAATTCACACATGTGTGGACATCAGGAAACCTAACCTGTTTTTGAGTCAACTTGCTGGAGTCCCAGCCAAGAGGACTGCCCACTTGGTGAGAAGACTTTAGCAACAAAAGTCCATGGGGAGACTGCCAGTGACAGAAACCAGTGTGACCACAGTGCTGGAACAGCAAGCAGCTGGATCCCAGGTATAAGGGGCTGAACAATGGAAGCCCTTGCACAGCCCTCCTAAGAACTCATGCGTGTGCTCACAGCCAGCCAGCATATGGACACATGCCATATAAATGAAAACGCCAGTAGTCCATTAGTGTCTGTTTCCAAAGCACAAACAGCCAACAAGGAGAGAACTGTGGCCAAAACCAGTTAAATAAAGACATGTTTGCCCTTTTCTCTACATCTCTCGTCCCTGACTCCCTCCGACCCAGTGGAGCTGAGGCCTGGCTAGAGGAGGTGGGGGAGGGAGTAACAGAGCAGAGTGTGCCCAAACTTCATTCCAAGTCCCTTGTGCCAAGAGCCTATCCTGCAATGGAAATAAAAAGAGTTTTGAAAAAAAATAAATTAAAATTTTAAACTGGGCTGGAGTGAGCTTAATAATGGAAAGTGACCAGATAATTATGGAATCTGCCCAAAATATCATCAAGGAATGGGAAAAGGGATTTGACACAGAAAGGTTTAAAACTGTAACTGTAAAATGGAAACTATGCAACAATATTCTGTCAAATTGATACTGCTAAAAAAAGTTACATTGACATGGAAAGGTCACATGACCCTGTCAAGCAGTGAAGTGTAATGTTCAAGTTCAAAGATAGCGGGGATTGTAGCCCCTACATCAAGTGTCATAGCTCAGCCAGTCTTTAACCTGAGATAATTTAAGCTTTTTGTGAATCTACAAAATGTAAAATAAATCCAAAAATGAGAAAGTATCTTGGTTTGCTCAATTTAAAAAAGGATAGTAGTACCTATTTTATAGGGTTGTTGTATGGATAAATCAAATTATAGGCACAAAGTGAACAGGGTACTTGACACAGGGTAAGTGCTCAATGGATGTGAACTTTAATGACTGGGTGAGAGTCCCAGAGATTTTCTGGAGCTGGTGAGTCCTGGGCTACAGAATGAATAATCATTAGGGGACGGGTCCACTGAGGGGTGTTGGTAATAGGGAACGATGGGGACATTCCAGGCAGTGAAACAGCATAAGCAAAGAAACAAAGCAAGAAACAGAAGCACTGTGGTGTTGCAGGGGTAGGGGAGGGTGGGACAAACATTTTGGTGCGGCTGGAGCAGACCCTGTTGGTCAGGGAGAGAAGTCTGAGAAAGGAAGGTAAGGAAAGCCTCGAGTGCCCTACATCATAGCATTCTGTGCTCTGCATCCCAGAGAAAGGTCCAAACTCTTTCATTATTATACATATAAGGTCCTTTTTGATCTAGCTCCTGCCCACCTTTCAAAATTCAAAAGCTCACGCGGTGCATAGACAGAGAGATAGATGACTCCAACATATGACCTGAGGTTTTTTGAATACATTAAGGGTCTCCCATCTCAGCACACTGCTCACACTCTCCTGAATGCTGGAAACGCTCTAATTCTAACTTCATGTGATGAATTCCTCCTTTCAAATTTAATTTAATAGGCACTACCACCACCACTGGGAAACCTTGTCATTCTTTTTTTTTTTTTTTTTTAAATATTTATTGGGCACTTTTTCCTACATGGCACTGTGTATGATGCTGGGGCTACAGTGTGAGCAAGCAAAGTACCTGCCCGCAAGAGGCAAGTCTTATGAGGGAGATGATCCAATACATAGGCAATTCCTAAAGAACGTTATGACTCAAATCTGTACAGGGCACTCTGAGAGCCCTGGACTCCTGACCCAGGCCCCTGGGATCAGAGAAGTTCCCCCTCATGACAACAATTCTTCTGTATTCCTGTCGCACCCACTTAGACTGCCAGGGAGGAAGGAGGAGGAAGAAGAAAATGAAGATGTGCTAAAACATTATGCTTTGGTATGTGTCAGCAGCAATGATAAAGCACTTTAGATGAATATCTTATGTAATTCTCACAACAACCCTATAAGGCATCTAGTTATTATTCCCATTTCAAAGACGAAGAAACTGAAGTAAAGAGGTAAATTAACTTGCCAGTGTCACTCAGCTACTGAGTGGGAGAGCTGAAACTCTAGCCTTGATCAGATTAATTCCAATTCCATGCTGTAAAACACTGTACCATGCTTTTTGTGTAGCCGTAAAATGTCTCAATTTTTAAAAGATGATTAGAGATTGAGAGCAATTATCACAATTCACTGTAAATATTGTTTACATGTCTGTCTCCCTCATTAGCCCATGTCCTTCTAGATTCTAGGAGCTTCTCTAGGACATAGAGAATAGAGCCTACACATTATTCACCTTTCATCTACAGTCTCAGATAGATGACTCAAAATTAGCACTCAGTAAATGTTCATTTGAATGCATTAATGCAGGTATGAATGAGTGAATCCTTAAATGAATGAATTATCTTAAGAACTGGAAAGAACTGAACACATGGAAAAAGCCACAGAGCTCTAGGGGATGATGACAGCAGGTAACAGGCAAAGGTCCAGGCTGGCAGGGCAAGTTGTTAGCATTAGAGAGGTCCAACCCAAGGCAACAGGCAGATGTCCTGGCATCCAGGCAGAGCTCTGTGGCAGTGGATTTGGCAACAGGAAACAGATGGAAAACCAGACAGGCAGGTGGTTGGCATCGAGGATTTGGGAAGCAGGTATCAGGTGGTAAGGTACTAGAGCAGAACCTCATTGCACTTAAGTATCTGAGTAAAGAGCGACATTCCTATCCCAGATGACAGAAGTGGGCATTCAGAGGCCAAAGGGACACAGCAAAAGACAAGATCTGAAGCACAGGTTCAGGATTCAAAGTCAGAGCTGCACCAGCATAAGAGACTGATAGATGCCTCTGCACTGCCCCTTTCTGGAATCCCTCTTGTTTTTTGGACCAAGAGGTCCTGCCAAGACTGTTGGTTAAGTCTGTTTATATTAATTTATTGGTCTCAGCTGTGGGGATAGGAGGGCTCTGGAAACAGGAAGTCAAACACATCGTTATTAAAGGAACGTTTCTGTGATCAGGCCAAAACCAGTGGAGTCATCCTTGATTTCTTAGATTCTTTTATACCACACATCCAAACAGTCAGCAAATCCTGTAAACTCGACTTTGAAAATGTATTGAGTGTTTGCCTTCTGCTTGATACTCCCAGAGCTGTGATTCCAGCCCTTACCTCCACCATTCCTCCTCCAGCTTGACTGTAATATCAGCCCAAGAGCACTCCTGGCTTCTGGTCCATCCCCTTCCCCTATATCCTCAGCCTAGGAGTCAGAGAGATGCGCTTCTCATTTTGCTCCAGTTCTTACCTGGTTGTTGTCTTTTTCTTATTGATCTTTAGCAGCTCTTTATAAGGTTATGTTATATACACAATGCATGTAATCTTCTTGAAGGCTGTAGCTTCTTGCATAGACACTCCATTAGAAACCTTCCAATGGCTTTCTAATTCACCCAGTGAACATGCCAACATGCTGAGCTACAAAGCAGTGCAGGATTACCTTCTTTTCTCTCTCTCACATCATCTCTTACAACTCCCTCCATTTGTCCACTGCTGTCCCGGGACTATGATTGACATACTCTCACCTAAGGGCCTTTGCAGTAGCTCTTTCCTCTGCTGGAATATTCTGTCTCCAGAAAGCCACTAACTTAATCTCTTGTTTCCTTCACATATTTATCTGAGAGAGAGACAGCATGAGGAGGGGCCAGGGCAGAGGGAGAGTGACAAGCAGATTCCCCACTGAGTGGGGAGCCCAACACAGGGCTCAACCCCCACATCTTGACTCAAATATACCTTCTTGGTGAGGCCTTCTTTCCTTCCACATGTATATTTTCAGAACCCTTTGCAACTCATAAGCACACATACTCTCCCCTTTTCCTGACTTAGTTTTTTCCCTTAGATCTTAAAATCATCTAATTTACTATATATTTTATGTATTTACCTTGATTTTTGTCTCCATCACTATAATATAGGTCCCAAATGGGTAGCGATTTTTTTTCGTTTTCTTTCTTGCTGGATCTCCAGTACCAGGAACAGTACCTGCCACATAGCCACATAATAGATGTCCAGTATATGTTGCCCAAATGAATGGTAAAAAAATAGAAGTTAGATACACTTATGTTTGAGGAAGATTCTGTTTATGACTTTATGACTAACTAGAACTAAAACTAAAGTTAACTTTATTTAAATTTTAGATCACAGAATCAATAAAATTGAGATTGATACCAAATATATGTGTGCATGAGTGTAAATAATGTGTGTGTGTGTGTGTGAAAGAGAATCTTCTCATGTGTTTAGTAGCCATTCTGACTTTTTGTAATCAAGGAGCCTTTCATATGGCAGTATATTTATCAAATCCCAAGAAAGAAATTTATAGATCAATTTCTATTACCCCAACTTATTTACCAAGTGAAGTCATTGTTCTCAGAATACCAATTTTGGAGAAAAAAGTAACAGTTTGAGAGCTTCTCAAGAACTATTGTCCTGAATATATACAATTCCCCTTTTTCAAAATCATTTGACTCCCTATTAACTAAAATAGTGATTTTAAATACTAGACAAATGTACCAACAGCATATCAGACATTGTTAATAATCACAATCATCTTTCATGTTTAATATCAGATTTGGCTTCAGAATCCTGTGCAACACAGTAGTAGCAAGTGATTAGACTTGGTATGGAGGTGAAATCAATTTGCAATACTAGAGACTTTACTCCCCACCCCCACCTCTGGATGTCACCTCAGCCTACATTTAAAATTCAGTAACTTTATTAAATCACTAAGCCATACTAATCAAGTTTTCCCATGCATATCCTGTTATTCTGAACCAATACAAAATCATGATACCACATTGTGATTTCCAACCCAAATGCCCCTCCATGCATCTCAACATATGCAAATAATTCCCATTCTTTGCAGGGCTCCCCAAGGGCCACAGTCAGCTCTAAGCGATGAGCTGAGAGTGATCTCTAGACTCTACACTACTCACTACTGTGTTCCTTATGACTCACCTTGCAATCTTCCCAGAGGCCTGCACAATGCTTTGCATACTGAAGGTGCTGAATAATTTCTAAATGGCTGCAACTTAGAACTTAACAAGCAACTTCCTATTTGAATATTATATTTTAAATCCCTCCTTCCTTGAATTCTTATTACAAATCTGCAAGGCCATTCAAAACTAGCTCCATGGAATACAAAGAAAGTTCCCAGTGTGTACTTCAATGGGCCACTTTGATCATTCGCAATTTCTATGCTTTACAGTTGAGAGTTCTGATTATAAAACATGCAATTTCCTTTTTCATCATTCTCTGCCCTACCTCCTGGAAAGAAAAAATAATACCACATTATCTCAAGTGTTCTCATTGATTTCTTCTGGTTACTTCATGTATGTAGAGCCTATCTCACTTTGATTATAAACTCATGTCAAGGATAGGAACATTATTTTCCATGGTATTTCTATTTCCCATGATGATGCCAGGACAGACACTCCCTAATTGCTCTTTGAGTGAGTGGGTGACTGAATTAATGGACAGATGAGACTGGATGGGCAATCATTCACAGTATTAAGTAAATTCCACTAAAATTCAAATGTGAAGACTTAGGTGAGACTACGAAAGATTTTCATATACTACTTTAACATTGTCACACTGTGAAACTAGTTCACAGGAAATCAAGAAACCACAAAGCCTTTAGCAAAGCTTTGACAATGTGAATATAGATTTTCTGATTTGCAACTTAAGTATGTTGCAATATGAGACTCAAAAATTAGTTACCTGGGCTCTTGTAGGTCATGTACACAGTACACACATACATGAAGACATTCATTAATTTTATGCATCTCTGAATTTGCATCGATCAAAACATAGTAAAGATGTGAGAAACTACTGCAAAATCAACCTTCCCCACCTTCCTTCCATCAAACACTGGAGGAAGTTCTGACAAAGCCAAAGCCTGCTCTACAATCCAGCTACTACCACTTAGAATCTTCCCAAAATCTCAAGATAATATAACGTAGACCACTAAACTCTGAAATCTTTCTCCATTCACAAAGAATCTGACTGTAATAATTGAATATCATCATGTTTTCTAGTTGAGATAAATATGTTGCTATTTTCCATGGAGAAGCAGAGTACTGTTGTTCAACACCATATAAGAGATCTGTTGAACCAAAGAGAACGTGAATATGCGGGGCCCATCAAATGAGCACTTTTATAAAGTACTTGGGTGACCGAGACTCAAGTTTATTTTGTCAAACCACTGCAGGAATTTATGATGTACAAAATTGAGCATTAACTGATAAAAATCACATGAAGGTTTTTATATCTGTTTCCATGGACTTCATCCAATTATGTTGAGGTATAAAGCACTAATGCCATTCTAACAGAGTAATATTAAGCCTTTTAAGTTTGATGCTGATAAGTTAAAGAAACGTTAATAACTCATGATTTATAAAAATGTACATGTAAAATGTGAAACTCTAATTATATCTCACTTTATACATCTGGGAATCAGACTGTTTCCATCTAAAAAGTTTTCTGAGAAGAATGTGTCTCTAAGGCTTGATTGAAACCAATTGAAGAAACATGGTAAGCTCTGTTTACCAAAACTAAAGAAAAAAGCATGTCTAAGCAGTCACATTTTAACTGTCTTTCTGGCTCTACTCTGATGAAGTTTGCCTAGACAGAACAGTCAGGGTTTCCTAGATTGAAGCAAATCTCTTCCTTTTCCCTCTGCTTTTCAAAGGTAAAACCATTGCTTTTAAATAAATGAACATGTTGGAAAAGAGAGAATGAAATGTAAAGATGCCACATAATTTCTTCCTGAAATAACCATCCAATGTTACCAAACTCACTGAGGTAGATTTCAGGTGTCCTAAAGATGAAAAAGACCCCTAATTATGAGTAAATGTACTGTAAACATTTGATGCTCTGTCCTTTTCCAATATTTTCTGTCTGCAAATATCTTACTTGCAGATCTCCTGTCTGCCTTACTATGAAGTCATTATACCAAAATCTGCTGCTGTATCCAGATTCTACTTGAAAAATGCATTCGTAATGGTATGGAAATGATCATGATCAAACACTTCTTTTCATAGTTACCACACAGCTGCTTGATAACGATAAGCCCAAGGAGCTCTTAAATTCTGTACAAAGAGAAGGCATCTCCATGGCTGAAATGAACCGAAATCCATTTCTGACTCATATATAATAATTTTATATAACATTTACAGTTTTTGCAAAAAATTTGAAGACTTAATACCAGGCATATGGCAGACATTAATAAAGTTTATTGAATGGATTTTTTCACCGAGTCATTGTTTAATGCATTGCTGTTGCAAATATTTCCTGAGACCCAGATGTACACATAGATTGCAAGTGATCAAACTCTATGAGGTGAAGGTCATTAAAGCTGTGGTTACTTGCACCCATCTCTTCAACACTCAGAGTGTAGGCAACATATCCAGTTCCTACAACACTGTCATTGAGCATTCTAATTAATAATGTGTAAAGGATTTCACCACAAATTATACCTAGAAAGTCACCAAGAAGTTGCATTTGACTTCAGCAAGTAAATTATGGACAGAATATCCAAGTTGTTACAGGTGCAAAATGTTGCCCAGACAGCCATTATTATATTTTAGAGAAGCCCATGGAAGTAAAAGATCTCTTTTCTTGTTGATGATGCTTGTCATAAAGTTGGTTCTAAGAACAGGACTCTGGCATCTAGTTTAAATGTGTGACATTGCAAGGAGCCATCTTTGATAGAGTGGGCAGCGGAAACAATGCAGTCTATCTGCGGTCTTCTGGGAAACAACAGATTCTGATAGGCAGCAATGAGGATCCAAGAAGAAGCACCAGAAAAAAGAAATGAGGAATGCTTTTGCTAAGTGTGTTATTTATTCACTCAATCATGAATTCATCCGCTAAATCCTGAGTATATACAGTGTGCCAAATCTTGTTCTGAGCACTAGATATAAAACAGTGAAAAGTGCAGGCAAAACTCTTGAGATACTTTATTCTAGAGGAGGAGAAGGAGATAATAAACAAGTAAACAGGGACGCCTGGGTGGCTCAGCGGTTGAGCGTCTGCCTTTGGCTCAGGGCCTGA
Organism: Canis aureus; assembly: GCF_053574225.1. NCBI lineage: Eukaryota > Metazoa > Chordata > Mammalia > Carnivora > Canidae > Canis > Canis aureus. The sequence continues at coordinate 43,785,538 of NC_135611.1, read as the reverse complement.
TCCCGGATTCCCAGGATCGAGTCCCACATTGGGCTCCTTGCATGGAGTCTGCTTCTCCTCCCTCTGCCTGTGTCTCTGCCTCTCTTTCTGTGTCTCTCGTGAATAAATAAATAAAATCTTTATACAAAAATAAACAAGTAAACAAATACAAGCCAACTCAGATAGTGAAAAGTATTTGAAAGAAAACAAAGCAAGAGAACCCAAGAGAGAAGAACTCTGGGGAAGATTACATTGAGTGGTTAGGTAAAGCCTGAGTTGGTGATACATTAACAGAGACCTTTAGGATATCAAGGAACCTACTCCAAAGATCTGGGGGCAGAGGACTAAGGGGAGAAAGGACAGCAAGTACTATAAGTCAGACTTATTCAAGAAAGTAAAAGAAATAGGTACACACCACATAGCTATGGTCTACAGGAGCATGGTGTAAGAGAAGTAATCTAGGACAAGGTTACATAGAACCTTCTTGGCAGTGGTAAGGATTAGAGGTCGTATTTAAAGTACAGTGAAAACTCATTCGAGATTTTTAAGCAGCAGCATGACATGATGTGACTATGTTTTTAAATTTCTTTTTTTAATTGGCTCCATGCTCAGTAAGGAGCCCAACGCAGGGCTTGAACTCATGACCCCCGAGATGGAGACCCGAGCTGAAATCAAGAGTCTGACATCTAACAACTGAGCCACCTAGGCGCCTCAATTGATGTGATTATGTTTTTAAAAGATCACTCAGATGTTGTTTAGAGAATGTGTTGTTTTGGGGTTGTGGAAGAGAGACTAACTGCTGCCTTTTGTAGGTAGTTCCTGTGAGAGATGATAGAAGCTTGGACTATGGTTATCACAATGCAGAGGGAGAGATGTGGATGAACTGGGGATATGTGTTGGAGGTTGAGACAAGGTGACTTGCTAATTAATTAGATGTGAGGTAAAAAAAAAAAAAGAGAGAGAGAGAGAGAGAGAGACAAAACAAAGATAGCTTCTAAATTTTGACTACAGTAACTGAGTGGAACAATTTGAAAAGGAACAGGTTTGGAGGGGGTGGATATCTAGAGTTCTGCTTCTGAGATGTCTGTGAAACATAAGAATAGCCTCTACCTTGTAGAGAAAATAAGAAACATATGTATGTAAAACATTTAGATCGGAACCTAACACACAGTAATGGTTCAATAAATATTTACTAGTATAATTATTCCTCAAATGGAGCCATAAAAGTAGTTGAAACACCATAAAAGCATTCTATCAGACCAGGACCAAAGATATAAGTCTGGGAGTGATACAGGGTTTGGGGCTACCCAAACCATAAAACTTTTTTTTTTCAATTTTAATTTTGAAAAAAACCCACTTTTTAAAAAAATTTATTTTTTTTACATCATGGACCAATACTACTGCAAAAATCCAACAAAAATTCATTGCAAATAAAAGAAGACTTCCAAAGCACAACTGACTACTGTGCTTGGATGCCAAGGCATGCCATGAAAGTTTCTAAATGTTACTCTCCATTTCTGTACTTTTCTCTCATTAGAGACTAGTAAGGAACAATTCACAGACATCAATGCTGGTCCAGGAGATACACTTTGAAGTGCACTAGTACTTAAAGCCATGATGTGGCCAGAGAAAGGAGGCCTGGAGCAAACCCTAAGACGTATATTTAACCCACTTAGATAGAGGGGGGCGGGGGAGGCCAGGAGGGTGTTCTTCAGTAAGGGAGCCTGAAATAAGAATAACACCGTTTGAATGCAGGGGCGCATACAAGCCATGGGAAATCATATGTATTTACGAATAAACAGTTTTAAGTAGGTATAAGAAAAAAAAGCCTAATCATTCCAGCCAGGAACTCACTCCTCTTCCCACAGATGTCACATCTGAGGAGAGACACCCGCTTCCCTAATTCGCCCTCACAAACACTTCAAATTTAATCATCGGAGATGCAATCTAGCGCTCACGATGCATTAAGCATCCGAAAGCTTCTTCACTACCAAGCTGGGTTCCGCTTGCGAATGGAACAATTATCAGACCCGAGAGCTACCGAGCTGTCCCCGAAGGATGCTCCAGGCCCCTAGCATCAACGCCTCCGTGAGTTAATTCGCGACTCCTGCCTTGTCATCGGCTCCTCTCACTCCAAACTCGGGCGGCCGCGGTCCAGACCCCTGGGACAGAACATATGCCCCCCCCCCCTCCCATCCAGACCAGATCTGAAATCATTCTTACGGGGAAAAGGGTCAGATTTTTGGATGAGGACGTCAGTAAAGAACTCTTCACAGGGTGGACTCCTTTGGTGTGCAAAACTTGCTTAACTCCACTCTTTCTGGAAGCCCCGCGCGGGGACTGCTTCCCTGGGACCCCGCTGCCGCAGCTCCCCCCCCCGCCCCCCGCTTAAAGCCCAGCGCTGGTTTCCAGCGGGCTCCAGGAGCGCACGAGAAAACACCGCGCGCGGGCTGCGGGCGAACGTGGGGGAAGGAGCCCAGGCGCCGGAGCCTCCCCGCGCAAGAGGCTCCCAGCGCCGCGAGGCTCCCGCCGAGCCCCCCGAGCCCCCCGAGCCCCCCGAGCCCCCCGCCCCGAGGGCGCCCAGCCGAGGCAAGCGCGCGGGGGCCGGGCCGCCGGGGGCGGGGGGGGGGGGGCGGGGCCGTGACTCACGCGGCCGCGCGCGGGGAGGAGAAGCGGCCCCGCGGGCCGAGCCGGGCGAGGGGCTGCGCCCGCCCGCGGGGCGCATGCGCGCTGCCGAGCGGCTCCCGCTCCCTCCCCGCCCACCCTCCCTCCTCCCCTTCCCCTCTCCCCTCCATCCTCGCCTCGCTCCCTCTCTCCTCGCCCGCTGGGTGCTGAAGTTGGGCGGATGGCAGCGAACCGGCTCCGCTAGAGGACCGAGCAGCCCAGCCTCGCGCCCCCGGACCCCTCGGTGCGCTGCCCACACCTCCAGGCCACGGGGTAAGATGCCGCCTCTGGACCCGAGCGGTGCTAAGTGAATGACATCAAAATGTCTGCTTGGCTCCGACGGATGAATTTTTAAAAGGTGGTGGCTGGGGGCGGCGAAGGAGAGAGGGGGCGGAGAGTGCCCCGCCGGAGCCCCGGCGCGGTGGCTGCGGGCGCGGCGGGAGGGAGGGAGCGGGGGCCGCGCCGCCGCTCCGGGAAGTTGGATCCCGCGTCGCTGCCGCCGCCGCCGCCGCCGCCGCCGCCGCCGCGCGGGCCGCCCTCCGCCCTGGGCCGCCCTCCGCCCTCCGCCCTCCAGCTGCGGCCGCCCGGGGAGCCCGCGGTCGGGTGCGCGGCGGCGAGGCCGGGGGCGGCGGGGACCCCGCGGGGGCGCGCGGTCCGGCCGGGTTTCCGCGGTGGTTTGTTAGAAAACCGCATGTGACATTAACGGTGCCCCACCGACCGATCACCTCGGGGTGCTGGGGTTTGTTGTTTTCTTTTTCTTTCTTCCTTTACCTTTGGGTAAATGCACCCACCAGGTGGGGAAGGTGGAAGCCGAAGGGATTGCAGAAATGCATACCTAGAGCGTCGGTGAGCTGAGTGTGCGCGCGCGCGCGTGTGTGTGCGTGTGTGTGTGCAGGGCGTGGGGGTCTCTTTTGTTCCTCCCCTCCCGTTAGTCGTAGGAAGGGGAGTTCTAGTGTGCTTGGCTTCGGGGGGACCCGGAGGAGGAGCGCCCACCCGCCCCCTTAGGCGCTGCCCTGGTGGGTGTATCCGAGACGTCCCCTGCCGGGGCTGAGGACTCTTTTCATCGCCGGTGGAAGCACAGTTTAAAGGCTGCCCCCTCGCCAGCCTCCTTCCTCCTCGCCTCGCCTCGCCTCGCCTCGCCTGGTGCTGCGGCACGGTCTGGCTGCAGACGCGCCGTCGTTTCCTCTGCTCCCTACCTCCCTGTCTCGGTGAAAAATGTCGGAGGACTTGAGGATGGAGGAGGGACAGCGCTGGCCTCGGGAGCCGCGGGCGGGGAGATGCTCCTCGCGACCCCGAGGCCGTGGGCAGCGCGTCCCGGGCAGCCCCGCGCCGGCCTCGGGAGGCGCTGGGTCCGGCGGGCGGCGAGGGGGTCGCGGGGCCGGGAAGGTGCCCGCCGCGGGGACCCGCCCTGCGCCCTCCGCCTCCAGCCCGAGCCCGAGCCCGAGCCCGAGCCCGAGCCCGAGCCCGGGACCGCTCACCTGGGACACTCCTGGTCTCTCGGGGAAGACTGCCCTGGCTCCTGGCATAGTTTCCCTAACCTCCCTGACTCTTCAATAAATGCCTCCCTCTTTGAAAGAGTCTCTGGCAGGTTTGTCTAGAGAACTTTGCTAGCTTCCCATAGTTTTTTTTTTTTTTTTTTCCCCCTTTCTTTCTTTTTTAGATTATTTTACAGGGAGATTATTTCTATCATGGGAAGGCGATCATCAATCACAGAGAGGAATCTTATAGTTTGGTTCCCACTTAGAATAAACATTTCTGAGACTGGATGTCATCTGCATTTCCGGCGTTCATCCATACCGGTTTTCCGGGTAATGAATCCTCCTGAAACCATTTAATTGGAGAAATGAGAAACAGTTTGGGTTTTTTTGTTTTTTTTTTTTTTTTTACTGTTGTAGTGGGAAATAAGGTTTTCCTCCTGGTCGCATAGCTCCTAGGAACTATGTGTGTTAAGTAATTTTGAAAACTGAAACACTTTAAATTGTATTTGTTTCTAGAGTCTTTGGGAGTTAATAGTAGCAGGTATCCACGATATAGGCATTAGAGCACTACTATCAAATGCAAAGGTGATTTGTGCTCATTAGTTTAAATGAATGAGAGCAGTTTGACCTCCTCCAGTTAAGTTGCTGTTATTAAGCCATTTCTTATGTTACCATGAACGAAAACAGTAATTAGCACACTCATGGGAGAGTAGATTTACTCAGTATTTTTATGATCTTAAAAAACTATATTTAGAGAAACCATAGGAGGGTAGTTTATGATTTTTGGAGATGATAAAACAAGTATTTATTATGAGAAGATTGGATGGTATCATTTATTAAATAGGATGAATCTCCATGGCAGTGACACCTGATCTCAGAACTATGGGCAGTCATCCACCCTCCTAAATTTGAAGTCTGAAAGACTAAGAAAACCACCTAATTTACAAACAACATAAGGTATCTGTTGTACCAATTTGGACCTTTTTTTGCTCTGGTTTCTCAATGATTCCTTGGTGTTTAGTCCCCAGGGAAGGGAATTAACAAGGAGAGTTAATTTGTTGTCCCTGTTCAATTCTAAGGCATGCCAGTTTTTCCTTCTCAAATAGGTATCTCTTTGCTTTTAGGGATCTCCCTACAGGGTCCAAATTTATCTGAACTCAATGTTGAAAGTCTAAATTACTGTCATCCATATGGACTTCTGATCCTTTTTCTTAATAATAATATTCCTTAGGGGCATCTGGGTGGCTCAGTGGTTGAACATCTGCCTTTGCTCAGGTCATGATTCTGGGGTCCTGGGATCAAGTCCCTACAAGGGAGCCTGCTTCTCTCTCTGCCTATGTCTCTGGCTCTCTCTCTGGGTCTTTCGTGAATAAATAAATAAAATCTTCAAAAAACCACAACATAACATTTCCTATAACTAGGACCTGGGGCTTTGTAGACAAGAAGAAATATATATTTATTTATAATATATGTATCCTAACTTATTTCATCTTCTTATAAATGCCAAATAAAAGTAAATGATCTAAATCTAAATTGATAAAAAAATTTCGTTGACTCATAAGCTAAAATGTAAGAAAGCATTTTACTTGTTAATCTATAGTTGTAGAGACAATGGCCTTTGCTATAGAAGTTTGCTGAAAGACATGGGCTTTTCTGGAGAAGCGGAAGGTGGGCATATGGACAAAGAGGTATGGAGCCAAGAGAGATATAAATCTATCCAACTCCATTTCTGCTAAGAACTCTTTTTCTGAGAGTCCAGGTCTGCTTACTTAAAAATCAAATTACTGTACCACCCAGAAAGGCAAATGTATAGCCTGTGGAGGAGAATAATACTATGTGATATTTAAAAGCATTTTCGTTCATCTGACTAGTACAATTAAAGTATGAATGCATTATAGAGGCTTCAAATTGTAGGACATTTACTGGGGGATGTCCTGGATCCTCAGGAGTATTTTAAGTTTTTATGGAAAGCTTAAAAAAATTCCTTACGTGTATGTAGCCAGGACTTTCAGTGTTAGACTGACAGTCTTATATTCCCTTTCTCTTTCCCTCTCCACTTGTCCCTCAAAGACTTTGCTAATATCCAAAGAAAGTCATTTAGACTGGTTCTCCTGCTTTTGTGCCAGCACCTAGCACAGTATCTGGCAAAAGGCAGGTGTTAAATAAATCTTTCTTAAATGAATGAATGTTGCAGAATTGATATGGCTCATGAAAGCCTTTGGCATTACATTTATTAAAAGGAGTGCTCATGCTCATTACCAGGTACACTAGTTTGAGATCCTAAAGATCCTGTTCATGGTCCTAGGTTTTTGAAGGAAGCAATTTTTAGAATTGTCACTTTGTGAATATGCAATTTTTAATATAACATTTATATTCTTAGTTTTTTTTCAAATTATAATGGTACTATATGCTTATTTTAGATCCCCTAGTACACATAAAAATATATGAGATAGAAAATTAAAATTATGTGGGCAGACATGGATGTGATGAATAGGAACTTTGGGTCAAGCTGACCTTAGCTTATGTCCTGGCTTTTCCATGTAAGAGCTTTGTCACTATGGTTAAGTTACTTACCTGTTCTGAGTCTCAGTTTCCTCAGATATTCAACAGGGGTAAAGGCCCACCGCCTAAGATGTTTGTAAGCATAAATGTAATACAATGTATATAATGTGCTGAACATGTGCCTGGCATGTACCTGAGAGCTTATAATTTTTCCCAATGCCTAAAGAATTGCCATTGAAGTTACAGTGTAGTTTACCAGGATGCATAATGTGTACTATTTTTTAAAAAATTAGAATCGTATTGTAGAACCTCATACTTGCTTTTTAAAAAATTAACCTTTCTTTGATATTTCCCAAGATATATTTAAAAATTGATATTTTTAATACAATTTAGTAATTGGAAAATAATTCAATGTGTGGATGTCTTAATTTATGTAGTCATTGTTTTATTTTTAGATTTTTATGTTCTTTCCCACATTTTACTATTTTAAGTGATATACATCCTTAGGCCTGGCTTTTGTCTACCTATCTGTTTAGCATTTTTTTGTGTGTAGGCTTGATGTTTAGCAGAGCCTCTAGTTCTTACCCACGTAATAATCATCCGTTGAAAAATCTTTCCTAACTTGATAGGTGAAAATGGTATTTTTTGTTACTAATAATGCTGATAACTTTTTTTTGACATGTCCTTTATTTAAAATTTTTTTTTGGTCTTTAGGGATGGCTTGTTCAAGTCTTTTGCACATTTTTCTATTGGTATTCTGCTATATTTTTCTTATTTATTTAAGTGCTAATGTTAATTTTTAAAAATAGCAGGAGTAAACAAAGAAAGGAAATGCTTAGTGACAAAGAGTGCATGTGGCAGAGGCTACAGAGATCATTGTGGCTGAACCAGATTCCAGCTCAGCTGGAGTGGAGCAAACATCACCAAAGTCTGGAGATGGATCAGCCATGGATTAGGGCTGCTGTGGTGTCCATAACGTACTGCCACCTGCCTTTGTACCTGGGCTTTCCAAAGTGTCATGTCCCTTTTAGAAGCCTAGAGTCACTAAATAGTTAGGGTCTGCTGTTTTTCTGTTCAGGTACTCTGCGCACACAGTCATACCTTACTACATGATTAGATCCTGGATTTTCATGGATTATATATTTTTGTTAGTTGCCTAAACCGTAGGAGAACTTTTGGGTTTTCCTGAGATAAAGGAAATTTAAAAAGAAATATAAAAGTAGGTGGAGGTCCTCCGCAGGGCATTCATTGAAATTTCTCATCAGAATGCAATCAACTAAATTGAATTATAAAACCGTATCAGATCAGAATCTTATCTCAGATTTTCAGCTGGAGGTAAAATTTAAATATTTAAAAAGTGAGAATCTAATCTAGTCTCTTTTTTTTTTTTTTTTAATCTAGTCTCTTAATTAGTTCTGTATCTATAGTGTTTCACATGATTCAGCATTCTTATAAGCTCCTGGTTTTGACTTTTTAAATTCTATAACTTTTGACACATTTGGTTTCCAAAGCTTGAGTATTTAGTTGGAAAAATCTGCAAAGTCCCTTAGTTAAGAAACTACTTAGGGTAAACTGTTGTATGACCTCTGGTTCCAGTTTATCAAATATAGTAAAACCTCAGTAATTTAGCATCAGTGAACTTGGAATTTATAATGAATGGGAGGCCCTACTAGGACAAGCAGGAAGTTGTGGTGGAACAGGAAATCTTGTTTCAAAGAGAACTGGATTTGATTCTTGCTCTACTCTTTACTAGATGTGCAGACTTTTTCATTAAATTGTATAAATGATTCATACTTGAAATTCTAGCTTGAGTAATAAACATCTAAAATCTCTCTGAATTTCTTAAACTTTGTGTTTGAGTTTTTTTTTAATCTGTGTCAATAAATGTAATTTTATTATAGACAATGAATGTGGTTCACAAAGCAAATATTTACTTCCTTGTATTAGGTCACAGGCTTTTCGTAGTACTGCTGATTGTCTATTGAAATACAAAGGTTATAATTCAAGAGCCGTGACATTACAATAAAACAGACACAACCCAAGGGAAATTATGACATAAATGAAATGAGCAGGTAAGTGTTTATTTCATTTCTTCAATTATCTCAGGTCTTCCCAGTGGTATAGTGAGTTAAATCCAGGGAAAACCCTTTTGTTAAAATTGATAACACTGTCTCTATTTACTTCTAGTCTCAGTGAAAGGCAGGGGCTTGTTTTTGGTGTAGCATGAAAGACTATCTAATCTAGAGATTTTATGAGTCAGTTTTAGTTCTAGGAAGACAAACCCATGTCTCCACCCTGTTTCTCTCACTTCTTCCACTTATTCAAGCTTCAGTTAATCAAAATCAACAAATATTTGAAAGTCTGCTATATGAAAAGTGGTAATCTGTGATTTAATTTAGAGGATGTGAAAAAGTATGTGGAAAATCACCCTTAGAAGAAAGAGACTTTTATATTTTATTTTATTTTTTTACTATAATTTTTTTTATTGGAGTTCAGTTTGCCAACATAAAGCATAACACCCAGTGCTCATCCCATCAAGTGCCCCCCTCAGTGCCCATTACCCCACCCCCCGCCCACCTCCCTTTCCACAACCCCTTGTTCGTTTCCCAGAGTTAGGAGTCTCTCCTAACTTATTAAACTCAACAGCAAAGAAACAAACAATCCAATCATGAAATGGGCAAAAGACATGAACAGAAATCTCACAGAGGAAGACATAGACATGGCCAACATGCATATGAGAAAATGCTCCGCATCACTTGCCATCAGGGAAATACAAATCAGAACCACAATGAGATACCACCTCACACCAGTGAGAAAGGAGAAAATTAACAAGGCAGGAAAACAACACATGTTGGAGAGGATGTGGAGAAAGGGGAACCCTCTTCCACTGTTGGTGGGAATGTGAACTGGTGCAGCCACTCTGGAAAACTGTGTGGAAAGAGACTTTTTTAAACCAGAGAATGTAATTTTGTAGAATGAGCCCAGATTTGGGATTCAAATAACTGGAGTTGTAGCTTTAAGCTTGCTGAGCCTTGTATTATCATCTATAAAATTGAAGACCTGATGCTGTATACCCCAAAATGTGGAAGGATTAAATGAAATTATGTCTGCAAAAATGCTTCAAATACTGGCAATCACTATGCAAGTGTTAGATACTGCACTAGAGTTAAATAATTTAAATTAATCCAAGAAGCATCATGTAAATTGTAAGTCGTTGAAGGGATTTTAATTTCTGGCCAGTATTTGTCTTCACTTATGGGTCTTTATTAATGTTGAAGTTGTCCTCTGTTTGCTGGCTTATCTTTTCCTGACCAGCTTGTTTAACCAACCAGTTAAATAAACATCCATTCATTCATAAATACTCTTGAGCACCTACTACGCGTCAGGTTCTATGATAAGATTTTTGGATGCAAAAATTAATTAAACATGGCCCCATTCTACAAGGACTTCACATATAAAATTCTTCAATTAGTATTGTGCTTCTATCTAGTGAGCATTGATCATTCTTGTTTGCAAGTCATAACTAAATACAAGGTGGAAGTAATGAGTAAGAATCTCCTTAGGATTCAGCAGTTTTAGGCGGATTGACCTCAAAGTGTAGACGTCTCTACCCCAAATGAAAGCAACTAAGGAGAGACTTAGATAAGGAGAAGGGAAAGCAGGAAGTGGCTCTCATTGGTGGATGATTTAACAGCCACCTCCACACCCAGACAACAAAAGACTAGAGGCTTAATGCTTTTTGTGAATCCACCTCGACTCCTGTTTCTCACTCATTAAAATAAAAAAAAAGTCTACATACATTTATACTATGCCCTTTCTGCCTCACTTGAAAAAATTTACCCTGCATGATCATTAAAATATAATTTAAGGTATATTAAAATGTTGGGGGAAGGGTGAGCGAAGGAAATCAGAGAGTGATATCCTTACTCTTCCTTAGGATTCACACTTTCTGTGCAATAAAAATATAAAATTTTCTCCTGATACTACTCTAATTTCTTCTTTGATAACAATCTTTTTGTAATGTAGCAAATTGATCAGAAATCCAGAATACTCTTTTCAGATTAAGGAAAATAATTACATTTGATTTTGGAGAAAGGAAACCATCTTCAACATCTACTTGTTGAAATCATTAGGGTAATTTCTTAACCTAGCAACTAGTTGTATCCTGTTCTAGGAAGACTTGATATTATTTATAAAATCAGGGGAAAGACTTCAAATCCTCCCTAGAAAAATGTGAACAGTTAATTTACCTATACATAATAATGAAAGACATTGACATTATGAATGAATGAACTTGAAGATAAGCTACACCCTCATTTCAGCCACTAAATTTAACTTGCTTGTCATTAAACCTGTAGCTAGGCTGTTAATAAGTAACCATATGTGATAATTTGAGTTTTGAACCTATTTCTTTCTCAATTTATTTCTACTCAGCACTACCATACCATGCAGCGTTTTCCTGTGCCCTATGAGTTTAATATGATCAAGACTTACATAAAAACAAAAGAAAAACCAATTATCTTTTATGGGGGCATTAAGGCATAGACATGCAATACAGCAATACAATGACCTGGATAACTTACAGACTTATGACTAACTGAATGCTGTATTTTGGAGCATTAAATACGCTAATGTAAATTAGAGTATTGAATATTCCATTCTGAAGTGGAGTATTATCTTTACCTACTGTGTGGGTGAAACTTGACATTTGACTTAACCGTTTTCTCTCTTTGTATTATTAGTATAATTGGTAATATAAGTATTATTCTAGGTAAATCGAAAAGAAAAGAGTAGCAATTCTTTTTGTATATCTAACATTTTATAGAAAACAGGTGTTATTTTATATAATTTTTAGGATCGTTCCATAATTTTTGCCTGAGATTTAAAATGTATCAAGAACTAAAATATTAAATCTGTCAGGAGAAGAAATGAAAACAGCAGTCTTTTTGTTTTAGTTTCTTCTGGTGGTCAGGAATAAACTGGCCTGATTTTCGTATCTCTGCTAGTTTATGATAAATAATATTGTCCATTTTGATTCAAGCTATTGGAGCCCATGTTTTCTTAATTTGCTCATGTCCAGTAATCTGGGTTTTTGCTGTTGAAGAAATATTTTAGACTAAATTATCTTTAGTAAATCCAATGCCTAATGACCCACCTATATTTACACAAATGCTGGATTTAGTTGAAGGATGTATTTATTTATCATTTTTAATGCTAAAAACAAAGAATCCTTATACATTGGTACTGTCTTCAAAGTTTAATATTTTGAAAAGGGAATTTTATATGACAGTGTTGGAGTGTATGTGTGTGTTTCCCCTTTTTGTTCATTGGTTGATAGCAAGAAACAACTGACCTGATGCCTGTGTAATCATAGCCAAGTGTTTAGGAGGAAAAGACACATATCTTAGAATACAAGGGCAAAAACCAATGAGATAAGAAGGAAAGTCAAGTACAAGGAAGACAGGGCTCAGCAAACAAAACTATTAGCTAAAAACTCATTATTTCTTAAAGTATAATATCATTCAATACATTATTATATAATCCTGCTATATTATATAACCACTTCCAATTTCGTGAATTCATGTGACCTAATCTTAAGAAGGTAATTTTTTTTCATTAATTCAGTAATTTCATTCACTGAACATCTGAGTAATGCAAGTGGTGTCTTATGATGTAGAATTTCATTAAATAAATGTTAATTCCAGGAAGGAAAAAATGTGAAGCACTTTTCTTGACCTGATGTAGGTTATGTTGAATAGTTAAGCATTCTTGTAGGCAATACCAAAATTCACTTCCATCTATTAAAAATCTCCAAATTTTTCTTTTTAAATGTAACTACTTCTAAGTCCATTTTACATAAAATCAGTATTTTCATGATATAAAGAGACCTTTATTTACATTTTGATTTAAAATACCAGCAATGAAAAATAAATAAAATAAAATAAAATAAAATAAAATAAAATAAAATAAAATAAAATAAAATACCAACAATGAATAAATGCACATGCTAAGATTTGTTTTATTGAGCAGTGGGCAGTGCTGTGGCTTAATGGCTAAACTATTAAGATTTTGGGCAGGGGTGGAGGGAGTGACAAGTGTACTTGGAGAAGATTATTTGCTCATTTTATTGAGATTATTTTTAAGGGAATGTGGATTTATGACTTAGTAGGCTCACTGAAAGTAGTTACTCAGTGATGCTGTTAGTTAGAACCAAAATCAACTTTGGCATTTAATGTCCTGGCCTCTGACCCCTAGCCCTGGGAGTTCTAGCCTGGTTAGATCTCAGGGAAGAAGGAAGAGTTCATGTGCTTGAGGGTAGAGCCCACAATTGAAAAATGAAATCAGAGGCAGGCAGAAATAATGATCTTTTGTTGCAACTGTAAATATGGCCTCTGTGGGTCTGATTTTCCAAGTGTTTGCATTAGCTCGCCAAGTTTTCTTTAGGTTCAGCTAGTCATCAATTTCACCTTTTTTATTTCCTAGCTCTTTATTTGTAATTAACGAAACGAATTAGAGCCCTACTCTGTAGCCTATAATAGGAAAATTAAATAAGCCATAGCTAAGATGTAAGGAGCCTAAAGACCAGTTGAAGAAAGAAATATGTATGTAAATTGCTATTGTTTTTCTATTCTAGGAGAGAAACAAAGTGCTGTGAGGACTCAGGCACTTTAGATTAATTTTTGATGGCTAGACCCAGGATCTGGCAAAACTGTCATAGAGTTTGTGACATTTCCTCAAGTTATTGAAAGATAGAATTTTGACAGGCAAACAAAGGTCTTCCAGGCTCAAAGATAATGTAAATAAAGGTACGGAACTAGGAACATTCGAAAAATACTTTATGGCACAGTTTTCCGGTATCTAGTACATGTAAGAAATCACAGGTCATTAAGGCCAGAAAGAAGACAGGTCCTGGTGGGCATGGAGATTGGTGTGAGAAGCCAGGCACAGAGTGCCACAGCACTGTGCAGGTAAGAGCTGTCTTCATCAGATCTATGCTACAGAGAGGATCTAGAGGGAAATAGGAACACAAATTTAGCTGTCCAGGTAGGAGAAGCTGAGCCTGGACTGGGAAAGAGAAAGGTCCAACCTGAGGCAGTGGGAAGATGACATTGTGAGAACATATTCAACTCTGAGCCTCAGGACTCAGTCACTGATGAGATTTAGAAGATGTAAAAGGAACCTCAAAGCCAGCCTGGAGGACTTGAGCCTGTGTGTCTGGGTAATACAGGTGTCTCTGAGATGTGAAGAAAACCTGATGAAGAGGATAGGAAGGAAATAAGCTGAGTTCAGTTTGAGAGTTTGATGTATGTATCAGAGTTCTAGCAGATATTGACTGAGCAGGCTGTTGGTTAAAAGCCTAGTTGATTCTGTAGGAAGCAACAGGTCTGCCCTTAGGCTATGTCAACCTAGGCAAACAGTGTCTAGAATGAAGCTGGTGACAGTTCTGTTATGCATATTCATACCACAGCTGGATTGTTATTTTGAATTTCTTTCCTTCTGGACACCATGGTTGAAGGTTTGCAACACAGAAATTAACAAAATCCAGTAGATCATGGAAGAAGTGATCCAAGGAATTTGTACCTCCTGAACCTGGAATAGAGTGGTTCCCCTAGAGAATACGTGTATTTCACCATTTGGAGAAGAGTCATGTGAATAAGTAGATTAATTAAAAATTGCCCCAGTGATATTATAATGAGAATAATAAAACCACATGGAAGAGTCGTAAAGAGACAATATGTGGAGTGGCCCTGGCACATGTTTGGTATTCAGTGTGTCCTAGCTCTTAATGTTACTCTTAGGAATGGCATTAGGGGTACCTGGGATGCTCAGTCAGCTAAGCATCTGACTCTTGATTTCGGCTCAGGCCATGGTCTCATCAACCTGACATTGAACTCTACTTTGAACTCTGTGCTCAGTGGGGAATCTGCTTGAGATTCTGCCCCTCTGCTCCCTCCCCCCACCCCACCCCTCAAATAAACAAATTAATATATTAAAAAAAAGAATTGCATTAGAACTGATGGGCATGTGTCATAGAAATAGATTTTGCCATCCTATTGGAAATAACTTTTTAACAGTCAAAACCGGCTAGTTAGATGGGTTGCTTTGAAAGGCAAAGTGAGTTTGCTATCAAATGCTTGGTGGACACACACTTGGCAAAGATGTTTTAGAGGAGATTTAAGGAATGGGCCAGTAAAAGAACTGCAGGGCTTCATTCTGACTGAGGTTCAAATGGTTCCAGGGAATTTGGAATGTGAACTCAGGAGAGATGCCGGGGCTAGAAGTACAGTTTGAAAATCTTTTACTTAGAAGTGACAGTAGTAGATGATTGCCAAGAAAAAAAGGGTAGAGAGCAGTGAAAGCTTGGAATAGAATCCTAACGTATATCTGCATTGAATGCGCATGAGGGCAAAGAAGGAAACTAAGATCAGTGCACACACGCATGCATGCACAAACACACACACACATTCATACATAAGATGGGTCAGAATGGAAAAAAAAGTATTAAGAGGAGAATGAAGACACTGTAGTATGCCATGAAACCAAGGAAGTGGAGTTGGTTTTAACCAACTCTATTTATATTTATAGTAATCTTCCCCAAAAGATTGGGAAAGGGAGACAGGTTTATGAAGGAAGAGCAGCGGAGTCATGTTGAGTAGCAGGGAGGGTAAGCCTAGGACCAAGGCAGCACGTGAGATTTTGCAATGAGGAAGTTGCTTGTGATTGTCCAGAAGGCACTTGTGATTAATGATTTATACATCATCTATTTCTGAAAGGTCTGAAGCAGCTTAAATAAAAGCACTTTCACATAGGGCAATGAAAGTGAAACAAAATAGAGATAAGAGGGCACAAAGAGAAATAAATGGGGGGAGGGGTGCACATACCATAAAACATAGACAAGACTGCTCTTAAAACAGAAGCAGTAGGCTTTACTTGGGAGGTTCCAGTAGCCAAAACGAAAGGGTTGCAGGACAGGTTACCTATAACTCATTGTTTAATGAAAGAAAATAGTTTTTCAGAAGTTGTTTTATTTCCTGGCACTAAATTGCATGCAGAGTATATCCCACTGATTCTTTTTTTTTAAGGTTTTATTTATTTATTCATGAGAGACACACAGAGAGAGGCAGAGACATAGGCTGAGGGAGCCTGATGCGGGACTGGATCCCAGGATCCCCCCCTGAGCAGAAGGTAGATGCTCAACCACTGAGCCACCCAGGTGTCCCCCTTCCCCCACCATTGATTCTTAAATAAGGTAAAGTGACATATTAGACAATGAGGGCAACAGTGTTTCTGCTTGAAGATACAGGCTTGCTTTGAATTTTCTTTCAAAAATTTTTAAAACCATGCAAGATCAAGTATGTGGTATTAAGTCTGTGAAAGACTAGCTGGGCATCTGAATACTCCTGACTCTGAAAAATCAGCATTTAGGACAGCATTAAAGAGGAAGGTATCTGGGCATCCCTGGGTGGCTCTGGTTTAGCACCTGCCTTTGGCCCAGGGTGTGATCCTGGGATCCTGGGATCCAGTCCCACATCAGGCTCCCTGCATGAAGCCTGCTTCTCCCTCTGCCAGTGTCTCTGCCTCTCTCTCTTTCTCTGTGTGTCTCATGAATAAAAAAATAAATAAAATCTTAAAAAAAAAAAGAAAGAGGAAGGTATGCTAGATGGGAGAGAGCAGAGTGGGACTGGGAGGGAGGGAGGGAAAGAAGCACCTTACAACCTCCTGTCCTCTGCATTTGCCACTCCCTCTGCCTAAACTCCCTATTCTTTTCATCATTCAAGTTCCAGTTCAGATGTCACCTCTTCAAAGAGATCTTTTCTGGACTCCCTGCCTAATGTTGTTCCTCTCTAACAGGAATCTGCTTTGTTTAATTCATAGCGTTTACTGCTCTCTTAAATTATTATTAGTCTCCTTTTTCCCATACAGCAGAATGTAAACTAGTACACTGAGCGATGCCAAGAACAGAATAGGTGCTCAGTATGTTGAAGGCATGAATGTTTTGTGGATGGGGAAGAGCCCAGTTCCATGCTCTCGCTAAACGGAGCTATTGCTGGGAAGGGTAAGCGCTCCCTAAAATGGTAGCTGAGAAGAGAAGGATGATTGTGATAATGACATATTTTGTACTGGGAATTTTAAGATCACTGAGGTTTGAAAGAAGAGCACAGATTCTCTGTACATTTTCCTTTCTACTCACAAGGAGCCAGGGCACTAATACGAACAGTAAGTTCGTGAATATTCATTGATCAGGTTTCTAAGGGACGAAGAGCATCAATAGGGCCCACCACTGTGGCAAAATTATCATTTCTCGCTTTTTGGATAAGATTATTTAATATCACCCATTTACATCTTGAAAAGTATCTTTCAGAAGTATCTTATGCTATTTTAGCACAAATAATGTGGTGTAAGACTCTTTCTCAGAGCAATTAGCTATTAGGTACAATTCCTTTAGGATAGCTCCTGACAATAAAACCCCTATTGGTGTCAATGGGTATGCGCACCTATGGGTGAGGAAGGCACAGCATGTGTATGGTAGAAAAGAATGCATCAAAATTGCCTCAGGTGTAAATCAAGTCACTGACATACAAATAGAAAAGCAGATGTGCCAGGTGAGGGAAGACCCTTAGAGGGAGAGGAAATAGGAAGCAGCTTTTTTTTTTTTTTTTAAAGATTTTATTTATCTATTTGACAGAGACAGAGCCATCACAAATGGGGGAGCAGCAGGAAGAGGGAGAAGCCGACTCCCCTCGGGGCAGGAAGCCTGAGGTAGATTCAATCCCAGGACCCTGGGATCATGACCTGAGCCAAGGCAGACCCTTAACCGCTTGAGCCACGCAGGTGCCCCAGGAAGCAGCTCTTGAGGTTGTTTGAAAGAAGTATGGAGGGGACTGAGTGGTAGGGGACTGAGGAGAGGTAACAGCAGCCTTAGGTGGGGAGCAGAGCCAAGGAAGACTTTCTTTAAACATTTATTTTAGGTGTAGGGAGGACAGAGTTTGTTGGCAGTGAGAAGCAAAATTATCAATGGAGAAGTTTCAGGGAAAATACCATAGACTTCTCTGGAGCACTCGTTTTATTCATTCTTGAAAATTTTTAAATGTTTCTGTATCAAAACATAAGCAAATATATAATATTTGTTTTTTCTTTCATTCATTCATTTATTCAAGGTCAGCCTGGTGCTTGGAAAAAATTTTGATTATTTAGCCCTATTTTGAGCTTTGCCTCCAGACTCCAGGGTGAAGTTAGCAGTTCCAAGGTAGTGGAATTTCCCCAAGGTTATAGGCAGGCAAGGGATTTTAGAACCACAGAGTATAATAAGCTCAAAAGGCACCTTGAAACTATCTGAGTCCACAGAAATAATGGGTTCTTTTTTCCCCTCATCTCCTCATCACTAATATTTTAACTCATAGCCAGAAGAAAGATGTCAGAGGACAACTATTACAAATTGGGTTTTCTCTAATGGGTTTACTGGAGGCATCCAAAATGACAAACGGTGTTTGCAGCTTAGAAGATAGAATAAAAATTTTCAATCTAATTTTCCTTGTATGCTGAATGAGAAGTTTTAATCATAATATTAACTGTATTACCTAGTCCATTGATGAAATGTTTGGTTAAGACAAGTAAACAAAGAGTTTCCTAATTATAATTTGTTAAATCATTCCACATAGGGATGTCCGATCTAGAAAGTGTTGCCTTTGTGTAATGAGCAAAAGTAAGTTATCATAGTCTCAACTGAGTAAGAATGCAAGTTTAAAAAATAGAAATTAGTGTAAAAAAGAAAAATCTGATACCTCACAAACTCCTTGGGAAGGCAGTCTTTTGAATACAAAATGAAATAAGGAAGATTTTCTTTTATTCAAAGGCAGAATAGTGAACTGTCATTCAAAAATAGGGAAATAGGAGACTGAAGCTTGAATAATAAAAATGAAAGAAAGCCATGTTTAACTGCAAACCTTTCAAACTACAGAGCAGAAACTATATCCGAACCCATGATATTTTGTTGTGTGTTTCTAACTCTGCACTGCATTTGGCTTTTATAGGAATAATCTGGGAACATGGAATGAGTGATTTTGGGGAAAAGTTGTAAGAAAAATGGATCATGAATGATGGAGAGACAGAATTTTTGTGCATTGCTCATCTGGTAAAGTTTCTTTCTTTCTTTTTTAAGTTTCTTTTTTAACAAACACTTATTGAGCATTAACTGTGTTCCAGGCACTATTTTGGGAGATTCAGATTTATTAGAGAACAAAGTACACAAAAATGCCTGCCTCATGAGCCGCATATGTGTGATCTTTGATTTTTTTTTTAATAGACTCATAGAGGGAATCATTTGGAAAGCACTTGTGATCTTTTTTAAAGCAGAGCTATAAAAATATATGTATATTATTTATATTCTCTGTATATTCCATACACACACACACACACACACACACAGACACACACACACATATATTCTTTATATATATGTTCTTTCACTGGCATTATTAGGTGCAAATAAGTGACACTAAATGGGAGTATACCAAAGACACAGTGGCTATATCAGATTGGAATATAATGGGAATTTTCTAGACCTTGATTCTTTCAAAAGTTGACTTGTTATCAGTTCATTTCAAACTAACATACTGTACTACTACAAACGTATTCATTGCAAGTCAGAAAATACTCGAATGAGAGGTCAGAGGAAGGAGACAGCATTCTCCTGCCTTCTCTCCTTCAAGAAAATCTATGACTGATAGCATCCAAAGTTCTGGGCATAAGGGGGAGTGAGCTCATTTTTCTTAGGCTACAAATCTGACTTCCCTCCAGGATTTTCCCAGGAATGAGCTGCCTGTTTTATCTTCATCCCTTAGCTGTTTCTTGCATTTGCCTGCCAAACTTGCTTCCTGGTGTTCTATGCTCGGAGGTACATTTCAGAGAATTTAAAGCATAATTAACTGGAGTTGAAGAATTCTGAGGTACATCAGAAAATGTAGATCACATTTAACAGAGGTAGAAACCAAAAGGAATGAGTTCCTGAAATGCCTTATTTAGGCAGTAAGATAGGAATGCGGTTTTATTGTGTCTAAGCTCTTGGAAAAATTATGTATGGAAGCTGTATAATGTGCAGAGCCAGCATGGGAGTGAAATGAATAAAAATGGATAAAACTGTAAAAGAGAAGAGGCAGAGGCAGCTTAAAATTACAAGGAAGGATGTGGTACTTTTTTTTTTTCTTCCTTTGGACAGGTGTTTAGCAGATTGCCCTATAACTGACATGTACTCAAAGCTTCCAATTATATTATAGGAGAAGCAAGCAATATTTCCTGGAAGAACTCATTTTGAGCAATCTGAGTGCCCCTTTTACCTATGATTTGTCTCAGTTCATAATGACATATACAGAATCACAGGATGGCTTTGTTTTCAAGGATGGCACTGAAGCAAGAAATGATAAATTATCAAGAGTTGTTAGGGGTTTGATTGTTGCCAAGGGGAAATGAAGGAAAGAAATCTGAATGTGTTCCTGGAAAAATAAGTAAGTCTAGCTAATGCCCTGGTTGCTATTTTATTTGTGTTTCAATGACAGACTTGAGAAGACGTTACAAGTATTCCATCACCACTTGCAATAATTTAAGGCTCAACAGAGCAAGTGATATTTTCACAGCTCGGGCTTTAAAATACTACTTTTTAAAGTTATGTGATGTTTGGATAAAATTAAAATGTGATTATCCTAGTGCCTGATGATAGGAAGGATAGTATAGACTGTAGATAGCTTATTTTGTGCTTGTAATTGTCTTATGCAAATAATATGAAAAACTCATTGTAGAATTTATTTGGTTTAACTTCAAGGAACAATTAAAGGCTTCATGGTGAAATGAAATCAGCTTAAGTAAAGTGTTACACTTGTCCTTGACACTTCAAATATAATTATAATATTAGGTGTTGGGAGAAAACATGGTACCCATGGCTGTGAATACAGAATTGTCAGAATGTCCATTTAATCTTGAGATGGGATTCAGGAGATCAACGTTCTAGCTATAGCTACAAAGGGGCTATACAAAGGGGCTCAGTGAGCTCATGAATCCTAGCATGACAAAAACTTGTAATATTCATGGAGGAGCACATCAGTATCATCAGAATATTTCTGGAGGCTTCCATTTGTCATCTAGGATTGCTGATTCATAGTAGACCTCAGTGTCTCACTCAATAGTGAGTTCTCTCCCCCAAAAGGAAGATTTTAGATGAAGACTCCATGTCCTGTGAGGACCAATCTCTTTTTCTCCTTTCTTCTACCACTCTCCTTACTCGCAAAGACCAGCATACTTACCCTGCAGAAAATGGTTTCTATGCTGCCACTTTTATGCCTTTGCTCAGACTCCTTTCTGCCTGGAATGCTGTACATGTTTCCCTTCACTTTTCTAAATCCTGACCATCTTTTATGGTCTAAGCTAAAGTCCTGAGACCTTCACAAATCCTTATCTGGCCACCTCAGTGACCTGTCCCTTCACTAAAACTGCCTGCATCACAACAGTGACATTTGTATTCTTGTCTTCCCCATGAGCAAAACTGTTTCCTTCCCATATTCTTATCAGAGGGTGGCATCTACATAGTCACTTGTGCTAGAACACCAGGAGTTGACCTTGAACTCACACTCACACTGCTCCTAACTAATCTATCCCTTACCTAGGCTTATTTTACTTCTCGAGTACTTCTTACCTCTGTCCTGTTTCTCCATTTCTTTTCTCCCCATTCACCATCATCATCTTGCCTGGACTATTGCAGTAGCCTCCTGCCTGCATTTTCACATCATCCCATCTGTTCTGCACACTGGTGTCAGAATGACCAACATATGACTTCTGTTGCTACTTTACACTCAGAAAGCATGCCATGTCTCCCCTTCACCTACAGACAAAATCCAAATAGTCTGCATGGCCCTCTGCATGATTCTTCCCTTCCTGGTTTTCTCCAGTTGCTATTACTTCTCAGGCACCTTATGCCCCAGTCACACTGAATGAATGAATGGGTGGATGGATGGACAAATGAATGAATCTTTAAAAAGTAAGCCGTGCTATTATAAGCCTCCTTGTTGTTGCTCACACTGTTGCCTCTGAATGAAATGTTTTACCTGCTTTTATCCACTTAGAAAACTTCACCCTACCTATTGCTTTTATTTTATTTTATTTTATTTTATTTTATTTTATTTTATTTTATTTTATTTTATTTTATTTTATTTTTAAGATTTTATTTATTTAGTAGAGACAGAGAGAGAGGAAAGAGGCAGAGACACAGGCAGAGGGAGAAGCAGGCCCTGTGCGGGGAACCCCATGTGGGGAACCCGATGTGGGACTCGATCCCAGGTCTCCAGGATCACGCCCCCAGCTGAAGGTGGCGCTAAACCGCTGGCGCCACCCGGGCTGCCCACCTATTGCTTTTAATAAGACTATCTCTGGCTACCCCTGGCATAATTCCATGCTTGCTCTTCCACAAGGGAACACTTGGCACAGACTTGAATGGACTCATAGCTAAGTTATAAGCTTATTGAAAGTGGGGACTAATTTTTGCTGGGGCTGGGATGGGGGAGGTGAAAGAACTTTTCTCTAAAGACCCACCATAGGGCAGCCTGGGTGGCTCAGCGGTTTAGTGCCGCCTTCAGCCAGGGCCTGATCCTGGAGACCCCAGATGGAGTCCCACATCAGGCTCCCTGCATGAAGCCTGCTTCTCCCTCTGCCTGTGTCTCTGCCTCTCTCTCTCTCTCTCTCTCTCTCTCTCTGTCTTTCATGAATAAATAAATAAAATCTTTAAAAACAAACTAAAAAACCCCCACCTCTTAAAAAAAAAAAAAAAAGACCCACCATAGATTTATTAGCTGTCCATAAAGCTGAAGTCTTACCTGTCAACACTCTCTGGAATAGGCAATGGTATATAGTATAAGGTGGATATAGAGTCACATCTGTTCACTAGGTGACCCAAGATTAAATTGGACTCTGTGAAGTAGACTACTTGGGATGCCTCAGACAGATTCATTGAAGTTGACCAGATTCCAAATTCCTTGAGGCTTCTCTGCCTGAGGTTATTATTTTGCAACTTGAGTAGAAAGAACCCAGAATCCTTAAAATGCCCTTTAGGCCCCATGTGATATGTCCACAGCCTCCTCTCCTTCAGACCTTCATATCCCTCTAAAGTCATCATTTCCACTCCTCCCTTGCTACTATGCCCCAGCCATACAGCCTCTTGGCAGTTCATGCAATGGGCCAGAACATTCCTAATTCAAATCCTTTGTTCCTCCTGCCTAGAATGGTCTTCCCACAGATATCCATGTGGCTCACTTCCTTATCTCCTTTATCTTTGTTTAGATATCACCTTTTCAGGGACACATTCTTTGGCCACTATCTAAATTGCAAGCCCCCTCCCCCTTGCTTCTCTCCACCTTGTTTCTCTCTATAGTACTTAGAAGTCCTGTGTGATTTTTATGTCTTATTAATTTCTGTATTCCAGGTACTAAAACAGCCTAGCTCAAAGTAGCCATTCAATAAATATTTGTTGAATAAACCAACAAATCCATCTGACATGTACAATAGCTCTTCTTGTGTATTTCTCTGAATAATCTTTATGTCCATGAACTAATTTCAGGTCCAGTAGTTGGTTAATGTCTGATCTTAGTCAAACATGTTCTGGCTTAAGAGTCATTTATCTTAGGTTTCTCTCTTGGCTCTGCCACTTACTAATTATGTGACCTTGAGCGAGTCATTCCATCTTTCTGGGTCTGGTTTTTCTCATTTATAAAACAGGGCTAATGATACCTAGTGAATTACCAGGAGTATGACAAATACTTCAACAAGCAAACATGTTGGTTGGTAACTATTTTTATTTATTATCTGTGCAAGGAACTGAAGAGCTAACATGGCATAATGAATAGTCAAACAGATGTAGATCTGATGTCTGTCTCTACCGCCTGTTAGCTCTGTAATCCTGAGAAAATTTACCTCCTTTCCTTAAATAAAGAAGTTATTTTATCTCTGAATTGATTGAAATACCAAATGAAATAATATACCATGTTTCCACAATTCTATATACAGGTGTGTCTTTTTTTTCATACGTTAACATTTTCAGAACTCGATATGTACTTGTGCTTTACAATCAGTGAGGTCTTAGGTTTGGTGAAATGTGGCATCTACTTCAAAAGTATTATATGTTAAACAGGATGGTAATTATAGTTTAGAATCTCTCAGGTCACTCTGACAGTTTTAAAATGTTTGTCTCTCTTCCCTTATTGGGAAAAAGTGACTCTCAGTGAATAATGATAAAGAAGCACATTTCATCTTAAAATTGTTGAATAGCCATTATTTTGCAGGTTGCCTTTAAAATTTGCTACTTTTTTTTTTTCTGATTTCATCCAAAAGAAAAGAAACTGTATATTTATCTAAAGCATCAACCACAAAGTAAGTTGCTCAGCTTATTTCCTTGTAATAAGAGGAGGGCCCTTTGTTTTTCTGGGTCCCTCTCCCTGTGTCTTCACCTCGAGTTTGGTTTATACTTTCTCTTCCCTTTGGTTTGGTCATGGAGAACAAGAATAGAAGAATATCCTGGCAACCTCAGCAACCGTACTTTAACATAATACGGTTGCTAGGAGAAGAGGGTAGTAGCCGCACTTGAGAGGACACGTGGCTCTGCCGGCCTGGAGAGCCAGTGGGCCGGAGCAGGCCTTCTCCCCGCCCTGTCTTCTGCAGGAAGGCATGGAAATAGAACTCTCCTGCCATGCCCTCTGTCAACGGGTGATACTATTTTATGGCCTATTTTAAATAAAATATAAACACAAAGGGAATAAAGAAGTTCCTACTAGTAAAGATGTCATCGTAAAGAAATGTCGTATCTCCAGCTATCAGTCCTAAAACAATCTCCTGTTGCTCGGAGAACTACTAACTCGGTGTTAGAATCCACCATAGGTCATTGCTCAACTGTTGTATCCTCCTGTATGTTTTGTGGTTTGTTGGAGCACCCTGGTTTTTAGTTAACAGACCTGGGGGAAGAGTGACTGACAAGGACTATGTCTGTATCTGCAAGAAATTCTCCACACATTAGCCATACTCATTGCTCACCAGATTATCACCAGTCTGAGATGGCTGTATACTTGAATAATGATTTGCGGTGAGAAAGCTCATTGCACAGTTCATTTTACTCATTCGACAATTATGGCAGGGATTTTACCAAGTGCCAGTTACTGAGTATCAGGGCAGCAGCCAAAAATAAATATATATTTTTAAAGATTTTATTTATTTATTTGCGAGAGGCACAGAGAGAGAGGCAGAGATATAGGCAGAGGAAGAAGCAGACTCCCTGCGGGGAGCCCCATGTGGGACTTGATCCCAAGACTCCGGGATCATGCCCTGAGCTCAACAGCTGAGCCACCCAGGCATCCCCAAAAATAAATATTTTAAGAGAGAATGCATAAAGCAAGACCCGTGCACAATGAAAACAGAATGCCTAATGTTTGCATTGTACTTTTCCTTTATTTGAGGAAGGCACCAAAACGTTTTGGGCTTAGCCCTTATTAGCATTTGAAAGAAAGTAATATTCAGACAAATAAACATTTTTGGATCTATCCACATAGGCCAGCCCTTGCTTGGCAACTGTGATTAGATTCTTCCACAAACATAGGGGACTGGAGGGAACTCGGAGTGACCACCACTGGCTATGACATTGTGTTATAGCCACGGGAGTGAGATAGGCCCACAAAAGTCAATGAACTACCCCTGGATAATTTTAAGACAACTCAGATAGAGATCTGTCCTACCGATTTTCATTATCTACTTGCTGGGTTCTGGACAGAGTCTGACTCCAGTATACATCTATTACATTCTGTAGCTGCCGTTTCGTAGACGAAGGAATGTGTGATTCAATTAATCATGTTCCAAGTACTGTATCATTCACCTACCCTCGTTTTTTCCTTCTCTGAAGAACTGATTAACCAGATTGACACGTAAGAAATTCTTCGAACTCGTGAGCGTATGCCAACCAGTTGTTTGATTCTTTTTTCCCCTTTGATCTGAATATTAAGAAATGAGAATGTTAACTTCTGTTTGGGTATGCTTCAATCCAAAATAAAAATGGAAATAGGTTACATACAGAGTGATGTGGCTATGACTTCAGTATGGAACTTAGAAACATTTTTTTCTTTGGGAAAGACTAATGATTTATATCCAAAAAAGAGTTCTAGTACAACAAATTATTATTCTACTCCTTCTTAGTCCAAATCACATTCCTGGGAATGTAACAACTCTAGAACTAGTCTTTCTGTATGTTCATGTCTATTTATGTACATATGGATATATTATATTCATGATTTTACTTTGACCCCTAAAGAAAAATCAGAGACAAACTATGTCTCTGGCAGGCTACGTTTTCTATCCTCCCTACTGGTGTCCCATCTGACTCTCCCAGCATCATCTGGTGTCTGCTGTTAGGACTTCTAGAAGGAGTGAGGTGATAAGGCTTATCACTTCCCTTAATAGAGGGCTGTGAAGGAGCAAAAATGCCTTTGAAGTACAAAGACAGGTTGCTGCATCTGATGGGATGCCAGGCAATGAATCTGATATCTTGCTGGTAGATACTACTGCATAACCACCTAATGCTTGCTAGTAGAATAAGTAGTAGTAGGATGGGTGTGAGCTCTGCAGTCCATCAGACCAGGTTCAAATCATTAATTCCAGTGCTTAGAGCATAGGTAGTTGCTTAAATTATTTAAATCGGAGGTTAATGGAAGCGGAGACTACTGGACAGAATTATAAAGAATAAATTAGGTAAGATATTTTTTAAAGATTAATGTGTTTATTCATGAGACACAGAGAGAGGCAGAGACACAGGCAGAGGGAGAAGCAGGCTTCCTGTGGGGAGCTCAATGCAAGACTCCATCCCAGCACCCCAAGATCACAACCTGAGCCTAAGGCAGACACTCAACTGCTGAGCCACCCAGGTGCCTCTAAATTAGGTAACTTAAAATATCTAGCAATAATGTCTAATATTTATGAGTACTTAAACTGTTATTCCCACACTTCAGCAGTCTTTTAACACTTGGGGACCTAAACTCCATTAAGTAACTGTCCTTCATCCCCTTGATGTCCTCTTACTCCTGGATACAAAAATTCATGTAAAAACTTGTCTCTGGATTGCTGTTTTCTAAATGCTACTGGGCACATGATAGTTGTTCGGTAAATGTTAGGATTAAAGAAGAAGAAAGGAATGTAATGAACATTTAAATCTACAGGTCATTTTTCCTTGCTTTTTGTTCTTAAGAAATATTTTACCATTTTCTCATGCAGTCAAAATACATATTTTATCAAGAGCCACAAAATAACGGCTGATTAGTTCACTGCTTTTTCCATTATGTGTCAAGAACAAATAAGTCAAAGTGCTGGTTAAGCTATTACATTTCATTCTTAAGTTACAATCCAACAAGACACTGAGTCGAAACAGTCACACAACAAACAGGTTCTGGATCCTTCTGCTATCACCAATGTTATTTTTAGAGGAAGAGGCCCTGTGATAAAGAAGTGCAGTCTCTACCTTTGGCCATGTTTTTCAGATGCCTTCTACCATCTTCCTGAAACTCTTCAAGAAAAGTTCGTTTATCTGAAATTAAACATGAAAGTTGGAGATTTTTTAGTTTTAAATGAAGCATTCAACCTGAAGACATGGAGGCCAATACTGTGACTCTTTTGTTCATCCAATTTGGCAGCTCAAGTTTTCTAATGGGACGTTTTCCTTCTAGAAAAACAAAATACGGAATCCCTGGGTGGCGCAGCGGTTTGGCGCCTGCCTTTGGCCCAGGGAGCGATCCTGGAAACCCGGGATCGAATCCCACGTCGGGCTCCCGGTGCATGGAGCCTGCTTCTCCCTCTGCCTGTGTCTCTGCCTCTCTCTCTCTCTCTCTGTGACTATCATAAATAAATAAAAATTAAAAAAAAAAGAAAGAAAAACAAAATACCTTACATTTTAGAGGTCAATGTGGACTATTACTTATGTGACAATGGCCATAATGGCCATAGAACTATAATGTAATAATCTGTAAGCTGAAAGAGACTTGAGATCGTCATCTAGTTTGATTCTCCTGTTAGGGAGAAGGCAGAGGAAACCCAGTGAGATTAAAAGGCTGACTTACTGTGTTAAGGAAGTGAACCCAGATTGACACTCACGATCTCTGTTTTGCAGCCACTCTTGCTTACTGAGTGTTTAAGTGCAGAGCAAACACTTTGCCGGCCTTTTATGTGCATCACAGAATCCTCACGATAAGGTAGTGAGTTAAGTCTTGTCATTCCTTTTTTTTTTCAAGTGGAGACAGCCCAGAGAGGCTGACTAACATTTCTATATTGCACAGCAGATAAGAGTCAGAGCCTGTCTTCAGACTCACTGAATGCACTTTTCCCCAACACTTTTTGTCCTTTTATACCCTATGCTTTTGCATATGATGTCTCTCCTACCTGATGGACTTGTTAGCCCTCTTCCCTCATTTTTTTTTTTTTAAGATTTTATTTATGAGAGAGAGAAAGAGTGAGGGGAAGAACAGAGGGAGGGACTAATAGACTCTACACTGAGCACCAAGCCAATGCAGGGCTCAATCCCAGAACCCTGAAATGACCTTAACTGAAATTAGGAGCCTGCAACTTAACCAGCTGAGCCACCCAAGGTGCACCCTACTTCCCCCATTCTTAACACCCAGCTGAAATGTCATGACTTGAGAAGCCACTCCAGTCCTCTCCTCTGGATTCCAGTAATACTTTGTTCATATCTCCATCAAAGCCCTTATACTGTGGCATTCTGAATCCTGTATTTGTGTTTTTCTTCCCACAAGACCATTAACTGCCTGAAGACTCTACTCTGTCTTATTTTTCCCTTAAATTTCTTGGATTTAGCATTCACCCAGGACATAGAAGCGTTAGCTGGATGACTGTATTATAAGACAAACTCTGTGTTTTCGAGAACTGAAGCTGATGCATTCAAATTGTCAACTGAAAACAGTTTGGATGCTAAGTATTATTTGTAGTTATTTGCAAAACCAAGCTACAAATATTTCTTATAGACTAAATAATCAAGTGCCTTCACATATGGAGAGTTATGCATCCTACTTTTACGATTCAGCCAAAATGAATAATATATAATTAGATCATTTTTTCATAATCTGCCAAAAATTGGAGAAATGGATTCTGTTAACCAATTTGAGATCCTTCCTCTTAAAATACTTATTTGAGAATCATTTGGAGTAGTTTTAGGAATTGAATTCAGTATTTATATAGACTAGCATATATAATTCAAAACCCTGCTATACTACAGATTCAATTATTAAATGGATAGATTTTCCTAGAGTAAATACATCCGGTATTCAATTTCAAAATAGTTCATTAAATTGTAGCATTTTACCGAACACAAAGTAGAAATATTTAAAATCATGAACAATACTACTTCAGAAATACTTCTATTTTTTTCATGTTGTATTCTTTTTGCTGCTTCTGTTTTTTAATATCTATCACATGGTGGCCAAGATACACATTCTTAAATTACTTAAATAGATTCTCTTTAATATCAAAGTACTTGTTATGAAACAATGATTTTCTCCCTCTGCTACTCAGAATCCTTGAGTGATCTGCCAACGACTGAACCTGATATTTGAAAATATTACGTATATGCCCTTAGAGAATAAGTCTCTTAAATTTGTTTTTTCCCCAAATATTCTCTCCCCACCCCCCACCCCCAAAAAATATGAGGATTACTAGTAGCCAGAATCACAGAGGCAGAAAGTAGGATAGTGGTTGTCAAGGGCTGGGGGGGAAAGGAAGAATGGAGAGTTACTCTTTTATGGGTGTAGAATTGCAAGTCTACAAGGCGAAAATTGTTCTAGAGATGGATGGTGGAGAAGGGTAGCACATTCTGAATGTATTTGATACTACTAGGGGATCCCTGGGTGGCTCAGCAGTTTAGCGCCTGCCTTTGGCCCAGGGCATGATCCTGGAGTCCTGGGATCGAGTCCCGTGTCAGGATCCCTGCATGGAGCCTACTTCTCTCTCTGCTTGTGTCTTCTGCCTCTCTCTCTATGTGTCTCTCATGAATAAATAAATAAAAATCTTAAAAAAAGTATTTGATACTATTGAACTGTACACCTAAAAATGGCTTAGATCGTAAATTTTATGTTTGTATATTTTGCCACAATAAAATTTTAGAAAAGAAAAGTTATAATAGTCATCTCAGTCTTTTTACCCTGGAAAAAAGTGCAAATGAGAAATAAGAGTTGGCCAGTGATATTTTACCAAAATTTTGTCAGAATTCCATTGAAAAGAATTTGAGTACATGGTGCTCTGATTTGAACACTGACATCATGAACTCAATATATTTATTGAATAATTGATCCAGCTTTCTGCTTAGATCTTCAGTGATAGTTTAATAAAAAATCATGCTGTTAACTTCATTATTTTCACACCCTTTGACAGGCATATTAGTGCAAGCACAGGAATTCATACATAAAAATAAATAGTATATTCATAATGGATTAATAAAAATAATATGCATATTCTAGAAATATGTGATGACTGTTTCAGAAATTCCCACAAAAACATAGCAAACAAATATTAAACTCCTAATGGACATGCTTGAGATTTTGCATTATTATTAAAATTGTTTTTGGAGATAAATGTTTATCTTATTTAATTTATGAAGATTATGTTAGCCACAACATTATATGTGAATGTTGTAACTATAGAACCTACTTGTTGAATGTGGTAATTATTTTTTAATTTAAATTCAATTAACCAACATATAGTATATCATTAGTTTCAGATGTAGCGTTCAGTAATTTATCAGTTGCATATAATACCCAGTGTTCATCATATCACCTGCCCTCCTTAATGTGGTAATATTTTAAAAAGATTATTTATGAGAGAGAGCACGCACTCAGTGGGCATAGGGGTGGAGGGTGGAAAGAAATAGAGAAGGAGGGAGAAGGACAAGCAGACTCCACGCTGAGTGCAGAGTCCAATGTGGGGCTTGATCTCATGACCCTGACATCATGACCTGATCTGAAACCAAGAGTTGGACACTTAACTGACTGAGCCACCCAGGTGCTCCTGAATGTGGTTATCATAAAAAAGATTTAAAATTCTTTTTAAAAATTTTATTTTTTTAAAGATTTTATTTATTTATCCATGAGAGATAGAGAGAGGGGAAGGCAGAGACGAAGGCAGAGGGAGAAGCAGCCTCCATGAAGGAGCCCGATATGGGACTCTATCCCAGACCCTGGGATCATGCCCTGAATCAAAGGCAGATACTCAACCACTGAGCCTCCCAGGCATCCCTTAAAAAAGTTTTAGATTGAAAATCCTGATTCAAAAATGTTTTTTAGAAATTTAACTTACAACAAAACTGGATATTCTATTTGAAAAAAAGGTATAAAATCCCCCCACTAGGGCAGCCCCGGTGGCGCAGTGGTTTAGCACCGCCTGCAGCCCAGGGCGTGATCCTGGAGACCCTGGATTGAGTCCCGTGTCGGGCTCTCTGCATGGAGCCTGCTTCTCCCTCTGCCTGTGTCTCTGCCTCTCTCTCTCTCTGTGTCTCTATGAATAAATAAATAAATAATCTTTAAAAAAAAAATAAAATCCCCCCACTGGGGATGGATGAGGAAGGGAAAAGAAAGAAAAGGGACTGGAAAATTAAATTCTGAGATTTTTGCCCTTCTCCCATTGATTACTTGTGCAACTTCCAATTTATTCAATACATTGAAAACAATTCTAAGAGCTACAAGAGAAACAGTTACTAAGTGGAAGCTCATCTATTTCCTAGTGACACAGAACCATACTTCCTAAAGTTGTTCAATGCTCTGAATTTTCTGTATTTGACTTTCAAATAATAAGTGTCATGATGAAAACATAGAAATTAGATGGAGAGAAGCAGAGGACTAGAAGTTGTTCTCAAATAAAGGAGATTTTATTTCCTCCAGTCACCAATTTTAAATGCTTGAATCACTTGAATATTATAGTTTACCTACAGAATCATGGATGTCTGTAACATAGTGTAGAAGAGTACATACAGAAAAACCTCATCCTTGATGATACCAGGTAGAAATAATCATATGTATATATAATACACTTCTATACATATTACAGTATTTGGGCTTGAAGACAACCCGGGAGGTATTAGAGGACTTTATCCTTATTTCACAGATACAGAAAGAAAGACTCAATGAATTTAAGGCACTTGTTAAAGGTGACCCAGTGATTTAATATAGGTAGGGCTGAAGCCCAAGTCTTCTGGCTACAAGACCAGTGATCTTCTTACTAGATTACTTTGAGTTTCTCTCCAGAAAGCTAAATGGAAATTTGTTGTATATTTATCCCCTTGTCTACTAAACCAAGATTGTGTTGAGTTGGTACCCTTCTGGGCCTCTCTCTGTTCTCCTTTTCTCTGTGCACTGTGTAAAGTATGTGTACCATTTATCTTATCCTTTAATTACCTTACTCAGATGTGTTGCAGTATCCCTACCACTTGTCCCCTTGTTTACTCCTCATCCTTGAAAAAAGGCAAGGAATGGTCATAATCAGGAGTTGGGTCCCTTGCATAGTAGATAAGATTTTGTGGAAGATAACGTGAACTTTCTCCTTGTGGAAAAAGAAAGATGAACCAAACCAATCCTAAAGTCCATGTACTTCACTGACTTAAAAAAATGATCACCATTTTGGGTACCAGTGAAAGACATCCCTGGAGAACAGTGAGTTTCAGAGATTCAGAAAGAAACAGGTCATATGACCCTAATAATCTAAAATGGAGTTCATCTGCTTGTAAATAGCAGGAATGGAGTTCATCTGCCTGTAAATAGCAGGAATGTGCCATGAAAAATATCCATGTTGAACAACACCAGCCTAAAATCTGGAATCAAATGACACATCGCATGTAAAATATTTTTTTAATTAAAAAAATGTTTCAAGTACATAGTAAGACTAATTACTATTGGTAATAACATTTCCTAACATCTTCCTATTTCTTGGTTTCCTCGTTATCTGTAGTCCTTGGTAGGACTCTCTCTCTCCTATAGGAAAGTGAAAATTTAGTATTCTAGAGCTCTGATGCCAGGAGTTAGTTCATGTTCCCCCTTTTACTGGTTTTCAAATGAAAGCAAATCATAGAAGGAAATTGAAACCATAACTGCTTCTGTAACACTTTGTTCCTCAGGGGGTACTTGGTGTAAAAGGAATGCACAACAGCAAAACACATTTAAGGTACAAGTTATATGAGTCATCAGATGCTGTTTGTATAATTCCAAAACATTCATAAGCTAAATTGTACTGGGATAATTTGTGAGCAATGTTCTGACCTCTAGCATTTCTAAGTCTCACTTGACTTTGTAGCTTAGAGGTATTTTTTAAAAGTGGACTGTGTCACTTTAATTCTGTGATTCCCAAGCCCATTCTGCTCCAAGCCATGTATAATTGTACATTCTTTATTTGAAAGGCAAAGTGAATAAAGATGGAGTTAGAGGTGGGTGAAGACAAGAAAATACTCTATGACAAAACAAATTAATGGATATTCATTTTATTTATTTATTTATTTATTTATTTATTTATTTATTTATTTATTTATTTATTTTGGATATTCATTTTTAGAATATGATACCAAAGTATTGTGGTGTCTTAGATCTTAAAACTGATAATGATAACAACTTTAGCATTAAAACCAATCAGCAAGAATACTTTTGACCGTCTGAAAGAAATGAAGACCTCTAAGACTTCAACTACTGCCATGAAAATCATGAAGTTAAAGTTGCACCACAATATTTACTTATTTTTTTTTTAGAGCGTGCACACACACGTGCAGTAGGGCAGGGGCAGAGGAAGTAGGAGACTCTTAAGCAGGCTCCATGACCAGTCCAGAGCCCACAGCACAGCTGATCTCATGACCTGAGCCAAAATCAAGAATTGGATGCTTAACTGACTGAACCACCCAGGCACCCCATGCTTCTCAATATTTAGATTGATCAGCAACACTGCATTTTGTACAGGCAAAGAAGATTTATCTGAAGTGGACAGTCATACACCTTGGAAAATTCTAACATAGCACTTCTCTAGATGGGTTAAAAGATGAATTATGTCTACATTTTTAAAAGAATACAAAAAAGTTCATTGATCTCTTGGAAATTTCTTAATGATTGGCTCAAATTAAAATTTTCTTGTAGTAGTAAATATCAGTCTTAAGATATTTCCAGCTGCATCTAGACATCGTATTTCCATCACCTTCCCTAATGCACTTTTTCTTGTTCATGTAAGGAGCTCATGGTTTGATCTAAATATGCGTTTGCCAAATACTGATTGAAAATTGATACTCATTTTTTAATTCCCCCAAAGTTTACAGAATATTATTCAATGGAAGCAATATTTTGAACTCAAGTATTTGTACTAGAATATGCTTAAATTATGGATTTTAAGTATTGTATCTTTGCATAATACATACCTATGGGAACATTAGCTCAACCATTAATGATGATATTTCCTTAAAAATATTCAAGGGTTTACACTTGATGAAATTATATGAGACAGTTATCAAAAATTATCATATTTTTCAAGGATGAAATTCTGTATCTCAATACACCAATGGAAGACATTGTACAGTCAGTTGTACTTTTAGACAATTGTATCCCTAGGCAGCCTCAACTTTTGAATATCATTTTCCAGTGAGATTAGTTAGTAGGAATCTATTCCAGATCCTTTTTATAAAGCAAACTTCTTTTTCTTTGTAACTTTCTGACCTATAGAATTAGGTAATTAGAAATACTAACATTTCTTTAAAATACTTAAAAATGTTTAAATTGTTTAGTCTTCATAAATATTTTTATCCTTGTCTAAATCTTGTATTTATTACTATACAGACTGTTGTTAAATGGTGTTGTAGATATTAGCAACTAGGGAGTGAAGTGTATATTTTTACCTCTTTCTGTTGTAGAAGTAAATACCCTTAATGATGAAGTTATTATCAGCATCCCTATTTTTTCTTTTTCATAAATTGACAATTTTTCTTTAATCTAAATTTATTTCTCTAACACAGTAGAGCAAATAACATTTGTGAAAAGGAAAATTTAACCTGGAAATAATAAGTGATTATTTTGAAAGCTTCATATACTCTTCAGTCCTTAAGTTAATCAAAGTAGGTCAACAGTAAGATGGTACTGCCAAGAGAATCTTAAAGATTATGTGGACTATATGTTGATGCCTGGAAAAGATTTATTAACACTTTATGTTTTATCTGGAAGAAAGGTTTCATTACACATTTAATAGACTAAGCCTACATATTTTAACCAGCATGATATAAAAATTAAAAATAATGTAATTATAATTTATATACTTATATTACATGTATAAAATACTAAAATCTTTTTTTCTTTAGCAGACTGTAAAATGAGTGGCTAGTGAAAGAAGATCCAAGTTTAAATAGATCATCAGTGTGGATAATTGCCTTGAAAAAAAGATGGTGTAATCATCTGTATCAATTTTAGAATCACACTTTTTTGTATACATTGACCCAAATTTTCTTAATATCACTTTTTTACACAAAAGTACCATACTTCTTTAATGTTGATGGCAGAAGCAGCATTCACCAAATGACTGGACCACTTCCAAACTGTTCCTTTCAACCACTTAATCACCAACATTACAGTTAGTTTAGAACCATGGTTTTCAGTTTTATTAAAAATGGACTTTCTCTTTTTAGATGAAATATTATTTAGGATTCAATTTCAAGAATATAAATGTTTTTACTAATTGGATTCAGTTGGCAAGATAAGCACGTAAATCTATTTCTGCCTTCCCAAGTCCCTTAAGAAAGAAATATATGTATATATAAATATAAATACAAGTATGTGTTTTATGATACATCCTTAACAACAATGAGGGGGAAACAAAGGAGGGGGAAAGAGAATACTATTGGCTTAATGTCTCATTTTGAGGCATTCCTGAAAGAAACAAAACAAGAGGAAACCAGAGTCCAAAAATGAGAAAACTCTTTTTATAGGTGGGAACAGTTCTAGAGCTTCTGCAAACACATAGTCAAAATACGTAGGGCAGGATGTGTTTCTGGGAAAATCATTAGATGAGCAATTGAAACTACATGTGGAACAACTGAATTGTTTTTCATTCTTGTTCCCCTTATAATAATCTGTGGGCAGCTGCAGTGTTTACCCCAGGCTAAAGCAGCAAAGATGTCTCAAAAAAACCTGGTACTATCCCAGATGGCTTGTAATCTGAAATATAAATGGGTAAACCATGTACTCCAAAGATAAGCTACCTGGATGCACCTCATGCCCAGTATGGCATACTCTGCACCCCACAGTCAACAGAAGCATCTGCAGATGGGCAAACAGATGGGAATCTCACATACCAAGACGAGTAGACAGTCAAGGAAGACCAAGAAAGACAAGTATCATGAAAGAT
This sequence comes from Canis aureus, assembly GCF_053574225.1. NCBI lineage: Eukaryota > Metazoa > Chordata > Mammalia > Carnivora > Canidae > Canis > Canis aureus. The sequence goes on along the minus strand of NC_135611.1, from coordinate 43,749,494 downwards.
ACAATAATGCCAGCAAATTGAGAGACTGACATCTGAGAGAACAAAACAGAAACTTTAAAATAAGAATGATGTCTTTAGAGTGTGTATAAAACATAAAACATCTCATTCATAAAATAAAAATAAATTTATGAAAAGGAAACAATTAGACATTGGAAATAAAAATACATGTATTTGTCAACAGGGATAATAGGTCAGGTTTAATGCATATGAAATATTTAATGACTATAATAAAATCTGGGTTCAGTTTTATATTGTATTCAGCACCTAGACTAGTTATTTACTATTACATAAAATTTGTCACCCCAAGACTTAGTAAGTAGTGAAACTCATCAGTTTATGTGAGTCAGGAATCTGGGCACAGTTTATCTGGGTGCTTCTAGCATAAATTCTCTCATGAGGCTGCTAAGAAGGCATCACCTGGGGGCTTCAGTGATCTTGAGGCTCAGCTGAGGAAAAGTCTTCCAAACTCAGTCACATGGGTGTTCCAGAAGCCTGCTAGTCCTCTTGGGCTGTTGGCTGCACACATCAGTTCCTTACCATATGGGATCTGCCACAAAATGGCAGAGTGAGGGATGAGACAGAGGTCCAAGACAAGCCACAGTCTTTTTATAACCTAACCTCAGAAACGATATCTCATCACTTTTGCCATATTCTGTTCCTTAACAGTGAGTCAGTAAGTCCAACCCATAGTCCAGAAGAGAGAATTATAATCTGGTGGCTAAAGGGAGGCAGGGATCATTGGGAGCCATTTCAGGTTTCTCAAAAGTGTCCTCCCATGACATCAGTAGCTCAAAGCTCAGACTCTCCTCTAAATCAGATCCAGGTGCCATGCCGCTTAGGCATAGTTTCCTTAAGTAGAGCTTGCTGAGCACTCCACCTGTAAGATGAAGAGACAGGTACCTGTCTCTCGTATATCCAACATCCAATGTCAGGACAGGCAAAGAAGAACGACTGTAGACATTTCTCTTCAAAACTGTGAGGGCAGCCCTGGTGGCTTAGCGGTTTAGCGCTGCCTTCAGCCCAGGGTGTGATCCTGGAGACCTGGAATCGAGTCCTGCATCGGGCTCCCTGCATGGAGCCTGCTTCTCCCTCTGCTTCTCCCTCAACCTCTCTCTCTCTCTCTGTGTGTCTCAAATAAATAAAAAATCTTTAAAAAAAAAAAAACAAACTGGGAGGGCTGGGATGCCTGAATGGCTCAGTGGTTTAGTGTCTGCTTTCTGCTCAGGGTGAGGACCCAGGATCAAGTCCCACATTGGGCACCTTGCACGGAGCCTGCTTCTCCCTCTGCTTGTATCTCTGCCTCTCTCTGTGTCTCTCATGAATAAATAAATAAAATCTTAAAACAAAAAAAACTGGGAGGGCAGAGATGGAAATTCAAAAAAAAAATTACTCTTCCATAAAAATTCTGTAAAATGTTGGAAGTTCTTGATTAGATCTCAAGGGCTAGGACTAACACTTCATGCTGCTCAGCTCTGCATCTGAGGCATCTTTCCTTTTCTTTGAAAGGTAGCATGTGTTTGCAACTGAGTAGTATGTGCATATGTTTGCATTATGAAAGACCAGAGGATATGTGTATTTGTGGACACACACACACATGCAAATAGTTAAAAGTTGTTTCTAGGTTATGGAATATTTTTCATTATTGTGAATATCTTTGTTTCCTAAATTTTCTGCAATAAACATCTTCAACCTTTGTAAAAAACACACAAAATTTTTTTCTTAAGAATGGGGGAAAATACACGTAATTCAATACCCAAAGGTAATGTAATGAATGAATTTTTACTATCAGATCACAAGACACAAAATGTATAAATTACATTGCCAGTTTATTAATTCATATTATGAAATATTACTGCTAGCATTGCTCCCCTATAGCATTAATTATGTGAAAAGTCAAAATGAGAAGATTACTTGGTGAATACTGAATCCAAGCAAGAGATGAAATGAGTAACTAGTATCTTCACAATGTAAGTTGATCAGTGTTTCCACTGTGGTACAAATGGTTATACGGAGTCAGCCTGTTCAACGATACATGGCCTTGATCTGAGCTGGTTTTGCCTTCCAAATCTGCATCTGCCATGTAAAGAGATCATCTTCTGTTCTCACAATTTTCCTCAGAATACAGTTCAGTAGCTTAGATTTCAGTATTTTAAAATACAATTGTATTATGTCTCCCAAACCACTTTATCTCAGCATTGACCAAGAAATTGGGGAGGCCATTCTCATAAATGATGAACACTTTTATATCTGAATTCTCACTACTTTTACCCTCAGAGTTCTGTTACTTCTTTGATACTTTCATGTATTAAGAATATTTTGGTTGCACTTCCTAAATTACTTTTTAAAAGTTTAGTGTCTCCAACATTGGTAGATTTTTCTTCCTCTAGAAATCTACCTACCGCCTAAGTAATAGTGCCTACCTCTCAATTAAATGATTTAATATATTTAGTGTGTTTAGAATATTGCCTGCTGGCATTAACCATGGTAATAATAATGCTTAAGCATTCCAAACTATCCTGGAAGGGACATTGTAAGAGTTTGCATTTCCTTCAGGGCAGCTCTAAATATATTATCCATCACAGTGAATGTGGCATTGCTTCTTCCTCCAGAGATCCTTAAAAACAGGATTCATAATTTCAGTATAATTGATGTACTGGGTGATTTTTAGAAAGTGAGAAATGAAATCAATGACCACTGGTGTTCCTTTTTACCTGGTGATCCAATGGTTATTTTTCTTATGCTTAGAATTAACTTTCAGATAGCCTGGTAGTTACAGAATATATTTTTAAAAGCACTAAACCCAAATTTGTCATTAGTTCTGAAAATCAATTCTCATTAAATATGATGAATCACGGCATCATGTTATCGTATATACATGTGTATATAAAATGACTATATATAGTCATTTTCTCCTTTTGGGGAGTGGGGGTGGGGAGCAACAGGATACAATTGCCATGGTGCATTTTGTGGTTCAATCCATAAAAATTCTTGAAGCAATTATTTTAGTGTAGTGGTCAGGAATGACTAAAGACTGTGAGTTAGCAGGGACGTAATTATCCTTCAGGGGCTGAATGAAGGTTGTTTCTCTTAGACGAAAACAGGAGAACATGGATCCCAAAGAACTCTCCTGACTTATCAAACAGTAAAATTGAGAGGCTAAGGTGTGCCTGGGGGGGCTCCATCAGTTAAGTGTCTGCCTTAGGCTCAGGTCATGATCCTGGGATCCTGGGATTGAGCCCAGCATCAGGCTCCTTGCTAAGCAGGAGCTTACTTCTCCCTCTCCTTCTGCCCCTCCTGCTGCTTGTGCTCTCTCTCTCATTCGTAAATAAATAAATAAATAAACAAACAAACAAATAAATAAATAAAATTGATCAGGTTAAAAGGACATCCCATCTCCTTTACCCTGCATCTTCATATGTGAATCCCTTGAAATAAAATCATGTAAGCCTGCACAGTAAACATATGCTTATACGTGCAGATTGGGTATGTGCTTTTTGTTCCAAAAGGTCAGTGTCTTAGGCACTTACTTGATTTTGTTAAGGAAGAAAATGTAAGAATAATGCATAAACGTGGCTATGAAACACCCAATGTATTATTTACAAATGCCATTGCTAGCTACAGAGGGAACCAGACATTTTGTGAGTGATTTTTCTTTCAATTAGAGCTGTACTACTCAAAGCATAATCTGTGGACTGATGCTGGTATGTGAGCTGATAGCCAGTGATCAGTCACAGAATATAAATCAGTGCATTGTTTTCCTTATTCTTCTGCAAGCCCCTGATCTCAGTGTAGACCAGTAATACACACTTTAGACTAGAATTTTGAGAAGCACTGAGCCAGAGTATTGTAGTTCCAATCAGTTCTGCTAGCCTGCTGTCCATGTTTTGGCCTCAGGGTCTGGTCTTGACCTTGCTGCTCATCTGCTCTATGACCCTGGTGAGATTTACTCAGCTCTTTTGCATCTTGGTTTTCTCCTCTGTACAAAGGATGTGGCATGGATAATCCCTAAGCTCCTTTGCAGAGCTATAATTCAAGTCGATGCAATGATTGAGTTTAGGTATAGAGAAAAGGCTAGGTTAAATTATGGCAATTAAAAATTATCCTATTAAAATGATGCCTGTGAATACTGTGTAAGAAACATGATTATGATAAATAAAACCAACAGTATGCCCTATGCCATCTATCAACTATGTAAAAATACATACATAAAAAAGACTGGGCATAAATTAAACACACACAGACACAGAGAATTATGAAAAGCATTGTGAAATCTGAAGCCTATGCATTGACTTTTTCTTTCTAAAAAGAAATTAAATTTTTATAACATGGTTATATTCCCCACAAATATAAATGAAGAAGCATACAAAAGTATTCAGTTAAATATAATGCACCTAAGATTTTGAGTCTTTTTCTATATGCTTTAATGAATGTCACTGCTGTGTTCCACTATTTGGAATATCCTATGGCATTTTTCAGTTCCTTCTTCCTATACCAGGTAAGAGTCTTCCAGAGCAAATATTTATATACTTCTAGTTACTCTGGAGTCAAAGAAGCTGCTCAATCGACAGTACCTGCATAACCTATTACATTAAAGGAGGCACAGCTTCTAGCTGAACTAAGGCAGGCTCCACCTGTCCTTTATGTTACCTTCCAGCCTTCTCAGACACCTTAAATCACTTCCATCTTTAAAAATAAAAATTTCCTCCCTTGACTCTACATCCTACCATTTCTAGCTGTTCTCTACCATTCCTCTCCCCTCACAACCAAACTTTGGAAAGAGATGTTGAAGCTAGTTGTCCCCCCTGCCTTACCTCTCCTCTGTACCACACCCCTTCCAGTCAATCTGAGGTCCTTGACCATCTATATGACCACTTTCTGATTGTCACTGACCACCTGTGTACTTAAATCCAATTAGATACAGAATCTACACTTCAATAAAACAAATTTGTTAAGGGCTTTTAAGTAACTCACAGATTTTTTTTTTTTTTAAGATTTTATTTATTCATGAGAGACACACACACACAGAGAGGCAGGCTCCATGCAAGAAGCCCTATGTGGGACTCCACCCCAAGTCTCCAGGATCAGGCCCTGGGCTGAAGGCAGTGCTAAACCACTGAGGCACCCGGCTGCCCAGCTCACAGATTTCTGAGAGGGTCAATGAGAGGCTCTACAGCTAAATGTCCAGGAGCAAGGCCCAGCTGGGCCATCTGTAGAGAACATAACCATTGCTGTCTCTGTTGAGCATTGATAAAGCTCCAGGCTGGTACTCCTATCCTTGTACAGCCAAACCCTTCTACCACCTTACATGCCAGAAGACCAGTTCTCTGCAATGCGGCCATCTCTTCCCTCTAGAAATAAACATATCAGTCATTCATCTGATTTCCAAGGAGTTATTCATCACTGCATTCTCACAACCCAAGGTCATACCCCATACCTGAATGTTCTACATCAATACTTTCAACATTCCTCTTTCATGATAATGAGGTTTACAATGATAATTCTCAGTATTTGTGTGTGTGTGTGTGTGTGTGTGTCTTTAAAAATTACCCCTTAATCTGGAAAGCTACATTACAGTTTATAATATGGTCATTTCAAGAAAAACAGGTCAAGAAAAGCATGTCATTTTATAGTCTGCAGCATTAACAAATTCAAACAATTTTAACTTAAGACCTGACAATTTTAGCTTAAAAATCTTAAGGTTTTTCTTTGTTAAAATGTGGCTCTTTGGGTTTACATTTAATTTTAGCTGCTCTTAGGTTTCAATTCCAAGATCTAGCCCTGGAGTAATATTTACTGGTTTTGTTTCTTATTTGTTTCTCCTTCTCTCCTCCCCCATCAGTATAGTCCAAGAATTAATGAATCGTTTCCCTCAAAGATTAGTACTAATGACCCTATTTCCATAAAAACAGACTCACCACTTGGCCAGCTTTTTCTTCTGCAAGCTTGCCTGTAGGAATGATCCATTAGTTAAAATTTTAAAAGAAACTAGAAGATGTTTGTCTCCCAGAAATCTGATTGTGACATAGGCCTTCACCTGTTTCAGCACTTAAAAAAAAAGACATTTTAAAAAAATTTGTGATGAAAGCTATTAACTACTCTTTATGCCCTAAAAACTGATGAAGAAAACTAGCTTTCTTAGCTTCATGAGATATTCATTGATTCATTGTCAGTAAGACAAAATGTTTCCTCACCATCGGAATTCAGATAAAATATCTAATTAGAGATACAGTCTTATCTTGGAGGAAATGGAGACTGGAATTTGTAGGAAAGAGCCTAGAGAGGAGGGAAGTTTTCTGATAAAAAACTGCAGAAATCTGTGTAGGGTCTTGAGTTTTTGCTGGGTACTAGGCCACGAATGCATAAGGTAAAATTTTACAAAATCAAGCAAAAAGGAGGCAAGAGTAGCAAGAAACAGCTCCCAGGGCTTACAGTTTGGTCGGAGGGCACTTAAGCTCCAACTGGCCAGAGGAGATGGATAGTCCACAGTAATCCCCTGGTGTGCATCTAGTGGGGACTGTGGTGGAGTCAGGCCTTAGTAGGAGAGCTGAACTACACTTGGAGACATGGCTCTTCAAGATCCACACTAGCAAAGCTTGCATTGAAGGGGCCTTCAGCAGATCATGCTTATCTACAAGTAGTTTACTGACCTGCCAAAACAAAGTCCAACTACCATTAAGAGAAGAAAACAAAATTTCTTTAAATTTGTGAGTGGATTATGCAAATATTTGGGCCTAATTTTGGGGGGAAGTTTTAAAGTCATGAATTCTCTGCTTTCATAATTGTAGGAACATTTAGATTTTCCGTTTCTTGTTCTTATGTCTTTCAAGGAATTAGTCCTTTCGATCTAAGCTGTCCATTATTGGCATAAAGTTGTTAATAGAATTCCCTTATTTTTTAAATATCTATTGGATCTGTCATATCACTTTTTTTCATTCTTGATATTGGTAATTTGTCTTCTCTCTTTCTTCGTTGACTTCAATTATTTCAGTTAATCAACCCACACATTCAGAGACATTTTGTTCATTTCCAATCTTTTATTACTGCAAATTATGATTTAATGTATAACCATGTGCATGTGCTGTGTCATATTTATGGAGATGAATCTTTGTAGAGATTGACATGGTAGAGTTTTGGGATTGAGTTTTGGGATTTAGATTAGCTATATTAAAGGACAAACACATATGTACTTTTGTTAAATATTGCCAAATTGCCCTCTATAATGGTTGAACAATTTTGTTTTCCCTGCAGTAGTATATGGAAAGTAGTTCTTTCTCTACAGCTTTTCCGACAGGATATGTTGTCAAGCTTTTGATTCATAAATCTGATATTTGAATAGTGGTATATCAAAGTAATATGATTTGTATTTATGTTTTCTTACATTAAAATGCAATTACATCTTTTTAGTATAGGACCATCTATATACATTTTTTGTCCCCTTTTTATTAGGCTTCTGGTCTTTTCTTCTGTTTAAAAGAGCTTTTTATATCAGCAGATTGTAACCATGCCTAGAGCAAATACTCTTTGATAATCTTCACAACTCTCAGTATTTGTACTCTGCATCTCCGATTGCCATAGTTGCTTCTTCTACCCTCTAAGCTACAAATTTAAAACAAAAATTTCTTCCATTTCAGCATTTGTCTATTGATGCTTATAGTGGTGTGTTTTTGTTTTGTTTTGTTTTGTTTCTTGCCATGCAAAGTCTTTTTATTTTTTCTAAAATTTGATCATGGTTTGCAAGATTTTCCCTTTTCCCATATTATAAAGAAATTCACCCATATTGTCTTGTAATATATGTATATTTTCAATGTTTGCATCTATGTCTGGAATATATTTAGAGTATATTCTGGTATTGGGTTGGAAGATTCCGTGAACATTATTTCTTTCTAAATAACTATTCATTTCTTATAATACCATTTAAAAGAACCCTTTTCACTTTTATTCTGTACTAAATTTCCATTTTTTGGTCTGTAAATAGTAGTATCAATATTGAACTGAGTTTACCTGTGAATGACAAAGAAGAATGGAGTTTTGCAAAATAAGGAATCAAATTATTTTTGGTTTATTTAAGACTAGGTTCCCTAATTTGAACTATGTAAATAGTTGTTTGGGTTTTCTTTAACTATGCAAATAATTTTTAAATATAGCACAGAATAAAATGTATGAATTCATTTATTTATATTGTTACTTATTTGCCATTTTGTAAATTCATGCTGTTAAAATCATCAGCCCAGTTTTGCTCTCTTTTCATCAGCACCCAAGGGCAGGGCAGCTCACAGTTTCATGCTGAATTGCACTAGCACGAGAGTAGAAGATGGCCCCTGCTTCCTCAAGCTTCTTCCCTCTTAATAGTGTACTTAAAAAGCAAACTCAAAGAATGGGCTTTAGTTCCTTTCCCGAACTGAAGTTTCCATATGAAAATCAAACAATCAATCATCTAATAAACAATCTGTCTTTGATACCAACCATGAACTGCTGTGCATACAAAAATCCTTTTTAAAATATTCACCAACCCAATTACTGGTGAGACTATAGACTACTGACAACATCCAATTTACTAAGGCTAAGGAAGAATTCCTAAAAACTGTATCCTGTTTGTAACATCTAAATACCTAGCAACTGGGAGGGCAGTCTTTTTCCTGCCAGTTATAGAACTAAGGAAACATTTTTTTTCCATTTTACTCCATAGCCATTTCAGTATGTTAACTAGAGAGTTCCAAATGTTTCTGACATCCATTCTGCTTTGACAGGGACTTCGGTAGTAAGGAAGCTGTTGAGAATGAATAGTGTTCTAAATAGCCGATTTTATGTGATGAGTTAAAACAAGGGATGCAGAGCCAAACAAAATGAAAGGGACAGATTATTAGGAAGAATACTACTCAGGTGGAATCGATTTTGTCTGCCTGTTAAAACTCAGAAACACTGACTTGAGATCAACAAAACACTGCTGATTTCTGGTTGGGCCAACTTTTGTGTAAATGAACAGCCAGCAGTCAATTGTTACCCAACAAGCCACAGAAAACACTATCAGCTTTGGAAATGGAAGATTGTGTAAATTTGTATTACAAATAGGGATAGCTTTTTTCTTACGGATAGTAAGGTTCATGTCCTCAAGAATATTTTTAGATATTGAAAAAAAATTCCTTTTTATATTTCAAGAGTGACAAGAAACACTCTTGTTAATAATCTTAAAATATATCTGAATTCTAATTCATCTCTTGAGGTAGGTTTGAGTCTCATTTCTTAGTTTTGGTCTGGATGTCGTACTTAGCAGCATTCATTAAAATCATTGAACCGAACCCCTTTCATCAGTCAGTGAGTACATAGGACCCACATGAATGTGGACCAACAGAGCAACTCTTAATGGTGGACAGCCAAAATTTGTCTCCCTAGAATACTCTCTCCTGTAGCCTCCTATGTCCTAAGGGACGAATCAGTATGGCCTACATTGAAGAGTTTGGCCAATATGGACCTCTTCCAAGAGGTCAAAGGGAAGGCAGAAGTTGGGATATTTACTTCCAGCATGGTCACCTGCTGCCTGCTTCTCTTAGTCAACCTCAGACCACAGCTTTGGTCAGAAGGCGTCTCCCCACGTAACCCTTTCTGTCCCTCTCCTCATAACTATTTTCTCTCCTTGTATCTGTATGACTAGGAGCCATAACATCACCTATATTACTTATACCTGTCCCCTGTTTTCCAGAGTACTGCCTTGTCCCTTGGGATTTCCCTTTTTTGCCCCCACACCCTTTTGTGAACAGCCCATCATAAAAGACTCTTTAAACCTGACTGTCCCCCAGTTATCTCCTGGGACCCTGACTGCTTAAACCCTCTTTGAAAATTTCACAGAATATCCTCAAAGTATTGCAGGCATGTTTGTGGCACCTCAAGATAAGTCTGGAAGAGTAGCAGATGCTAATAACATTTTCCCAAGTGGAGCATGCCTGTTTGGATAAAGCCAGGAACTGCCTCTTCTGGATAGGGCTTGAAGAGGAAGAGAAACAGAAGAGAGGGCTGAGCAGAATTGATGGTTTCACAGGAGAGGAGTGATACCATTCCTTATGGTAGTTGTAATGAAATGACATGTATGTTGTCTTCTAAAATATTTTAGAAGCCCCTTGGGAAATGTATTTGTAGTGAAGGGGGATGCCCTTTTATTGCAAACCAACCTACAAACTCCCACTGCACTCTGACTTAATGAAAACTGATGGGCCATTAAGATGAAAAACAAGACACTATCTTTAGACTGATATGAGCTATATATAATAGGAACTTAATGTATGCATGTTCATTGATTTACTGGATTTGTAAACCTTCAATTGCAAATCACAATCTTTTTAATTTTGGATCGAATTTTTCACAGTTCATATAAAATCGAAACCAACTATTATACATTTATTTGTATAAAGAATAAGTATTTCCAACAGGTATTTTAAACAAATGCTGACTTTTATAGGCTTCTTCACTGAATAAAATAATTTAACTCTGATGATTTCAAGCTACTTTGGAAAAAAACGGAAGTGCAGACAATCACAAAATATTGGCAGTGCATCATGGATTGACTGAGCTATCCAGCCTTTCTGGAGCATCTGGAATATATCTATTGCCTGACAAAGAGATTTACCTGAGGGCTGTTACTTCAGGTTATGATCACTTCTCAGATCCTATCAGAGCTTTGCCCTAGAAATTTGTGCTAGAGCATGTTGCATAGGTATTATTAACAAAGAAAGAAGGATCATAGGCTTTGGAAATAGGCAGTCTTAAGTTTAAACCTGTACTGGGCATTAGCTCGATACCAGAGACTAATCTGTCTGGTTTCAGTTTTCATGTATATAAAATGGCAATATCTACCTCACTGGTTTGTTTTGAGGGCTGCGTGAGAATGTATGTAAAAACTGCTCAAAAAAAAAAAAAATCTGAGTGTGTAATGGCACAGCCACTTTGGAAGACACTTTGGCAGCTTCTGACAAAACTAAACATATTCTTAACATATGATTCAGCAATCACACTCCTTCATATCTACCCAAAGAAATTGAATACTTATATAGACATAAAAACCTGCACATGATGTTTATAGTAGCTTTATTCATAATTGCCGAAACTTGGAAGCAACTGAGATGTCTTTCAGTAGATGAATGAAGAAACTGTCATACATCCAGACAATGGAATATTATTAAGCTCTAAGAAAAAATGAGCTATCAAGCCATGAAAAGCCATGGAGGAACTTTAAATGTGTATCACTAAGTGAAAGATGCCAATCTGAAATGGCTACATATTGTATGCTTTGCACTATAAAACATTCTGCAAGAGGCAAAACTATGGGGACAATGAAAAGATGAGTGGTTGCCAGAGGTGGGCAATGACAGGGGAGACGACTAGGCAAAGCACAAAGGATTTTTATGGTAATGAGCATTCTCTTACGGTATTTCAGTGACGGATATATGTCATTACCCATTTGTCCAAATCCATAGAGTGTTCAACATTAAGAGTGAGCCCTAAGGTAAACAGTGGATTTCAGGTGCTTATGATTTGTCAGTATAATATACGTCATTCTAGTGAATGATGATAACGGGGAAGATATATGTGTGTAGTGGGGGAATATATGGGAAATCTCTCTCAAATCTCCCTCTCAATTCTGTTGTAAACCTAATACTGCTCTCAAAAAAATACTCTAAATTTTTTTAAAAATAGTTATCTGCATCTCACTTCCATTAAATTATATGATCCATTTCTCCATAACTCAGCAACATAATGTCAGAAGCCCTATTTCATGAGGCTGACTTTTGCTGAGATCTGTAACTGCAGTATGTTTTATTTTTTTAGTATTTTAATGGCTTGTGAATTATGTGGAATAGAGCAATGTAGTAGCATTTTTTCCAGCCGCATGTGAATTGTTTATACATTTTCACATTCCTAAGTGTGACAATATTTCTGTTCCTCTATGACAAATCATTACTGTCAGCATTAACTGAGCAACTAATGACAGTAGGGCACTGCCTTTGATACTAAACATACATGTTAATAATTTAACAGTACACTTATCTTCAAAACATTTCATATAGAAAGGACAAAAGCATGCAAATCAGTGTAATTACCACAGTGTAATTACCAAATTGAGAGCTACTGTGCGCCCGGCACTGTGCTTATTACAAGGGTCTTTTCATTTAATCTCAAACATTTTGATGAATTATTAGGTAATATTATTATCCTGATTTCATAGTTGCATGACCTAAAGCTCAAAACGGTTAGGTAACTTGCTCACGGAGTAAGAGATAGAGCTTTAATTTAAACTTTCAACTATTGTAATAGAATACATCCTCCCTAACAATACTAGTTCTGATACCGGGTGCAGACAATTAAGTGTTAGAACATTGCTACTCGATGTGTGATTGCATGTGATTCCTGTGCTGATTTGCAAAACATTTGTTATTGGTCCATAACAAAGTAAATACTGAAATTGAGAGTAAGCTTTTAGAAATGTTTAGAGCAAATTTGACAAAGGAATTTTTATGTCTATTAAATCTAATAGTGGGGATCCCTGGGTGGCTCAGCGGTTTGGCACCTGCCTTTGGCCCAGGGCGCGATCCTGGAGTCCCGGGATCGAGTCCCGCATCGGGCTCCTGGTGTGGAGCCTGCTTCTCATTCCTCCTGTGTCTCTGCCTCTCTCTCTCTCTGTCTATCATAAATAAATAAATAAATAAATAAATAAATAAATCTTTAAAAAAAAATCTAATAGTAAAAACTAATCAGTGCTCTGTATTGAATCTTTTATTATTTATTTTTATTGTGTTTGGCCAAAGTATTGCTCCATGGCTGATTGGAAATTTAAAAACAAAAAACAAAACAGGGACACCTGGCTAGCTCAGTTGGTAGAGCCTGCAACTCTTGGTCTTGGGGTTGTCAGTTCAAGCCCCACGTGGGTCCTCAAATTTAATAGGAAGGAAGGAAAGAGAGAAGGGAGGGAAGTGGAGAAGAAGAAGGAAGTAAGTAACCACTGATAATATTGTAAAGAACAAAACAGAACAAAAAAACACCCTAGTCCTTCACTACCAATAGTGTGAGATTCACTCTTCAAATCCAGAAGATTAGTGGGATGGGAAAGGGTTGGAAGTAAAGTAGGAATTATGACAGTGTTATGACAATGTAAAGAGCTAATGATAATTGAGTACTTACTTTGTGCCCATGACTGTGCTTCTCCCTCTCTGTCCACACATACACACACATACCGTATAAACTACACGTATGCCATACACATGTATATATGTACATACGGGTGTATATATATATACTATATATAGTGTATATATATAGTATCACTTATACATATATACATATATTTCTTTGTATGAAGTTATCATTTAATATCTTTACAACGCCCTAAAACTTTGAAGTAGATATCTACCGTGTCCATTTTACCTGATTATGTTCTGGATATTACTGCTAATATCTGCTGCTTTCCTCAGCGTATTCTTTACTAAAAACCAAACCAATGGAGATGCTCTCATTATCAGTGCTCTTTTGTGACTATCTGAGGCTGGAGAATAACTGTGCTTCCCCACTGCCCCCCCCCCCCAATAAAACCTGTCCCTTCTTTTCTCTTTTCTATATTTCAGAGGGTACTTGGTGGGAGGTTGGGAATAGCTGTGTCAGGGGCTTTGGGAGAGCCTTTATTCCCTCATCATACTTAGCTGTTCTAGTAACTGCTGCCCACTCTTCTTGGAATGAGTAAAAATGTTTTGCTGTGTGAGTAAAGAGTGCTGACTGAATTGATTTCATCACTTGTGTATTTCCTGGAGTTTGGTGAATTTATTAAAGCAAAAACAACAACAACAACAGCAACCACCAAGAAACTTGAGGTGAGGTGAGATGAATTTTCTAACAGGACCAGTGTGCTGAAAATGCATATGTTAAAGGCAGAGTGAAGGGAAGTAACTGTGTTGATTAAATAGACCTAATAATGTGCTACAGGGAAAAGGTGACCATAAATCCTCTTCCACGAATTTTTACCTTGAATAGAGCACAGGTGAGCTTTTGAAAAAGTTTCCTGGTTACTGAATTGTATCTTTAACTGTTCTCTTTTTATAGATGTCTATTAGTGTAACACAATATACATAGAATGTAGCTTTGGAAAGAATAGATAGTACATTATCTCATTTGCTGACTGTATCTGAGAAAGTGGCAGAGTTAAGCTGTTCTTCAATATAGAAACTATTAGGAAGTGCAGGAGAGAATCAGAGGTAACATTGGTTTGGTTGGAGAAAAAGATTTGAATAGTATATAGGAATATTATGTTAAACACAAACATAAATGGGATATATTTTGTGTTTTAGTTCTCTTCTGGTGATGCTTCCACATAGTATTAATCCCTTTATTCCCATTTAATGTGTTTATATAGACATTGCTCTGTATTGAATTTCCATAGCAATTATCCTTGTTTGTGTAACAATCTTAAATAATTATGGGAACAATTACTATTAGGAGAAACAGTCTCTGGCATACCCTTTTCAAACGTGGTTTTATTATCTCTACTGATTTTTTTTTCTGTTTATAGTTTGTCTTTTTTTTTTTTCTTATGTTAACTTGCTTTTTTTTTTTTAAGATTTTATTTATCTGAGAGACAGAGATCACAGGAGCAGGGGAGGAACAGAGGGAGAAAGAGAAGCAGACTCTCCACTGAGCAGTGAGCCTGATGCAGGGAACGATCCCAGGATCCTGAGATCATGAACTGAGTCAAAGTCAGATGCTCAACCAACTGAGCCACCCAGGGACCCCTTAACTTCTTATCTTTTTTATGTGAATTGAAATAATAAGCATGTCTCCTCTCTGAAAAGCACTTCAGTGATTCCCAAACTGAGTATGTCACATAAATGAAAGTGCTGTCAGTACTTCCCTAAGTAAACACATGATGACTCCATATTAATCAATGGTATTTTCTAGAATGGCACAATGAAAGTAATAGCCATGCTAAGGATTCTTATTGTCACCATGCAGTGCTTATGGCAAAGATTTAGTCCCATTTCTAAAACATTCACCCTAAGCTAATGCTGCTGTTTTCAACTAAAGCAAAGCCTGAATAAGTCAGGTAAAAAGTGGATTTTTTTAAAAGCCCTACTTCATCTGTATTGGATTTTCGATTTTCTGTTATTGCTAAGTAATTGAGTGACTGCCCTTTCATATTAACTGAGCAAATCTGGCTTCTGTTGGGGAGCCTGTCCA
This sequence comes from Canis aureus, assembly GCF_053574225.1. Taxonomy (NCBI): domain Eukaryota; kingdom Metazoa; phylum Chordata; class Mammalia; order Carnivora; family Canidae; genus Canis; species Canis aureus. The sequence continues at coordinate 43,734,284 of NC_135611.1, read as the reverse complement.
CTCACCTATGCTGGAAAGACACCTCTTTGTTTTGCTTCTCTCCTTTAACACATGTTGACTGAGCTCACTGGTTCTCAAGCTTATTCATATGTGATGAATTTTCCTGGAAAATACGGTGCTTTTCACCACTATCCTGTTGATGATACTAACATTGAAATCACTGATCTTTAAATTTTTGTGTAAAAATAAATACTGGCTTATATTAGTTTCCAAAATACATAAACAGTAGTAGGTATCAACATTTTAGGAAGAAAAAAGATGGGATAAAACTTATGAGAGACATTTCTCCTCATTAATTTTTTTCCTCTGACCAAAATAGATGATTGTATATGGAGTGGAATACTCGTTCCATTTCACAAAATTTCAGTTCTTGGTGGGAGCTTAATTGAGACACATAATTACTCTTTCATGTGTATCAAAATTACCAAGATGACTGGCCCAGCCTCTGCCCTCAAAGAGCTCATACTCTTGTAGGAAAAACTCACAAATGGCAAAACTCTAAAACAGTATGAAATTGCAGATGAAAGAAGGTCAAGCAGTGCTAGGTACTTTCCCATAGGCTGGTTTGTCAGAGCCTGCCAGGAAAAAGCACCTCTGTGAGGTGCTAGTGATACCAAAAAACAGTGAAGGTCTTTAGGATGTCAGAATCCAGTAATGAAACAGTCTTGCCCACTAATTACAACTCAGAGTGGTAGGTGCACCGTACGTGTCAGCACTGAGAGGGAAGCACTTATTTCTGCCCAAATGGGTAGAAGACAGAGGGAATGATAAGTGAGATGAGCATTGAAAGGGTATTATTTCAGCAAGCTCTTTTTGATTTTTCATCCCACTTTGTGGTTTAACTAGAAGATGCTGTGTCTTTCTGACTTACAGATATATCTCCTCTACACAGCAATCACAGTGCCTCAAGTTCACAACTTAGCACGGCCTGAAACCATGCTTCTCAGGCCTTAGTAGTTATACAGATCATCAGGGAATCTTGTTAAAATGTAGAACCAGATCCAATAAGTCTGAAGTGGGGCTTGAGATCCTCAATTCTAACAACCTCCCAGGGGATGGGATGCTGCTGATCCATGGACCACATTGTGAATGGCAAAGGCCGAGGTTTTAACTCGATATAAGAACCTTAGCAATTACCAAGTCACTCACTCAGTCACCCTTCAGTTACATTTAAAGCCCCATCTTAAAATTTTGAAGAAAAATCTTCATGTAAATATGAAGACAGAAGTTGTCTAGGAGTATAATAACAAGTATTGTGGGCAGCCCGGGTGGGTCAGCGGTTTAGTGCTGCCTTCAGCCCAGGGCGTGATCCTGGAAACCGGGGATCCAGTCCCGTTGGGCTCCCTGCATGGAGCCTGCTTCTCCCTCTGCCTGTGTCTCTGCCTCTCTCTCTTGAATAAATAAATAAAATCTTAAAAAAAAAAAAAAAAAAAGAACAAGTATTGTGATTCTGATTACAGATTAGTGAGTGCTGTTCACTTGACACACTGCTAAGGTCAATGGTCATGCTTTCCCCTCCTTACAACCACTGAGTGAAGTAAATACTATTTCCTCATTTTACAAACAATGGCAGAGTTTAAGTAACTTTACTCACTGCCACCTGGCCAGGACAAGGCAAGCTGTATATATCACCTAGGAAAAGAAACCCATGGACATACTCACTGATGGAGTCAGACCTAACCACCCAAAGTATTGACCAGAATTCTATTCTTAGGAGTTTTCACTCTGAGTGAACAGGGATTACTTCTTGAATTCTTGGTAGTTTTAATGTTATCCTAAAATGATGTTTTTGAAAACAGCATACACAAAAAAATAGCCTCCCAGCCCCCCCCCAAAAAAGCAAAAACTAGTTAGGATACAGCTCTTTTTGTTTTTTCATATCTTTTTATTTATTTATTTTTAAAGATTTTACTTATTTATTTGACTGAGAGAGCACACAGCAGTCAGAGGTAGAGGGAGAAGCAGGCTCCATGTTGAGTAAGGAGCCCGATGCAGGGCTTGATCTCAGGCCCCCCGGGATTGTGACCTGAGCCAAAGGCAGATGCTTAACAGACTGAGCCACCCAGGCACCCCAGGATACAAATCTTTTTAGATAAACATGTCATGATATGGGAAATGACACTGAAGGCTTGCTCTGTCACACAGACAAATGCTGGCTTAGCTGAAGCAGAGTAGTTATCAGAAATTTTAAATTGAGGAGTGAGTTGTTTTCCTTCCCAGAGAAAATACATCACAACCAGGAATAAATATCTGTACATAGTGAATTGCTTCCTTGTCCACCCCAGTGCTGAAGAAGGCCTTACAAATTTGGCTTATTTAGCAAATACCTTTTTGGGGCTAAACACTGAATCAACAACTATATGGCAAAACTGAATGCTTTCACTAAACATGAGAAGATGGCTGCAATTATAATGAAGTTTGATTGTTGGATAAGGAGTTGATTGTGGGTACTGTGAGTCACTTGAGACTCAGTGCATTTACATGTGATAAAAATTACAGTGTTAGTGGTAAAATGAAAAACCAAACTATTAGTCTTCTTTCTTCACTGAGTAAGTCTTTGTGTAGATCCCTGAGATAGGAAGATTCTACCCAATGGGTACAAAAATTTGACCACCCACCCTATGAGAAATGGTCTCTCAGCAAGAAGATAGTGATGGAAATCTTCAACATCTGTAGCCTGAAAACAGTGTACCATATCAGCTTTCTGGCAACATTAGGAACAGCTCTCTCCAGTACTATCTTGAGAGAGCTGTCACTTATTGAGTGCTTACTATATGTATGAAGATTTGTTCTGAGTATTTTACATATTCAATCCATTTGATGACCTGTACAGTAATAACGGTGTACTGATGTGTTCTATTATTATCAATCCCAAAGGGACACTTTGGGAAAGGATAAAGAGCACTGTTCAAACTTGACAGCATTTCTTAGAGCTGTAGGAATTATAGGTAAAAAATTTGAAATCTCTGCCTTGGGAAAGTAGATTTTTTAAAAAGTAATCTGAGGAATCTGCATACTCACCATCAAAATAGTCAATATTTATGTGCATCTACTAATGATAAAAATTACTGCTAGATTCCAGGAAGGCCAACATATTTGAGGTATCTATCTATCTATCTATCTATTTATCTATCTCCTTCCTCTTAAGAGTTTTATGATTTTATTGGGAAACAATATATAAACAAAAAAGGTGAATAGTATTAGTCTCAAGAACTGACAATAGGCTCTCTAAGAATGTAGAAATTGATAAAAACAGGGGTTCTCTTCCTCCTGATTGTATTTTGAAGAGAGTAGTTAGCTTGGGCAGCTCATTTCAAGAGTAGTAACTCTAGAACTAAGATATTCTCTCAATCTGGGGTGCCTTCGTGGCTCAGTCGGATAAGCATCCAACTCTTAGCTCAGCTCAGGTCTTGATCTCAGGGTCTTGAGCTCAAGCCCTGTGTCGGTGTCCATGCTGCACATGGAGCCTACTTAAAAAAAAAAAAAGATATTTTCTCAGTCTAACCATCCATGTAAAATTGAGGCCTCTGTACATCAGCCTCAACCTTTTTCAAACAGTTGTCCAGCCTCTATTTGAATGCTCAAGAATACTTGGCTTGATACCAACCTCACGGGTAAATGAAGGTCTCATCTGAGTATCAGACAGACTTTCCATATATGGAAACAAGAGACTTAATTGCTTCTATTCGTCAATCCATCTCCTAACATTGGGATCTTACAAAGCAGATCTATATACTCTCCTACACGACATCACTTCAAATATTAGAAGAGTATGATTCGGATTGTCTGTCTTCTTCATTAGCGCAAACACCTTTGTTCTAAAAGTAGTATTCTTATGAGACATTTTTGAGTGTTTTTTTTTTTCTCCTCCTTCTAGTCTTCTGAACATATTGCAATTTCTTTCTTAACTTCTGGCCAGAATTAAACATAACCATTCGACCAGCCCAGATAAGACCCATCATCAGCTTTAGAAAACCTGTTTTAGAAAGCATGCTTCCATTACTGCATTCTAAGTTTTCATTACCTATTTTATTTACATCGTACTATTGATTAATACTGAATTTATTGTCCAGTTAATCACCTAGAATTTTTCATGTGTTCCTTGTAAGCCATGCTTTCTCTCATCCTCATCTTATGAAGTTTTTTTTAGATCCAAGCTCATATCCTTATATTTATCTTTTAAATTTCATCTTGTTTTATTTTGTTCATTACTCAAACTGTAAAGATTTTTATTTGAGATATAATTGACATATAACATTGTGTAAGTGTAAAGTGTACAAGTGTTGGTTTGATACATTTATATATTGCGATATGATTACCACTGTAGCATTAGCTCATACCTTCACCATGTCACATAATTATCATTTCTTCTACGTGGTGAGAAGATTTAAGGTCTAGTAACTTAGCAACTTTGAAGTATATAATACGGTATTGTTAATAATTAGATCAGTGCAACTGATGTTGAACTTACTTACAACTGATGTAGAACTTACTCATGTTCTAACTGTAATTTTGCATCCTTTGACCAGCATCTCTCCAGTTCTTCCACCTTCAGTCCCTGAACTACCATTCTACTCTGTTTCTACAAGTTCAGCTTTTTTAGATCCCACATATAAATAGCAGCATACAATATTTGTTTTTCTGTCTGCCTAGACATGTTGTTACAAATGGCAATATTTCCTTCTTTCTCATGGATGAATAATATTCCATTTTACACATATATATATATACATATATGCATAGAATTCATACAGAATATAGATGAGTAGAATATTATATTCCATCTATATTATATTCCATCTATATTATATTCCATCTATAATATAGATTCCATCTATATTATAGATGCACACACACATTTTCTTTATCTATCATCCATTGACAAATATTTAGGTTGGTTTCCATATCTTGGGTAGCATGAATAATGCAACTACAATGAACATGAGAGTTCAGGTATCTTTTCTATATCCTTTTTTATTTGCTTTGGTCATATATCCAGAAGTGGGATTGCTGGATCAGATGGTAATTCTAGTTTTAATTTTTTGAAGAACCTCTATACTGTTTTCCATAGCGGCTAAATCAATTTGTATTCCCACCAACAGTGCATGACTTCCCTTTTCTCCACATCCTCAACAATACTTATTTTTTGACTTTTTGTTAATAGACAATGTAACAGGTATGAAGTGATATCTCCTTGTGGTTTAGATTTGCGTTTCCGTGGTAACTAGTAATGTTGAGCATCTTTATATGTAAGTGCTGGACATTTGAATGTCATCTTTGGAAAAATGCCTATTCAGTTTCTCTGCTCATTTTTTTTTACTGTTTTGTTAATTTTTTTATTGAGTTACATGAGGTCTTTATATATCTTGGAAATTAACCCCTTTATGAGATACATGGTTTGCAAATACTTTGTCTCATTCTGTAGGTTGCCTTTTCATTTTGGTGATTATTTCTGTTGCCATGCAAAAGCTTTTATATATTTGGAGGTAGTCCCACTTGTTGATTTTTACTTCTGTTGTGTAAAGATGGTTTTGATCATTGTATGTGATCCTGCACAAGGGAAAAAAAGCAATGTGGAGTAAAACTGTGACCAGGTGGAAATGAGATTAAAAAAAAGAGAGAGAGAAAGAAAGAAATGAGATCAGATGTCCTTCTTGCTTCTTGGAAGATACAACTAATGCCCAACAACAACAAAAAAGACCTCCCTCATCACTACCTCAGATTTATGGGTTTACCTCGCTAGTAAATTTGCCTAAGCTTTGAGGGGGGGAAGTGATAATGCTAAGGATTAATCTTTATTCCATAACAGCTTTCCCAGCACCTCACTATAAAAACTAAATGAAATGTTTTCCAAGGTGGCCAGTATGAGAGGAGCAGTCTGGGAGACCACTCACTACACGTGCTCCCAGCCTTGCTATGTCCCTGGGTCATGGGCCCTTCCAGGGCCACACAGCTCAGAGTATGAAGTCCCAATTTCGTGCACAAGTATGTACTTCTCTGTAAGGGAGAAACCAATTTCCCCACCTCATTCTCCTTTATCCTGTGAAATTAAACAGTTTCTTGACAGTCTATTTCCCTAGGGAGTTTGAATGGAAGAAAAGAGAATTGGCCTCCACATTATCGAAAGTGTTTGAGTTTTAGCCCTTGGTTATGCACTCTTTTGTAAAATTTTTTTTCTTTTTTCCTTTATGACATTAAAAAAAATTTGTTTTGCTTAAAATTAGAATCCATTAACTCTACAGAAGAAAACTATAACAGTTACACAGATTTTCCCTTCTGTATTTACAGATAAACTCCAGTGACTTTTCTTAAGCACCATTGTTTAGAAGGACACACAGGAAGTAGATGCAAGTAAGGTTTCCGGGATGTGAATAGCCGCTGTTCCCTATGCCCATTCACCCAGAGAGAGTGCTGTCACTAAGTAGCTCTCTAGAAAATTTTTCTTCCCCACTGTGTGTCACTAAGTAGCTCTCTAGAAAGTTTTTCTTCCCCACCTTGTGTATAATTCTTTGAACAGTGCAGCTATGTAGCAAAATATGACAACAGACTGTTTTTCTTATATATAGTTATATGCCAGGCAGCACAGGAGAAAGTTAGACTCCAAACACAGTTGATAATAATACTGAATATAAATATGGAACTGCTGATATTCCAGGATACATACAGATCAATCAGAGAAATAGAAGCAACCTGCTCCAAATGGTATGGGTACTTACAGAGGAAAAATCAGTGAGTAGTAATTTTTTTTTTTTTTTTGCCAGAAGGAAAATGCTTATGACACAACACACACAATTACCTCAGAAAAGCACAAAGAAGGCATTAGCCTGTGATTTTTTCCTAATGAGCCAAAGGACTTAGGAAACTGAAAAGTCCTACAAATCTAACAATTATTTGAACTCCTCTTCAGCGTTTTATACCATGACATTGCACCCAACAGGGCATTTCTCTATAAATTTTCTAAAATTGGGTATTTAACAGTGACAAAATGAAGGTATTTAATTCTCAAGAAGGTGATTAAATCTTCCTGCAAACTGGTGGGATAAGATATAGATAAGGACCTCTGTCTGGTAAAAAGCTGTATTGTATTTATGTGTGTGGGGGGTGGGGGTGCGGGGTGTTTCTCAAGACAAAAAATTAAATACAGAAAGTACAAAAGATAATAAAACAAATACTCCTGGGTGCAGTTCTCCAATTAAACAAATATTAATAATTTGTTATTGCTTCAGGTCTTTGTAAAAGAAATTATCAGATAAAGTTAAAAATCCCTTCTTTTCCAATCACATTTCCATCATTATACCCCAGTAGTCATGGATCTAGTTCATGTTTTATTACTTTACTATATATATTATCCAGAAGTAAATAAAAGGTATTGTTTTGTATACTTACAAAATTACATTAATAATACAAGCTGTTTTTTTAAAAATATTTTGCAGCTATTTTTCCATTCAATGTTATTTTACAATCTCCCTGTTGAATCCTGTAGATCTAAGTTATTCATCTTAAGTGTTGTTTTATAGAGCATCCTATAACGAGATCCCCATTTTTATTCATTCTTGAAAGGATGAAAATACAGATTGTCCCATTTAGGGAATTAAAAATATTGTATTTAATATCTTCATATACATATGTCAAAGCTTCTCCAATGTATAAACATGAGAGTGGAATTTGTTAGCTACTTTGTTATGTAGCCAGTATTATTCTTCAAAATGATTGTTTGAGAGCTTTTTGTTTACCCACATCCTCTCTCAAAATTGGTGCCCTGTGACTTTTTAACTGTGGGGAAATTAGCTATGGAATAATTGTTTTATTTGAATTTCCCTGATTACTAGTTCTGAGTATATATTAATCTAATTTGGGGCATTTGTATTTTCCTCCTCTGTAAATTGCCTGCACATCTCCTTTGCCCATTTTTCTATTAGGTTATTTGTATTTTTCAGTTGTGATGTGTTACTTATATTTTACAGGTAATAATCCTTTGTATCCTCTAGTCTGGTTCTTATTTTTCACTTTATGTGATCCTTATTTGTTCAAAGGTTTTTGATAAACTAGACTATATCAAAAATAATATTTTCCTTTCTGGCTTGGGCTCATAAATCCTTTTCCCACCCTGAAACTATAAAAGCATTTTTCTATATTTTCTTGTCAGAGTTTTGTAATTGTTTGTAACATCCAACCCTAATTCATCTGAAGTTTATTTGTGTGCATGTGTTATAACTTAAGAGATGTAATTATCATATAGAAATCTAATGTATCAACACTATGTACTGAATTTTTTTTCTGAATGATAACGGAGGCATCCTCTAACTGAAGCATGATTGCATATGTGCCTGACTCTGTGTCTCAACTCTATACAAATTCCATAGTACTGATCTATTTATGTATTCCCATGCCAATGACATGTTGTCAAAATTATTTTATGTCATTGATAAACTATCCCCCTTGTTCTTGTTTTCAGAAATATCTTGGTTAATTTCTGCCCTTTATTCTTCAATGTAAATTTTATTTTATTTTTTCTTTTTTTAAGATTATTTATTTATTTATTTATTCATGAGAGTTCCATGTAAATTTTAGAATCCCTTTGTTGAGTTCTATGAGATTCAATTAGAATTTTTATTACACTCATATTGAATTTATGGGATAATATGGGACAGTTAACATTTTGAAGATATTTCATTTCCTCACTTGAGAAAATAACTTTCTCTATCCAGGTGTATCCTATATTTTTTGATAAAGTTTTGTAATATTTTCATAAAGTTCTCAAACAACTTGTGTTAGAAATATTGTCAGTTGCTTTTTCATTTTTTGTAATTCATTTGAATGATGCCTTTCTTTCTTGGATATATTCTAATTAGTTTTTGGTAGTATATTAGAAATATGTTGATTTTTGAAGCTTGACTTGGTATCCTTCTTGAACTATCTCTAATATCTTTATTGAATCTCTTGGAATTTCTTTGTAGACAACCATATCACTATAAATATTAAAATTTGTGTTTTCCTTTCCAATCCTTATTTACTTTTTCTTATTTGATTGCAATGGCTAGGAAATTAATAATATTCAGTGTTAGGTGTGATAGTTGACTGTCTTTTTCTTATCATTAATGAAATTGCTTATAAAATTCACCAATCAACACACATTTTTGTGTTATCTGCTATGTACCAGGCATTATTACAACAATGAACAAAATAACAAAACTCTTTACTTTCATGGAACTTATTTTCTAGTTGATTAGACAAGGGTGAATAGGTCATGCTTGAGAAGGGAGGTGTGTTTTTAAATAAGGTAGCAAGGAAGGTTCCACTGAGAATGTAACATAGGAGTAAGGCCTTTGTCAGTGCAAAGGCCCTGACACATGATTGTACCAGGCATGGTTGAGGAAAAGCAAGGAAGCCATTGTGGTTAAACAGAGTAAGTGAGGAGGAGAGAAAAGGAGATGCATTCAGAGAAATGAATGATGAAGGACCAGACATTGGCTTTGACTCCGAATAAGATGGGAAGCCTCTGGAAGATTTAGAGCGGATTTGGGTGGAAGAATCTTTGCTGAAATCATCTACTTATGCTTGTGCACTTTGGCTGCTGTGTTGAGACAAGAACGGCATGGAATAGAGAGAAGTAGTGAATGAGTAGTAGAATGAGATGAGGAGTAGTGAAAAACAGAAGGGAGTGGAAGGGAACAGTTAATAGGGCTTGCATTTACCGATTTACTGTGAGGGTCTGAATGAAAGAGAGGAGTCCAGGATGATTCCACAGGTTTTCGTTTTTGTTTTTTTCTTCTTTGGTCTGAGTAAATAGGTAAGGCTTTTCATTTTCTGAAAGTGGAAGAATTGTGGGAGGAACAGGTTGGTGGAGGAAGAAAGAGCGTCAGATTGAAACGTGTCTGCGATGGCAAGTTGAGAAAGTCAAGGGGAGACATCAGGTAGGTAGTTGGATCTATGAATCCTGAATTCAGGAAAATCATTTTTACTGGACTTCTAAATTTGAGATTCTGAACAGGCAATAGATAGGTCCAGTAAAAGTCTAATGAGTTCATAAAAAAAATGACAGAGGAGAGTTGTAGGGAGAGAGTATGAGATGGGAGAGATGAAGGAAAAAACAAAATAGACTGTGATGTGACTCACAGTCTAGAAAGCAAACAGGTGAGTGTGGTACCCAGGAAGGCAGGAGAAGAAAGCATTTCAAAGAGGATGGAGTGATCACTGTGTCACAGGTACTGATTGGCTTGGAGATTTTGATAAAAGGACTCTTAGATTGAACAATCTGGGGACATTGTGATGCATATAAAAACAGTGTTAGTGGAGGGAAGGACAACCCTTCTATTTCCCTAATTTATGTCATCTTAAATTTATTCCTAGACTTAGTAAACAGAGAAACATGAGATCTTACTTTAGCTAGTCATTAAGTTCAATATCATACTTTATCAATTTCAGTGCTTTGATATTTGTCTCTGACTTTGTTTTCTTCTGACTGAAGTAGGTTTTATACCTGATAACCTAACTAGAAATGCTACAAGAACATACAAGCATTTGCCCATGAAAAAAATTTTTTAAAGATTTTATTTATTTATGAGAGACACACAGAGAGAGGCAGAGACATAGGCAGAGGGAGAGACAGGCTCCCCACAGGGAGCCTGATGTGGGACTCAGTCCTGGGATTGGGGATCACACCCTGAGCCAAAGACAGATGCTCAACGGCTGAGCCACCCAGGTGCCCTGAAAAATTTTTTGACTATATCCCTTACATGATGAACATAGAATGTTTTTAATACATATTTTATTCTCCAATTTAGAAAAATTAGTGCTTGAAGACATAATTTTTGAAGCATGAGCTCACAATACCAAAATAATCAAAGTACATTATGGTTTTAATAAGTATTGCTGTCAGTTACACATGACATTGTATGTATGTGATTTACATACATGGCATATTTATGAAAAACATCATGTAGTAGAATTCATTTCTTTTTCTATTAAGTCATGCTATATTTGATATTCTTTTACTCAAATAAAGCTTTATTTTTTATCCTTAACAAAGTCCTAGGTCAGGATGGGTCAGGTAAAATAGGTGACAACTCATTTGGCCACCTTTGTAAGGTCACAGGTATCAGCACATCCTGTACCTCAATATTTTTCTCATTTGCCATGATATGTATATCCCACCAAAGTAATTTCCCTGGATTTGGTGACTTTTTATCTTTCCACATTTCCCTACTGAATGAAAACAGATCTGAGGTGGTGGAGGGAAGGGAGGTGTTGTCTTTGCGACTGGGACATGTAACAGAGAAAAAGGCACTTTGCCAATATATGATCAGGCTCCAGCCCCTGGAGGGAAAAGTCAAACATACCAAGAAGAAGATGCAGTGCCTTGAAAGAAGCTAAGAGAACACCAAAACACACTTGATCTTCCTCACAATGTTACATAGTTAGAAACTTTGCAACCTGCTTTGTAAAACTCAGTGAACCTGACTGTAAACACCAGTGGAGAAACAAGTTATGTACCCCTGCTACAGTCATTTAAAAGTGTTCACCAAGGAAAGTGGATGAAATCATTCTTGAGTAAAGAAAGAAGTTAAACATAAATCTTCCAACCTTGTCTTATTTACCTTACCAACTGATTTTGATTATGTGGCAATGTTGGGGGGGGTTTTGTTTTTTGTTTTTTTTTAAGATTTAATTATTTATTCATAACAGACACACAGAGAGAGGCAGAGGCAGAAGGAGAAGCAGGCTCCCCGTGGGGAGCCCGATGGGGCACTGGATCCCAGGACCCAGGGATCACTACCTGAACCAAAGGCAGGTGCTCAACTGCTGAGCTACCCAGGGTAGCTACCCACGGCTACCCGTGCCGTTCCTGCACGGCAACGTTGTTATGATAATTTTACGTAGCAGATAGTGGTGGAAGTTTGTCCCTGAAGTTTGTAAGATAGTCTCCTAAAATTTTTAAAGATTTTATTTATTTATTTGACAGAGAGAGAGAGAGCGTGCGCGCGAGAGCGAGCAACAGAGCATACAAGCTGGGGGAGTGGCAGGTGGGGGGGGGGTGGCGGTGAAGCAGGCTCCCTGCTTAGCAGGGATGAGGGCTAGATCCCTGGGTCCTGGGATCATGACCTGAGCTGAAGGAGATACTCAACCAACTGAGCCACCCATCACCCCATAAAAAAATTTTTTTTTGAGAATTTTTAATTTGACTGCTAAAATTATTTGTTTTTTTTTTCTTTCTCTTAATTTATCTCCCATCCCAATTAAATTACGTTCCCTTCAGCCTAGGCAATGTATCTTTCTTTTAGTTTTTTCATACCTTTTGTTTTCTCTCTTCTTTCAGCCAGTTGGGTACGAAAGTAGCTGAAATGCGAAAAAGACAGCAGTCACAAAATGAAGGAACACCTGCTGTGTCCCAAGCGCCTGGAAACCAGAGGCCCAACAACACGTGTTGCTTCTGCTGGTGCTGTTGCTGCAGCTGCTCCTGGTATGTGGCACTCTCTGTAGGATAGCACCCCTGAGCTAGCTGGGGGCTGACTACAGTGAATTTGCATGTTCATTCTTGGGATCTCCTTTTCCTCCTTCACAAGTAGGAATTATTGGAGACCATCATTGGAAATAGAATATTTCCCCAGAAACTACATTTAAATTGAGAGTAAGGTAAACAATGAAAACTTATTTGATATCCTGTTTTTCTCTATCCACACATCTTAAAGAGATGGTAAAAATAAGATTATGGTTATATACTTATTTAAACATACACAATATTCTCCAGGGTTCCAGAAGGTACAGGGACATTAAGATAATATCTAGCAGTACTGTACATCGCATTCAATGTCGTGTTTTAGTTATATGCTGTTTCACAGGATATTGATCATTCAGTTACAGAGCCACAAAACTGTGAGTCAGGGTGGCACTCTCAGCCACAGACACCTGAAAAAGGACAGAGAAAGAAGTACCACAGACCCATATCCACAAATCTAAAAGGCCAGGGCTATGATGGGCATAAAGTCAGTCAACTAGTTTCTGAACTTACAGCTGGCAAACATGCTTTCCTTTGTGATTTTATCACTGACACGTTCTGTAACATCATACACAGTTTTAAACTCTGCTATTTGGTTTCCTCATTGGCAAAATGATGAAGTTAGACAAGCTGATTCCCAAGGTCCTGTGTAGTACTAAATGTCCATGATGCAGGCACCTCAGAAAACCTGCTCCAGTTCCAAATTCCCCAAGTGCCTTCCAGTAAGAAAATCAATGACTCACAGTCCTAAGATTTATATGGATGAGATTCTCCAGAGGGATGCAGGACTTAATGAAAATTTTCCGTAGAACCATAAGTTTTGGGATCCTTTAAGATCCAATTCACAGGGACACCTCTGGGCCTCCTGGGCCTGGGTGGCTCAGTGGTTGAGCATCTGCTTTTGGCACAGGCGGTGACCCCGGGGTCCTGGGATCGAGTCCTACATTGAGCTCCCCGCAGGGAGCCTGCTTCTCCCTCTGCCTGTGTCTCTGCTTCTCTCTCTGTGTCTCTCATGAATAAATAAATAAAATGGTTTAAAAAAAAATCCAATTCACAAGTGGATCTTCTGAATTAGTTAGTGGTCTTCTGGATCTCCCTGACTTATGTCAAAACTCTGAAGAAAGGCCCAAAGGCTTGAATCATCTTCTTGTATATGATCTCTACAGTTATTGGTATTATTTGGTGGCATAATATTCTATCACTGTGGCCAAAATAGATGAAACGTGCTACGCTTTAGTGGTAGTGTTGGTGTTGAACAAGCTCTATCCCTTCTAGGAACCTTCATTTCCAAAAAACCATCAGACATTTTAGTAACTTGGAAGGTTTAGTTTTTATAAATATCAAAACTGCTTCCCAGATGATGATTCTTTGTTAAGGAAAGTCATAAGTGACTCCTTTTCTTTCATTTTTAAGCCTTCACTATTTCAGGTGGAGGAAATAGAGTTCTAGAAGAAGGAAATATTTCAATAAAATTGTGAATATTTTTTCCTTTATCACTCCTAAAGAGATCATTTAACTTTGGTCTGAATCCATGAAGTAAAGCGTAATGCCTTAATATGGTGGTTTGGAAGTCAGACTGCCTGACTCATGCTCGCTATCTGTTTGACTTTCAACAGGTTATTTTAATGTCCTCAAATTCCTCATATATCAAATTACAGTCATAAGAATCCCTACTTCATCAGGTTGTTGTACATTAAATGAAATAAAACACAGGCTGAAAACAGTGCCTGACACATTGTATGCATCTAAGAGATAGCTCACTGGGGGCACCTGGGTGACACAGTCAGTTAAGTGTCCTACTCTTGGTTTTGGTTCAGGTCATGATCTCAGGGTCATGAGATTGAGCCCTGCATCAGGCTCTGCACTCAGTATGGAGTCTGCTTGGGATTCTCTCTCCCTCTGTACCTTCCCACCTCTGCCTTCGTGCTCTCTCTCTTTCTTTCGCTCTCATTCTCTCTCTTGCATTAATTAGCTCACTGGATAGAACACTTCATATTGGAGAAAATAAAATCTCCTTAAAGAGGAGCTCGCTTGAAATAATGTATATGTATTTTTTAAAGATCTACTTATGAATATAATATAAAAACTAATCTTCAAAAGGAAAGCTAGTTTATTTTAGATTCTATAAGAGACATCCCAAATATATTGTTACATAGTGTTGGAGATTATGTTTCTATTTCTCATTTGTACTATGGCTATGTTCCAGGAATCAGTATATGATTTTATTTACCTGCCAAAATTTATTTCTGAATTGCTTCAGGATTATAACATCAAAACAGATAAGGAGTATGGAAGTTGTGTTGCGCTATATTCATTTGCTTGTCAAACACCTATTTGGCGACATTTCCTTTTTTTTCCCTCTCCTGCATATATTTAGTGAGACTTGCTTTTATTAATCTTAAAGAACACACTAACAAAACATTCAGTATGAGCTCATGAGCATGAGATTGTCACAGAAAACGGACTATGGATGGAAAACAAAACAGCTTTTGGAAGCTGCATGAACTCTCCACACCTCTGAGTTGATGCCTATTTGAGCTTAAAACATTTGGTGCACTGGATGAGGGCTCTGAGTTCTAGACTTAAGTGTCCTTGTCGAGAACTGTGTTTTTTAGCAATGAGTCATGGGTGCCTGAGTCTAAGCCATAAAGCACACAGTCTATAAATGTATAAACTCTTCCATATATGATAAATCAGAGGTAATTTCTAATGTAAACAACTTGAAAAAAATGAGAATAAAATCGTCTTGAACTATGGATTCTAATTGTGACAGTGTTATCTCATTGCAAATGAGAATCTCCTTAATAAATGCATTTTGAAAATATCATTTTTCTATTTTGGGTTTAAGAAAAAATATTTAAAGCCTTATTAGAGTGGGAAAACAAAAGAAATAAATGTTCTTCAAATTTTCCAGGCTAGGTCAGAGGAGCAGAATAGAAAGAAACACTAAAAAATGTTAAACTTAGGGACCAAAATAAAGTTAGAAATCAAAATAGGAAGTAACTATCATTTGTAAAAAGGAGCAGTTGTCACGTAGCTGATTTCTCCTCCTTTTAAGGAAATAAAATGCTAGGAAAGTAAATTTCTATATCGAGTAATAAATACAAAACCTCACCCTGGCCTTCAATGTTATGGATCTTTTCAACATCATAGTGTTTCCCTCAAATTTGCATTTATCTTTCATAGTTCAGCATCAGCTCCTCTCCCATATTTAAACTTAACTGTGTCGTAATAAAATGACCACTGTGCTTTTGGGGGTGGGGGATGATACAGAGATTAAGTACAAAACTGCTGAATATTTCCACGGTTTCCTTCCAAAGTCTAAAAAGCTGAGACTTAATCTGTAATGACTTGTTAAGCCAATCTGTTCTCTGTTCCTTTCAAGGAAACACTTCTGTCTTCAGATCAGTCTACTTCTCTTTTCTCCCCACAGCCTTACATTTCAAGGGGAGAAAACAAGGGAATGTGGTTTAGAGCATGTTAGTTGTTGTAACATGAATGAATCACGGAGGTCTGAGTTTTGGCCACAATATAAACCCTGTATAAACTTACAAGTCCTTCTATATGTGGGACTATGCTTAGTACTGACCAGAAGGAAAGAGGATTTTGTCAAGACCACTTGTCTAAAAGTTCAAGGCTGCCACTATGAAAACTTAATATTCCTTTTATGTCTGGATTCATACAGAGGTAATTAACCCTCTTCCCTTTTCTTGATGAGAAAGAAGTCTTTGAAAGTTGTGGGCTCTCCACCAAACTGCCATCTCTAGGACAGTAGAGGGCAGTGAGGCCCCTGCCACACAATGCACTGTAGATGGCACACTGTGTGCCATCTCAAAGTAGAAACTGCTGTGGGCTCCTGAAAGCAAAGTGCCTCAAGAAGGAAATGGAAAGTAGAGCCTTCAAAATTTATGTCTATTTCCAAATTGTCCCATGAGCTCTCTCCTAACATCAGAGGTTATGTTAAAATGTTTTTCAAAGAAATCTTTAGGTGCTAATCCATCCCTTTTTTGATTTCTTGTTTTCCTGGTTGTGTCCTATCAAGCAAGACAGATTTCCATGGTCAACCATGAAAAATCAGAACTCAAGAGACATCAGCTCTCATCTCTCCAGAATGGTCCTATTGACTTCTTATGCCGTGTGGTGGAGGTGAGGGGATGACTCCAGGGGGGTCTGGGGCTGGGATCTGCAGCCCTGGGCTCTCTGCTTCTAGTTTCCAAAGGAATGGCTCTGTCTAGCTATTTTACATATTAGACTTAGGTATAAGCTTTTTTTTTTTTTTTTTTAAAGATTATTTGAGAGAGAGGGTAGGGGAAGAGCAGAGGGAGAGGGAGAGACTGTCTTAAGCAGACTCCACATGGAGCCCAACACGGGGCTGGATCTCACGACCCTGAGATCACTACCTGAGCCAAACCCAAAAGTTGGACACTTAACCGACTGCACTACTCAGGCACGCCATGCTTTTGGCTGGAAGAAAAAATGGCCTTGTTAGAAAATGATGTCTGGAAAATGCTGTGTCTGATGTTCCAAATAAGGAAACTGAAGCTTGCCTACCTTCAAGAAGCTCATTAGTGACAGAAGTGAAACTAAAATGCAAGTCTCTTAATATCCAGTCCATTGTTCTGTCCACTTGAAGATGACACTTCCAAACTTTTCATTTCCAGGTTTGATATGAACCATTTCCAAAGCTTCTTAGTTTTCAGATTGAATTAATAGTCTCATACACCACTGTTAACAAGATTTGGCCCACTGCATTGGATATTCTTCATTCTCCTCAGGAGAAGTTGTCCCACCACAACTGAAATTAGCCCTGTGGAAAGCTAAAATTCATTCTCTCCCTTTTAGATACATGACTTCGCAGAATTCCTAGACCATGGGATAGATCTAAGTAAACATTAAACACTTCATAAACATGCTTTTGGCTGCCCCTCCCTCTATTCTTAACAAGTACCCCAGTTTCTGAATTCAAAACAGGGCAAAAATCATGTCCTATTTTATCCTCTGATGCTGTCACATTTTAGCTGTGTGCCATGAAAATAATACATGCTTCAAAAGCCAAAGATTATTTTTCAAAAGAAAAAACAAAATACGCATCTGCTCCATGGTGAGGAAACCATCCCCTGGAAATAAATCTGCTAACACATGCAAGGTGAATCATTTCATCTGAGGCTCCAGTGATAAACACTGTACCTGTCCTACTCAGAGACCTGATTCATCTCACATGGGAGCGTAAGTTATGTGCCTTAGGCTGCCGAAGTACTCCATCATCATAAGTATCACTTACAAACAGTTCTACAGTTTTGAAACTCATCTCACCATGGCATAGGTGAATTTCCTCAAAAGTTTCTGTGACTTGCATAAACCTAAAACTCGCACAATCAAAAGCCATCTACTAAAACAAACCCTAGTTTCCCACACCATATCCACAAAATCAAAAAGTGGACATTAGGACCATGGACCTTCTTTACAATTTATTGAATTTATTGAATGCCTACTATTGCCTGATATAGTTGTACTTCATTGGCTTTCACTATATTTTCCCTGCCTCTACATAGACAGAGAATAAATTCTCAATAAGCCGTTGAATCCAGAGCGGTCACCCTCTAGAAAGCTTGGTATTCAAACTGTCTCTGCCAAGTCTGTGTTATGTATGACCAGAGTGCTATCTATTGGAAACTGCAAGAATTAGAATGCCTTGATCCTTTTCCATTGAAGGCATGCCATTGATACTCTTTTTGACTCTGTGTTTACTGTGAAGGTTTTTGAGTATCACGTGGCAGTGTTTAGATCAATGGAAAGATGTATGTGTATAAAACAGAATAATGTATGAAAATGTTATGCCCAGTCTCATTTAGAAAAATAGAAAGAGTGAGCCAGAGAAGGGCTGGAAAAAGAAAATTAAATTAATTCAAGTCAGAAGGAGGCAAGGGGCAGCTTAGAAGGAAAGGTAGCTCACAGCCAGCTGGTTTGGTGAGAAACCATGAAAGTGTCCTGCTGGCTGCTGGGGATACCGAGGGTATGATTCCCCTGAGTGGAGAGTCAGAAAGAGAGTCTGGTATGAGGAACCTGGTAAGGAATCACAAAGCTATAAGAGGATATGGAGAAGAAGAAAAGGGGAAAGTCAGATGCCCTAAGCCTCACAGAATGTGGAAGAGGAATGCCAGCCCCCACCTTGCCCTGAGGGGATTGTGGGAGGAGCTGCCTGAGAGAGGCACTGCCAACAGAGAGCTGGGTGCCAGGTAGGGCCAGAGCAGGAACATGGGCTACAGAAGGCTGAGAACACAGAATCATGTTTGACGTGGAATGGGAGTTCCAAAGAAATGAGGAGTATCCTCACAGTGGGAGAGAGAGGAGCCTCGCTCTAGCAAAGAAGCCCAGAGGCTGATACAAAATATACTGTAGGTATAGTGGTTGGAAGTACACTCTAGAACAGGGCCCTGCACAGGCATGTGAATTGGCCCAGGTGCCCCAGTTGACTTGAAGTCACTTCTGGGTCAGGATCACGAGCAGCTCTCTAATCTGCTGACTCACTGTATGTGGTAATGTGGTGAGGGCCACCTGGGTCTGGATGGGCCAGGATGTGGCAGATGTTTAAGATGACCTTGGCATTGGGCTGGTGCTGTTCATACCCATCGCCATGCCTCCCTCTGCCCTGAACAAAGCTGAACACATGAAGGGCCAGTTTGACTGCCCACCTCACCCTACTGGTTTTCATACTAGTGATTCTCCTGTTTAACATCTGTTTTTGTTTTTTGGGGTTAATACCTTTAAAATTTACTATGTGGATTTAATAGTTGAATTCATAAAAGTTCATAGTGGTCAATTGGTACTGAACATTTCTGTAAACATATACTAAAGTTACTTTAAAGTAAAATAAATTGACATAACATATTATTTGGCACATAGTAGATGTTTAATACTAAGGCGTTAAATGAATGACTGAATTTGGATTTTCTATTTGAGTCTGCTTTATAAAATATGAAAATTTGTGTCACAAAAAAACATTTTAAAAAATAACAAGCAGGGATCCCTGGGTGGCGCAGCGGTTTGGCACCTGCCTTTGGCCCAGGGCGCGATCCTGGAGACCCGGGATCGAATCCCACGTCGGGCTCCCTACATGGAGCCTGCTTCTCCCTCTGCCTGTGTCTCTGCCTCTCTGTCTCTCTCTGTGTGACTATCATGAATAAATAAATAAAATCTTAAAAAAAAAAATAACAAGCATATCTCTGAGGCCTTTGTATAATTATGTGGCAAGTGATGCTGATTAGGCAGCACCAGATTTCTTATGCATCATCTTCCTTCATTCTCCTTCGGACTCCTGCATGTGTGTATGTTAGCACTGATAGTAGTAGGATACTGGTAGCACTAGTTGTAATTAGTAGTAGAGAGGGGCAGGGGTTCTGGGAAAGAGCACTAAAATCTCTTTACTATTACTAGGATATAAAGTCAAAATAGAACAAAATAGAAGGTTGAAGAGATAGGTAGTTGACAAGCAATAAATACCTTTAGTGCCCTATTAAGGAGTCAGGACTTCATACTGTTTTGGATAGAAGTGACTGAAAAGTATTAAGCAAAGAAGGAGACAAAGTCCATTGTCTGTTTTAAGTATATCCTTCTGGAGGCAGTGGAAAGTATGTGAGAGGACAAGACAAAAAACAAGAGGAGTATCAGGAGATTTTCTAACAGCTTTTGTGAGAGACGTTGGGGTCCCAAATAAAAAGATGATAAAAGGAATGGAGAGGTGATCAATTCAAGAGACATTGGCTCTGCTACCAACAGTTTGCACTAGAGAAAGGGGAGGGGAGTATAACTCTACATTGCTTGCCCCCGTGGCTGGGCTGATGGCTGGGCTGGTGGCCCCATCACATGGGAGGACGCTGGAGTTGGAGGGTTGTATAGGGCAGGACAGGTGGTGAGCTGGACTTGCTCTGCTTAAGGCACCCAGGAGTTAGCTGTGGAATGATGATGTGAGCTAAGGATGGACACCTCAGGAAATTCCAACCTTGAAAGAGAAAGCAGTGGAAGTGCTGCATACATGGAATGCCGAGAAGGGACAATCTGAGGGTAACACAAAAGAAGGCAATGACTGATGGTGCCAGTACCTAGTACACCAGGGAGGCCTAGCATGATGAGAATCATAGAATGTCTTGTCACCTGCCCAGCTGGAAGCTTCTCAGTTGAGCTCTGTGAGAATCAAGCTTCTCTTCAAAGTGCACAAAGAGGGGGCACCTGAGTAGCACAGTGGGTTGGGCATCTGACTCTTGGTTTCAGCTCAGGTTGTGGTCTCAGGGTCATGAGATCAAGCCCCACATCAGGCTCCATGCTCAGTGCAGAGTCTGCTTGGGATTCCCTCTCCCTCTGCCCCTCCCATCAAAGTAAATAAATAAATCTTTTTTAAAAAAAGTGCACAAGGAGGTAGAATTTAGAGAGAGAACTGCTGACGGAGGAAACCATGAGTGCACCCCTCTTCAAAGGCTGTGAGGTACGCTGATCTCAGGTGGAGGTTCAATCTGAGGAAAGCAGGAACTCCCTTCTTGACTTAAAGCAAAATTATTCACTTTCTAAAACATTAAATTCAGCTCTTTCATATCCAGGTCAAATTCATTAACTCTCTGGATAATATTTAAGAACTTCCCCTCTAGCCTCCCCAAGTCAATAATAAAACCAAGCATATGACATTTTTGCTACCCCTACCCAATCTACAAAATGTTGTAGTAGTTACATCTGATTGAAATAAGTATTAATTCTTTATTCCCCCCCCCTCATTAAAACTTTATTATTTCTTTTAGGCCTGGCTCAGTTTTTTCATGGTCTAGGCACAACAGACCAATATATTAAAATAAGCCTATTTTAGGACTTCACTTGGGAATTACCTGTTCCTTGTCAGATACAACAATAAAATCCACTTCTTCTATATATGAAGTTTAGTATATAAGTCTGCTTAATTGGGTTGTAGAAATATTGTAATTTCCAAGGCTATAAATTTTGTATCTTTGTATCAGATGTCAATATACTATGTATCAGTGTTCATCTGGGACTGTGGGTTCCTAAGTAGAAAGCAAATTTCTGCCCTTGCTAATTTTTCTATAAAGCAACATAGATTATTTAAAAATACAGGACCATTTTAATCAACTAATTCCATAAATAATAGAATAATGATTCCACGTGTTTTATTCTAAACAGATGTCATTTTGCCCCATTTAAAGACTATACAAATTTTAACACATCTTCCTCATCTGAAGCCTACTTACAAGAGGTAGCACAGGGAAGGGAAGAAACAGCAATGCTGGAACAAGGCCTGAATGTGTCCTTGTTCTATGACATACAACTGTGAAACGTTTGGCCAGTGACTTCATCTTTCTGAGCTTCAGTTTCCTCATCTGTAAGGTGTAATTAATAACATACATAAGTCAGTGAGTGTAGGTTTCAGTATGGTCTAGGGGTCTCCTAAATAATCCTTTATTTATTTTTTTAAGATTTTACTTATTCGGGATCCCTGGTTTGGCGCCTGTCTTTGGCCCAGGGCGCGATCCTGGAGACCCGGGATTGAATCCCACGTCGGGCTCCCGGTGCATGGAGCCTGCTTCTCCCTCTGCCTGTGTCTCTGCCTCTCTCTCTCTCTCTGTGACTATCATAAAAAAAAAAAAAAAAAAAAAGATTTTACTTATTCATTCATGAGAGAGAGAGAGAGAGAGAGAGGCAGGCAGAGACATAGGCAGAGGGAGAAGCAGATTCCTCACAGGAAGCCTGATGGGGGACTCAATCTCAGGACCCCGGGATCACACCCTGAGCCAAAGGCAGATGCTCAACTGCTAAGCCACCCAGGTGCTCCTGAGTCATTTTTACTGATAGGTATTACTTCTGCCCTGTCCCTATCCCCCCACAAGTCTCAAGCTGAGAAGAAATTACTAGATTTTGTAGGGTTTGACCACTGTGTGCTTAGCGTGTTCTAGTCACATGTTATCAGTGAAGGTAACAGAGCCTGTTCCTGCATTCTCTATCCCTGGCCCTTTCTCCCCAGCCGTTACATTCACCAGGACAGGTACAACTCAGCATTCCTAGAGCATGTGACACACAGCCATAGGATTCCCAGAGGGCTATATGTTCCTTGTATCCTGGGCCTGAATTTCCCCACAGATCAGGATTATTGCTTTCAGTCATCTTTGTTCTCAAGGAAGCTTCCTCCTTCATCCCATACATATTCACACACATAGTAACTAGAACAAAGCAGGCAAGGAATGCATGGAGGGATGGAGACGTGACTCTGCCAGCTGTCAGATGCTTTTCTGAGTATCAACCGCTAGAATTCTCTTTCACTCTGCTTTGGATGACAGGCACACAAGTTACCTAAAACCAGGCACTAAACTCCAACTTAACTGATGCATTTAAAGACTTAGACTACTACATGCCATTTTAAACACAGTGTCTACTAACCAAATAGAAGTCCATTTGGCCTTTTCACATCCAAGATATTTGCTTTCCCACAAAAGCATCAACTAACTTAATTATGGCTTACAGGAAAAATTACAGTGGGTTAAAAGATTAGAGCTTAAAATAGGATTTCAATCAACCTGAGAACTGAAATAGATTCTGATGATGGGCATGTATTATATAAAGTACATCTAAATATTCAGTCCTGTACTTCTTTAATTTTAAGGGGTGGGGGGAAGAAACCTTGTTCGTTAAAAAATAAAAAAAAATAAAATAAATAAAAAATAAAAAAAAATAAAAAATAATTTTAAAAAATAAAAAAATAAAAAAGAAACCTTGTTTGTGCCAAATAAAAAACTTCGGTTATTTAACTAAAAATAAGCTTTACATAATGGATCCAGATTTTAACTATGTAATAACTTGTCAGCAGTTGGCATCCTAAATAAAATTGATGTGTCAATGAACCTAAAATACATGATGTGGAGTTTGAAATAAAAATGCAATACTAATGGAAAAAGGGAATTTTTGAAACCCATCTTTTTAAACACAAGCATGTATAGAGGGATTATTAGCAAAGAGAGAAAGGATGAATAAAGAAATTTGTCTTCAGCTTCCATGCATCAAAAAAAGACATAATTACTTACATATAACCCAAACTGGAATGAAAATCGTTTGGAAATCTATTCTCACAATGGCTCTTTTCAAGAATTGCCAATAAAAATTTCTTGTCTGTTGCTAGATAGAAACCTTGCCAAATTAATTTATCTTAAGAACATGTGACTTAAGTTCC
The DNA here is from genome assembly GCF_053574225.1 of Canis aureus. NCBI lineage: Eukaryota > Metazoa > Chordata > Mammalia > Carnivora > Canidae > Canis > Canis aureus. The sequence goes on along the minus strand of NC_135611.1, from coordinate 43,710,570 downwards.
ATACTACCCCAGCAAGAGACAATAGAGTTTCAATCAACTTACTGGAAAGAGTAACAATAGGGGCACCTGGGTGGCTCAATGGTTGAGCATCAGCCTTTGGCTTAAGTCCTGATCCCAGGGTCCTGGGAGCCCTGCATTGGGCTCCCCGCAGAGAGCCTGCTTCTCCCTCTGCCTATGTCTCTGCCTCCATCTCTGTGTCTCTCATGAATAAATAAAATCTTAAAAAAAAAAAAGGAAAGGGTAAAGGGTAAATATAATGTTAATAGGATTATGCCTGCCTTTTTTTTTTTTTTTTTTTTTTAAGTATTCTGAATTAAATGACTCGGGGCTGGGGGCTATCCAGAACATTTTCTAAATACTAAAAGGAAAAATTGGTGCAGTTATGTGCACCTCCTGAGATTAAACATATCCCCTTCGAGTTTGATTATTTTACTCACAGAAAAACTGAATGACTCTCCTCCAGTTCCTTAGAAAGATATAATTATCAAAACTCCACATGTAGAAGAATATTTTTCCAAATAAGGGTAATTACTCCCAGAAACTTTTTCAGTTTTTTTATTCAAATTTGATTAAAAATTATATTTATAAAGGCAACACAGCCATCTAGTGGACATATTTTTAACAGCAGATTATTTTATTTTGGAGAAGTTTATTAAATAAAAACTTAAGCCAAATAAAATACTTGTTTTATGACACGATTCTGTTTCACATATGATTATTATACGTGGTTACAAAAGGAAGAATATTTACGAGGCAGTGTTTTTACTTTTTTGGGACAAGTATTGTATAACATTTCCAGATACAAATTTCTAGCTACCATTTCCATCCCCACATACCCCATTCAAAACCAAGCTGTTTCATCAAAACGTATACATAAAACTGATGAGGCTGAAGTCAGAGGTTTCACTATGGCTGATTCATATATGTGAGAAATTGTGGATGGCATATGGTTACTGGCCCACCTTCTGGTGCCTTTTCCATTTTCTTTTCTAAGCAACACATTAATGCCATTTTCCTTTCTACATTTCCTTCTGCTGAAAGTTATTCTGCTGATGGGAGCAACTTGTACTCCGAGGAGGCTCTTTGCCGGAGCAACACCTGATCTGCAGTCATGACCAGCATCTCCTCTTCTCTTCCTCATCTAGGCTTCCCTGTCAAAACCCTCTGTAACAGCTCCTTCTTGGTCATCTCAAATTCCAGGGAGGAAATTGAGAAATTGCTTCTTGGCACTATCTACTGTATATTTAGCCCTCTGGGCTGTAACTCCTTTAGCCTGATAGCCGTGGGACAATGCCAAGAGAGGAGGCATTTGTACTCAGTCAACCAGTTTATCTTAAAGATTTTCCCCTTCCAGACATCTAAGAGCAATCAATCTGGGGCACCTGGGTGACTCAGTGGTTGAGCATCTGCCTTTGGCTCGGTCGTGATCCCAGGATCCTGGGATCAAGTCCTGCATCGGCTTCCCCACAGGGAGCCTGCTTCTCCCTCTGCCTGTGTCTCTGCCTCTCTTTCTGTGTCTCTCATAAATAAATAAGAGCTTTATAAATAAATAAATAAATAAATAAATAAATAAATAAATAAATAAATAAAAGCAGTTAATCTCTGTAAATAACTAAAAAGGTAAAAATACTACAATTAATTCTTTTATATAAAGAGAAGTGGCATTGAATCATGAAGATGAACAGGAGACCAGAAATCAGAAGATGAGAGTTCAAGGCCAGCCCTGAAGTGTTGTAGTTGTGGGGATGGTGTAAATCAAACTCGGGGACTGCTTCCTCTGAAATAAAGTGGGAATGATGAATAACAACTTCCCTCCTTACCTTACAGGATTGTTGTGAGGAAGTAGTAGTAAGGTAATGTATAAGAAAGTGTTTACTTACAATAATGGCAGAGTGTAAGGCTTTTATTTCCTCACGGTGAAATTAAAAGGTCTTTAATAAACCTGGAATTGTCATTTTAATATGAGATTCATTTGCCCTTATATTTGATTAAGCATGTGCAATAATTTGCCTCTTTGTCTCAAGTTTTTGGTTTTTGCTTTACAACTGTGTGTATAGTGGATCTTAACATTATCCCCATTATGAGTGGAGGAAAATAAAGCATGGAAAGCTAAAGTCATTATAAAGGTATATTTTACATTTGGAGAGCACCTTGTTGTTTTCTTGGCCCATTACATAACACACCTCACTGCCTATTCTCATTTATTGCTCCCACCCTGAAACATCTGATCTGCCCATTTTGACCTACATTCATATCATGGCTTTTTACAACTCTTGAGCCTCTTACATGTGACATCCCCTCTCTGCTTGGAATTCCCTTTGTCTTGGTCTCCATCTTAAACACCTGTTCTTTGTTCAGCTCAGTTTAATCATTACCTCCTCTGCGAAGCCTCCTCAAGTCTTTCATGCAAATGCATAGACACTCCAACTACCTAAGAAACACTATATGCACACCACTATTTTAGCTCTCATTGAGTGCTGTGTGATTATTTACTTGTCAGAGCTTTTCAGTTTCAGAGGCTGTCATACTCATCTTGAATTCCATCCCAGGCTACATTGCATGAACCAGGTGTCTCATACATATTTATAAATTGTTGTTGACTCCTAAATAAAGCGGTAGTATTATTTTATCATGGTATTTTCACTGAGAAAAACAAAAATGAAAGATTTAAAGAATAACCTACCAGTTCTTTTTCAGAGCCTGAAGGATGTGGATTCCATTTTTGCACTGGAAAATTTGAGGTAGAAGCTATTAAATAAAAAAAGAAAAACTGATCTACTGTGAGAATTTTAAGATATTGAATAGTATCTGTCTTTACCAATGACAGTGAATCTTTCTCCAGCCTTGAAGTCATAGAATTAAGTTCAAGCATCATATGAATTCTTAAGTTGAGGTTTTGTATAAAAATATGTGGTTTTGTGATCGGCCTCTATCCTAGAGTTACCATAGCTACTGTAAAGTTTTCATCTTATTGACAACTATTTCAAGGGTTCTCCCTAAGAATTAGTTGTTTTTCCTACAAAAGTAGACTGTTTTCCAAAATAGGCCCTACACACATTCATGATAATGAATCAGTAGGTAAGCTCTGCAACAAGCAGCAGGTAATGTTTACCCACCCCACTAGCCTGACTCCCCTGTAAACAAACCAACAATTCACCCCTAAACAAAGAAGGCAGATTTCCTTATTTTCTGAAATGTACCAAATGTATTTCTCCCTTCTCAAAGTTGCCACTCTAGAAGATTTCTAATGGAATTTTAAATGCTTATTTTAATATACTTAGCCTAGATTATTGGCACTGTCTTCTATAAAATACTTAAGCTTTGATCAAGACTCCTACAGTGAGCATTGTACATGCATTCTCTTTATAGCTTTAGTTGTTTAAAAAGCAGAATTGTTGGTTAAGAATGTTGTAAACAGGGACGGCTGGGTGGCTCAGCGGTTGAGTGTCTGCCTTTGGCTCAGGGCGTGATCCCAGATCTTGGGATCCAGTCCCACATCTGGCTCCCTGCATGGAGCCTGCTTCTCCCTCTGCCTGTGTCTCTGTCTCTCTCTCTGTGTCTCTCATGAATAAACAAATAAAATCTTTAAAAAAAAAATGTTGTAAACATTGTAAAAGTGAAAAAAAACCATATTTCCACCCGATCCCCTCATAACTGTTAAACTTGATTTACTTCTAAAGCTTTTCTCAAGCACATGAGTAGATCCATCATCTATCTATCTATCTATACTGATCTATCAGTGTGTATGTGTACTTATCTAGAGCAAATATTTCCTGTCATTTATTACCTTAAAAAAAAAGCTCCACTATATTACTTAGAGCAAAACCAAGTGAAACTGGGGACAGACATTTATCATTTCTAAGACATGGTTGGCAAACAGTCTAGTACCAACTCCTTTATCATTTTATCCATTTTTCTTCATCTTAAAGTGGCATTATCAGTGGTTCTTGATCATTGGAACTCTGAAACCAATTTTTTAAGAATAGTAGTAAAGGAAAGTTAATTAAAAGAATGCTTGACAATTGCTGAAAGTCAGTTTCTTTCTACAGGGCAGTGTTGTATCCGATATTAGATCAAGAAATGGAGCAGTGAACAGTTAGCAGTTATTGAATATCCATCATAAGCAGTTTTGGTACAAATGTGTGTCCATATTTTACCATCTGTAGAAATGAAAGATATAAACACAACCCAATATTTCATGATGATCACTCTAATATGGTGGCATTTGAGATGTTTGTAAATATCACAGAAACAGATCTAAGAGCCAGAATTCCTGTTCAGAAACTTGTGAATCATGCATGTGGATCCCAGATTTGTTACTCTACAGCAAAGACGCAATGGAGAACAAATTTTTTATTTTTATTTTTTTATTTTTATTTTTTTGAGAACAAATTTTTTAAATAAGATGTTGCATAAAGTGAAGTACAGCTGCATTTGCATGGCATACTCTGTGGGACACTGTGGAAATGTAACAGAAATACATTCTCAAGGAGGTTATTATTTAATCAGTGAAACCAGGCTCATTTTCTGGCCTTTTTATGGTATTTTACTATGTGCGTGCACATATGCACATACAAGCTCAGTAAAGCTTGGCAGGATAAGTATTAATTTCCTATTTCAATATGATCTTTCCAGAATTTACAAAAATGCTGCATATTTTATATACTTTGGCATCATGAATTTCTCCCAGGAAATTTCACAGGATATTGTTACTAGTGTATTCCTACCTCCTCCCACCCACTTTCCCATAGTTACTAGAAATACATCAACTTCCAGAGAAGCACTCCTACTCAGAGGTACTTTGAGAAGTTAATGGATCTTCTCACCTCCCTGACCTAAGTGTGTTGCCACATTGAGGGCTAAGTGTTCTAGATTACATCAAGTGCAGACACATTCAGTCTCCACATGCAGAGACATAAACAACTATGCTGCTCTCTCTCTCTGAATCCCACCTCACAGTTTTCCCCCTTCCCCACACTGAAGGCTCTGAGTATTGATTATAAGCCTGGACCTGCTGCTTGATTATAAGCTGCTTCTCTGCTGAACACTAGTCAGTTTGCTGGGTGTTTAAGTAACAATCAGCTTCCCAGAATCCTTTTAGCCACACCACCTTTGCAATTCCCATTGAGTTCTTTTTATCCGGGTAGTCTACTTTTCCCAAGTAGATTTTCCTATCTAGTCTCTTTCAGTTGCAGATTGGCCCCTCTTCCTTTGATTCTTCCCTTTGCAACATTCTCTCTTTCCTTCCTCTTGCCTATGAGAATGAAAGAATGGATTAATATTTGAGTGCCTGAGTGGCTCAGTTAAGCGTCCAACTCTTGGTTTTGGCTCAGGTCATGATATCATGAGTTGTGAGATCAAGTCCTGCATTGAGCTCCACACTCAGCTTGGAATCTGCTTGAGGATTCTCTCCCTCTGCCCTTCCCCCCATTCACGTGCACATGCACACACTGTCTGAAATAAATCTTAAAAAAATTGAATTAATGAGACGATGTCTCCACTTCATTGCCGAACTTCTCAAATTAACAATGATTTGCTGGAATCCTCATCCCACTAGCCCCCTTCTTTCCACCACAACCATATTTAGTGCCCCTTTTATTCATTCACACAAGTAGTATATTGCCTCGACGCCTATCAGAGAGCATAATTTTTAACGTGTACTCAATAAAGAGTACAGAGTTGTGTGATAGAATGGGATTCAAATTACAACCGTACAACATATTTAGTGTCCAATGTTGGGCCAACCTACTAGACATCTCTGTGGCTCTGTTTGCTCATCTATAAAATGGGCACAATAAAAGGGACAGCGCCTGGCACATAATAGGCACTAGGAAATAATAGTTTCCATTTCCCCTCATTGAATAAATGAATGTCCAACAAGTGAAAGGCATGTTATCTGAACTTTTTGTCTCTGACCGGCTCCCATGAAGCTTCAGGGCTTTTAGAAAGAGGGATCAGTTTGCTAATTGCTATTCAGTAGCTCAAATTGAGTCATCCCAATACCGTTTCACAGTATTGCCCATAACCTCCCTCATTATGTCTCGTTTACATCTGGAACCTTGAGTGTTCCACCCTATAGTGCTGCTCAGCAGCAGTTTTCCTGAATCGGACAATTTGTGTTCTGGGTTACTAAAGCAGAACTAAAATCCTGCAGAATTTTAAAATTTACATTCTAGAGACACAGAGACCCCTCTGACCAATGCTCCTACCCATACCCTCACAGTGGCTGGCCTGCCCCTCTCAAGACATTAACAACTGACTAAACGGGAGGGAAGGACAATGACAAAGTCAAATATAAATCCAGTAGTTCGAACTTGAGTGGATGGAGGATTGATGGTATCCAGGACAGAACACCTAGGATGCAGAAAATGATGATGTGAATTGAGCAAATTTTGTTTTAGATTCTGAAACATTTTATCTTCTTAGCTATTAGTGGGGGAAAATAAATAGAAAACAGTGAATGGAACTAACCAAAAGTCAAAATGACATTACTCCAGAGAGTAACAATGATGTTGTATATCAAATATTAAAGCATATAATTGTGTATCTTGGGAGATCTTAAGTAATTCAAATTATGTAAGGATGAAGACAGAACGTATAACAGTACCCATTTTTGAGATTATTTACTTCATTATTTTGCTAAATAATTATTTTCATTTAATTAATATAGGCTTCCCCATTTAAAAATGGCATCACTCTTTGTGTACTTTATATATTCTCACATAGTTAAGAATAAAATTCTTCTATGAAATAGTTTCTGCCATTTTTTTTCTTTTCTTTAAATATTGGTTTTCCCTAGACACAATAAAGTATTATACTACCTTGCAGCCTCACTGTTAGGAATGAAGAAAGAGGGGAAAATGCAGGAAGACCCACACATACCACAAAAATGGAGAGTATCCAAGTCCTAGAGGAATGGTAAGTGTGTTTTACCTTGTACTTGTGTCCTGTATTTGTACACCATTTACATCTACTCCATGCTCAAGTATCTCGTGTCCTGGTACCCCTCAAGATGGTCTTGTGAAATGAATGTATTCTCAGTCTGGGAGATCTTATTTTGTGATGGCAACTGCTTTTCATCAGTTTTTCTATTAACTGTGTTCAGCTATCAGCTAAAACACTGCCTGAATTTATCTTTCTCTTTTAAAAAGGAATTAATGTTAAAATGAGTTAGCCCCCGATTGTCCTAATTCTTCTCTTTTCCATGAATATTTTTTCTGCATTTTGCTCTTTATCAGAGAGTCTAAAATACACACAAAAAGATACATAATTACCAAAGTTGGTCAGAAAGGGCACTCAGCTAGTCCCTCTTCCATTTTCCATCAGAACAGACTCTAATCAAGTATTTTCTCCAAAATGAAAATCAACTTCTCATTGTAATATCTATAGAACAAAATTAAAATACAAGTAGATTACTTGTATAATTATAGGTACTTTCTTTTTCTGCTTCCTATGAAAAAATCTTAATGTTGGTGCTTCATGGTAATTTTTCCATCTTAAAATTTTTTAAATGAATGAGGAAGTTCAGATATTTTGGAATAGTAACATCTATTTAAAATGCTTAGTCAAAAAATAAAAAATAAAATACAGATATTTCTTTCACCAAGTGTATTTCAGGTTGGAAAATTATTTCTTTTCCTTTTTTAAAATGTTTTTATTTAAATTCCATTTAACATACAGCAAGCATTAATTTTAGGTGTACAATACAGTGATTCGACACTTTCATATATCACCCAGTGCTCACCACAAAAAGTGTACTCCTTAACCCCCATCACCTAGTCCCATTTCCCCACCCACCTCCCTTCTGGTGATCATTAGTTTGTTCTCTAGAGATAAGAGTCTTGTTTCTTGGTTTGCCTCTCTTTCTCCTTTGTTAATTTTTATTGCTTATTAAATTCCATATAGAAGTGAAATCATATGGTGTTTCTCTGACTTATTTCACTTAGCATAATACCCTCTAATTCCATCCAATGTCATTGCTGAGTAATACTCCATTTGTGTTTGTGTGTGTGTGATTTATATATATAAATCATATTTTCCTTATTCATTCATTACTTTTTTCCCATAATTTGGCTATTGTAGATATGCCATTAATATTGGGGTGCATGTATCCCTTTGAATTAGTATTTTTGTATTATTTGGATAAATACCTACTTGTGTAATTGCTGGATCACAGGGTAGTTCTACTTTTAACTTTGAGGAGGTTGGAAAATTCTTAAATAAACCAATGGACAGGAAAGGAAGATCAGAACCAATTTACTGTGAGAATCTCCAAGCTTCTCTTTTCCGTGTCTTTGATGTATAAGCAAAGGGAGTAATAACTGGTGCTTTCTGCATGAACATAGTCACTGAAAATTTGAATATAAAGATCTAGAAAGTCCTCAGTGTCATTATAAAGGCCCTGCGATTTTTAAATCTCATACGCCATTCATGTGTAATACTTCATTCATAATATTCAAATATAGTAATGCTAGAGCCTAGGAAAATATCTAACAAGTACACACAATGTATTTATATTTCAGATCTAGTGACAAATGAAAAAGTAGCTATCAGAGAAGACAAGGGAATGTGTACCTTATAGCTTTAACAGTAAAATCTACATCAAAAAATAGAAATAAATGCATAAATATACATCAGATGCAAACAAAAAAATGCAGTTTGCCTTTCAAATTAATGCATAGGCTGTCTTTGTCAATTTGCAATACATTAAGGTCTGAACATTTCCAGGCTTCGTTACAAATTTGAGATAACCATGTGCATAGTGTACATAGCCCCTTGCTATTTGAATGCTTTGCTCTGTAACACACATTTGGGCCAAAATGAATTTTTCTTATTACCCAGAAATAACTAAGCCTCGTCCTGACACTTGCCAGATCTGGCCAAAGTAATGGGCAGTGGCCACTAGATGGCAGCAAGTAAATAGCCGTTTCTATCTTTTCTCCCCTACCTGGACTAAGAATTTTTAGGTCCAAGTTGCCTTTGATTATGGCCCAATTCTGTCTTTGCAGTCAAAATCCTACTTCAGATGAAGTCTTGTCCTGGTCTCAAAATTTTGACAAGATGATGAAGGCCCCAGCAGGAAGAAACCTTTTCAGAGAGTTTCTCCGAACAGAATACAGTGAAGAGAACCTACTTTTCTGGCTTGCTTGTGAAGACTTAAAGAAAGAGCAGAACAAAAAAGTCATTGAAGAAAAGGCCAGAATGATCTATGAAGATTACATTTCTATACTATCACCAAAAGAGGTAAAAATCTGGAAAATATTAATGTGGGCTTCCTAAGACCAAGGGTGAATCCAAAGGGACTTCTGTCTACATTGGGTAATGCATGGGGCTCTGTGGAGAGGCTAGAAGCCTTCCCTAGATAGATAAGTGAGATTTTACTTCGAGAATCTACCTGAACATAGGTTTGAAGGCTAGGTTTCTGCATGCTTTGATCATTTATCTCTTGCTGAATTGTGTGGTAGGCTATTTGCTTTTCAGAACATTACAAAGCCTGTTAAGTATAATTTGGTGAATACAGTGACTCACCCTAAAGTGGACAAGAATTCCTGTGGGGCAGTGTTTCTCAAAGTGTGGTCCCAGATCGCCTGTGTGAGAATCACCTGGAGTGTTTGTTTAACAAGCACATCCTTGAGGCCTACCTAGGACTTCCGAATCTGAATTTTTGGAAATAGAGCCCAGGAATCTGGACTTTTAACAAGCTTTCCATGTGTATTACTAGTTTGAAAACCTCTGTAACAGGAGGTTTAAAAAAAAAAAATGCTTCCCATGTTTGTTGATGCTTATGATATTTTTTATAGAACTGAAGAATGGGCCTTTATGAGCCATTACTATTTTAGGGGAAAGATGGATAATAACAATTTTATTTATTCATTCATTCATTTATTCATTCCAATTATCCTGTTATTCAAAGTGTGCTCTATTTTTGCCATTGCCGAAATGTACCTAATAAATAAGGAACATTTCAAGCAACCAAATTAACACTTTTCCATTAACTTAAAAAATTTTTTTTGATCCTGAGAAATGCTCCAGCTGCCAGAGTTAAAAGCAATTGATGAGGGAGGAATTAGTTGTGTAGCCAGGCCTCTGGAGTGCTGAATGACAGAGCTCCAGACATGCTTTAAAGCATTGGAATTTAGAGGTTCTTGAATCCTTCCGTTCTCCATACCACCCTCTTTTTATCTTTTCTGTTTCTGCACATTTAACATCCTGACCTGCTACCTTCTGCTCCACACTCCTCTTCTGTGTGTGCAGACATTTATAGTTCTCTAGAAATAGGCTGTGCTCACTGGTGCCTCATTCAATCAGGGATGTGGCCCCAATAACTGCCTTATACTCCTCACTTTGCAATCTATAAAATGAATCCATGTCTACTTTAGCAATCTCTATGTTTGGAAGGCTATATAAACTATTTCACTTCTAATGAGGTATATCTAATTAAGCTTTAAAAATTTTGTTAAGTAATAATTACTATTGGCATTCCAGACTACTCCAGTAGTACTGTCTCTACAAAATGAAAAACCTGGAATTGGATACACAAAGATTGTTTTATTTTTTATTCCCCTCATTAATATAGAAAAAGTATTCATAGCCTCAATGCATTTATTACTGACGCCACTTTGTGGTTCTAACATCAGAAATACATTCTTCAGGTTTGTAGACTATCTGGAACCTGAGCATCTAACCAATTCTACCTGGATTTTATTAGCATATAAATTTCAGTAGTCACCCTTCAAATTTTGTTTTCTGACACTGGAGAAAATACATGTCACATGAAGACAGCCCTGCCTATATAGTACTAAGAACACTGAACCAATCATTCAAGTGCATGGGATACTGGTTCTGGCTCTGCTTCAACCTGATTGTGTGGCCTGGGATAAATTAGTTCACTTCTCTAATTTGTTAGTCAATTTGTTTACAAAAATAAAGATAAAAAGGGAAACAAAGAATAGTAAACCAATCCAGAATGATAGTGGTAAGGCTCCTGTGCTACTTAGTGCATTCTCTCCACCAAGTGACATGGCTAATCAGTCATGGTTCTCACTGCTATTCCCAGAATTAACCTGAGAATTTCTTTCAACACAATATTCAAAGCAGCCTCTACGAACTAATTGGAGTTGGGACCCATTTCCCGTTTGGGGCCAATCTGGCCTTTCTACCTCTGAAACTCTATTGTTCCTACTTATTCAGAATATTTTTAAACATGAATATTTGAATCATTTATAAAAATAATGTCTAATTAACTAAAAATTGTCATGGATTCCATCTTTTTTTTTTTTTTATGGATTCCATTCTTAACTAGAACCTCATCTTTCTTCCCTAGACTCTTGTTTTATCTTAATTTGACTGAGTTATCATGCTCCTCTTGGCTAAACACAGAGAAAGCCTACATTCTTGAAATTATTTATATAGAGAGAACTTATTTTCTTCATGAAGCAAGTGTGCTTGAAATTACATTTCATTATTTGAAGAGCATGTTTTAGGCATTTTTAATAATTTGAGCATTACGTTATAAAATAGATGTTTGTAATCAGGAGACAATATAACTTCCATTTCTTGGTATAGCGTACATTTCAAGAGGGAAGGGGCCAAATTTGGAATTAAAAAAACAACTAGAAACAAAGAATAGCATTTTTTCAAAAGTAAATTTTATATGTGATGTTCTCAAAGAGAAAATGGGGGTAGTAAAGAGGAATTTAAGATTAATAGTAATCTTGTTGCAAATAGCAGATACTGATGGCAGCTTATATTTGTTAAATATTGAAAGGATAAACCCAGCAAAATAAACAACTTTTTACTAATAAAAAGTCCATTTGGGGTTACTGGCTCAGTTGGTAGAGCATGCAATGCTTGAACTAAGTTTGAGCCCCATGTTGGGTTGTAAAGATTATTTTAAAAATAAAGTCTCAAAAAAAACTATTAAAAGCCATTACCTACTATAAACAGGATTGATCTATTGAATGAATAAATAATTATGAATCTTGCAACAAATGTAAGACATAAGTGAAGAAAACTGTGTTCAGTTTCCTGCAAATCTCTTTAGTGATGGCATTGTCCTTATCACTGTACTTCCTTATCATTGTTCATTGCTGGCATTGTCCTAATCCAGCCTACTACGACTTACCATCCTTATGACACTAAGCAACTCACTTTAGTGCTCTCTAGCCTCAGCCTCATTTTGTAGAATGGCATAGAAAAAGTTCAAAAACTCATTAAGTCTCTCACTTTCAGGCTCTTTCCCATGGTGATTTGATTAGTAGTAGGAGTCGTTTGCTTCTTCTGATTTCATTCTGAATTTTCAAGTTGCTATCTGGGAGGAAAAAAAAAAACAGTAAACCTATCTAAATTCCAAAATTATCTAAAAATAATGTGTATGTGATAGACATGCAGATTCTGTGTGTGCAAGTATGTGCCTCTCCAAGCAAAATTATGTGAATTTAGCAGTTTCAATGATTTAAATTAGTTTTTCTAAACAAGACTCATTTGACTGTATTCTCCTGGATTCATTTCTTTATGCATGCATATGATCATTCAAAAAATATTTGACTGTTTCCTATGAGCCAGATACTGGCTTAGATGCTGGGAATATGTTGATGAACAAGAAAAACACTGGCCAATCTTTTACAGAGCTTACATTCTGGGAAGACAGAAATCATGTCATAAGCAAGTAACTAAAAATTGTGATAAACATGAAAGGGGGTGGAGGTCAAGGGTGTTTACAATAGGGGTCGTTAGGTAGGGTCACTCTGAGAAGGCAAAATTCAAGTTGATAGAAAGTTTTGAAGACAGTGTGCTTGATCAAAAAGGTGTCATGAAACTTAAGGTTAATTATTATCATTAATAGCACTTTTGGGCTTAAACTCTGTTATTGACAAAATGGTTTCACATATATTATTACAATATAAGTCTCACAAGAATCCTTTAGCCACTAAGACAGAGGGCACCATTTTATAGCAAAGGAAATGAATGGATTCTCAGAGGTGAAACAACTGCTTTAGGACAACAGAACTATATCTGAAAGAGAGAACACAGCCCAAGGTCTTCTGATTCCAAATGCGATGCCCTTACAACTGTAATATGTTGACTGGTAAGCCCATTGCCTTGTAATTTCTTCAAGAAACTTCTATAGATTTCTATAAACCCATTCTTAGAGCTTGAGACAAAAAGAAATAGCAATCATAACTATATGCCTGAACTGTCTCTCAGGCAGGCAAGAGAAACATTTGAGCCCTACCAGGAATATATTTGCTGCACTTTATCCTACCAGTGATCTTTGTTCCAAGAGATAAATTCCAATAGTCTTATTTGCAATTTATAACTATTTTCAGTAGAAAATAATCAACACAAAGTAATAGGACTAAAAGTCATATTTATACACAAATTTATACACATGGTATAAATTTGTTAAAACTGATGGGAGAATCAGATATTCTTTATAAAACATCATGAGAAAACTAAATTTAGTTAAAAAGAACATCTCCAGTGCAGAAGCTGTCATTGGTAAAATTTAATATGAACTTATAAAGGGAAAAAAATCAGAATTTTACTTCAAAAAGAATCCTAAATAAAGCAACTTCGATAAAATTAAAAATAAAATGGAAAAATGGAGGAAAAAACATAATCACGATATCTAAAGAATTGTTTAAGGAATTAATCTGATTAATTTTAGGAGGGTTTCCACAAGGGAAAAAGACTTCCATTGAAAATTCATCATTTTCAGTAAAATTCTGCCCCAAATATCCACAAAGTCAAGATTTCCATTGCATCTTGATGGATAGAACAGAAATGCAGGGTCAAATGTAGTGTGCAACCTCTGGCAATGTTCACCTATTTCAATGTTTTCCTCTACTGGGTAGGAAATGTAACAAGATGAAGCAGGTGTATCACTCAGTTTGAGCCAGGTTTTCCCAAGCCACACTAGCAAGAATTCCGTCTTAATCCCCTCCACACCACCTCCACCTTTGTTGAACCTTCAGCAATCATGGCATTTTCCTCCCAACTAGTTTGTGAAGTTGCTGGTGGATATTTGTATGTTTACAAGTCACTTGCTTTTCTTCTTCCCTGGTCTCCTGCTCCCTGTGTGACTGAATGCTTCCAAGTCCCTGAGGTCTATCACAAAGTCATATGAAACTCTTAAACTTCACTTGCCACCTCTCCAACACAGCCTCTGTTTCCAGCACTGCTACAACTGCTGGGTGAATGCTGCCCAATCCGTAAGAGCTGTCTGGTGCCCCATCCCACAGGAGTACTTCTTTTTTTTTAAATGCTGTGACTGCTGCATTGTATCCTCTCTTCCCCTACCTAGATGTGTTTATGAGGACTGTGTACTACCAGTATTCCCATTGCCCAATGGTAGGTCTTGTCTTGTGCTTCTCAACTTTCTCTTCCCTTAGGAGGAGTTATTTATGGGAAACTTCTTTGTCCCTTAAGCCTTGGACCTCAGATTAGATGGGATTATGAGCCATCTGGTTGTGCTTGAATCCAATGATGACTATGGCTCAGGCCCATACTGGGATCCACCCCCACTAATTTGTATTATAGATGTTCCACAATCTGAAGCACAAAGATGCCACCAGATGAAACTATAGATTATTATACCTGTGGGGTTTATCCTTGTTATTTGACCTCTCTACACTTCTTTTGACTGACAGCCTTTCCAAACAAGCAGATATTAAGGTAAATATTTTATGTTTTAAATAGAAATCACAAATGAGTTTTTGTTACAGGTTACTAAATGTTGGATGGTATTACTTTCTCTATGATCTTCCACCTCTGTTTTTAATTTGCAAAAAGTAAAATTATACAATGAGGACTCAAGACATTTAATAATTCAAGGTATTTTATTTCTGTCTCCAGGTAACTAATATGGTTCTAGCTACAAACAATTATACTATATTTAATTATGCTGTTATTTAAGAAATAAATGATTTTCTTTCTTTATTGCTAATGTAACATTTCCTCCTCCATTGAAACAAAAAATTTTCAAGTGTGAAAGTAAGAGCAAAAACATCTACAAAAAGTTTAATGTATTTGGTAAGATGAAATCTTACCAAATAACACCACTTGTCAGTATAAAATTGGCTTAAACTCCAGTGTCAAAATATTCCTGTTGAGTAGAGAGATAAACAATATTTTTAAATAAAAAGCTTAGAAAAAAAAAAAAAGCTTAGAAAAAAATTCTGTATTTTTTAAATTATTTTGTACTTGATGATGACCTCAAATGGCAGTAACACAGAATAAAACCTAAATGATCCATTTCTGGTACTTTTTTTTTTTTAAGAATTCCTTTAAGACAATATGTAGTTCAGCCAAGAGACTTTTAATTTTTTCTGTAATTTTTTCTGTAATGTTGGTCTAGCTAAGCCACAGAAATTTAGTCTGGATCACTATCTCCCTCCCATAGCAACCATCTCTGGGGTGTAGCAATCAAATCACAGAGCTCAAGAATCTAGCAACATCTGATGGAATATGAGCCACTTCAGTCATTAGGACTTAGACCCCAGGCTTAATCCAAACAGCAGGTGGGAAAAGAAGCCGGAACCAAAAAGGCTTTCGTGAAATACTTATGACAAAACGTTTACCTATAAATATGAAAGGTTTGTATAGTCTTGGGTACCTCATGAGACAGATAATATGGATCACAATGCTCTAGTCCATGTTCAACAGTGAGGAATGAGACCGATCAGGACAAGTTGGGGATGGCTGGCCTCTTAGGATTTGCTAGCATGTCACTTCAGAGCAGAGCTTACTTCTGTTGCCCAAGCATTCCTTTATTACTACTTATTTTTCCCCAGTTCCCTTTCCAGAAGTCCTACCAGCTCCAACAGGATCAGCATTTAGTGAGGGAAAACAAAACAAAAAGCTATCATTTGCAGAATTTTACTTATTTACGCTTTTTAAATAATACTGTACTGATTACTTGTATGGGTATTCTGAATTCCTACTTACATTTCTCCCTTCAAAGACTCCACTTCAAGCAACTGTTCTACTTACTCTTTAATACACAGAAGACATGGAGAATGCCTGCTGTGGTTTTGCTCTTCTGTACCATTTTACATTCCTGGTTTCTTACTTTGATGCTGTAGGATTTGCTGGGATATAAAACCATCAGGAGGGGGTGCCTGGGTGGCTCAGTCGGTTAAGTGTCTGCCTTCAGCTCAGGTCATGATCCCAGGGTCCTGGGATCGAGCCCCGCATCCGGCTCCCTGCTCAGCGGGGAGCCTGCTTCTCCCTCTCCCTCTGCTCCTCCCACCCACTCATGCTGTCTCATGCATTCTTTCTCAAATAAATGGATAAAAAAATAATAATAAAAAAAAACCCATCAGGAATCAGCACTCAGTATCATGCTAATTTTTGCCAAAGAACTACTCTCTGCTAGATTTTTACCTTTTCCCATCAAGAGAGTCACCTCAGCAGTCACATAAAAGGATAAAAATTTGTATTCTGGCTAGGGATTTTCTGGTGCCTCAATGAACAGAAATGGATCAAAACCCCCTGAGTTGAATGCATAGACAAGAAAAATCCAAATGAGCCAGGATATCTGTGAACTGAATTTTTGGTTTTAAAGACAAGTTGTTTTTTGTTTCTTTTAATTTAACTTTTGAAGAAGAAAGTATGCAAGGTTATGTAGCCTTGGAAAAGGTAACCTCAAAAAAAAAAAAAAAAAAAAGAAAAGAAAAGAAAAGGTAACCTCAAGATTTTAGGCAGTTGAATTTAACTCTTTGAAGTTTCTTTGAAATGTCACAAACCAGTATTTACTTAATTGAGATCTTTTGGAAAAAAAATGTTATTTAATGTATCTGCTCTTATTTCTTTTTAGGTGAGTCTCGATTCTCGAGTTAGAGAGGTGATCAATAGAAATCTGTTGGATCCTAATCCTCACATGTATGAAGATGCCCAACTTCAGATATATACCTTAATGCACAGAGATTCTTTCCCAAGGTTTTTGAACTCTCAAATTTATAAGTCCTTTGTTGAAAGTACTGCCAGCTCTACTTCTGAATCTTAATTTTCACTAAAAAAAAAAAAAAAAAAAAAAATCATTTTGGAGGGCTGGGATGGGAAATACAAGTAGTTAAATAACACCAGAAACTGAGTTCCTGGAGAACTCCAGTTTAGCATTCCTCAGGCTACTGTGAAAATACAACCATATGGTCTTTGTCTCCATTTTTATCAAGGTGATCCTGGTTAAGTTTGGAGAAAATACCACATAAAAACAACGAATTGCCAAATTAAGTTTGTTTTATTCAACACTCATTCTACTTGCAAGCAAACTGTATTTGTAGTCCTATGAACAGTCTCCTAGTGTATCCCCAGAGACTGCATGTGCAAAGTAAAACTGCTTCATTTGCCACGTAGCTGTTGTAATATTTAATCCAATGGCATAACTTATATCTGTATTTAAGGACTTTTGTGCAATATGGTCTTATAGAAATAATTGCCAAAAAAATTGGCTGTGGTTTGCATTTTTAAATATAATCTAAGACAGAGAAAGCCAATTTTTAAGTTGTAACAATGGTATTCAACATGCTATATACTGTGTTCAGTACACTCATTTTGAAGCCAATATTTCTGTACATGGAAAAAGAGCTATTTATCTCTGTTTGTTGGGAAATCCTAATGGGGGAATTTCCTCTGGTTGTTCACTGCCAAAACTGTGGCATTTTCTTTACAGAATAGTTTGCTATGTAAACAACAAATAAGAAGAAGAAAAGAGAAAAAAAGCACAAAACAATTTGAAGATATTCTATCTCAATGACAAATCAAAGAGTGATAATTGTTTTTAATTGTAATAGAAGAAAATCTATGTATATATCAGATGTCCAATACTGTAATTAACTTATTAAAGACTGGCTCTCCAGTTCTAAAACGGTTGTGTAAAGTATGTACTTTAGCAAGAAAAAAATTACTAAGCTCGATAACTTAGTTTTGGGATATTAAAAAAAAATAGGATTTAATAAAGGAATGCCTACATGTAGCATATAAAACATTTTGATGAATAGCATCTGTCCTGTGGCATATTTTCCTTGAAAGCAAAATCTAATGAAAAGCTAAGTTTTTAACCAAGTGAAGTTTTGTAAGGGTTATGAAGAAGATAATCCTCTACTTCAGACCTTAACTGTTTTCATAGTATCTTCAGAATGACTTATTTTAAAAATGTTAAAACCAAACTATTAATACTCATCCATAACTGAAAGGCAGTACAGTGCTCAAATCTTTAGCTGCCATATTATTTTTTATAAGTACTGGTAAATCTTTAAGACAGAATACTTGCCTGACATTGGCATGTACTTTTGACACTCAAGAAAACAGTATCCTATCATGCACACACAAAAGTCAGTGTCATATTTATATCAAGGTGTTACATTTGAATATTAATATCCCCTGGAGGCTATTTTTTTAACTTAATAAATATAGTATTGAGTCACCTAAAGTGAAAGTTTTAAAAATATTTATATCCACTGAGAATACTGGCCTTATATTAAGGATGATATTAAAATTATAGGTTTTTGTCATTTTTTAACTACCTCTCATTTTTTAATTTATTATACATTTTTAAAAGAAACAAGTTTGGGGTTTTCTTTTTAAAATTTATTTTACTTGAAAGGTTGGCATCGTAAGTTTCTTTTTCCATAAAACTTAAGACATTTCAAGAATTGTTTTTTTAAGTGAATTTGATTTTCTAATTTATATAGAATTCAGGAGATATGGTTAAAAGGGCTATTATCTATTCCCTATGCAAATATTTTAACTGTTGCAGTGTTTGACAAAATGGGATTAAAAAAAGTTTGCAGAGTAGAAAACAAAATGTTCTGTTTACACTGGCGTTGCTGACTATCCTACCATATTCAGCACTTTTAAATACATTATTTATGAAAATGTAGTTAGAATACAAGATAGAAAATATTTATAATAATTTCTTTTAACAAATGCCTGTTTTTGTCTGAAAGTGTTAGTGTGTTAAGACATACTTTATCCATGTCAATTAGATATTTACTATTTGAGTAGTTTTCAGTAATATGTTGAAAAAAAGATAGCTATGAAGATGTTTACAAAAGTCCTATTTTTTTCCAAAAGAGTGAAGAAAAACCTAAAAGAATCATCACTTCTATTGTGAAGTTCTATTGTTCCTAAATTATTTAATTTCTTCTTGATTAGAATTGAGTTTATCATGCTTCTATGATGTATACACATATATGTTGTAATATTATACTTGTTGCTATGTTTGAGGCACAATAAATTGGTGCACATGAATAGAAAATATGTAATATACTATGATACACTGCATGCATCAATCTTTTTAAATGTCGACTTTATATTCTTGTTGTTACTATAAATGATGGTGACCTGCTAGCCATAAGTTATCTTTATAAGATACTTTGGACTATTAGATGAATTGTCTGTTTGACAATACCTTTAATATTTTACCAAATGTAAAAGATAAGGGCCCTTATAAAGAGTCCTAATCTCTAACCTGGGCATTTGTAGAATACAGACTTTGAAGTTAGTATATCCTTTCGAAACCTGGTTTGGAAGTTGGGCTGAGAATGATTCTAGAGCAGATTTACACATTGGATGTTGGTAACCATGTTATGGAAGCACTTCTGCGCTAAATTCCTATTTGGGGGGGAGGGGAGGTTTCTCATTTAATTTCAAAATTAAATTGTTTAAAGTTTCTATCTAAGAGTATGTCTGTATATTTGCAACTCTACCAATTTTTAAAGTATAGTATAACTCTTTCTGTTTTAATTACAGAGCTGTAATAAACACACAAAATGCCCTCAACTGGTGTCTATGCTACCATTCCAAGAGCACAATATTTGTTATGGTAGAATTTGATTTTTCCTAGTGAATATATTCCTCCCTGGGGACAAATTAGCACTTTAGAAGGGTACATTTTGTGTTTTAGATTGTCAGGATATCTTTGTGTACTGTTAGAATCAGCTAATGCACACAGAAAGAGATTAATGCTCTTTCTATAGTGCCTAAATTCAGAGTGTCTATCATTGAAAGAGAAGTAGAGGGTATAGATTATATATAAATATATATAACAAATTGGAGAGCCAGATTTCTTCAGAGATGGATCTTGTACACAGATCACACTAATAATGGATGGATGACACTTCTTCTTCTTTACGCTAAATAATTGTTATTATGTTACTCAATGGTAATATTGATGTTCCAACAGTGTTATAGGGCAGCTCTAAGCACAATGGGTGCACTGGCATATGAACAACAATAGCAAAACACAATTTTGATATCAACGTTATGGAGTGTAAAAATCAAGACCGTAATGTGTTTTTTTTTTTGTTTTTTTTTGTTTTTTTTTTAAGACCTTAAAATATGTACATAGGATGACCAGCTCTGATATTTGGTCATGGTGCATGGGGTGTTTACTAGTGTCCTTTAATGCTGCCTAAGTTCTTACTTACAGAATGAAATGCATATCATATATTTACCTAATAGTTCAGTTTTGCAAAAGGACTATAGAAATAGGTAAATAATGTTTATATATTAGGGGCAAAAATACAATTTCACCCCATTAAGCTGACTTAAGATAATACCTGATTCTTAGTTTTGAACGTATCCATTTTTTTCTATACACTTTTAACATATTGAAAAAAAATGTCATATCGTAATTTGTCACAAGTTACATTTGCAAAAAATACAATCTATCAGATGCTTTGAGGAATAAATAAAGAAGGAAGAAATGTTAAATACAATCAGAAAACAGGAAAATAAGAACTCTTTCAATAGCCACCTAAAATTTCTTAGGCCTAAAATGCCTATAGATAGAACCCTAACAAACATGAATTTTAAAAACTTTGGAAACAATGGCAAATTATTTCGAAAGGTGGTAAGGATAGTTCCGGAAAATTCTCTTTCCTGTGTATTTATATTAACAGCATATGACCCTAATTTTCAAAATATATTATGCAAACATTTATATTTGCATGCTCTTGTCAGTTCTTTTTAAATTTCTGACCAATATAAAATGCTTGTTCTCCTGAGAAAACAGTATTAAATCTGTAAAAGTTTTAGTTATTCCTCACTTGTTACTACTGCAAATATTTATCAATAAAACTGATACCAAAAACATGGCTGCTGATCTTCCCTGTAACATTCTTATAGTATCTTTGAAACACATGATAGTGCGCAGACTGAGATTGTCGTTCCCAAATACCAGGCTTTACTTATAAATTTGAAATCAGGTTACCTTTCTGTCTCATGTGACTTTGGGCAAACATTATATTGAACCTCTCTGAGCTTGTTTCCTCATCTTCAAGTAGGGATACTCCATTTACAAGGTGGCCATGAGAATTAAAAGAGGTCAACATGGAAAGCATAAAGTGTGACATATATTTATTATTATCAAAATTCTCCAGTTCAATAATTATTCTCACTTCAAAAATGTATGAATTAAATGCCACTTTAATGCACTTTTCTCTTCTTTTGGAAGTATACTTTGAAAATGATTTAATTATTCAAACAAATACAACCATGCTTATTTCAAGATGGAGGACCATATGAATCTGTTACTGCTTTGTTCATTAATATGATTCAAATTCAGTCTGCAGTTCATGAACATCACACTGGACCTACAACCAAGAAGTAGATTTTTTTCAATGACACAGATACATGGATATAAATATATAGATGTGTGTATGCAAATGTGTATATAATATTGTAGGCTTAAAATAAATGCTTAAATAAGATAAATAAAAAATAAATCATTTGAAAATTTTATTTCCAAAGGAAATAAAAAACATTCTCAAGGATAGGAAGAATATAAACATCAAGTAATTTGGCAAATAAATATGTGGAAGTAAAGCTAAAACTAAGTTATGAGAGACTATTAGAAAACATTGATATTGGCATGGAATAGAAAGCATTCTGGTATGATTTTTAAAACAATTTTACCATGAAAATATGAAATTAAAAGAAAAAAAGTGGTTGTGTGTTCATAAAATTTTTCATTAAACCTTTTATTTTAGAATAGTTTTAGATTCACAGAAAAGTTGCAAAGATAATACAGAGAGGTTCCATATACTGCACACCCATTGTGACACTTGTCACAACTAATGAACCAATATTGATGCATTAAGTCCACACTTTATTCAGATTTCCTCAGCTTTTAATGTCTTTTTTCTGTTCAAGGATTTCATTCAAGATACATACAACATTTAGTCATCCTGTCTTAAGTTCCTCTGAGCTGCAACAGTTTCTCAAATTTTTTTTGTTTTGTTTTTGATGACCCTGACAGTATTGAAGAATACTGGTCTAGTACTTTGTAAAATGTCCCTTAATTGGAATTTGATGTTTTTCCCACGATTAGACAGGTGTTACCAGTTTCTGGAAGACCACAGAAGTAAAGTGCTATTTATATCAAAGGTACATACCATCATCATGACTTACCACTGTTACTATTGACCTTGACCATCTAGTTGAGGTAGTGTTTATTAGGTTTCACCACTGTAAAGCAATACATTATTAAGAGATCAAATTAGAGGTAAAGATACTGGACATTAACACTGAGCTAAAAAAATTCTAAGCAGAATCCTCAGCACTGCTATTAGGTTCCATTAAATGACTGCTAACATATACCATGAAGAAAATACAATAAACTAGAAATTGAAATGGGAAAATAAAACTCCAAAACTATAGCTTAAATATTCACTTAATGGAGGTGAAAGTGAATTTTCTGCCTTGAACTATCTTTACTTTATCCTCTACATCCCTTGGATAGTAAAGATTTTATTTTAATTGTCAGAAGAGGTAATTTAAATCTATTATTTTTTGCTGAGTGCTTTTCCATATTGTCCTCAACAGAACAATGAACACTGATTATTGAAATAATGTGAAAGACTTGATTTTTTTCCCCCTTGCTCTAACCTATTTGTCATATATACAACTTCTTGCATATGATTTTAGGGTGTTTGCTAAATATAAAAATAATTTCAATGTGTTTAGTTTTGTAAAATTTATCATATCGAATGTGTGCAATTTTTTACTACCATGTTCATTGTACTTAATCTATATATCCATATTTTGTAGTCTGCTAATATTAGTGGACCATAAAGGAGTTGTGAATGCATGAATGCAACTTGAGACACATGCTTGGTTATTTGGCACTGTCAGAATACTGTAGGTACTTATAAATTGAATAGATAATCTAGATTATATTTCCTCCAATTTAAGTTGTTTTGGGTTTTTATTTCCCCGCCCTTGAATCTATGTTATCTTTTTACCTCTGTACAAATAATAGACTTTCTGAAAATGCTAGAATCTTCAATATGTAATACTCAAATTTGAGCATGACAGTAATGTAAGGAAATTCAGAAGTCTCAAACTATTTTTTTTTTTTGAGTTTTCAAAGTAAATCAAACTACAGTTGTTTTCATTTGACTATATTGTGGAAACCTATGGATATTATTGTAAGATGCACATGCATTACACTTTTTTAAAATGTTTTGAATTAATAAAGAATTCACCATTGTATCTGTAGAGCAAGTTACTGTTTCCTCATTGGTGTAACAGAGTAAAAAGTACACTTATTTATATTACTTAAATTGCTTATGCATCTTAGGGAATATAATTTCTGGCTGGATTCTTTACAGTGTTCCATAAAGTTATCGCTTCTCACACTTTTTCACCTTTATAAATAATAAAGTATATTCTTGAAATAACTTGTTCTGAGAACTCAGCTGAGAGAGATTAATCGTGTTGAGTTCAAATGACTCCCGCCATTTCTATGGTTTAAAAAAAAAAATTCAAAGTGGAGTTTAGATTTGGGAAATAACTGATTCCAATAAAGTTAAAAAATGGCCTGCTCAGTCCTGTTCTACACTCGGATCAGAATTAAAATAAAATGGGTTTCAACCACTATCTCAAACAATTTTATTAAGTAATGTGGCTTGAATACACAAAGTGAAACCAATAATTGAGGTAATTACTTGGAGCTTTTAAGTAGCAATACCTATTTTCTGCTCTATATAATTTGGAGTCATCTCATTCCTCCACTTTGCATTTGTCTGTAGACCTAAGGAATGAATTGAGACAATGCAAGCTCACTTTACAAGAATTTTACTTCACCTTAATAGTTTTGATTAGACGACTTAGGGATGACCTAACCTTGTAAAAGGCTCCCGTATATACCATTTGATTAAAAAAAAAACAAACCAAACAAACAAACAAAACCCCACGAGTTTACAGTATTTCAGCTCTCTCAACAGTGAAAACATTTAGAACATCCTGCGCAAACCAGTTAGGTAGTGGGAGTTCCCAGGCTGAGTCAGCCTTTGCATCCCCAGGACTGTCTTGGTTTTATTTATTCCTTTATATCCGTCCCTCGGGTGGCTCTGAAAAGCTCTTTTGAAAGGTGCAGAGCATTATACAAACAAACCACAGTATCCCAGGCACCAATCCGCTAGCTCAAGGTTTTTGGAGAGAGATGGAGGAGGTTGGGCTACCGAAGGCGGGACTCTTGAGGCTCTGCTGCGCTGTGGTCTACCGGTTACCGATTGAGGAATCGCTCAATCCCTTTCCAAGGTAGCTAACGGTAACTAGGAGTGAGGATGGATGGGCAGCAGACTCGCTGAGGAAGGAAGGAAGTTTGAAAGCGAGTAAATGACGTGGCACCTAAGGGGGCAGGAAAGCAGATCTGGGGAAATCACTCTCCTGGCGCTAGTCCCGCCCTCATTAACACGAGCCTTACCCACCGTCGAAAAGAGGCACGAGCAGAGAAAAAGGAAGAGCCGTAGCCGCACGTACACACGGCGATGCCCAGCCTACAGCTCGCTCTCGGAGACGAAAAGCGCGGCTGGCGCTGGAGGACTTCCGGGGCTGTGTCCTCAGCTCCCCTCCCTCCCCTGCCGAGTCCTCACTCGGGGCTCGGGAACTACATCCTCGACGTCAGAAAACCGCGTGGCAGGCTGCAGCCTCCGCCTTCCAGGACAGCACAGCGCCCGAGGAGACTCAGAAAGGCGTTTCCGACCCGGCTTCTAAAGATGCCGACGGTCCCGGGACCCACTCCCACCCCTTCCCGCCCCGCCCCCTTCCGGCCTCTGCGAATCCCGCGGTATTTAAATGCCGGCCGGGAAGTTCCCACCCAAGCTTTCGGGAGGCCCTTTAAAACTGGCGCGCGCGCTGGGCGGGGGCGGGGCCCGCCCAGTTCTCGCCGGCTTCCAAACTCCGCGAGGTGTCGCGAGACTCGCTGTCCGAAACTTCCGGCTTTGGTAGACGTCCCAGGTTGCCCCCTTAGCGATGCGGTCCCGGTTTCTATGGAGTGCTGTGCGTCTTCTGTGGGCCCGCCGGCTGGTCAGCCCCGCCCGCCGGCACCTAAACTGCGGGAGCCTGCCGCTGGAGGAGCTGTTCGCCCGAGGCGGGCCCTTGCGGACCTTCCTGGAGCGCCAGGCAGGCTCCGGAGCCCGGCTGCAGGTCGGGGGGGCTGAGCTGCTGGCGGCGGCCCAACTGCTGAGCGAGAAGGAGCGGGAGCTACAGGAGACCGAGCAGTTGCTACGCGGTGAGGGCCGGGCCCAGGGGGACGGGCAAGTTCTGGGCTCTTCGTTGGTCTTTCCCGCTAAGCCGCTGGTCAGGTGTTCACACCTCCCGAGTTAGTTCTTTACTCATTTGGAATTCTTTTTTTTTTTTTTTGGTTTAGATCGGAGGTGGAGGCGTCACTGTGTGCGTTCTCACCTCATCGTCGCCTGTGTGAACCCTGTGCTCACTGGACACAATGTTCCGCCCCCTTGTACAGGATTTCAGTGTATTGATAGCCTACTGTCAGCAGATCTTCAGCTCACCAAGGACACACAAGGGACTGTCCCCAAATAAGGGCTTGAGACCAGTGTTTCTTAGAGTTGTGGTAAAGGGGCCATCTGCGATATTCAAGAGAGGTGCACGCTAAAACCAGACTTTGGACTCAGAGTCGGAGACCTAAAAAGATGCGCTTTTAACGGGTTTCCTAAAGTGATCGGTGTGCATTCGACTACTAATGGGTCCTAAGTTTCTGCATTTCTACAAACTCCCGGGGACCGCGCTTTGGCTAGTATGGCTCTAGAGAGGGTCACAGTCTCTTCGGGGAGAGAAAATTAGTACTAGAGCCGCAAAATGAGACGAGATATCCGAATAGACACCTGGGGGGAGCAAGGAGAACTTGTTGGGAAGGCCTCGTGCAGGGATAAAGGGCCACGCTACAGGATATTAATAATAGTTTATTTAACCGCTATTGATCTTTTACCACACTCTGGCCTTTGCGTAACTGTTTTCACGTATTAACTCATCCAGTTCACACATCAAACTATGAAGTAGGTACTATTAGCCTCATGGGCCAGGAGAGGAACATGAGAAATCGAGGTAAAATAACTACTCAGGCCAAACAGCTTTCGAGGAATGTGGAGTTTAGACTGGGCTGACTCCAAATCTTTAATCACTGTACTCTTTGTTAACCAAGGAAGAGGAGAGGTTATCAGGAGTGGCAGGTTGAGACATTTTCTAAGGAGAGTAGGGGGAGAGATGTGAATACTAATTTTAGAAAGTTGATTTTGGGACGCCTAGGTGGCTCAGCCGTTTAGCGCGCTGCCTTCAGCCCAGGGCTTGATCCTGGAGTCCCGGGATCGAGTCCCACGTCGGGCTCCCTGCGTGGAGCCTGCTTCTCCCTCTGCTTGTGTCTCTGCCCCCCCCCCCCCCCCATGAATAAATAAATAATCTTTTAAAAATTTAAAAAGTTGATTTTATCCTGTTGGCAGAAGAGAGCCAGTGGAAGCTTTTAGATGGGGGAGTGAATGATAGAAATGGCTTTCTTGCTAGGAAAGCTTGATTTGTGGTAGTTTCAAAGTCAACCTGTAACGAGATTGCAGATGCCATGGAAAACAGAACATCAATGCGGTAGTTTAGGTGAGAGAGAGTCTAAATGAAGTTATTTAAGAGAAAAGGTGGATGCCCAGAAAGGGCGGGGGGGGGGGGATTAATTACGCATATTGGGAAAAATACTTTTGGGGAAAAATTAAATTGGTTTCATAGCTTAGACCAAGCTTAAAATCAAGTGGATTTAAGGGTTAAAACTAAGCCTGAATAATCAGCATATACTTGACAAAGTAAAGCTTGGGAGCAGATGAGAATGCTCAGGAAGAATTTGTAGAGACAGAAATAGGACACTAACAAAAGCAGAAATACATAGTATTTGAGGAGCAGGCAGAGGAGGAAGCTATAAAAGATCAAGAAAAACAGGCAGAACTTTGGGACCTTGAACAAGAGAAATGAAGCAGTAAAAACCAATTAGAATTTCAAGTAGGGAATTGTTGATACCCTAGAAAGGGCTCACCTTTTCAACTCAGGCTGAAGTAAGCCTGTAGATTTGGCAATTTTGTCATGGGTGATTTTAATAAAAGTGGTGTTATTATGAAATCAGATATAACAGCTAGAGAAGTAAATGAGAATTAACAAGAGAAATAATAGACATGGCATTTAATCTCCAGGAGTTTGAGCAGGAAAAGAGGGGGTGACAAGTGGCTACTTGAAGGGTTGGAAGAGACAAAGACCCTCTTATAGTGGGGAAAACATAAATATACTAGTAGGCAGAGGAGAAGGCAGGCATGTGATAGTGGCCTGTCAACATGTTGATTAATAATATTGAATGAAAAAACTAGCGTAGTTCCATGGCCTAGGAGTAACTCCTCAGTCCAAACTCTAAAGCCATTAGCCACAAATGGCTAATGAGCACCTGTAACATAGCTAGTTTGAGTTGAGATGTGCTGTAAGGGTAAAAACAGATTTCAAAGACCTAATATACAAAATAATTTTTAATATTTTTAAAGTACATGTTGAAATGATAATATTTTGGTTATACTGGGTTAAATGAAATGTAGTATTAAATTACTGTGACTTTAGTTCCAGTCTCCTTAGCCTTACAGAAGAACTGCATTTCAGAACCGAAAGGCACCTTAGAGGTCATCCAGCCCAGTCCTTCATTTTTCTCAAGATAATGGAGATTCAGAGAGGTTGGATATGTTGCCCTAAGAGAACCTTTAGTGGTTGAACTACGACTAGAATTCATTTTTCCTTTTTCTACTTCAACACGTTTGCCATTTCAGCAAATTTCTTCCATGCCAAATTCGTGCCAGAATAATTTCCTGCCTTCCCACCAACACTTCCCATCATTGCTTATCTCATGGTTTGTGTTGTCCTTACCTCTCCTTTTTCTGCCCTTCCCCAAAATAAACAAAAAACAATCTTTAGTGTGCTATCATTTTAATATTTAACCACCTAGTGTTTTAGGTTGTTATTCTTTGTTTTTCTCCCTAAGAAAAATAGAAAGAAAGTAAAATTATCTAAAACTCTGCCTTGAGGGCAGGTCTTACATATTAGTTCCCAGCATAGTTGGTTCCTCATAAATGAACAAACATATAAACTGATACTTTGTAAAGGTCCAATCTCAACAAAGAGAGCTATTTGTAAGAGCTAAAAAAATTTCCCTTCTCTCCTTTTTGTAGGTTGCATGTTGTCCATAGGGTAGAGGGATGAGACGGCATATTTTATAGGGTAAAAATGAAAACTCAAAAGATGAAATAAGCGAGTAAAGCGAGTTGGGGGAGTACTTCATGCAGACATTCTGTGAATATTAGGAGGATCTAAATGTTTGGGTGAATATTTATATTAATGAAATATAATGTGTTTGTTAAAGAGATAATAAGTAACTTTCAGTTTTTTAATTCAATTGTAGTTTAACTGATGGAGCTTTCTGTTCCTCTTCTGTTCTAACTACTGGATGTATTTGTTTTTATATAGTCTAAGTTGGAAAACTAAAAGCATATTTGTTAATATGAATATTTCATGGAGGGAGAGTTATAGAATAGTTTAATAGCTTCTTTATTTTTTTGTAAATTCTTTTTTATTTTCTACTTCTGTCATCAGAAAAAGGTTTGTTTAAAGTTACACGCTAATAAACACTAATGTATAAAATGCTACTTTTAATTAATGGCAGTTATTAAAAAGACAAGAAAGACATTTTATTTTTCCCTTTAGCTACAGTAATAATAAAATGATCTTGAATTATGTTGGCAATTTGACATTAAGGAAACCTAACCTACTGTTTTATTTTCACATTCTCAGATGAAAATGAAGATTTAAGGAAACTTGCAGAGAATGAAATAACCTCATGTCAAAAAGAAATAACTCAGTTGAAGCACCAGGTATGGTATCTGTGCAAAGAATAAAGCACTTGTGCTATTACTTTTAATGAATTTTATTAGAAGTTTATAAAAACAACTCAAGAACTAACTAGCTTGTTAGTATTTAGAATTATAGGGTTTTTTAAAGCAGGAAAAAGCATACTCCATGTGACCCTTTTTTTCATACTAAAAGGATTGGAGAGCTGTGGGGGGCGGGAAGTGACTGTTATATTGATAAGATTTTTCAGAGAAGTAGTGAAATAAACATCAGTATTGTTTTCCCACTCTTTAGGTATTTTAAGAGAGGTGAGAGTGGGGTAGATGATGGATAGAAGAGGTTATGGAGAAGTAGTAGATTGTAAGCTCCTTGGCAGCAGGAATATTTCTGTACCTTTTATCCCTGACACTATTAGAGTTCAAGACCTAGAGTAGGCCTTTGGGCTTTTAGAACTGAATTATAAGGCTTTGGTTTTACATCTAGGAGAATATATAGGCATTAGATGAAAAGTAATCATTATATTAAATTAGAACCACTCTTTGTTCATTCTGGAAACCAGAGCTTAAAGATTTATAATAGTTATCTCTGAGGATATAAGTAAAAGGACATGGTATGTGAGTAAGGGGCCAGAAAAGGGGGTGCTTAAAGATTCTGTCTTTTATCTAGTCAGATATGGACTCATCAAAAGTTAATATCCTTACCAACCATTCCAGAGGGAAGGTTCTACTATGAAGTGAAAAGTCTCATGTAATTTAACTTCTACCCATTTTCTAATTTTTTTGTGAAATAGAAGCACATATGTATTAAAGGTTTCTATTCATTGAATAGTGTTAATTAACAAACACGTAAATTCAATCATTTACTCAAGATTTGAATGATCATGTTATAGCCAGAGATATAGAAAGGTAGTATCAACCATAAATCCCAACCAACATGAAGTATGATATTTC
This sequence comes from Canis aureus, assembly GCF_053574225.1. Lineage (NCBI taxonomy): Eukaryota > Metazoa > Chordata > Mammalia > Carnivora > Canidae > Canis > Canis aureus. The sequence goes on along the minus strand of NC_135611.1, from coordinate 43,680,454 downwards.
AAAATTCAGGCAGACCTGGGTTCAAGTTCTAGTTCTTCCACTTTCTAGTTGTATGTTTCAGGGCAGCTAGATCAAATAACTAAACTAAGCTTAAACTGAGTTTTCACATCTTAAGTAGATCCATTAATACTACTTGCCAAGACTGATTTAAGAATTAAAGTATATAAAGTGCTTAGCGTAGTGCCTGTCATAATTTAAGGGACCAATAAATATTGGTAACTTTTCTTATTTAATTTACCTAATCTAAGAAGCTTTTATTCCGTGTCCCTTAATTAGTACACACTGAAAGGAAGGAGGACTGATCTAGGCAGCAGGATTTGAGTTTTTATGCCTCTCTGCCAACAAACACTTTTCCCTTTAGCAAGTCATTTAGTCTCCGCCTCATTTTCCTTGACATGTACAATGAGGGAAGAGGGCCAGATCATCTATCATTTCTTAGGGCTTTTTCAGTTCCAGGATTATAAATTTATCTTCCAAATTAAAGAAACTTAAAAAGATACAATTTGAGTTTATTTTTTTTTCTTTTCTTTACTGCCATACTAGGCTATAGATTTCAAGAGGATACAGTTAGAATCTTCTAAAGAGAAGATTTACATGAGGGACGCCTGGGTGGCTCAGCGGTTAAGCGTGTGCCTTCAGCCCAGGGTGTGATCCTGGAGACCCAGGATCGAGTCCCACATCGGGCTTCCTGCATGGAGCCTGCTTCTCCCTCTGCCTGTGTCTCTGCCTCTCTCTGTGTGTCTCTCGTGAATAAATAAATAAAATCTTTAAAAAAAAAAAAAAAAAGTTTACATGAACACCAAAAGAAACAAACCCAAACTGTAAGTTTCAGCTGAACCTTATAGCATTTATAATTGAAACACTAATATTTTATAGAAGTTGTGCATTACTATATGGTTCTCATTAGCAAGACAGTTGAAGAGCAATTGGAAATATTTGTTTAGGGAAACTTTAGGTAAATTAAATATTTAAAATCCTGCATCGAACAAAATAAAATAAAATAAAATTCTGCATCTAGAGGGTCTCTGGGTGGCTCAGCAGTTGACCGCCTGCCTTCAGCCCAGGGCTTGATCCTGGAGTCCCGGAATCGAGTCCCACGTCAGGCTCCCTGCGTGGAGCCTGCTTCTCCCTCTGCATGTGTCTCTGCCTCTCTCTGTGTCTCTCATGAATAAATAAATAAATAAAATATTTTTAAAAATCCTGCATCTAATCATTTAGTTATTTTTTGTTAAGTTTTAAATAATTCCTAATTCTAGGAGGGGTGATATTTTTGTATTTACAGATTATCTTACTTTTGGTTCCCTCAGAAGAAACAGATAAGAATGATTTGATCCTGGAGGTAACTGCAGGAGTTGGGGGTCAGGAGGCAATGTTGTTTACTTCAGAGATGTTTGATATGTATCAGCAATATGCTGCTTTTAAAAGATGGCATTTTGAAACCCTGGAATATTTTCCAAGTGAAATAGGTAAACTGTTTAATTTGTTTTGGGAAAAGTACAGATTTAATTTATCCATATGTGTCCTAGCATAAGGGTGGAAAGACCATGACTAAACTTTAGAATTTATCGGTAAGGAAGCTTACCTGATCTTATGCTCATCATTTACTCAGTAATTTTGAATGCAAACATACCAATTTTGAAGTGACCAATGTTAGTCATTCACTACTCACGACTAAATGATTAATGGTTTTTAAAAGTGGTCTTTTAGACATGTTATTGAAGCAGTTGATTAATACCATAAATACTTTGTGTAGTGATTATTAGTAATAAAGGTATTAAGTATTAAAACACTGAATATCATGGACTTGCTAAAGTTTTCAATACCTTTTACATTCTGTATGCTTATATTGTTTTGTAGTTCTTTTAAATATATTGCAAGGTGGTAGAAGTGATGGTCAATTGTTCATATATCGCAAGAATAATACTTCTGTTCTTCTAATATTTTCAAGGTGGCCTTAGACATGCATCTGCTAGCATTGGGGGTTTAGAAGCCTATAAACACATGAAATTTGAAGGAGGTGTGCACAGAGTACAAAGAGTGCCAAAGACAGAGAAGCAAGGCCGCATCCATACTAGCACCATGACTGTAGCAATCTTACCCCAACCGACTGAGGTAAGGCATCAGTCTCCTCTCCTTGGAATCCTGGGCCCAGCACAGTGCCTTGCTCCCTGATCACTTTATTGAACTGATATTCAATATTAAAGTCCTTTTCTTATCATTTGGCCTTCATCACATATTTTAGGTTTTGTGAAGAATCTGTTACCTTCGTCCAAAAAGTATGATTTCACAATAGATGTAACAAAGGACCTAATGTAATGTAATGTAAAAAAAGACCTAATGTTGCATTATTTGTTTTTCTCCACACTAAACTTAAAGTAGTTATTCTGAGATCATCTCTATAGGAGAATCTACCTACTTTAAATAGAGTTTAATACTAATTACTTTTCACAATGATTTTTGCTTTGTCTTGACTTTCCAAGAGTGTTAATATCAAGAATGCTGTTTTAACAAGAGTAACTACTTAACATTAAAATGGGAATATATTGTTACAATGTTCATAATGAGTATACTTCATTCTCATAAACAAATTCTTAGTCTATATAATGTTTGTAAAAAAAAAAAAAAGAATTGTTTGCTTTCATTCCTTCTGCTGAAGGTGACAGGAAATATAGGACTTGTTTTTCAGGATGAAGCATGAATGATTCGTGAAGAAGGAAGTTTAATTGAGGGTTTCTATTAATTTTGGAGAAAGGTGCTATTTGACTCTAAGTTCCATTTTTTAGATCTAATTTTTGTGTGAACCCTAGAGGAAGAACAGAACAGTTAAGGAAGAATGTGAAGTAGAATAAATGGCAGGAGCCACACTAGATACCAGTCACTGTTGTTTAAGCATCTTGGAGACAGAAGTAGTTTACAGAAAAAGATGGGGTGAAGTCTGTACCTAATGCTTCTAATGCTTCTAGCAACTGCATGATGGAGCCACATGGAGACAGGATACATGTAGGGCCTGTGAATGGTAGAAGTCCTGCTTCCAGGGTTGTAGATGTGTCACAGAGTGGTCCACAGCTGTTCATGAGACAGCTTTTTAAATCTAGTGCTTCAGGGATCCCTGGGTGGCGCAGTGGTTTGGCGCCTGCCTTTGGCCCAGGGCGTGATCCTGGAGACCCGGGATCGAATCCCACGTCGGGCTCCCGGTGCATGGAGCCTGCTTCTCCCTCTGCCTGTGTCTCTGCCTCATTCTCTCTCTCTCTCTGTGACTATCACAAATAAATAAAAATTAAAAAAAAATAATAATAAAATAAATAAATCTAGTGCTTCAGATGGGACGAGCATTACACTGGTGTCACATCCTAGTGTATGTATGACTTCTTGGCTTTGCTCTGTGCCGTTTCCATGTGCCTCTCCTCTGTCTCCAGATATATTTAACTCCTTTATTTAAAATGAAACAATAAGCCTACCCTTAGTTCCTAAGATAGCATTGTTTTTTTTCCTGTGTTAAATCCTTTTTAAACTCAGAAATAATCCACAAAAGCTCACCTAAGTTCCTATATTCACATTTCTGATATTAACAAAGTTCTTCTGTCGTGAGGTAAGGAGGATAATTTACAGAGAAGTCTAGTTTTTGAGGATTTGGAGGGTTTCCGTTTTTTATTATATTTTGATCCAGTACTCTTCCAAAAATGAGACTTTTTACCCTTCCATCTACTTTATATTCTTAAAGTTAAACCTTTTTAATCTTATCTTATATTCTATATGTGACATGTATGTATAAATGGATAGTTCTTGCCTTTGAATAGCTCATATACATGTGATATTTTTAAATCCCAGTATTTCCTCTTGTGTATAGATTAATCTGGTGATTAACCCAAAAGATTTAAGAATTGACACTAAACGAGCCAGTGGAGCTGGAGGACAGCATGTAAATACCACGGACAGTGCTGTCCGGATAGTTCATCTTCCAACAGGTACGCACTTAGGCCTTCAACATAAAACTTTGAAGAAAGAAATCAAATTCTGAATAACTTGACTAATTTTCCACTGTAATAGATCTTCAACTACCAGATATACACTCCTAAGGATTATTATTAAATACTTTATTTAGAATCCTTAGATGAATCTGCGGGATAATTGCAAAGCCAGGAAGATGGAGGGATCTAAGCCCAGAGAATTTCCATACTGGTGACCATGAAGAAAAGATAGTCCTTCCAGGTAGCTTCCTAAAGTTTATATTTAGTAAATATCACTATTAAAAGAAAATCCGGGGCGCCAGGCTGGCTCAGTCAGTAGAGCATGTGACTCTTGATCTCAGGGTTCTGAGTTCAAGACCCATGTTGGTATGGAGCCAACTCAAAATTAAAAAAGAAAATAATAAGAAAATCCAAAATCCTCAGAATGAAGTCATTATCATGGGTTCTTCTTTGTCAGAAAATGCTCTAAATCACTAGTTTTTAGCCTTCTTTGAAGGGAGGGGGACATGGACTCCTCAGTTTCTCAAGAAAATGAAAGCTTGGACTTGCTACCCAGAAACATGCTCACAGGTGAAGTGCTGCACTTAACTTCCAGGGCTGCTGCTTCATTAAGTCCACCCATAAATGTCCAGCAGTTCTGATTATAGATAGGCAGTGGAGCTACATCTAGATATTTTTTATGTCTTCAATATACTATCAGGTAGAACTAAACATACTTTACAGTCATTACTGCAGTGATTTACATGTGATAAAGAGCATATAGATAGCAAACCTCAGTCACCTAGAAAGATTATAAAAATCTCTTACTGTGACCAATCTCAAATACGCATGGATCGGCATATGGATGGTAGGAGTTTTTGGTTTTCCTTTTTTTTTTTTTTTTCTTAAATATTAGGAAAGCCTCAAGTTAAACTCTAAGATGATGTCTATGTAATACATAGTATATAAACAGGAATAGGAAAAAAAATGGATGAAAGTCCTCATAAAAATATGGATAGTGACTATCTCTGGTAGTAGGATTACCTTTTTAAATTTTTGTTTCTGTGATGAGTAATTACTACTTTAAAAAAATCATGGTGGCCAGCTAAGGGTATGGGAAAACAATCCAAATTGAATGATTAGATGCATATTGTTCAGTATGCCTTCAGTATGAATATATTTTGCACTATAGCATATCAAGCCTAAATGTTCATTTTTCTCAGAACTCTATAAAAGTTATTTGTTTATAGTTTTCCCTTTTTTATTAGAGTTCTATTTTTTTCTCCTCATAAAGGAAGAAGAAAAAGAAGGAAAAAGAATATTCCTTGATAATAAATGAAGAAGATTTTCCTATTAAAACTCTTTAATTCTCATAACACTATTCAGGTGTTGTTTCTGAATGCCAACAAGAGAGATCTCAACTGAAAAATAGAGAGATGGCTATGAAAAAGCTACGTGCAAAACTGTACAGCATGTATCTAGAAGAAGAAACAAGTAAAAGATACAGTGCTAGAAAGATTCAGGTAAAGAATATAAAAAAATGCTCTAAAGTATAAAATATTTTTAGATAACCCAGTTCTTATATATGTTAAAATTGTTTCAATATATTTGTTAAAATAAGGAAACAATTCAAGTAGCTGAACTGAAGGTTATAATTGTTTTATAGTAATCTTAAATTTCTGCCCTGGTTTCTATACTCAGGGGCTTGTTTTTCTCAGACTTTTAATCAAAGTTACTAAAAAAGGATATATAGAATCCTCATTTTTTAATTCTTTGAAAATTATGGAAGAAAGTTGGAAAGCAAACAACTTACTTTCTTCGTGTTTGGTATTTAATTTTGTAACTACAGCACCCTTGATTAGTTCCTTTTTACGGGAATTCATCGCTGTCAATACTTCCAGTGACAAATATAAATGTATATATTTAGCTACCATTTGAATACCATCCCTATGCTAGGCTGAATGTGTACATCATCACGGTGTAGTAGGTATTATTTGGCTGTTTTTTATAGATAGGAAACTAAAGTTTAAAGTTGAAATAAATGCATGAAGCCATAGAGCACTGAAATGGCAAAAAGATCAAATGCTACATACAACTCTGTTGGCCTTTAAAGCCCCAGTATTCTTTATTTATTAATGCTTCCATGTTATTTGAGGATTCAAAATGTTTAAAACTTGGTTCTTACATTGTGTGTCAAATTATAAATCAAGAGCTTAATCTCCAGATAAGTTAAATTTGTAGGTTTAGTTGCTCTGAATCTAACTGTATCTCATATCTTTTTATATAGGTTGGAACTAAAGGAAGGTCAGAGAAAATAAGAACATACAATTTTCCACAGAATCGGGTCACAGATCACAGAATAAACAAGTCACTTCATGATCTTGAAACTTTTATGCAAGGGGAGTATTTACTGGATGAACTTGTACAGTCCTTGAAGGACTATGCTGACTATGAATCTTTAGTAGAAATTATTTCCAAAAAAGTTTAAATTAATTATTAAAGACTTGTATAGCAAATCATACTGTGTGTAAATAATAGTAATCTCTTAAAAAACAGGAGTTAACTCAGTTGGAAGTAGTGTATGTACTTTTAAGGCATAATTTATATAAATCTCAGTATATTAGTAAAAAATATACAACAGTACAATCATTACTCTGGTTATATATTTTGGACTCTTCCTATGAGAAGTACACATACAAAAACTGTATTTTATGTAAAATGTTTAACAAATGATCACAAATTTGGTTTAACTTATGAAAAACTTCAAACATAAAATAATAGTAACATGATAATAAATGTTATATTAATCAAAGTCTGGTTAAGAGACAGAAAGCATACCATGAATTTGAACAGGAATTCCTAGTTAATATCAGCTCTTTTGTGAGAAGACGGACTCCAGAGAATTGAGTCCTATAAGGGAAGGAAGCGTGAGAAAGCCCGCCTGAGGCTGCACAGCAGTAAAAGACTGTGGTGCGGATGGAGGGCCAGAGTGAGTACTGAAGTCCTTACTGTACTTGATATAAAGAAACAGGAGGACCCCCCTCCCCCGCCATTCTTCACCGATGTGTGTGATCCTTCACTGCAAGAAAGAGTAGTAAAGTCACCTTGTTTAACTAGGGAAGGGAATGGGAGAAGGGGAGGGGAAAGGAAGGAAGAAAATGCAGCAAAAGTCCCTTATCCCATAAAGTAGTGAGAGAAAAGCTGGAAATGCTGCTCTCAATGACTCAAGTTTTTGAAAACATGAGAGATACTAAAGACTACAATTATGAGAAGAGCTCTACCTGGTAGATAATGAATAAACATCGAATTTATAATAGTTACAACGAGGCAGGATTTCCAGAGAAATAAAATGATTTAATTAAGGTTCTATGACTGAAGTGTTAAAAAATTATGAAACAGTTCACTCCTCCAATTCCATGCCTTTCTCTATTTGTTGGTATCTACAGTAATCTGAATCCTTGTAAGCATATATACTACATAAATTTTTTATTTTTTATTTATGATAGTCATACAGAGAGAGAGAGAGAGAGGCAGAGACATAGGCACAGGGAGAAGAAGCAGGCTCCATGCACCGGGAGCCTGACGTGGCATTCAATCCCGGGTCTCCAGGATTGCGCCCTGGGCCAAAGGCAGGTGCCAAACCGCTGTGCCACCCAGGGATCCCTATACTACATAAATTTATACTGTTGTGGGGTAATGTGTTTTTTCCCTTAAGTCAACTTGTATTAGCCAAATTTCCTTTAGGGCTCTAGCTTGTGCTAACTTTCAGAGTAATTTTATCTTGCTAATTTATTCTTAGAATTTTAAAGCTGGCCAGAGGTTATCAAATACATCAGAGAATTTTGAGAAAAATCACTCTCTGCTTATGAAAGCCCCTTTACCTTCACAAGAACGTTTGATGAAATGGCTTCCAGTGACCCATCCAGCTCAAGAGAGAAAGACCTCATTAGGCCATATTCTGTTCCACCCATGCAAGCCTGCATCTGCCAGTTTGTTTCTTTTGCACATTACTAAATATTACAACATACTATTACGTAATTTATCTTACTCTTCTCATAGGTAATAGAGAAGCTGGATTGAGATTATGAGGGGTCTTGAATGTTGGATTTCATTCTGTAAACAAGAGGAAGATATTAAAAGTTATTACCCCCCCCCCCACTCCCTTACTCCTGGCCCCATGGGAAAAGGTGTGAGGTGGAAAAGAGCTTTTGATCAATTTTTAAACTTCCTGTCCATTAGAACATCACAGCTGGTTAGAAATCATCAGAAGACCTAGGTAGTTCTAACAACGTAAGATACGTATCAGTAGGTGTATTATGAACAGATACCAGGGTAATTGGGTGATTGTCAGATTCTGGTCTGTGAACTGACATTAGATTCCACTTCACTCACAAATCTATATCAGTTACTCCTAGATTAATGGATATAATTTTTGGTACCTAGGGAAAGGTAAGGGTAGAGCAACACAGTCTTGGCACAAAGCTACTGGAACCCCAAGTCTAACATTGTAAGAGCCTTGGGATTTGCAGCTGTCTGCACAAACAGTGCATCTATTCAGTTATCTTCATTATAAGCCATGCATTGTTGCTCCTGTCTGCCCTTGCTTGTGCTGCCCTCCCTACCTAGAACAGACTCTTGGCTTAGCTCAACAGACAGACTTCAAAGTCCAACCTAAGGGGCACCGTAGCCGCTAGGCAAAATTAACTGCTCTTCATTGGTATGCACAATACTATACCAGGATGACAACATTTATAGCAAGGTAATAACCTTATTGGTTCACTCCTATCTCAAGATTGTGTTTAATAAGGAAACGGGAAAGAGTGAGTCGGAATAGAATAAGCATGTTGCCAGACTTCTCACATTGTCTCATTAATGGACAAAATGTTTTCTTAATTCTTGTTTCCCCAGGACCTAACAATATGCTACAAAACCTATTCTAAAGGCTCTCTAAAGGTGAGATTCTAAAAGGCAATTATAACTAAGTATTTTGTCTACAAATCTGATGTATTGTTCAGAAAAAAACAATAGAGTTTAATTTCGAAGTGGCCTACAACAGCAGTTAATCAAAATTCATTCAGCTGGAAAAGCAATTTCGAAGATGCATAAACAGACAATCACTGTGTTTAAAATTTAACTTGTCATATTCCTCTAACCCATTTCTCAATGTGTAATTTCCATTTCTTTAATGGCACTACTATTCTCTCAAATCTAAAATGTAGTCCTCTAAAAAGAAAATTTGTCTTTGATTCCTTTTCCTCACATGCAGTTTATTGCTAAATACTCTTATCCTCATTGATTCTATTACCACTACTGTTGTCCAGCATTACTTCACCCCTGGACTACTTTTATGATCCCCGACTTCTCCTGGCATCCTCTCTATCTACTTTATAATTCAGGTTACACATATGTAACCGCCAGATTCATTTTCCTAAAAACCAAGATTCTGATCTTGTCATTCTTTTGCTCAACAACTTAATACGTTCCTACTGCTTTCCAAATAAAACTCCAACTCTTTAAGTGTGCGTACAATACAGCCATATCCAATATCATTTCATAGCAGTCCATTTTACTCCCCACTCCCATTACGTTACATCAAATTAACTTTTTTCTGATAATTGAGTTGAATTTAGGCTTTCCGCCATTCTGTTCCTGGTACCATGCTACCCTCTTCCCCAGTCCCTCAAAAGACATCCTCAACAGCACTGGTTTTCATCTATGGGCAGTCTTGCCTCTAGGGGACATTTGGCAATGTTTGGAGACAACAGGAGTTAGTCTAAGGATGCACAGTTCCTCCAATGCCCAGGGTAGTCCCCCACAACAACATATTATCTGACCCAAAATGTCAACAGTGCTGAGGTTGAGAAACCCTGTCTAACAGATTACTTCCTTATCCTAGCATATAAAAGTAACTCCTCTGTTCTCTAAAAATTCCCAATGTAATGAGATGTATTTGACTTATCCAGTGTTGCATTATTGCTAAATCTTATACTCCTTTTTCTCCTCCCGTCTATGCTCATGATGCTTTTATTCAAAAATTATTTACTGAGCATCTGTCTATAAGGTGGCAGTCCCAAATTGTAAGCACAAGGGCAGGTGCCATGTCCCAATTACTTCGAGATAATCCATGATGTCTTGCATGCTGTAGGTCTGCAATAAGAATCCACTGCAAGAGGGCAACTCTCTGTGCTTCATTTTGCACCAAAAAAACTCAATAATCCCAATACTGATGAGCAGGAGGAAAGAAATACATGCATCTGTTGATGTCTAGTAAAATTCAAAATGGCCCAAAGTTTCTCAACAAAAATGAAATTAACAGGTGGTCATGAATCCACTGCACAAGTTGTCAGTTAAAAATATTTCATAATCATCAATTAAAACGCTAACACTTAAAATCAGCATTAAATAGGCTGAAAAGACTTTCATAAACTATTCTGTGCAATAAAATATGCTTAGCTATGTATATTACCTTATACTGCCAAAGTAATTTTAATTTTTCCAATAATATATTTTAGCCTTTTCCTGAAAAAATAACTGCTGGGGAATGCCTCTTAAGCCAATATAGTCCATATGCTCAGTTAATTTAAAGAAAACCCTTCCTCCCCTCAAATATCATACATTTGTCTACATCTGAAAATAAAAAGGGAATAAAGATGATCTCCAAGGTCAAATGGGGAAGTAATGTGAAAATGTACTATAAACAGTTTTGCCTCCAGCAAATACTGTCATTCCTCAATATAACACAGAGGAAGGTACACGGATTTATACAGCGGAATGGGATTGGAATTTTTGCTTAGTAGCTGTAGTTTTGTGAGAATAAACTTACACTTCTAAGCACAATCAAATGAAAATAATGCCAAAGATTATTGTGAGACTTAAAGCCTTCATTTGCAAAACACCTAGAAGACAAAAAGCTAATAGTTTTAACATTCATTCAACAAATTACTCCCTAGGTGAAATCCCTCCAACTACCACTGCAATCAAAAGAAACTCTAAACTCCACGTATAAACATACGGAAATCCCACAGGATCTGGCTTCTACCTCTCCTACCTAGTTTCCCACTCTTGCACTTGCTCAACGCGCTGTAGACATCCATATAGCCCTGGAACAAGCCAAGCACTTGCCCTCTCTGCCCTCTGCTTACTACGCAGACCTCTACACTGCCCACTCAATAGTCAGATCTTGGTTCAAAGCTCCCAAACCCTCCTGATGACCCAACGTCATTAGTCAATGCATCTACCGCCCACTCTCTATCCCATTATCTTGTTTTATATTGCTCTTTCCTGCACGAAAATTGTGAACCGTTAATTTCTTTCCCGTCGGTATGTGAACTCTTTGCAGGACAGAACTTTTATCTTTTCAACCTTCTATCTCCTGGACCTAGCTCCAAGGCCAGGATAAGGCAAGCGAGTAGAACGCCATCACTCGGGTGCAAAGTTTACGAGGATGCCCAAATTTCAGTAATCCAGAAAAATACTAATTTAAATCAACATTCTAAAAGATGAAAAATTATGCGAAACACCACGATAAACTCATGAATCACAATTTTGCAACAGAAACCGGATCCACCCGGCACTTGCAGAGCTCATCCGGATCCCAGCCCTGCCTCATCAGGACTTGCCACCAATTTAACTCAGCGCTTACCGTGAGTCAACTATTAGCTCTCAATAATCCTGCAGATTATCAGCAAGGGAGAGCCGCTGAAAACAAAGATTCTTGGAACTTAAACCTCCTGGCTTCATTGGGCTGTTGCCAAAAAGCTGAATGCAAGGAATGTACTGTCACCACGTGAAGGCACGTGCAGACTGAAATATTCAGTATGACTAATCACACGGTGCCAGCTCTCATCAAAGACTAGGAGTTCTCCGACCCAGGCCCCCGCCATTCCCTTGGCTTGAAGCCTCCGGCCCTAGGGTGTGGGGATCGGGATTCCCACGGCAGGACGTTTCATAAATGTATTTATCTCGCAGCAGGTCTTTCTCTTGCGCTGGGCCCCTGAAGTAAATAAACAAAAAAAACCCTGTTGAGCGTAGATACAGATTTAATAAAGTTAACGTCCGTACAAAGCGGTGGTGGCTGGAGAACTGGAGCTGAACATACAAGTAAGTACGTTTACAAGAAAGAAGTGACTGTCCCGCCATCCCAACCCGCCCCGCCGCGGGAAAGCGCGGCCCCACGTCTGCAGCTGCCGCCGCCGCCCCCGCAGGACCCGCCGCGCGCGCCGGAAGCCTCGCGCAGCCCCCACCGCGGCCCGCCCCCCGCCACGGGGAGAAACGCTGGGGCCCGCAGCGCGCAGGCGCCACCCCGCCAACTCCGCAGCCACCGCCCGCCACCAGCGCCTGCGCAGACGCAGAGGGCAGAGGGAGGGGCGAATCTGAGAGGGAGCGAGGAGCGCGCCTAAATCCTAGAGAGGCGGGCTAAGCCGGGCTGGGGGGCGGGCTTGTCTTCCGGAAAGTCTGGATTCCCGGACGACCGGAGTCGCCGCTCACCAGACACCCACTCGTGTGCTGATCGAAGAAACTCGGCTACTCTTTGTACCCACTGGAGATCTTCAGACAGAAGCCGGAGCTGCCCTCAGGATGAAACTAGGACTGGCAGGAGACCCGTTCCCAGGACGGAAGGAAGCTTGGCGGGTTCACGCATGCGTGGTAGGCCACCTCCACGTGCGGCCGGGCCGCGGCCTCCCCGCGCTCGGAGGCCCCCCCCAGGCCCGCCCCCCAGGCCCGCCCCTGGCCCGCCCCTGGCCTGCCCCTGGCCTCAGCATCTTTCCGGACGCGCGGAGCCTGGGAGAAGGAGGGAGCTTGGACCTCAGGGCTCGGCCCCGCCTCGGCAGCCTCCGATTGGGCGTGGATGAGGACGTCCCCTCCCACCGCCTTCCGATTGGAGCGCGCGTGCAAGCAACGCACCCCATTGGGCCGTACGGATTTGGGCACCAAATTCAAAGATTTTAAAATACCAGCTGGCGCCTTTTAGGAGCTAAGCCCTGTGAGGCGGCCGGCCGGGTCCTCTGCTGTGTAGTTGTCTCCGCACCTGAGGCCGACCCCACTTCCACTGGCATGAGCCAGCGCCCCTGCCGCTGCTCCCCACGGCTCCCCTCCGGTTCCTGCCGCTGCAGCTACAGCGCCCTGACAGCCGCCGGGCGCCCTCGCCCCTCCGACAGTGAGTGAGGAGTGGGTGCGGGGGGCACGCGTTACCCGAACGGGGTGCGAGGGTGGAGGGCGGCTGCGACCGAACCGACCCCCCTCCGGGGTCCGGGCGTGCGACCCACGCGGGGCCGGGCCGGGCGGGACCCGGCGGCGGGCGGGCGGGCGGGCGGCGGCGGCGGCGGCTCCGGCTCCGGGGGCCGGGGGAGGGAAGGCCAGGAGCGCTGAGGCGGGGTGGCGGGCGCGGGTCCCATCTCCCACGCCGAGCCCGCGCGCCAGCCCCGGCGGAGGTGTAGGTCCCGGCCTTTCGGGGCGCCCTCTTGCCCTTGCAGGATCTACCTATCCTTGTCCCCACCCCGCTTGAAGAGGCGCCAAAGGCCCCCTCCCCTCCCCCACCTCGGGGCCTGGGCTCTGACAGGGCTCGCGAGCCGCGGGGCCCCGGGGCCCGGCCAGGTGCCTGCGCCCCACTCCCTCGCGCCTTGTCCGTGTTCGCCCCGCACCCTCAGGTCCGCAGGCCATTTGCCCGGGTTTTCGCTGCCTCACTCTTGCTGGCGGGCGCGGGAGATCCTGCTGGCTTATCTCCCGCCTCCTCCACACGGCCCGCGCCCTGAGGGGCCACCTCCCCGACCCCTCAGGGTTTCCATGGTCTTACCCCTACCCACTCCCGCCAAATGGAGGGACCCCCTTGTCGGGCCAAGCTGTACTAGGATGTTCAAACAAAAACATTCTTTTATTCCTCCATTTCTCCCTTGGCCCAGTACTCCTTGAGAAGGCCTGGGGTCAAGGGGGGGGGGGTGGTAAAGCACTTTTTAATACAAAACCGTGCATTTGCCCTTCTGTAGCTGATTTTCTGAGAACTGAAGAATTGGTTATTCTTTTTTCCTGTGCTTCTGAAGAACTAGATCGTCCTTTATTCCCAAACTCGGATAGAGTGGAAGGCACTCAAACGGTTATTTTCATCCTCTTTGTTGCTATCTGAAAAGAGATCCAAATGCATTTATTTTGCCTCAGAAATACCTTTTTTTTTCCTTCAAACTAGCAATTCGAGTGTGTGATATTTGGGAATCAATGAAAGATGCCCCTTTGATTAGAAAAGGAGTCTAGAAGAGTTGAGGAAAAAAGTTTTTTAACAGGTTAAGTCTATTTCCAGAAGCTCCTCATGAAGCTCTGAAGCTTGATGGCTTTAAGAAGCAGTGTTTTATTTAATTACATTCGTCTAGTATTACCATCTTGCTCCTCAGAATACTTGCTATCTCCATGAATTTTATTCTCTGTTTACAATTTGAGAAAATAAGATTAAAAGCTTATTGCATCCGAGCAGTTTTGAAGACAAGCTTTCTAAAATTTTCTCTTAGAGATTATGGTTGATTGGCAGTTTATGGCTGCAAGCCTGGGGGAGGGGGTGTCTCAAACTCTTAAGGAATAGCCACGCCTAACGTTGGGCACATGGTGATTATCTTGGAGGTATTGCAGATTGTAGAACTTAATCATTAAACGTTGGGATAGTTGTAAAAATTTTTAGGCATTGTAGCTTATTTAGCTGTGGTATTTTAATATGGAATGTCGGCCCTGACTTGGAAAGTTAGATGGAAGGTCAGTTGTTCAGTTGACCATAATACCACCTTTTCGTGATTGGATGGTGGGTTGGTAAATGAGGTTCAGAAAATGCACTATGTTGAATCTTCACCAACAACATAAGGTAGATACTAGTATCTACATTTTAGAAAAAGTGAAAGGAACTAATTGAATATTTTATGTCACAAAGCTGTGAAAAAGCTAATATTTTTACTTGGAGTTGGGTCTGATTCCTAGAAAAGGCATATGATACTTTAAATATATATATATGTTTTATATATATATATATATATATAGAAGTATATACCGTGTAGAATGTATTTTACTACTTCTGAAATGTTCGTGATTTGCAATGAAAGGATTTGGTTTAAAAATGTGATAAAAATACCGTATGTGTGATGGGACTGCCATGCATTTAGTTCAGTTTTGTTTTTAACCCCATTTTATAGATGAGAAAATGGAGGCTTTAAAAGTTTACTGCTTTAGTTTTCCCTGATTCAGCAAGTAACACTTTATACCTTATATACTCAAGACTTAAACCCCAGGATATTTTTTTTTACTCCACCTTTCTTCATTCACATCCAAAGCATCAGCAAGTTCTGTTGACTCTCCTTAAATAGATCTTAGACCCACCCAGTTATCTTCATTTCCACTGCAGTCATCCCAATATCAGTTTACCCAATTCTCTGGACGCCTGTGATAATACACTGCTAACTAGCCTTTCTCTTTCCACTTGTACCTTCCTACAGTCCGTTCTCTACAGCTGCCAATGATCTTTTGAAAATGTAAACCGGATATCTCAACTCCCGAACCCTTCAAGGCTCTTTATTACACAATGAATAAATCCAATCTACCCTAAGAGTCTACAGACCATTCTGCCTCTCCAACTTTGAAGTATATAACATAATTTTACATTTTAAAGCTAAATCCACCATCATCCAGATTTTGGAACCAATAAAAGGAACCAGAGTTCCTTGAAGAAATAAGTGATTCCAGGGCTGGAATAGGAAAAATACAAGATGAGCCTGGAGCATCTTGTCATGCCAGAAAATAAGAAATGCTCCAAAAATAAAACAATGGATATATTATAAGTGGACATGAACTTAGTGAAAGCTGAAACGATGTCAGCAACAACATAAGTAATGCAGTATTGGGTTATAACCCAAAGTCCATGAGCCTATACTTTTATCTCACTTACAAGTGAGGCAGTGGAATGAGCACTGATTTATAGTCAGGAAGAGTAATCTGACTCTTAACTGCCAAAATGTGGGCGAGCTACTTCATTCAGTGTCGTCATTTGTAAAAATAAAGTAATATCTGTCTCCCTACATCGGAAGGTAATGAGGACCAAGTGTCTGAAAACAAATTGGAATTGTAAACTTCTAAGCAATTATAAGATGTTTGAACCATCATTAAGTCTAAATTTTAAAGAGCTGTTCATATTCAGAGTGGTATTGAATGAAAGGGTTCTACAGCATAGTTTCTGAGTAACTGGGTTCTAAAGATGAGCAGAGAAAGAATGCCTTTGAAAAGAATTAACAGTTTCTAAAGTACAGTTTCGAGCCTCTTCCCTTTAGGCAGCCAAATAAAGATGTGTCTTTGTAGGTGGCTTCAACTTCTTTATTCTCAAAATGTGACCATATGTGAATTGTACATAATTCTTGAGAGGCAAAAAATCAAAACAGTCATTTGGATTTTTTTAATGTGGGTGGAAGGGAACCACTCAGAAAAATGTGTTCTAGAGTTATGTTTAATGTTGGTGTTAGAAAATACGTGTTTATTTGCTTTTTATGACCTTGAACTTAGTTTGAAACTAGTTTTTAGGACTAGTCCAAGGTTTAGTGTAGTCCTGGAGTATCTACTATGTCTTTCAATGTGTTCAAGAGACTTGCCTACCTACAGGTAACTCTCTTTTAGTACTTAAAGGTTTTGTTCTAAATAAAAACTATAAAATTAACATAGAGTACCAATATTTAGTATAGACTAAACAGACTGGTACATACACTGACAGGATAAATTAACTACCTATGATTGGCTTGCAGAGGGAATAGTAGGTCTGAAATGCATTTGAGGTATATACTATTCATATACTCTGCCTTCAATAATACTAAGTGATTTTCTTGAACCCATTTACTATATTCCTTCCCAGAATTGTGCTTTTGCTCAAGTTAACCTTCAAATGAATGTTTTTTCCAGCCTCGATTGCCTGACAAAATCCTAGTAATTCTTTAAAACAGTGGTTCTCAACTGAGGAATGGTGATTTTGACACCGCTGCCTCCCCCAGCCCAACATTTGTCAATGACTGGTGACTAGAAACTTTTTTTTATTGTGCTATAGGGAGTGGGGCTGCTAATGTCATCAAATGGATAGAGCCTGCTGAACATCCTAAAGTGCACAGGCTAGCCCCCAACAACAATTATCCAATCTAAAATGTTAGTAAGGCAGAGATTGAGAAACATGGCTATAAAGATATTTTTAAATGCTGCCTGTTCAGTAATAGCTGATTTCTTAGGCTGTGGGGGTGGTAATATAACCCTAAATAGGTGTTTGGGTTTTTTGAAGCTTAATTTTGAATTCTCTGAAATGTAAATTCTAATGAATGATATCCAGAAATAATTGCATGGTTTGTTAGTAGTATCATTATTTGTTTTTCCCTTTTATGCTACTTATCATAGATAGCAAGTATATTATCTTCAGTTATTTAAAACAACTGAACAGTAATGCACACCTGCTGCCCAACCACCCTCTTCTATCTTGTCTTAATGCTGATTATAGTGTTGTTCTATTTTTACCACATCGTCTCATTGGTAGCTGAACTATTCTTCTGGCTTTTTGGTTAATTAGTCATGAGAAATCTTCCTTCAGTAATTGAAGATTTCAGAGTTTCTATTTCTAGCACATATTAGGCAAGATAAGGGAGATGTTCCTGTGCTTGAGTTCACTATCCAGCAGGGTAGACAAACACCTTAAATATTTATCAGACTCACATATACCTCTGATCCAAATTAAACTTAAGAGATGAGACTTGTGGGAATTCAGGTAGATTTTAACTTGTAGGTGTTTAAATGTATTGACTTTCAGTTCTTTTTCTAAGCTTATCAAAATTTTTTTTTTTTTTTTTTTGAGATCTTATTTATTTATTCATGAGAGAGGCAGACTTGGGCAGAGCGAAAAGCAGGCTCCCTTGCAGGGAGCTGGATGTGGGACTTGATCTTGGGATCATGTCCTGAGCCAAAGATCAGCACTTCAACCACTGAGCCACCCAGGCATCCCTACTTATAATTTCTTGATTAATTATTGTAAGGCTTATAATAATTTGTAATGTCTAAGTCTTATACAAATATTTATTACCTCAAGGATTTCTGACTTCAGACCCCACCTGATGTATTATTTCCTTATTTGTTCCATAAGTACATATATTTATTAAATAGTCCCTTTTTCCAGTATTTTTTACTCAATCAGCTACACTCTAGAAGTCAAATGTTACAATTATACTCTAAAAGCAATCTTTTTAAGTACCCTTTTAAGAGTAAGATGTATGTGCTTATTACTAAAAGATTTAAATACTATTCATTCATGGTCACATCTTAGTAAATAAACTTGGATAATTTCCCAGCTACGTAGGCAATACATAGTGCTAAGAGATTGCAAAGTAATTCTACCTCTCTGTATCCCAATCTAAGAAGTAGAGATGTGTGAAGATTTTGTCATTAAGTAAATTTTTTTTGTTGTTTTACAGGTTGTAAAGAAGAAAATTCCACTCTTTCTGTCAAAATGAAATGTGATTTTAACTATGACCATATTCATTCTGGACTTAAATTGTTAAAGCCTGATGACAGTGGAAGACTAAGTTCCTATACTCCTGCATATTTGGAAGGTTCTTATAAAGACTGCATTAAAGACTATGTAAGGTTATCAGAAATTGGGTCACCAATTGTGAGCCCCAGGATTGTAGAACTTGAAACTGAAAATGAAAACAAGCCCTTTTATAACAAGGAAAATCAACATGTACAACAAATCCTTAATAGTTCAAATGAGATAGAAGAACTAGAGACCAGTGGACCTTATGAAGACAGTGGCTATTCTTCATTTTCCAAGCAAAGTGGCTTCAGTGAACATGAAGAGAGTAGCCTTCTGTTGGAAAATTTCAGTGACAGTCCACAGTCTTGCTTACAGATGCAAAGCCCAGACCAATATCCCAGCAAGAACTTGCTGCCAGCTTTTCATCTTGCAAAAATGGTTTGTTCAACATTAAAAAAGAATGCCAAACGGAATCCTAAAATAGACTGGGAGAAACTAAAGGAATTTATATCTAGTGAAAAATTCAAACTACCAAATTTAATTGGCAGGAAAATGGGCTTGGAATGTGTAGATATTCTCAGTGAACTCTTTCGAAGAGGACTCCGACATCTCTTAGCAAATATTTTAACACAGCTCAATGATATGGACTTAATCAAGTAAGTATGATTACCTTGAGTATTAGTAAATGCACTGAACATTTTTGCTAGATGGCTTAGCACAACCAGCTCATACAAAGACGTAATAGAATAGTCTTGCATTGTTTAATTGAGGTAATGACTGCCTGATGTCTGGTATTTGACCACTTCGATGCCACTGAGGTGAAAGAAACTTTTTAAAGTAAGCATTTAATCCAGTTATTTCACATTTCATATTTATACTATTAGGAAGCTATTTTTGTTAAATTAGGATTTTTGTTCCTTTTGGTTTGAAAAGTTATAGTATGTAAGCTATATCATACATGCTTAATTATTAAACAGTAGCCTCATTCTGGCATATAGAATCAGTAGGCTTTATGACTTCTACCATACTTTATGAAATAGTTGCTGATGTTTTAGGCCATTTTTAATGTAGGGCTCTCTTTGGTTTGACAGTGATGAAAATATGGAAACTCACAAATGGATCTGATTATAACTCTTAGACACCTCATACTACCCTTCCTCATTCCACCAAAGATCAGTTAGGATGAGGTGACAGATTTAAGATAATTATACAGACTATTGGGTTAGATACCACTCAATCAGATTCATTTTGAGCTTTTTGAAAAATTTTTTAGAGAAAGCAAGTGTTACTCTTCACACTGGTCTTTATGAAATAGAGCTAAAGCAAAACAGGTTAGTGTAGATTTTTATTGTTGGCTTCGTGGAGGATTATTGATACATTTTTTTCGCTAACAAAATGGATTCTTGAAGTTGATGTCTACTGATAGCATTGTGTCCTACAAGACTTTGAAATTTGCATACAAATTTTTTTGATATTGAATGGTTCACATGTGTCACATATACAATGGGGGCGACTACTTACTTGATACTTGCAGATATTTGGAAAAAATGAAGTACAAAGCAATGGTTCTTAAGCCTGGATGCACTTAGAATGACTTCATAGGGAACTTTTAAAAACAACCCTGGCCCTCATTTTAAGCCAGTTAAACTCAAATGACTAGGCATGGGATATCCTTAAATCTTAAGCATCCCAGGCAATTCTAATATGTAACCAGGTTTGAGAAGCACTGCTAATAGAAATGTTTCTTGCACTGTTAATGTTTCTGAAGCATATTCATTCCTCTTAGCTCTTTGTGATGCTTTAATTGTTTCCTTCATAATCTTTTACTTTTCCAGTGTGTCTAGAGTGAGCACAACTTGGAAGAAGATTCTAGAAGATGATAAGAGGGCATTGCAGTTGTACAATAAAGCAATACAAAGAGTTACTGTAAGTCTTTGGAGTTGATATTTTCATTTTAAAATATAACACCTAGTGCTCTTTACTTTTACAAATAGGGAAAAATAGGACAAAAACTGGAAATCCTTTAAATTCACAAAGCACTTCTGCTTTTCATGACAACTGTTTAAACAAAATTCAAAGATAAAGGGAAAAGAATACCACCTAAGTAATTTATTTCTTGGGTTTTTCCTGGAAATGGAATGTCTGGAAGTACAAAAGGGAAAATTGGTCAGTTCTTTAATAATGAGAGTTGAGCATATAGTTAATCTTCATTGACATCTATGTTTTTTCAGTTAAATTATCAAAATATTGATTCTTAATGCAGAAGGGAATTCATTTCCCTTCCAAAATACTTGGTAATTTTGAAGATGTTTCTGAGAGTATCAATACATGTTTGAAGTTTCAAGCCTAGCAGTTGTCAGACATGGGTCTAAATTTTGGTCCTGCTACTTATTTTCTGTATAACTTTAGTCAAATATTGGTTAAATTCTCCAAGTTCAGTTTCTTTATTTTGATAAGGTGGTATTAATGGAAAGTTTTCTAATCTAAAAGGTGGTTTTGAATCCATCCATGACACTGCTATGACACTTAAACATGACTATTGCCATTTACTGGTGGTGAAAAGAATGACTTTGTTTTGGCATTAGTACATGTACTAAACACTATGTAGACTAAGTATTTAAAGTGCTTTCTCATAATGTCTGGTTTGCAATTTCTGTCAGTATTATCTATGTGAATTGTGTGTAGCTGTATTTAAAGCATTTGTGGGTAAATTGGATGTACAGAGAAATCTTTTACATTCTCATTTGCCTCTTTTTTACATGTACAAACAATAAAAATGCCTGATTGTGGAGAATAAAGGTGAATTTTTTTTTAAGTGCTATTAAAGTTTTTTTTTTTTTTTTTAGGAAAAGAGCATTAAGTTTTCACCACATGCTTCAACAAGAGAATATGTTATGTTCAGAACCGCATTAGCTTCTGTTCAAAAATCAGCAGCCCAGACTTACCCTAAAAAAGGTGCTCAAACCAAGTTATCCAATCCAGGTGATCAGAAAGATTCTTACAGTCGACATAATGAATTCTCTGAGGTAACTTTTTGTTTGTTAATAAATTACAAGATACTGAGCATTAAAGTGATTTATTTAAGACTATAGGAAATTATTAATGTAGATTTTATCTTCTGTCCCTTTCATTCTACTCTCAAAAATGTTGGCCACCAAGAAACCATTTGTAATTCAAGTAATCAAACTAGGAAAGTATATAAAGTACATCTTTCTGTGTAGAAAATAGATACCGTTTGACATTATGACAGTTCAGTGATGTTAAGATCTAATTTGGAAATACTAAGAAAACCTTGATTTTAAAATTTCTTATACCAAACTGTTCAATATACATTTTACAATTGCTGCCTTTGGTATCTGAGGAACAGAACTAAACAACACAAAGGCCAACTCTCAGAAATTGAAGCCTTCCTATTGTATCTTCAAATCATTGGGTAATGTGTATTAGAAGTTCTACTTAACACATGGATAATTTCTCAAGCTTAATTTTAAAAAACTGATCTTATCTAAGAATACATATTTGAAGTAAAATGTTGACTGCTGACTGCCTTCATGTTGGTCAGTAAGTATAAGTGACGTATAGTGAGGTTTAATTTTCTTAAGTGTTCAGGTCACCTGGGTGGCTCAGTGGTTGAGCATCTATCTGCCTTTGGCTCGGGGCGTAATCCTGGGGTCCTGGGATTGAGTCCTGCATCAGGCTCCTCACGGGGAGCCTACTTTTCCCTTGGCCTTTGTCTCTGCCTCTGTGTCTCTCGTGAATAAATAAATAAGAACTTTTTAAAAAGTCTTAACTGTTCATGTAGTGACTAATATATGACTTCAAAAAACATTGAGCATCTGCTGTTAGGAAATTTGTGGATAAGAAAAATATGGCACCTTTCATAGCTTTCCAATCTAAAATGGACAATGGCTACATAAAAATAAATTCCATACAATGTGGTAGGTACTTCTTAAAAAGAGAGAACTAGAGGTGAAAGAGCAGCCAACTCCAGAGTGACACTAGGAAGACTTCACAGTAAAGATGGCATTTAAATAAGGCATTGATGTGTAAATAGCATTCATGAAATAGAACATATTTAAAAGTAGCATTAGGAAATGGCCACTAGACCAGTTAAGTGATATTATGTCATTCATTGAACACTGAGCTACTTAAGAGCAGGAGTTGTCTTATGTGTGACATGAGTCCTTTCTTCATGTATTGGTGAAGGTTCAGAGGTACCCTTCTTATTTTTTCTAACTAAATTACATTTAGTCTCACTAAAATTTGTTTATGGATTTTCTTCTTTCTAGGTTGCCAAGACTTTGAAAGAGAATGAAAGCCTTAAAGCCTGTATTCGCTGTAACTCACCAGCAAAATATGATTGCTATTTACAGCGGGCGATCTGTAAACGAGAAGGCTGTGGGTTTGATTATTGTACAAGGTGCCTATGTAATTATCATGCCACCAAAGAATGTTCAAATGGCAAACCCCTAAAAACCAATTATAAAACCGGTCCTCTGCCTGGTACTAAGAAAAGCAAGAAGAATTTACGACGATTGTGATGTCTTGTTAATAAATCAATTGTACCTGATCATGAAGGTTAGTTAGGAAATGTTAGGTTTTAATTTAAAAATGTATTGTGATTTCCAGTTTTGTGTTGAAATCAATGTAGTACAGAATTTATGCCCTGGTGAGTAAAGAGAATATATAGCCTCTTAAAGTATTTTACAATTTAATGTGAAAAAGTTAAAAATTCTCAGCATGAATCAGAAAATTTAAATTTTAAGAAAAAAGGAAAACTAATTCGTTATCTGATATTTGTGATACAGGGATAAATTAAATTGATTTAATTTTTATGGTAAAGGAAGGCCATGTAATTTTACCTAGATAGTCTTAAATATATCTTGTTTAACACCTAATTAGCCTTTGAGACATTTTATTCTCCTTACCAAATTAGTATTTATCAAAATAACTTCTGGAGCCTATTTAAATGTTTTGTCATCTCTCTTTAACCTCTTTTTCAGTGTGTCTCTATTTCCCAAAATGTACCCCTTGTGAAATCTTGTTTTTTTTTTTTTCTTTTTGTAATGTCTATATTTTAATATTTTTGTACATATGTAAAAATTGTATTTTTTATGTCAAAGTAAGAAAATAAAGATCACTTGAATATATATACATGTAAATGTAAATTTTGTACCTGTTATGAATAAAATTATTACAAGCTTAATCAGTAATGTGAACTTTTTACTTTGATAAAATTCTTAATCTTAGAAACTGCTAAATTAGGAAACTGTAGGAGACTGCATTTGTATATGTGAAGACAGAGTTGGCTCCACTTGTGTCTGCTCATCTGGGAAACTAGTGACATTCCCAGTTCCATTCTGATCCCAGTATCCTCCCCACTTCCAATATTTTAGTAGTGGAATTGGGTCTTGAAATAAGTATCTCAGGATGATTCAATGCAAGACCAAGTAATACTTTGAAAATTACTAATATGTTAATTCAATTATTACTAAACCAATTAAAACTATGAGTTAAATGGCCACATAAAGATACTAGGAAGGTTAAAAATATATAAAATAGAATGCTATCTTTGCATTCAGAACATCTGTGCTGATAAGAGTCCAAGATAAGTGTACATACATTTTTATTCCTTAATTCTAAACTTGAGTATGTTTTGGTTTTAGTTAGGATTATGGAGAAATTTAAAAAATTTGAACTCAGGCAAAAATCCTAAAAGGTTTAAGAGTGGGCCTCATCCTCAATAGAACTTCAAAGACTCAAGGCTTTTGCCCTTCATCTCAGCAGAAGCCTAAAATAGAAGAATTGTCTTAAATGGATATATGGGTGTGTCTTGTCCAATTAAAATGCCCATAAATTAACAGGGACATAAGCAACTATTGAGGTAAAATTGACAAAACAGTCAACATTCAAAGTATAATTTGGCATTTTAATGTATATACATGGGTGAAGCCATCACTACAATTAAGGTAATGAATATTGTAAGTATCCCAAAATTTCCTGTCCATTTGTAATCCCTATCAGTCCCCAGGTGATCTCATTGATCTGTCACTGTTGATTAGCTTGCCTTTTCTAGAATTTATAGGAATTTATATAAATGGATTAGTGATGTTAAGAGTACATAAAGCATGTACTCTGACTAATCTCACCATTTTGAGATATGTCCATTTTGTGTGTACGAGTATCTCCTTTTTTTAGCAGTATCTTGGATATACCTTTGTTCATACATTGACCTAACATTTGCCTCACACCCCCACCCTGTTTTTTGCTATAACAAATGAAGATGCTGTAAATCGTATACAAGTCTTTATAAGTAAGATAAGTGGTATGCTTTCATTTCTCTTGAGTAAAAAGTAGTAGAATGCTTGGGTTATATAGGTAAGTGTGTGTTTAAGAAAGTACCAAAATGCTTTCCAAAGTTGCTATACATTTTACATTCACCAGCAGTGATAGTTGTATTTACTTCATGTTCTCAACAACACTTTAGTCAGTCTAAGTAACTTGAGTCATTCTAATAGTTGTGTAGTAGTATATCACTATTAATTTACATCTCCCTAATAACTAATTATGTTTAACATCTTTTCATGTTATTTGCTTTCCATAAATTATCTTTGGTGAAGTATATAGTCAAAGGATTTGAGTTATTTTGTTGTCGTTTTATTATGGTTATTTGAAAGTCTATATTCTGGGTAGCAGTGTTGTATCAGGGTGTGACTTTCTTAACTGTGTCTTGGAGTTTTTATTTTTGATGGAGTCCAAATTATCCAATTATGTGTCTTTTATGTATCATGTTTTTGGTGTTATATCTAAAATGTACCTAACCTAAAAGCATATAGATCTTTTTCCTATACTTCTAGAAGTTTTATAGTTTTCAATTTCACATTTAGGTCTATGATGTAGTTAAGTTTTGAATATAGGTATGGGCCAAAATAAGTATCCCCCTGTTCCAGCACCATTTGTTGACAGGACTACCCTATCTCTATTGAAATGCCTTTGCATTTTGGTAAAAATCATTTTTGAACAATTTCAGGACTCTGTTTAATTGATCTATTTGTCTCTGGAGCTTCAAATCCACACTAACTTGATAACTAGCTTTAAAATAAGTCTTGAAATCATGAGTGACATTATGCTTTTTCTTTTCTTTCAGAAAAGTTTATTTTTTAAGATATCTATCCTAGGTCCTTTGTATGTCTACATATATTTTATAACCTTGCCAGTTTCTACAAAAACATGATAGAATTTTGATTGGGATTGTAATGAATCTCTTAATCTTATTAGAGAGTTGACATCTTGAGTTTTTCAACCCTTGAACATAGCTCTATTATTAATGTCTTTAAAATTTTCTCTTAATGTTTTATCTTTATTTATTTATTTATTTATTTTTAAAGATTTTATTTATTTATTCATGAGAGACACAGAGAGAGAGAGGCAGAGGGAGAAGCAGGCTCCATGCAAGGAACCTTAATGTGGGACTCAATCCCGGGACTCCAGGATCACGCCCTGGGCTGAAGGCTTGCGCTAAACTGCTGAGCCACCCCGGCTGCCCAACAATGTTTTATCTTTTAATTGTACATGTCTTACACATCTTCTGTCAGATATATACCTATAAAGTCATTTATATTTTAAGTGGCATTTTTAATTTCAATTGTTAACTGTTACTATATTGAAATGTAGTTGGTCAATCTTGTGTCCTACAACCTTCTAAACTCAGTTATAATTGAGAGTCCCATCTGATTTTCAATGTAGATGATTTTGTCTTCTGGATATACAGTTTTATTTCTTCCATTGCAGTCTATGTGTCTTTTCTTTCTTTTTCTTGCCATATGCTGGCTAAGACCTCCAGTAAAATGTTCAATAGAAATAAAAAAAGAAGGGGCGCTTGGGTGACTCAGTGGTTGAATGTCTGCCTTCAGCTCAGGGCGTGATCCCGGGGTCCTGGTATGGAGTCCGCATTGGGGCTCCACAGGGAGCCTGCCTCTCCCTCTGCCTGTGTCTTTGCCTCTCTCTGCCTCTCATGAATGAATAAAGAAAATCTTAAAAAGTAAAAATAAAAAAAGAGACATCCTCATCTTGTTCAGATGTTAGGGGGAAAGCATTCAGAGTGATGTTAGTTGTTGGGTTTTTTATAGATCCTCCTTATCAAATTGAGGAAGCTTCTTTCTATTCCTAGTTTGTTGAAAGTTTTTATGAAGACTGGATGTTGGGTTTGTCAAATGTTTTTCCTCCATTGATTGATATATTCATATAGTTATTCTCTTTGAATTTTTTAATATGAATTATTGATTTCATGTGTTAAAGCAACTCTGCATTCCTGCGATTAACTCCACTTGTTCATGATGTGTTATCCTTTTTGGGTATTTTGCTACATAATAAGAATTTTTGCATTATATTCATGAGGGATATTGAGCTGTAGTTTTTTTTTTTTTACAATGTCTTTGGGACATATTCTCTGCTTTTCAATTTTCTGAACATTTGTGTAGAATTGATAATTTTTCTTTTACTCTTTGTTAGAATTCTCCAAGGAAGCTGTCTGAATCTGGAAGTAGTTTTTGTTTTTGTTTTTGTTTTTGTTTTTGTAGAAAGGCTTAAATACTTTTTTCAGTAAGTTATTCAATATATCCATTTCTTCCTGGATGAGCTTTAGTAATGTATGCCTTTCCTATTAATTTCAGTTACTGAATTTATTGGAATAAATTGGTCACAATATTACCATATTATCCTTTTACTATTTGTAAAATTGGTAGTGATATATACATTTATCTCATTGCTGACAGTTGCTTGTGTCTTGTTCCTTCTACTGATAAGTCTGGTAAGAGGTTTATCACGTAGATTGATCTTTCCAAATAATTAGTTATTTCATAAGTTTTCTTTCTCTTTTCCATATTTTTGTTGTTATTGTTCATTTGTTTTTGTTTACTTTCTTCTGTTTGGTCTTCTTTTGCTAGGTTCTTAAGGTGCCAGCTGAGGTCATTGATACGATCTTTTCTTTTATAGGTGGTTAGTGCTATAAATTTCCCTCCAAGTTTTGTCTGAGCAGCATATCACAAATTCTGGTATTTTAATTTTGTTTATTTACAAACGCTTTATAATTTTCTTTCTGGTATGTATTTTGATCCACAGATTATTTAAAGTATGCTATTTGGTTTCTCAGTATTTCAGAATTTTCCAGATATCTTTCTTTTATTGATTTCTGATTCATTGTTGTCCAAGAAGGTATGTCATGTGACTTGAATCTTTATTGACAAATATTTTATGGCCTAGAATATGATCTTTCTAGGTAAATGTATCATGTCTACTTGAAAGAATGATAAATTTTGCTGTTCTTATAAATGTTAATTGATTAGGTCAACTTGGCTAATAGTATTTCATATTTTATATATTCTTTCTGATTTCTATCTACTTGTACTATTATTAAGAGATGAGTATTGAAATCTCCAACCTTAATTATGGATTCGTCTATTTTTGAAAATTATCAGTTTTTGCTTTATGTATTTTGCAGCTTTGTTATCAGCTACATAAACATATAAGATTGTTATGCCTTTTTGGTAAAATGCTCCCTTTGTCATTTTAAAATGACTTTTTAAATTCTTGGTAATATCTTTGCTATGGAATCTACATTGACTAATATTAAAATAGGCACTCCAGCTTTTTGTTGTTGTTGTTGTTTTTTTTTTTAATTTTTTTTATTTATTTATGATAGGCACACAGTGAGAGAGAGAGGCAGAGACACAGGCAGAGGGAGAAGCAGGCTCCATGCACCGGGAGCCCGATGTGGGATTCGATCCCGGGTCTCCAGGATCGCGCCCTGGGCCAAAGGCAGGCGCCAAACCGCTGCGCCACCCAGGGATCCCCTTTGTTGTTGTTTTAATTAATGTTGGCATAGTATGTCCCTTCCATCCACTTTTAACATATTTTTTATCTTTGTATTTAAATGTGCTTCTTCTGGGCATCATATAGTTGAGTTTTTTTTTTTTTTAAACTCAATAATCTCTGCCTTTTAATTGGGATAATTAGGCTATTTTCATTTAATATGATTATTGATATGGTTAAGTTAGATTTTACCATCTTGATATTTATTTTCTATTTGTCTCATCTATTTCCATTTTTCTCTGTATCTGCTCTTTTTGGATTCAGTATTTTATGATTTCATTTTATCCCGATTTGTTATTTAATTAGCTATAACTATTTTGTTTGATAGTCCACTATAAGGCTATACCACAGTTTGTTTATTCACTACTTGATAGACATTGGGTTGTTTCTGCTTTTTGGCTATTATGAATAATGTTTTTATGAACATTTATATACAAGTTTTTGTCTGAACAGTTTTTTTTATTACCTTGGGTTTACCTAGGAATGGAATTGCTGAGTCACATGGTAATTCTATGTCTAATTTTTTTATTTTTATTTTTTTTTATTTTAATTTTTTTTTAATTTTTATTTATTTATGATAGTCACAGAGAGAGAGAGAGAGAGGCAGAGACACAGGCAGAGGGAGAAGCAGGCTCCATGCACCGGGAGCCTGACGTGGGATTCGATCCCGGGTCTCCAGGATCGTGCCCTGGGCCAAAGGCAGGCGCTAAACCACTGCGCCACCCAGGGATCCCTGTCTAATTTTTTTAAAGAGCTATTTTTCACCGCAGCTGCTTTACTGTAAATTCCCACCAGCAATACATGATTGCAGTATATAATTCCTTTAAAATCTGGATTATTTCTATTTATTTTTCTTGTCTAAATGCCATGGGTAGAATCTCCAGTACATAATCTGGGTGATTTCTATTTATTTTTCTTGTCTAATTGCCTGGCTAGAACCTCTAGTACAGTGTTATATAAAAATAACAAGAGTGGGCCTCTTTGATTTTTTCCTAAACTTAAGATATTCCTTTGCCTGTGCCACCATTCTGTATTGGATATTTGGGAGACAGATAAATTGTCCCTTTAGTTCACAGATCCTTAGATTGAAAAAAACTGTACTTGAAGAATTGTATTTCAGGAATATACCTTAAGGAGCCTCATCTACAACCAAGACCAGATTAAGGTAATGAGATTCTGGATTTTCAGCTGAAGCCATAATAGACTTTTGAGAGTTTGAGGAGAGGAAAAGTTAACTCATGTGAGAAGGATATGAATTGTTGGGGACCAGAAGGCAGACAATGGTAGCCATGAAAATGCCCCCACAGTGATTTTAACTTCTTGATATTTGCACCTTTGATTTGCTGTACTGTATCAGGTTTGGTCTACGTGACTAATAGAAAACAGCAGAAGAGATGGCTTGTCACTTCTAAGACTAGCTTATAGAAGACATTGCGATTTTTACCTTCTTTTGGGGAAGGTCAATTGTGAGCAGCTTCTGCAAAGCCCCACATCATGGGACACCTAAGTCTTTGAAAAGTCCCAAGTGAAGAATTGAGGCTTCCTGCCAATTGTTAAGGCTGAGTCTTCTTGAAAGCAAATCCTGTAGTTCCAATCAAGCCTTCGGACAACTATAGTCCCTGCCAATGTGCTGAATGCAACCTGAATCATGCAACTAAACTGCTCCCAGGTTCTTGACCCCTCCCCACCAAAACTGTGAGGCAATAAATGTTTAGTGTTTTAAGCTTGTAACTTTGGGGGTGATTTGTTACGCAGTCACAGATAACTAATGCAAAGTGGCCAAATCTTTCTAGGAGCATTGGAAAAAAGAAATAAAAAGAAGTCTTTGATTACATTCAGAGGGTACCTTAATCAGCTGACCTTGGTCAAATGTGGTCTGATCTAGATCTGATCAGTGGGAGCCACCATTTAGTGGCCAGTGCTGCTTCCCTGAGGCCTTTATTCTAATGAAGAAAGTTCAGGTTTCCCAGTGCTGTAGCAATTGTTCTTTTGTCCCTTAAGAACACTTATATTTCAATGTTTCTGTTAAAATCTCAATGTTTGTATGCATCCCGTCTTTTGCGAATATTCTCAGTGTCAGCCATAGATTTCCCTGAAGCAAATACTAGCATATTAGCACTAAATCCTAGTTTGCTTTTAGCCAAGGTTCATGTTGAAGTGATTTCACATCCAAAGCTTAGCATTTCCAAGTCTTCTAGCTGGGAAGTTTGTCATGTCCAGTTCATACATCTTGAGGACCTGCCAAAAAGACTACATATGAAATAAAACAATGATAGTTCCTTAGTACCATTAAGTAGTTTCTTAAACTCATAATCTTATCCAGATCATTTGGCATTGTTCCCTTTTCCCCAAATTCTGCTCAGCAAGGTAAACAACACAATACCACAAGATGGTGCTCTTATAACACCATACTTTTGAGTTTGCTCATTCATGAGAAGTTTAATATAAAAATGGATGAAACAATATTGCTGTTCCTCTGTGCAGTTTGTGTTGTCATATTATAAAATAAAGTCTATAACAGAGTGTTAAACTAGGGTAGGTAGATATAAACTATTCACTCTTGGGTCTCGAGTATCAAGAACAGGTCTCGCTTATCTTCAACATTCTTATCCATTACTGATATTCAAAGTCTAGGTCTGTACTGTTCAGTGCAGTAGCAGCATGTGGCTACTGAAACTTGAAATGTGGCTCATCCAAATCCAAATTGAGATTTACTCTAAATGCAAAATATGCACCAGATATACTTGATATGAGGAAAAGCAAAATCTCTAACAATTTTTATTTTGACTACTTGTTGAAATAAATAATAATATATTGGATATACTGGGTTAAATAAAATTCTATGAAAATTAATTTCTAGTGTAACATCTAGAAAATTTTAAATTATATATGTGGCTCTCATTACATTTCTATTGGACTATGTTGGTCTAAGATCATATAACAAATTAGGTATCAGATGAGTTTTTTTCTGGCTTCATAACCTAAATGGGTCACAGTATAAAACCCTAATACCCAGATCTACTATACCCAGATCTACTATGCATTCTAAAAATAAGTCAAGTTCTAGGTATGAAGATGAGAGGGCATTGCTAGAAAATGAAAGAACAGAGGTCTAAATCGACTTGGATCATTTTTTTTCAGAAATCCTACTACTTAAGGTTTTGCAGTAAGTTGCTCCTCATCTGACGTTTGCCCCATCTTTACTCCTAAATTGACAGGTAACTGCTATTATTAGATCTTGGTATCCCATCACTCAGAAAATGCTAAATACATATTTGTGGAATGTATGAAGGCAGGAACTGTATGGATTCAAGAATGCTGACTTCTCTGGGAGTCAGTGGAGTGCCATTGAACTTTAACAGAACCTGCTGTGACCCTTTCCCAAAAGCGTGTTTGCTCACTTTCCTCAAGAAGAAGCTTTTCCTTTCTTTCTGAGCTTTGAGAGAACTTAGAATTGAAGGTTTGTAAAATACTATTTTGTTAATGCCCTCTTTGCTTTTGTTATTAAGGTTTATTTTTTGGTCCAATACTCTTTTACATATCAGACATAGATAGGAATGAAGAATTCAAGAGTCTAGCTGCACCTTGTCATTTAGTTTCAAAAGGATTATAGAATAGATGGTGAAAAGAAGTTACTGTCATTCAGGTAAAAGTGAAGAGGAAGGAACCATCCCTTTTCTTCTTTAAGCGCTGATGGGTAAACATTCATTGCATTTTGTTAATATAGATCTTGCATGTTGCTGATATGTAGGCGAGAACTCCACCCATAAACCGAAGAGGCCACATTGCCATATATTAGATAAACATAAACTTTTATTTGTCCAAAGCACCTGTAGGATAGCTGTGTCCCAAAATGGAAAGAACAGTAACAGACAGTTTTGGTTTGGAATCCTAAATTTCCACTTAGTATTAACGTTGGGCAAGTTTTTAATGTCTACGAGCTTTAGTTTTCATGTTTTTGGGAAGGCAATAACACTTACCTGATCTAAACATAATGATTAAAAAAAAGAAAAAATAAACATAATGATTACATTAAAGAATATAGGTAAAGACTTGATGTAATAACTGGCACATAATAACTGTAGCTATTGTAATTTTTTTATTTTGGCCAAAGTATTAATACAAATAGCTGGATGTTTATGATTTCTAAAAAAAAAAAAAAAAAAAAAAAAAAAAAAAAAAAAAAAAGGAAGTCCTTCCTAAATAATACTATAATTTTGATAAGGTGAGAATAATCTCATGTTAAATGTTCCATAACCTATATTTTTTACTCTTAAGAATTTAGAAGCTGTTTTTTTATCATCAGTAGGTAAGCGGAGAAAGTCCTTTTATTACTAGAAAGTAATTTTGTTAAAGCATAGATTAAATAAAAGTTTGTATGACTTCAAATCTCATGGAAGTTTACCATTATTCATTTATCTGTTTATTAAAAACATTTATTGAGTACCTTCTTTGTGCAAGGCAGTATGGTGGGTAATGTCAAATGCAGTCTTTTTAACCAGGGTTCCAGGAGAGAATTGAGCTTTAATGACCTAAGACATCTATTTTATACATTAAATTAACATTTCTCCTAGGCATTTAGAACAGCACTAGTTATGAAACTTCCTTGTGGAAATTGAGAAAATAATCACTCAAGTAATTCATATTCTGTGACTCTGGTATGAAATCCAGCTGAGAAAGTCTAGAGGGTAAGGAGAAAGAAAAAAAAAAAACCTAAATTAGCCATAATTGAAACAAAATTAAACAAATACAAAGTAAGCAAAATACAGTAAGAGAATGGAAGGAAAACTACTTCTAACAAGAGGATCAGAACAAAGGAAATATTGAAAAACTCTTTGGAGATGATAAGAATCACCTTTTTTCTTGTTCCCGCCCCTTCCTCCTTTTTTTTGTTTCCAAATATGCAGTATATTTTACTATGCCCTGTGATTAATTCAGAAAAGAACTAGTCAAGGAGCTTGTGTGATTTCTGGAGCAGTGGTAAGCTCTGTAGGAGAGTTACACTAGAAAACCACTCTGTGAATTCCAAGTGGGAATGCTGATGGCCTCAGAATTCCCTTTTCTACTGTGAAGAAAAGAAATTCTCATCACTCATTTTCTTCACACAATAGGAAAAATGGTATCTATTTCATGACAGGAGTTAGGAAAAATCCACTGGAAATTGTTTTTTAAAGACTTCAGAATTATGTGGCAGAAGAGAATGAAATGATATTACAGATTGTGACAACCCAAAGAAGTACGTGTATTGTTGACCTAACTTCAGGACACATTTATTTTTAAGGAATACTACTAGTTTTTAAATGTAAATTTACTTTTTAAAAACATTAAAAAAAATTTTCGATTAAAAATATTTCAGTATTTTTAAGCACAAATTTTTTCTTTCCAGAGGAGGAGTTAAAAGTATGCTAAATGAGGGGTTAATGGATTATACAAAGATAAAAAGGTCGATAACAGTAAAGCCAGTGGGTCAGCCTATGGAAGGATCGATTTTCTATTTTTAGAGCATATTGGATCATATTCTTTCTCTCTAGATAAGTTAATATGCACATGAAGTTTCAGATTCTCAGAATATGGATGCACTAGGGGCACCTAGGTGGCTCCATTGGTTGGGTGGCTCAGTTGGTTGGGGGCCCAACTGTTGATTTCGGCTCAGGTCACGATAGAGTCCTGCATCAGGCTCTGTCCTGAGCATGGAGCGTGTTAAGATTCTATCTATCCTTTTCCCTCTGCCCCTCCCCGTTGCACTTGTTCTCTGTCTCTTTCAAAAAGAAAAAAGGAAAGAAAGAAAGAAACATAAAAGTAGTATGGGTACCCAATTACTCATTTAATGCTGTCACCATCTTCCTGAGAAA
The DNA here is from genome assembly GCF_053574225.1 of Canis aureus. Classification (NCBI taxonomy): domain Eukaryota; kingdom Metazoa; phylum Chordata; class Mammalia; order Carnivora; family Canidae; genus Canis; species Canis aureus. The sequence goes on along the minus strand of NC_135611.1, from coordinate 43,646,267 downwards.
TCCCAAAAGGACCAGAGAGCATGGTTGTGGGCAATGTTTTCTCACCATTCCAGGGAACGCTAGGAATTAATAGAGTCTTTCTGAGTACCTCCTGGCCTCCAGGGAACAAAGTGCTTATCACTGCTGGGACTGAGGAGAAGAGAAAGGAATAAGAGGGCAACACTTCCCACCCTCCTCTGCTACCTGAGCACAGGCAAAGCATCAGTATCCGACTTCATATAAAATGCCAGGTGGTTGCCATATTGCACTAGTTGGCTTAATGTTTAAGGTCTATTGGCTTTAATCACTTGAGTGTATAGTCTGGTAAACAAAGAAATAATGTCTTATTCTGCACCTGCATTTGCTGAAAGGATGAAGGGTACAGGGTACAGAGGCAGCCTATAAGTACCTTAGGAGAGCATGACCCAAGAATTCATGAATCCTGAAAATTCTAGCAGTATGAAGAAGGAAATGTCACATTTCCTGTTAGTAATTCATTCCTGCACAATAGTGTGCAACAGCTTCATGTTTATGCTTTGTGACATGTTGATAAATACTTGCTTAACTGAAATTATTTCTAGTACAACTTCTAAATTTGTTATTTATCTCCTGAAATTTTGCCTTATAATTTTTTGGCACAGTTGTCACTCTGGAGACTTTGCTGTGTGTAGACTGTGTGCCAGGGATCTGCGTCATGTTCATTGTTCAGAGTCTCGCTCAGAATTCTTATGTCTTGTTCCTGGAAGATTTTCCTGCCACTTTCATAAGCCTATAAACTTTCCAAGGGCTGAGAATGTCCATGAATTTGTAGTTTTCTCATTCTGCTTCACTATCCCTCCTTTTCTTTCCTTTCTTTGGTTTTCCACCAGAGGGCATAATAACCCTATCTAATACACAGTTTGGCATCAAACCCTTTTAATGCACGAACTGAAACTTTTTAAATTAGTTTAAAATGATTCTAATTTCATTACCCTAAGGCATTGTGGTGAAGAGCAGTGGTCCCTGCAACCAAACTCTCTGAGTCCAGATCCCAGCTCTGCTATTTACAAGCTCCACAGCCTTGGAAATGGCTTCATTTCCTTTCTAAACATCAGGGTTCTCTTCCTTGTAAATAGATTTAACAGCCTGCCTCCTAGGCTTTGGTGAGGATTACAGGAGTATAGACACCTATGTAGAGCACTTAGAACCCTGCTTGGCTTATGGTTAAGTACTATGTAAATGAGAGCTCTCTGAAAGTGTATGAAAATGGCAGTTCTACTTATCTAGCAGTTACTTGGAGAGCATCAAAGAGTTGACAACTACTAAATAAAGCAAATTATTGCCATTTTTGAGTGTTTTGTGTGTCCCCTACTTTAATGCATTATTTCTACCCAACGGACATATGAAGAAGTCTATGCTCATCTGTTCATTGATCCATCCCAAGAGCCAGAAGAGTGCCTGCACATTGGAGGTGTTCAATAGATATGTTTTAAATGAATGTAAGCTATTTTTATTAACCCATGTTCACAGGTAAGAAACAAGATCAAGGGAGTTGGTACACATCTCCCAGGATCACACAAGTAAGTGGAATATGTTGTATATAAACCCAAATTCTATCCAAAGTCAAATATCTTTCCATGGAGTTTTCTTACTTTAAGAAAAGTTGAGAGAGAATTCAATGGTTGAGGAAAGTGAACTTTGACTCTCCTAACTAAACGGCTGGGCCATGTTTTTACACTGTTAGAATGGAGAATGGAAGACATTCCTTTTAGTAACACTTCATGAGGATTGTTTCCTCCAGAATTTAAATGGTGCTTACCAAAAAGTCAACTTAATGATAAGTTACTTATTCTCAAGCAAGTCTAGCAAATATTCCTTTTTCCTGAGTCATTTTGCAACTGAGTTTCCATAACTGAAATGGCACATGGAAAACATAAAGGAAAAAGAACTTCAAAAGCCAACTTACCCTTAAATTTACTTAAATTTTTGTTCTTTTTATTGAGATATAATTGCCATATGACATTATATTAGTTCCAGGTGTGCAACACGATTTAATATTCGTATATATTGCAAAATGATCACCAGAGTAAGTCTAGTTAACATCTGTCACCATACAGTTACAATTTTTTTTTCTTGTGATGAGAACTTTTAAGATTTACCTCTTAGCAACTTCTTAATATACAACATAGTATTATTAACTATAGTTACCATGCTGTGCATTATATCCCCATGACTTATTTTATAACTGGAAGTTTGTACCTTTTGACCAACTTCACCTATTTTGCTCACCCCCTACCCTCCACCTCCAGCAATGACCAATCTATTTTCTGTATCTATGGGCTTGTTTCTTGTTTTTGTTTTTCATGTGTTTTTTTGTTTGTTTCTTTTGTTTAGATTCCACATAGATCATATAAATTTGTCCTTCTCTCTCTGGCTTATTCACTTAGCATAATGCCTTCAAGTTTCATCCATGTTGTGGCAAATGGCAAGATTTCTTTCTTTTTGTGGTTGAATGATATTCTGTTTTATATATGTATTCTATTATATATATATAATTTATTTGTGTTTCTCTATTTATTTTTTATATTTCTTTATAAAGATATATATTTATTGATGAACACTTTAGTTGCTCCCATGCCTTGGCTATCGTAAGCAATGCTGCAATAAATTTGCAAATGCTGAATTTACACTTAAATTTACTTGTTAGATGGGCAGGCTGGGTGGCTCAGTGGTTTAGCGCCACCTTCAGCCCAGGGTGTGGTCCTGGAGACCCGGGATGGAGTCCCACATCAGGCTCTCTGCATGGAGCCTGCTTCTCCCTCTGCCTCTCTCTCTCTCTCTGTCTCTCTGGGTGTGTGTGTGTGACTCTCATTAATAAATAAATAAAATCTTTAAAAAAAATTTACTTGATGGAGGGCACAGTGACTAGCCCACAGTTCAGGCTCAGTCTGTATTTGTTGAGTGCCTATGTGAAAGAGGAAACAGAAAAAACTATGTCTAAGTATTCTAGTCCCTTGGTATGCCATGTGTGGTCTGCTGGCCAGCAGCACCCAGAAACTGGTTAGAAATCTGAAGTCTTCGCTCAGACCTACTGAATCAGAATCACTATTTTAATAAGATCCCCAGATAATTATATGCACATTAAGTTTTGAGTTTCTAGCCAATATAATTAATTGTGGGAAACAAATGATTGATTCCTGTTTACTAATCAATTAATCACATTTTATTAAATATGCTTCAAAAAAGCAAGGAACTGGAAGAAAATTTATACCAGGCACTGTAAAACTCCAAAATATTTTTTGAAGTGCGGAGCGAGAACCCTATGTGAATGTGTCAGAAAATGGAAACTACAGACATTTATTTTTCCTTTTTTGGGGATGTGCCCATCACACCAATTTAGGATAGGTTTCTCCAATTTTACAAAATGATTTCTTATGTGTATTACTTGTATGAAAGGTTTGATTTCCCTTTATTTATGGGTTTATATAGCCTGAAGCCACTTTATTGTCAATATTACGCTTCATTACATGAATAAATCATCAAAATGTGTTTCTTAAATCCAAGGTAGAGATGGATAGCCAAGCTTAAATTCATGGAACTGTCATTCTTTTTTTTTTTTTTTTGGAACTGTCATTCTTTGTAACAGATATGTCATGGTAGATTATAAAACTTTTCTGCCTATGAACAGGCAAAGAAATCTGCAGTGATATTTATAGATTTCAGTTATATATAAATATAAAATCATCTCTGCCTAATATACTATATAATATACATATTATATACATTATGCATGTATTACAGATACTATTTTGGTGATATTTAACATATATAATGTATTTTATAATGAACATCACTAAATGGACAATTTATAACATTTGTAATGTCATACCTTTTCAAATGTTGCAGGCACAATAAAAATTTGTTATAGTAAAAGTAGGTATTTGTCTTTGTAAATACTTAAAACAATTATAACATAGTAACAGCTCTGAAATACTAGAGTTTTTTCTTTTTTGGTATTTAACCATGTGAATAGTCCAGTACTATTAAGAATTGTTAATAAACTGGGAATAGGAATAGTAATAAAGCATGATTAACAAATTCTTTCATTAGAAGCACCTGGCTCTTGGTTTTGGCTCAGGTCATAATCTCAGGGCCCTGGGATCAAGCCCTAAGTTGGGCTCCACACTCAGTACAGAGTATGCTTGTGATTTTCTCTCTCCCTCTCTTTCTGTCACTCCCCCTGCTCTCTCTCTCTAAAATGGAAATAGATAAATCTTTAAAAAAAATTCTTTTGTTAAATTACCTACACATGTATTTCTCATTTGCTGAACTGAAGTCTTTCTTTTTAAGAAATTGACTTGATTACTGTCTTTGGGTAAGTCACTCATGCCTCTGTAACCTGAAATGAATTCATCTGTAATATAGAAGGTTTTGATTAGATTATATCTGAAATTACCATGAGTTCCAAACCCAAATAGTAGTGTGTTTTTTTCCCTTTAAATCTCTGTGAATTTGCACAGAATCGTAGATTTTACAACTCTAGTGTTCTGTCCTTACTCCAAAATCTAATTGAATAAAGCACCAGCATTTGTTAGCTCATCATTTGTTTGAGGACTCTTTCCCTTATATCAAAAGAAAAGAGAAGGAAACAGAGCAACAGCTGCTACAGTGTATTCACCTGGAAAATGCTGTTTTAATCTTCTATTTTATATTTACTTCCATAAAGCAAAGGCTTTATTCTGCAGAAAAGAGTTCTTATACTCATTTATGAAGACAGCTGTGCCCACTTGCTCAGCCAGATGTTGAGTCCATAGAAACTAAAAGAGATCATTGGTAGTGTTGTAGTGATTATTGAAGCTGTTTTGGAGATGTAGTCAAATTGAAGAATTTCCTCAATAGCAGTGGAAAATATTTATGAAGCAAAGTTTCTTTTACATAAATGTTTAACATATTCCTGTTTTATTTTAGTTGAAAATGGTTTCAGTGTATTATGGAATTCATAGTCAAGGGCCTAATCTTACTGTTGAGTATCTGTAAGAAAAGGGAACATGGAATATAAGAAAAGACATACTTTGATGTTATTTTTGCTAGTGAAATATATTCCATGGGAATTTGATCTCTGAGGACTGATAAGCAAAGTCTTTTGAAGGGTTTTGTAGTGACAATGTTTTTGTGATATTCAAATCAATACCAGAATAGAATGAAAATTTTCAATAAGAGTAAGATCTCTTTAAGAGCTTCTTAATTGGACTCCCTGCTTCCACTTCCATCAAATTTCTACCAAGTATAAAAGTGATATTTATAAAAAGCAAATCAGATTATGTGCTATATTCTCCCAAAGAACAAAAAATCTTAGAAAAAAAGTGATCCCATCCTCAAAGAGATTTCAATTCTTGGATAGCCTTAGGAGGGACTCTGTAGTTGGGGCCAGTTTCATGGCTGTTGACCTGTATGGTCATGGAGGGCTCAGCACTCACTAAGTCCAGAATGTCTTAATGCTCTGTTCTCACTTTCTTAAAATCCTTAATAATTTTACCTTTGTTTTTTTTTTAACACTCAAAGCAAGCTTTTTATTGCCATTTTGCCACTATTTCTTACATGCAATAATGAAAAAAAGGCGGATAAATTTCACTTTCTTCCACTACTTTTTGATACACATCTGATACCTCTATCAGTTCTGATTCCAGTCCTATGTAAGTTGATCAGAAAATCATACTTAAATCAGAGAAGGAGATAGCATTGCCCTACTGCTAACTCCTATGGTTAACTAGCTTTACACATAAGTGGGGAATTGTCTTTTTGTCAAATACACTATAAACTCTTTTAGCTATAATTCATAAAACAGTGCATTGAGATTGGCATGATCGTACACTAAATGCAGAATCAGCTTGGTAGTCCTCTTTTCATTGTCAAATAAGAAATTGTGAAGATAAATGAACCCTGGGAATTTCAAGATCTGGAATGTGATGCCAGCTGGTGCATGGAAGAAATGAATTCAATCAGGCTACCTGATGTTTCCTGCTGCTGCCTGGAGCAGAGCAGTCTGCAAGGTTGTAAGACGGCCCAATTTGTCCTTGTCTCTCTCATGGTTTAAGTGCCAGTAAAAAAAAAAAAAATAAATAAATCAAAATAAAATCTCTTTAACTCTGTTTAAAGAAAGAAAAAATATATAAACTAAAGGAAACTTTATAGCAAGCCTAATATATTGGATTTTGGAGATCAAGGTAGAACTTTGACAACTGATTTTAGCAATTATGGTTTAACAAATAGGAAGATTGTTACTGTACAATGGGCAGTTTCTAAAAATAGAGATATAGCTTTTAAACTGACCTTGTGCTTTTTAACTCTGTGGTTTTTCTCTTTTTTTTTTAATAAAATAATTTTTATTGGTGTTCAATTTACCAACATACAGAATAACACCCAGTGCTCATCCCGTCAAGTGTCCCCCTCAGTGCCCGTCACCCACTCACCCCCACCCCCTGCCCTCCTTTGAACTTACTTTTTGTAAATGAAATCTAATGGGACAACTCTGCCTTCTTATTTCTTTAAACAGGTTAAAAAATATCTTCAATGCCTTTTTTAGTTGTTTTCAGTGGGCAAGAATATTTGAATTACTAGTTTACCATTTCCTGCTGGATAGATATCTGAGCTCAGATTTGGTTTCAGTAATGTTTATATATTTGTTCTAATTTATTTTTTGAATCAATTTTATTAATATGTATTTCATTTGGTTTAAAATTCATTGTTATAAAAGGAGTCATGATTTGCCCTTCTAATTTTTTATGCTTTATCTACAGTTATTTTTTCTTTCTCAGTCTTGATATAATTTATTTCAGAATTCCTTTTGTCTTTATGAATCCTGTTGGAAAAAAAAATGAATCACCAATTTAAAATAATCAGCTTTTAACTTTTGGGGTGATTTTTCTTTGATTTCTATCTTAATTTTTGCTCTTCCTTGCAGTTTCCTTCCTTTTATGTTTTTCCATCTCTCTCCATGTCTCTTATGATTAACTTAAAAAAATCTCAAAGGATAAAGTGTTTGTTCCCAATATGAAAGTTGCATTATCTTGATATTTAGTTATATTCAAACATTGTAAAATTTTGTATGTGCAAGGATAGAATCCAGATATTGAGATTTATTTAGATCTGATTCTATATTCTTGAATGAAATAAATCAATTTCAATCTTTCTTTTTTTAACATACACAAAGAGGGCAATATATGTCCTTTTCAATATCTTATACATTGTAGGCCAAAAGTTTTAATATGTATTATTTTCATTGTTGTTTCATTCTAAGTATTTTCTTATTCTCATTATTATTTATTTTTAGACCTCACAAATTATTTGCCAATAAACATATTAACATTTCTTTTTTTAAGTTTTTTTTTATAAATTTATTTTTTATTGGTATTCAATTTGCCAACATATAGAATAACACCCAGCGCTCATCCCGTCAAGTGCCCACCTCAGTGCCCATCACCCAGTCACCCCCACCCCTCAACTCACCTCCCCTTCCACCACCCCTAGTTCGTTTCCCAGAGTTAGGAGTCTTTCATGTTCTGTCTTTCTGATATTTCCCAGTCATTTTTTTCTCCTTTTCCCTTTATTCTCTTTCACTATTTTTTTTTTTATATTCCCCAAATGAATGAGACCATATAATGTTTGTCCTTCTCCAATTGACTTATTTCACTCAGCATAATACCCTCCAGTTCCATCCACGTCAAAGCAAATGGTGGGTATTTGTCGTTTCTAATGGCTGAGTAATATTCCATTGTATACATAGACATCTTTATCCATTCATCTTTCGATGAACACCGAGGCTCCTTCCACAGTTTGGCTATTTGTGGACATTGCTGCTATAAACATCGGGGTGCAGGTGTCCCGGCGTTTCACTGCATCTGTCTGTATCTTTGGGGTAAATCCCCAACAGTGCAATTGCTGGGTTGTAGGGCGGATCTATTTTAAACTCTTTGAGGAACCTCCAGGCAGTTTTCCAGAGTGGCTGCACCAGTTCACATTTCCACAGTGCAGAAGGGTTCCCCTTTTTCCACATCCTCTCCAACATTTGTGGTTTCCTGCTTTGTTAATTTTCCCCCATTCTCACTGGTGTGAGGTGGTATCTCATTGTGGTTTTGGTGTGAGGTGGTATCTCATTTGATTTGTATTTCCCTGATGGCAAGTGATGCAGAGCATTTTCCCATGTATGTGTTGGCCATGTTTATGTCTTCCTCTGTGAGATTTCTGTTCATCATGTGTTTTGCCCATTTCATGATTGGATTGTTTGTTTCTTTGCTGTTGAGTTTAATAAGTTCTTTATAGATCTTGGAAATGAGCCCTTTATCTGACAGGTCATTTGCAAATATCTTCTCTCATTCTGTAGGTTGTCTTTGAGTTTTGTTGATGGTATCTTTTGTTGTGCAAAAGCTTCTTATCTTGATGAAGTCCCAATAGTTCATTCTTGCTTTTGTTTCTCTTGCCTACATGGATGAATCTTGCAAGAAGTTACTGTGGCCAAGTTCAAAAAGAGTGTTGCCTGTGTTCTCCTCTAGAATTTTGATGGAATCTTGTCTCACATTTAGATCTTTCATCCATTTTGCGTTTATCTTTGTGTATGGTGCAAGAGAGTGGGCTAGTTTCATTCTTCTGCATGTGGATGTTCAATTTTCCCAGCACCATTTATTGAAGAGACTGTCTTTTTTCCAGTGGATAGTCTTTCCTCCTTTGTCAAATATTAGTTGGCCATAAAGTTGAGGGTCCACTTCTGGATTCTCTATTGTGTTCCACTGATCTATGTGTCTGTTTTTGTGCCAGTACCACACTGTCTTGATGACCACAGCTTTGTAGTACAACCTGAAATCTGGCATTGTGATGCCCCCAGCTATGGTTTTCTTTTTTAAAATTCCCCTGGCTATTCGGGTCTTTTCTGATTCCACACAAATCTTAAAATAATTTGTTCTAACTCTCTGAAGAAAGTCCATGGTATTTTGATAGGGATTGCATTAAATGTGTAAATTGCCCTGGGTAACATTGACATTTTCACAATATTAATTCTGCCAATCCATGAGCATGGAATATTTTTCCATCTTTTTGTGTCTTCCTCAATTTCTTTCAGAAGCGTTCTATAGTTTTTGGGGTATAGATCTTTTACCCATATTAACATTTCTAAACGAATAGAATTTTGAGTCTACATTTTTTGCTCTTAATTTTGCCCTTATTTTACAAGAAAATATAGTGAGAAGGTCAATATCTAAGATTGATTTTTTGAGATTTGCTTTGGGGACTAGTATGTAATCCAATTTTATAACTCATTTATATTCCTTGTGAGTCTTTTTTATTGTCAGTTGTTTCTATTTTTATCACCTCATGATTGACAGGATTAGAAGCAGGGTGTTAATTTCTCCTAATTCCAGCCTATTTCTGGTTTATCTTTATGCCTAGGATATAGGTTCCCTGACTCTATGAGTCCCAAACTACTTTGGCACATCCTGAACACCAACTATGGATCCTTAACTTTTTAACTTTGCCAAAATCTTTGGTCCGCTTCAACCTCTCAATAGCCTCTTCTGGAACCAGCAAGTAATACTGGAATCAAATCAGGAATGTTCAGATACTCATGATGCCCCAAAGCCCTTAGAAAATCTCAAAGGAAGGATGCTTGGGTCTGCTACCTTCTAATAGTTGAGAGTCTCTTGATGTTTAAATAAAGCTTATGGAATAGTTTTAAAAATATATGTCACTTCAAGAAAAGGTGGGAAATGTTGCTAGTAAGTATAAAATGCTATAAATGGAAATCTTACACATATATATTACCAATATTAGTTCTGATATATAATTCCAATATAGTTAAAATATATAGTTCTAATGACAATTCTTTAGAAAGACTCCTCCTCTAAGTCCCTGAGATATTATTATTAAAGATGTCTCTCCTTATTTTTTGAGTAAGTACAGGAAGACAGAAGGAGAGGGAGCCTGCCCTGAAGCCCCTGGAGAATGAATAAGGATGATGGAAACAGTGTGAAATGTCTGCCTGGGAGTCTGATGTCAAGAATCAAAAACCCAACAAAAACAATACTTCAAGTATTACCATAATCCACTGTATTGTATGATTCAATTAATATGTACACAAGAAGAATAGAACAAAAAACTGATTATCCAAGTGAATACCATAGTCTAGTTTACCTTTAAAGTTAACCAAAAATTCTGTATAAACTACAATTCTTTGTCAGTAGTAACTTTCTCTTATTATTTTCCTACCATTTATTTAGTGTAGGGAAGTGGTAATTTCAAGACTTGGATTTGGAATTTAGGCTGGAGAAGGGGGTGAGAGACTGAACAGAACTTCTCTGTTTTGGTTTCAAGTATGTAGGCTTCCTTATATAGCAATCATGTACTTCCCACTTGGTCTTGTTAACTTAATGGATGTCTGGTTTTGGGGAATCAAGACTCAACTAAAGACAAATTGTGGTTTGTTTTCCTTTCATTTATTATCTGTTTCCTTGAGGTGAGTTGGGTGTGAATATTTTCACTTCAACTTAAAAAATAAACTGTCAATTGAATTAAATACTCTTTTTTCCTTAACCAGTATATTTCTCCCAGGTAGAAAAACCTTGTAGAGACATCAGGTTATTATCAAAAGGGTGCTTGTGGGAGCACCTGGCTGGCTCAATTGGTAGAGCATGTGACTCTTGGTCTCAGGGTTGTGAGTTCAGCCCTATGTTGGGCATAGAGCTTGGTTTAAAAAGGGGAGGGGGGTGTTTATGATTATTTTAAGTTTGGAATTCAGTTGTGAGGGCATGATTCATGCTCTTCCATTGTTGGAAGGTAGGGTGCCTTTTCCATGGACATGACTCAAAATACCTAATGGTCTAATCCTTATTGTTTGGACATTTTCCTATAATTCATGCAGCCTACCTCCTGAGCTAATTGGCATTATATATTACAGTTTGCCTCATGCTAATTCCCTTCCTATGGCTCTCTGTGGGGCTTCTGTCCCACTAGTTACACATGTACTTGGCAGCTCAAAGAGTGGATTATTTTTTCCATCACTCAGTATCTGGTTTATGTATGTTATGTGAAGATTTATTCCCCAATCCTAACCATAATTCATGATTAATTTAATTAAAAGCTTTATTCCTATGGACTCATTAATGAAAGCACTATGTGTCAAACATAACTTTCAGTGAATTGAATTGTTCTGAAAATAAGATGTTCTGCAGGTTTATATAAAAAGTCAGAGCAAAATGCTTTTTGCTTTCTCCACAGAATAGATGTAGAACGGAACTGTGAACAGTGGCATCAGCAAGTGAACAACTAGCTGAACAGTCATCACAGGACCAGAGGTTCTGACCGAATGCAATTGTTAATGTACTCTAATCTGATTAAGCCCCCTTCATGATTTTTCCAGATATACAACCATATATACCTGAAGTATCTGCCATGAGAATTTTTCTATTTTACTTTCAGAAATGAGAATAATTATGGCAACTAACATAATCAAGTGTGTTCTATGTTTTAGGCACTAGGTTAAGCCTTTACATGATGTAGACTCTTGAACCAAGTAATCCCCTTTTCCTCTCCAAAAAGCACTCCCTAAACCTGGCACTTTTTTGACTCTAATTTTAAAAATGTTTCTCTTGGGACTCACAGAGGCTAGGTAACTTAAGCCCAGATGTATCTGACTCCCATCACAGTATGCTTTGGTTTGACACCCTCCCACCAACTCTATCCATTTTGGGTACCCACGATCTTTGTATCCTGACCCCTCTTTTTTTCTGCCTTTCCATATAAAAAACTATCTGTATCTATCTAGAAGGGTTTATTTTGACAGTAAACATCACTACAAATTTAAGTCAAAGTGTCAGATCTTTGAAAAACCCCTATATTTGGCCTTATCCTTAACTGAAGTAATAGATTTTGTGGAATAAATTTTGAAATTGATGGGAAGATATCTTAGGCACAGGAACCTTGCTTGATGCCTCTGAAACCGTAACCCACAGATGTCCTTCTCCTTTATCTATGACTAAGACTGACCTTTTTAGAGACCATTGATTTCTTTGCTCCCCACTCCTGGGGCTGTGAGTGCCATCTCAGATGCAAAAAGAAACAAAAAAGAACTCAGGCTACATATGACGTAGAAGTGAGTCATAGGAAGAAAATGATAACTTATCTATTCCCAGATGACAATTATATTTAGGATAAGCTACCTTTCATCAAAGGCAGGGTACAGATAGACTTATTTTTTATTACTTTTGCAAAATACTTTATAACGTACTTCAGAAATTTTTTATGATAGCTTTTTAACAAGATTTTAAGAGAAATAGACACATCAGACAGATAAAGTGATATTTTGAAATGTGTTTTAGCATCATGTAATTGGTTTCCATACTGATAATTTTCTTTCACTTATTTACACATAAGCAGTATGTGTTAATTTAGGAGAACTAGTGTCTATTTTTCATTTTTTCTGTAGTTCTCATTTTGTACCAAATCTATCTTATATTTTTAAGTGCTTTACCAGTTATTCTTTAAATTCACTCAAAGGGTAGTTAGTATAATCTTTTGCTGTTAGACACTATTGATTTAATAACTTTTATAGAGCAAAAGACTACCAGGTGGAAATAATTGATGACACTGAAATATTGAGCATATTATTAAAAGTGACAGATTTATTCAAGCAGATTGAATAATGCAAGCATGAATGAGATCTGCACACATTATTATGAGATAGTATAACTTTGAATAATTTAGACCTTAGTTATCATTAAAGTTGAAAGAAAAAGAAAATTATTTTAAAATCCTAGAATACTTTTTAAAGAGTATTTATTTATTTATTTATTTGAGATAGAGATAGAGATAGCGAAGGATAATATGAGCAAGGAGAGAGGGAGAAAGAGTAGATTTCCCGCTAAGCAGGGGGCCCAACGAAAGGTTTCATCCCAGGACCTTGGGATCATGACCTGAGCCGAAGGCAGATGCTTAACCAACTGAGCCACCCAGGTGCCCCAAACCCTAGAATACTCTCAATGAGGCTTTTTCTTATGATCATAATATAATATCAAATGCATTAATTAACACTTTCACTTTTTAAAATGTTCACTAAGATTACATAATTAATCGGGGCCCCTGGGTGACTCAGTGGTTGAGTGTCTGCCTTTGGCTCAGGTTGTGATTCCAGGGTCCTAAGAACGAATCCTGCATCAGGCTCCCCACAGGGAGTTTGCTTCTCCCCCTGCCTATGTCTCTGCCTCTCTCTGTGTCTCTCATGAATAAACAAAATCTTCTTTTTTTTTTTTAAATCACATAATTAATCACAAGAGTCAGAATTGGAAAATAAGAAGTAGATAGACCAAATATTATCCACGGGCATCATGTAAAATAATACAAATATCTAATAATCTGCCAAAATGTGTTCTTTCCCTTCCTGAAATTTAGGTATATGTTTATTTTTAAGGTATACATTTCTAACTGTTAGAAATGACTACACATTTCTGTTTTAAAATGTTCTTATCATTTTAAAATGGATTTAAAAGATGAAGACCATAAGAAGCTTTCATTTATAAGTACTAGAGTGTGCTGGTTTGATGGTTACCAGAAAGATTATGAATTTGATGCAAATAGACCTTCACAGAGTATTTGGCTTCAAACAGAAGGCTGTGGAAAAACTGGGCAGAATAGAACTTGGGAAGATGCAGCCGCAGTGATGTCACACATCAATCATTCATTCACGCCGGGGTATATCTTATATAGGGTTCCAGATTCTGTTGGGCACAGGGGCCTCATTCATGAAGAAAGCAGCCAGAGGCCTTGCCTTTGTGGCACCTAGAGCACCAACCTGGTGGGGAAAACAGAGATGAAACAATAATAATCACAGGTAATGGATTTTATAGATCCTTATCCCCACCGTACCTGACCATGAGTAGATACCTCAGGAGACTTCCATAGACTGAATATTTGTGTCTCCTAAAATATGTATATTGGAATCTAATCCCCAGTGTGATGATATTTGGAGATGGGGCCTTTGTGAGGTCATTAGTCAGGAGGGCAGAGCCCTCATGAACAGGTTATTGCCCTTATAAAGTAGGCCCCAGGGAGCTTCCCTTTCACCATGTGAAAGAACAGTAAGATGGGGGCATCTGTGAACCAGGAAGCCGGCTCTCACCATACTCCAAATCTGCCAGCACCTTGATCTTGGACCTTCCAACTTCCAGAACTATGAGAAATAAATTTCTCTTTCTTACAAGCCATCTTGTCTATGGTATTTTTGTTATAACAGTCATAGCAGACCAAGATGGAGACCTAATCTAGCATAGGGGAGAGTCAAGAAAGACCTTCCCTTCACCTGAGATTGAAGAGTGTATTAGAGCTAAGTAGATGGAAAAGAGAGAGGAAATATTCTCTAGACAGGCAGAGTATGTTCAAAGGTCAGAGGAAAGAAAGAAAGAGCATGTGGTAAGAGGAACTAAAAGAATGGTGAGGAGTAAGGCTGGGCACTCATTCTCTACTTACTGGCAGTTCTAATAAAACTGCATGTGGAGTACATTCAAATGTCATTGGTTATTTTTAACAGAAGGGTTTAAACAGGAAAATGGTGAGGTCACATTTGCTCTTTTGATACATTGCACTGACTGCTTTAGTATAGTAGATTCAATTTTTTATTGTTGTAAAAATGAGAATAAAAAGAAGCCAAAAGAACATACCAAAAAAATAATTTCTCTTCCAACAGGAAAAGATACCAAGAATGTATGTCTCTAGGATGATTAGAAGTTGGACTTAGCAGGGGCACCTGGGTGGCTCAGTTGGTTAAGCGTCCAATTCTTGATTTCAGCTCAGGTCATGATCTCAGGGTCCTGAGATCAAGCCCTGTGTGGGGCTCCTGGCTCAGTGGGGAGTCCACTTGAGGATTCTCTCTCCCTCCATCTGCCCCTCCCCTGCTCATGCTCTCTCTAAAATAAATAGGTAAATCTTTAAAAAAAGTTTGATTTAGCTTTTTATTTTTCACTTGAAGTGTTAGAATAGAGTTCAGAAAAACAACTGTAAATTGTATGAAATCAGTAATCATATCCTAAACTTAAAGCTTAATTTTGACATTCAATGCACAATGAGAACAAAGAAAGCTATAGTTGGATAAATCAGAGATTATTAACAGTTGATTATTTCTTTACTCCTTTAACAAATATTTATGTCTCCCCCTTATCTAACATTGTTCTAGGCATGGGATACACAGTGAACAAAATGTGGTATCTGCCCTCGTGGAATCTATAGACTATACATTCTAAATCCAGAGGTTAATTTAAAAATCTTAAACTCAGCTGTATAGCTTTGTTTATTGCCATGGCCTACTCAGCCTGCCTTTCTTCACAGTCCTAAAAGCTTTCACCACAGAGTTCATTTAACTTCCAATCCATGCCTGCATTCCCCTCTTCCTACCAGGTCAATCTTGCCATAGGTTACAGGAGTGACCCTTATGCTGGGCATTGAAGACCTCAGAGTCAGTAACTCTGGCTCAAGTATGCCTTGCTGTGGCTCTAGTTCTGTCCTTGGTACCATGAATCCTGTTGAAGGGATTCCCTGGTTTGTACTTGAAGGATTGGACCCTGAACCTCACACATTCTGCACAACCTTCTCAATGCCTTGGCCCTCTGTCAGTGGTCTGTCCTCCACCACTCAGATAGACACTGTGGGTGATAACAATGATGATAATGGTATCAGCAATGGTGGTGGCTGCAATAGCAATGATTTTTAAAAAGATTTATTTATTTACTTTAGGGGAGAGGGGAAGAGGAAGATGGGGAGAGAGTTTTAAGCAGACTCCACACTAAGCACAGAGCCTGATGTGGGTGGGGCTTGTTGAGGGGTTCAATCTCACCAGCCTGAGTTCATGACCTGAGCTGAAACCAAGAATTGGAGGCTTAACCGACAATGCCACCCAGGTGCCCTTGCAAGAGCAATTATAACACAAGCATATATTTATAACTGCTATTTCCTTCATTCATATCACTTGTCTCATGTCACTTTCAGTTTAACATTTTGTCCTTGTACACATATCTTAATATTAGTTCTGACTTCCAGGTTTATGGATACATTGTTCATCCTGAAGTAATTGTACTATAGGATCTAGTTCCTGACTGATATTAAACGATAACTTCAATTATTTTTTTCTTCTAATGGAAAGTTTGTTTTGTCTTAGCTTCAAGAACTTACAAAATATAAACATTTAAAAACATTTTTAGTAGAAGTTGAAATAGTTATTTTTGTAATTTCACAGTCGCTGAGGTTTTAAAATGTTAGCACATTTTAGTTAGAAAATTAAATTAAGACTAAATAGCTAACACCAATTCAGTATCAATTAATCTACTTTAGATATTTAGAAATTCATTAGTTGGGATGCCCGAGTAGCTCAACAGTTGAGCGTCTGCCTTTGGCTCAGAGCTTGATCCCAGAGTCCTGGGATCGAGTCCCACATTGGGCTCTGTGCATGGAGCCTGCTTCTCCCTCTGCCTCTGTCTCTGCCTCTCTCTGTCTGTGTTTCTCATGAATAAATAAATAAAATATTAAAAAAATAAAAACTTTAGAAATTCATTAGTTGATTAATTCAGTCAATAAGTACTTACTGGGCAATTTCTGTGTGACAGACACTAACTGGCTGTGTTCAGATGGTAGTCCCTTTGGTGAGGACTAAACATCCAACATTTCACTTGTGATGGACATACAAACCATGCACCATTGAGTTGAAGATTTATACAAGGCTTGTGGAAGTGATTTATACCATGTACTAAATGTTTCTAAATAGAAAATACAGTGTATTATATCTGAAAATAATTTCAAAAAGTATTAAGCCCCCCAAATTGCTACTTTGGGCTTCTGTATTTTTGCCATGTCCTTGTCCAAGGTACTGTTTCCTTTCTGTCCACACCATGATCTGTCACTCCTTTTCATCACTTAAAACATAATAATTTAAAATGTACTTGTAACAAACCAATCAATCAACAGTTGCATTCATTTACCATCCATTCTATGTATGGTGCTAATGAACTTGAGAGAGGTTTGGAATTCCCCTTCTACACATTCTAGGCCAAGAGCCATCCTGTGTTGTGTGTTTGGGGAGAGAAAAGGTTTAAGACATGGTGTTTTGATTTTCAGGAGCTTATAGACAAATTTGAGGGATATAAGTAATATGTATGGAATAACAAATAGTACACATGTATTTAAATGCTGAATTTTGAACTATCCTGAAATTCCAGGAAGAGGAAAACTCACAGGGACTTGATTTGGATGGAAGATGTTGGGTGACCAGGAGTGAGAAGGATGCAGATCAGGGAAGAAATATGATGTGGTCTGGAATTTGAAGGATGGGCACTGTTTTGGGAAGAGGACATTCTCTGGGCAAGAGACAGAAGAGTATGAGAGCAGAGGAGAAAGGAGTAAGAAATATATTTATAGGAATGACAACCTTAGAGTGTAGCACACTATTGGAGAAAATGTATTGTGAGTTTATTGAAAATTAAGTTGGATACTTTAAAGTCAAATTATGAAAGACTCAAAACCAAGCAAATGGTTTAGGTAGATGCAGAGAAAGTGAGGCAGGTTAATATAGATGGCTGTGTTCAAACAAGGTGGATCATGCAGTGGTAGTCCAAATAAACAGAACCAGGAAGACTGGGTTTGGGAGGCATTTATTCTCTTGTATCAATCTGCTCAGAAATCCTTTGTACCCACACCCTCTATGTCAACAAAGAAAAAAGAACAAAGAAACCAGTAAGACATCATTAAGTAATAATCAGGTGTTAAGATGCAGCAGTGACTGTCTTTTTTGAGTAATGGAAAGATTTCTCTCTCTGCCTTATACACTTTATATCCATAAATCTTCAGATTCTGGTCACTTAAAAAGTGTTACACAATAAAGACTCTGACAAAAAGATAAAAAGCAGGACGGATGTTTATTTCCAGAAAAAAAAAAAAGTGAGATAAATGAAGTATCATTCTCAGAAAACCCTTCATGCTTTTCTAGGCAACCTATTTAGTATCAGAAAGAATATGGCTAATGTCAGAGGTCTTATTACCACATGACATTCTTTTTACATGTGGAGTGAACAACTTTGTAACCATATTCATGAAATGAGACTTTAATCTCTTTTGGATTCTTTAAGAGGCTATGCTTCAGAGGTGATGTGGGGTCTGGCATGCCATGAACAACTCTATAATGTCAAATGCCATTGATTGGATTTGTGCAGTCCAGATGTCAGACACCACTCAGCAAATTGAACGTAATATTGTTGAAACTCATGACAAAGAAGGAAGGACAAAAGGGGATTAATTGTCAATTAGGATCTGAAGAAAACATTCGTTTATGGTTACTCACATTTTAAAGGTTATTTAGCTACATTTTAAAAGTCTGGAAACATTAAGTCATCCTTATTTCTTTTCAAAAAGGATGAAAATAGGAAATTACAACTATAAGGAATATAACTTTAATTTAATATTTCGACATGCATGTGTACTGTAGTAATAAAATTCCAACTTTTACTAGAAAAAAATGAAGAAAATAAATTGTCATTGGCCATCAGTGAGCCTCCTTTGTGTATTAAATGATGATTCATATGCATTCAACACTGGTCACAACATTATTCATATAATGACTGCTTTTCCAAGCTTCTAAATTCTAATGCAAGGTAGAAAACTTGAATAGGATTCAGGGGAGAACCAGAGATCTGCATTGTTAGAATATTAATACATAAATCCCAAAAGAGGAGACTAAAGAAACTAAAGTTATTTAATCTGGGAAAAAAAATTTTTTTAAATATGTGATATCTTCTTTAAGAACAGAATAAGAAAAAAAAAAACAACCAAAATGCTAGCTAAAAGATAAGGATTTTGACATAGGTATCAGAAAAACAACAACAAATACCTTCCTTACAAGTAATTCAACTAGACAGTTAAAATGTTATCCTTTTAGGATGGAATCATGTTCATCCATTCATTCACTCATTCGTTCATTCAAAAGTATTTACTGAGCAGCAACTAATGTACAAGATACACAAGATCCCTTGTTTCTTAGATCTTACATTATAGGAGGAGGAATAGACAGCAAATAAACCAATATGTCAAGAGTTTCAGGTATTAAGAAGTGTTATGAGGAGAACAAAATAAAGCAACGGGAAAGAAAGTGGCCACATTGGGAGTTTACACTTCAGATTGGTGAGTTAGGGATGTCTCTTTGGAGGTGGCAACATTGGCACTAGAACTTGATGAGAGGGAAACAGACATGCAGAATCTCGGAGAAAAGCATCGTCGTAGGTGGGGCGAATGGCAAATGCAAAGGCCCCAAAGTGGACTTGAACCCAGGAGACTCATGGGAGGCAGAAGGCCTGTGAGTGCAGAGAACAGGTGAGGAGGAGGAGGGGAAGAAACAGTCAGAAGGTCGAGGCCCATTCTGCAGGTTCTGGGCTACTCCAAGCCCAGCAGGAAGCTATGGAGTGACTTTGAATGGGATAGAGAAGTAGGATAGATAGGTTTTTCAGTTTTCTTCACCACCATGATTTGACAATAGCAACCCAAATGCTGGTGGTTTTTTGTTTTGTTTTGTTTTAATTGTTCTCTTCCATAGAAAAGAGATTATTCTAAATTTAGATGCAGAATCATTTAGTTTTCCAACTAACTTCAATAACTTAAAAACAAGGTCTTAGTCTATTAAAGAAATGTGTCTGAAAAGACTACAGGGATCTGGTTATCTTGGGAGCCTATTGAAATCTCATCCTTTCTAAATACCATGCCAAGACAGCATTCTCACTCTATTCCCATTGCTTTAAAATAAGAAAGAATATAAAATAAAAAAGGGTATGAAAATTGCCTTTATGAATAAATACTAACCATTAAATTAAGTAAAACTACTCTGTTTTATTTTGTTTCCTAGCTTCATGGTATTGAATCCATACCTCCTGTGTAGGAAAGTATGGATACAAAATAATAATTTACTGTTTATTAAAGTAGAAAAAGAAGGGAGTTAGCAAATATTACTACTTCTATCACTTGTATACTACCTAGAACTTCACATTAAATAGCCTGAAAGAGTGACTCTCCTGAGGTCTCAGACAGACTATGGACTAGAACTTGGAATCCTGAATTTTGGGTTACCTTCTATAACTTTCTAGAGTAAGTTAAACCTAGCACCTGAATAAAGACTTTCTATATAAGACAGCTTTTAAAATTTCATGAAAACTTTGGCTTTTAGTTCCATAAGAGTCTTATTACCAAAATGATAGTTTGTGTTTTTAATCATAGGAAATCGGGTACCTAGATGGCTCAGTATGTTAAGCGACCAACTCTTGATTTTGGCTCAGGTCATGATCTGAGGGTGATGCAGCCCTGCCTTGGGCTCCATACTCAACCATGAATCTGCCTGAGATTCTCTCTCTCTCCTTCTGCCCCTCCTGCTAAACACATATTCTCTCTCTCTCTATCAAATAAATAATTTTTTTAAAAAAATATAGGAAATAGATTTGTGCCTCTCCCCCTGACTTCGCTTTCATTTATCTAAATGACACTTATTTCAAAGCCTCCTTTTGGGTGCTTGATGAGATTCAGTTAAAGGACAAACAATGTGATCACATTCACTACCGTTCTTCTAAGTTATCAAACTCTGAGGAAGTAAGTACAGGAAAGTTGGGGCCAATTAACAGATTCCTGGTGTGGTAAATTATTTCTTTCTCACTATTCTTTAAACTTTTGTCATACTCACCATTTCCATTCCAGTGCTTATAATAGTCATTTATACATAGTAGATTTTCAGCACATTTTGTTGAGCAAATGAATATATGCTGACAGGTAGTATTCTTTATGAAATTCTTTGTTATAAAAATACTATAGGCTCTTATCTTCTCCTAGAGGCATGGCAAGAAAATATTTAATCTATTTCAATGTAAAAAGGTACTGACATTCTTTGTGATATCTGACTTAAAATGACTGTTTATAGAACTTACTACCAAAAAGGACTTGAGGAAGCTTAACAGTAATTCAATGAAGGAAATCAGTCAATCAGTCAAAATGTACTGGTGTATCTTCTGTGTGCCTGGCACAGCAGGATGTGATGGGGATGCCAGAATGGATGTGGTGTGTTCTCTACACCCAAGAAGCTCATTGCCTAATGGAGGCTAGCAATTAACTATAACTCATGGGAGTCAGTACAGCAGAGGTAATCTGAACAAAGTGCTCTAATGCAATAAAAAAAGACAAATGCAGTAAAACCACAAAATCATTACCATTCTGATAAAAGAATAAGAGTCCTGCACTGGGTGGTTACAGATTAAAACACACACACACACACACACACACACACACACACACACACACACACATCCCTGGGCTAATAAAACACTGGTATAAATGATTAAGGGGAATCATAAGACTTTCTTAGAATTATTTTATGGCACTAAATTTATCATGCTTGTCTTTATATGAGTGCAATGCATAACAAAGCTGGCACTGCTTCTATAGTTATACAATTTAATGTATAGGATTTTAAAAATAGTATATTTTTCTAAAATCAATATGACAATAATTGATGATAAAATCATGTAGTATACCTCCATGAATACATTCCTACAGGAAATAAAAAAGTATAGTCAGGCTGAGAGTTTTTTGGTTATCTGATTTTGTATGAGAGTTTAATCTAGAAGTTATAGATAAGTAAAGAGCACATTCCACATCCCAGTTGGACAGACTAATTGTATCCACTTTCATCACCTGCCAGGGACTCCCACCTCCAAGTATGACACATAGCATGTATCCTGTCTTCCTATAAATGCCCAGCAGCATCAGCAATTTCTTCTGCAGAGGCTGACTCCTCAAGCTCTCCACTAATCTAAAAGAAAAGGCTTTAAAGCAGAAATTAGGTTTCTTGCAAGTAAGATTTTGACGGCACTAGACTGATAATGAGTGTCAGGGTTTAAGAGGTCTGAGGACTAACCCAAAGAAGATTTGCCTACACAACTAAATTCGGTAGTGTGCTTTGGACAAGGTTGCATGAGAGGGGAAAGTGCCTCTCAGCGGGAAGCTGTCCAGAGCTCACAGAAGGGGCCACCATCTAGGGGAGAGGGAGAAAAGGGGACTTTTGGAGGGTGAGGGAATCAGAGAAAGGACTTGGTGCTTTTAGGTGATAGCCCTAAGCACTATGGGATGTCCCAGGGTCAAGAGGGTTGTAGTGATGTGGGGTCTTATATCACAAGGCTAGATCTTCATGGCCAGCAGATGCCTGGTGAAGTTTTGCAGTGTTATAAAATAGAAAGTTTCTAAATGGCTCAAAATCTGCTTTTCCCCCTGCCATTTGAAAAACAATGAATGTGTAAGTTTGTGTTTTGGTGCTTTATGAACTTTTGAACTAACAGGTCGCAGCCTGTAGTTAAGATACAAACAATCTGAAGGCCAGGACACAGAGGCCATCTTTGACTCATTTATATAACAATGATTAAAAAAAAAAAATTAGGGTGGGAAGGGCAGAGGGAGAGGGAGAGAGAAAATCTTAAGCAGGCTCCACACCCAGCGAGGAGCCCAAGGCTAGGGCTCAATCTCACAACCCTGAGATCATGACTTAAGCTGTTATCTAGAATCAGACCTTAACCAACTGAGCCACCCAGGCACACCTCTTTTTTATTTTATTTTATTTTTTATAAGAACCAACCTCAGAAATCGTTCCATTACTTAGAAGTAGCAATAAACAGGAGTTTATGAAAGTTGTGGAAAATAGTTATTATCTAAGGTTAAGAATTTGAAATGGCATAAGAGGAAGATATATTCTGCAGAGCTTTTTATTTATTTTTTATTTTATTATTATTTTTTTTTATCTACGATAGTCACACACACAGAGAGAGAGAGGCAGAGACACAGGCAGAGGGAGAAGCAGGCTCCATGCACCTGAAGCCCGACATGGGATTCGATCCCGGGTCTTCAGGGTCGCGCCCTGGGCCAAAGGCAGGCGCCAGACCGCTGCGCCACACTGGGATCCCTGCAGAGCTTTTTAATAACTAATACAGATCACATGATACGCAAGTTGGATGAAATACAGTGTGATGCATCTTATAAGTCACTTATACTCAGTTAATTAAATTAAGTATTTGTGGAGTCAAGAGGCCAGATCTGTTTGTGACTATGGAAATACACAACAAAGTTGCTTGTCTTCTGATTTAACCTCCTCTCAAGATTCTTTACACTCCCCCCCCATACTAATAGAGCCAATGAATAAACAATTATGACTTGTGACTTCATCCTGTCTGGGCTAGATAAATGGCAGTAAAAGCTAAACTTTCCTTTGCTCTTTTAAAAGAATTTACATGTATGTTTCCATGTTTATATTCAAACAATATTTGGTTTTAAAAACTATTTAATAAGTAATTGATCAACATAGTTCATACAAATTTTACAGAGCTTCAAAAAATAATTTTCTATAAAATGTTTGGGGTAAACATTTAGTAAGTGTTGAAAGGTTTTATTATGATAAGTGTTTATCAACTATACTTTCATATGTAAGCAAGTCTAAATAATTTATTTTCAATGGTCTTAATTTGTATGTTCTTATTACTTTTAAAAGATTTTATTTACTTATTTGAGAGAGAGAGAGGGAGTGAGAGAGAGAGAGAAAGAAGGAGAGAGCACAAGTTAGGGAAGAAGCAGAGGCAGAGAGAGAGAAGCAGACTCCCCACTGAGCAGAGAGCCCAAGGCAGGGCTCCATCCCAAGACCCTGGGATCACAACCCAAGCCAAAGGCAGATGCTTAACTGTCTGAGCCACTCAGGTGCCCCATTAATTTGTATATTCTTAATAGCTTATTTTTAGTTCTTGACTTAATATAAAACACACTACTATACTTTAAAAATTCCATTTTTGAGTTCTAACCTGATTTTTTTTAATGCTATGATAAACTATTTATCTTTTCAAATATTGAGAATTATAATGAATCTGGTAATATCATAATATCATTTTTATTTAGAGAATGCAAATTATTCCTTTTGATATTTGAAAACATTCAAATTCAAAATCTAATAATTTAACAAGGAAGGTATGTCATTTTTTAATTGTTGTTGAAAAGCCAATGAAGGCAGGTATAATCTAGTTGGAAGAAAAGATGTCTATATTAGAAATAATCTAAAACAAACATACCGAGATACATGTCCAATATTGTGTATACAAAAGCTTGAGGTATTCAAAACAAATGAAAAAATCTAAGACATCTTCTGTTCTAAAACAAAAACCTGGGATGCCTGGGTGGCTTAGTGTTTGAGTGTTTGCCTTTGGCTCAGGGCGTGATCCCGGGGTCCTGGGATTGAGTCCCACCTGGGGCTCCCCATGGGGAGCCCTATTTCTCCCTCTGCCTATGTCTCTGCCTCTCTCTTTGTCTCTCATGAACCAATAAGAAAAATTTTTTTAAGAAAAATTTTTTAAAAACCAAACAAACCAAAATCAAAACAAAACAAAACAAAAACCTGATATAGCTGTATTAAAATCAGCCAAAATAAAATTTAAGACAAAGAATCATTTGAGATGAGAGTTATGTCATAATCTATCATAATACTAGAAGATTCAATATGTGAGGAAGACAATTATTTTAAAATCAAATTCATCTACTAACATATTTTCTAGCAAACATTGACAAAATTATAAGGAAAACTGGCAAAATCCACATTTATAATAGGAAGTTTAATGTATTTTTCATCAGTGATTGAAAAAGTCTTAAAAAAAAGATAAAGATAAAACACAATTAACAAAGTTGACACCATGGACACTGCACCTAAAAACTACAGAATATATATATAATTTTTAAGTACACATGGCATATTTATAGAACTATTGGTCCATAAAGCAAATTTCAACAAATTTTAAAAGTCTGAAATTGCATAATTATGTTCTAACTCACCAGAGTGCAACTAATTTAGACATCAATAATAAAATAATTACAAAAGCCCATTTGTTTCAAAATTTGAAAATACATTTGTACATAGTCCATTAGATGTGATTTTGATCTAAAAGGTAACAAAGACCACCTATCAGCTAATGCAATATTCAAGGGGAAGTATTTAGCCTTCACTGTTTCTGCTAGAAAAGAAGGAAAGTTGGGACGCCTGGGTGGCTCAGCGGTTGAGCATCTGCCTTCAGCTCAGGCCACGATCCCGGATCTGGGAATCGAGTCCCACGTCGCGCTCCCTGCGAGGAGCCTGCGTCTCCTTCTGTCTATGTCTCTGCCTCTCTCTCTCTCTCATAAATGAATAAATAAAATCTTTGGGGGGGGGGAGAAGGAAAGCTGAAACATAATGAGTTAACCGTGTCAAAAAATTAGAAAATATTTCTGTCTCCTCAGCAAGAACAGTGAGTGTGTGAGTTCTGTGCTCAATAATTGGCTCTTAGACACAAATCTTCAGAGGTCACAGTCCTGTTCTCAAGGTTCTGCATCCCTCAGGGATCAGTGTCCTGTGTTGCCTATTGACCAATGTTCAAAAGCACTTGTGTTATATACTTTGTCCAGTCGTCTATTTGTTTAGTGTTTAAGGGTAAATACAAACTTTATGACTGCATAATTATTGGAAACGGAAGTATTCCACAGTCTGAATATTTAAACTTTCAAATAGCAGTTAGCTCTTGAGTTCGTAGTCTAACAGAGTTTTATAAAACCCTTATTCTGAAATTCTGAATATTTATTGATTTTGAATAGCTTTCAAAATCAATAGGGTAAGGGTAGGTGGTTCTATGATGGTTGGTATTTCCATGTTAAAAAAATATAGATGTCTGTTTTCTCTGTACCAGCTATTCTGGGAATTCTATACACATACTTAGAATTGGTTATTCACATAACATCTGCCTACTACAAAAACTGATTCTTGTTGAAAGGAGTAATGCTGGAAGGTAGGGAGGAATATTGAATCTCCTTTTATTATAAATTGATGATTCTTTATTGTATGAGAAGCCGTTGTATGCTTTTAAATCTTATGATATATTATTACTTTAGCATAGAACATAATCATTGTATGTGGATGTGAAAACTTCCTTTTTCACAGAAGTTTTCAGATATCTAAAGTTTTTCATTGGTTGAAAAATTTGCTGCCTTTTTTTTTTTTTTTTTTTTTTTTTTTTGATCTTAGAGAAACAGCTTTGAAGATTTGGGAATGCCTTTTATCTTTCAAATAAATTCCAGGTTGAGCCCATTTACTACCTATTGTGGGCTGCAGATAGCCATAGAAATACCCTATACATTCTGTGTTCTTCATGAATAATAACTTTTTTTAGAAAGAGAGAATTGGTGGAGGAGGGCAGCGGGAGATGGAGAAAGATAATCCCAAGCAGGCTTCATGCCCAATGCGGGGCTCCATGTCATGACCTTGAGATCATTACCTGAGCCAAAATCAATAGTCAGCTTAACTGACTGAACCACCCAGGCTCCCAGGAACAATAACTGTTATTTGATATGCACATAACTCTAGAGAAATGTTGCATAATTCATCTATATTATTGTCAGGGGAAAAGCAAGCCAAGAATGAAAATTTTTGCAGATACCTCTCAATAACTTCAGATCAGTCAACTATCATCTGTGGTGCGGGTTCTGAGGCAAAGTAACATCTCCCCTTTGAATGAAGAAATTATGGTGAAGGAAAAAGAATTTTCCATAAGATATGTGAAGGAGCAATGTGTTTTTAGAAGAAAGGAGAGGCATAAGGCAGGAAATAATAGATGCTGACTAGGAAAAGAAAAGGAAGACACAAAACAAAATAAATAAAAACTAGCACAAATGAACAACCCTCCCCCCAAGATATCATGAATTCAGAGATAGCAAAATAGAATTTGTAAATAGAGGTATGAGTCAAATTTTCAAAAATTTAAGCAATAGAGACAAATTTAAACAATATGATTAAATCATAAACACATGCAAATAAATATGATTCTCTTATATATCTAGATATAACATATACATAGATATATCTATAATCTATAGTACTTTATATCTATATGCTTATAACTATATATAATTTATAGAATGAAATATTTTAAATTTTATTAGAGAACTCTCTGCTTAATTATAAAACCTATTTGAAAAAAAAAACACTATAAAACTCTTCTGAGGGTCATTAAAGGACCCTTAAATATCTGGAGAAACACACATCATGTTTTAAAACATCAATTTAATCCAGTTAATATATAGATAGAATGTAATTACTCAAATCCAAGTAGAATTTTCCTTTGGTTTGTGACATTTTTTTTTATTCTGATAGAGAAAACGCACACTTGCAAGTAGAGAGGGGAGGGACAGAGGGAGAGGGAAAGAGAGAGAATCCCAAGCAGGCTCCATGCCTAGCGTGGACCCCAATGCAGGGCTTGATATCACCACCTGTAGACCACCACCCAAGACAAAATCAAGAGATGGACACTTAACCAACTGAGCCATCCAGATGTCCCATGGTTTGTAACATTTAATGTATTTGATAAAAGAAGTGACAAAAATCACTGCTGTAACAGGGTACATTACAAATTATCTAGGATTATCTATTCAGCACCACTGATATATCCATTTATATGTCTAGAATTTAATTATTATAATTTTAAAGCATTCTTTTAGAGCTCTTGTTTTTCAATTCCAACATTTCAAAGCTATTCTGCTACTTGTTCCAGACGAATTTTTAGAATCATTGTGTCAAGTTCCATATTAATCATTGAAATATTAAAATTTCAGTAATTATATGTTAAACAGATGAAAGAAAATCACATTTTCTAGATCTTCCAATCCATGATCATAGGAGATCTCCTTCTATTCAGTGAGATGACTAAAGACAACCTCTTGATACAATTTTGTAATTTTTTTCCCACTTTTTAGCAGTCCTTTATAGCTTGTTAGATTATATCCATGATTTGATATATTCTCATTGTTAAAATAAGTGGGACATTGTATAGGACATATTGGTGAGATCTAGAAGAGCTATAAATTTTGTAATAGTAATAATAGCTGTTATGTTTTGAATAATTTTCATGAGGTAAATATAAGACATGAGGTAGGGATCCCTGGGTGGCGCAGTGGTTTGGCGCCTGCCTTTGGCCCAGGGCGCGATCCTGGAGACCGGGGATCGAATCCGTCAGGCTCCCGGTGCATGGAGCCTGCTTCTCCCTCTGCCTGTGTCTCTGCCTCTCTCTCTCTCTCTGTGACTATCATAAATAAATAAAAATTAAAAAAATTAAAAAAAAAATAAGACATGAGGTAGAGTATCAGAGCTTTAGAAGTATTAACCCTATGAAATAAAAACTTACAGTTCTCCCTTTACATATGAAGGAACTAAAGGGAGAAGAGAGAATAAACTTTCTTGGAGTTTCTATCTCTATACATCACTACTTATCTTTTTTTACATGTTTTTATTTTTTTCCCTTTGGGTCCTTAACATATTAATCATAGTTGCTTTATTTTTTATTTAATTATTTTTTAAGTAGGCTCCACACCTAGCATGGAGCCCAGCACTGGGTCTGAACTCACGACCATGAAAACAGGACCTGAGCTGAGATCAAAAGTCAGATGCTTAACTGACTAAGCCACCCAAGTGCCCCTATTCATAATTACTTTAAATTCCTTGTCTGATAGATCTAAAATCTCTGCCATATTTGAATCTGGTTCTGACTCTTGGTCTGTTTCTCCAGACTGTGTTCTTTGCCTTTTTATCATGCTTTGTAATTTTTTGTTGAAAGCTGGACATGATGTAGTAGGCCAAAGGAACTGAGATAAGTAGGCCTTTAATGAGAGGCTTTTTTTTTTTTTTTTTTAGATCTTTTAAAATTTATTTTGAGAAAGAGAGACAGCAGAGCATAGGGGAGGGGTAGAAGGAGAAGCAGACTCCTGCAGACCAGGGAGCCCAACGTAGGACTCAATCCCAGGACCTCAATATCATGAGTTTTTATATTTATCAGTGTTTTTTTTTTTTTAAGATTTATTTATTTATTTATTTATTTATTTATTTATTTATTTATGACAGACAGAGAGAGGCAGAGACACAGGAGGAGGAAGAAGCAGGCTCCATGTCGGGAGCCTGACCCGGGACTTGATTCCGGGACTCCAGGATCGCGCCCTGGGCCAAAGGCAGGCGCTAAACTGCTGAGCCACCCAGGGATCCCCCTCAGCGTGAGTTTTTATGTTTATCTGGCTAGAACTTAGGTTGCATTTACTGTTTGTTGTGGCTATTGGTGTCAGAAGCTAAAATTTCCTCTGGTGTTCTTGTTTTTGCCTCCTTTGTTGTCTTGGGTTTCCCTAGAGACTTTTTCTTACATAGGCTCTGAGCTTTGAAGTTCTTTCAGTTGTCATCCCATTATTATGCAGGTGCCATATTGATTTGGTGATAAAATGGGGTGGGCATTAGGGAAGCATTCTATAGGTCTATGATTAGGTCTCAGTTTTTTAGTGAACTTGTGACTCTGGGCTATGCCTTTTACAAATGCTTCTCAGCTTTCCACCTCTTCCTACATTTCAACTGAGACAGGATGGATGGAAGGGACTAGACTTGGACACTTTCCTTCCACCATGTTGGTGAGGCTTCATTAAAATAATTTCCTTGGAGGGCACTCTGTTAAGGAGAAGAGAATGCTCTGGGCATTATTTAAAAATGATTAACTTTTCTTTTCCACCTGCTGGAAACTTACAGGGGGATTTTCTTCCAATTTTCATAAGGAGAATCCATTGGAGCTCCTGGAGGCAACACTCATGAAAGGGTGGAGACCCTATTACAACAGGCCACTGGGAGTCTTTAGTCCTCAAGCTAGTCCATACTATCCCTCCGGCAATCTGTCCACCACAGTGTAGTATTTCTGCTATTGGCTCTAGCAGCTGCTGCCACTCTAGGTAATCTGCGAAACTGCGTTCATCTGTCTAGCTTTCAGGACAGTGGCCTTCCCTATGACTTCAATCCTCTCATGGATATAAGAAAAGAGTTTTTAAAAAGGTTTTTAAAATATTGTTTTTCATTCCATGCTTTTTTTGTTGGAAGGGAGTGAGACCCCCAGGCTATCTACATGCCAGAATGGAAATCAGAAATCTCCAGCAATAAACTTTTTCATGTTGCAGTGCTGAAAATTGACCACACTGGTTTCCAATTCAGGAAGAAGCTCAGAATCTACATACTAAACTATTGTGTATATGTAAATAAATCTTCCAGTTCATTGAGAGGTCTGGATGCCCAGTATTTCCTTATATTTTCTCCAACTTACTCTTGTTACTTTTAGCCAGAATAACGTAAATAAATATAAGGCTACCTCTGAGAAAAGCTTCTCTATATTCTGTAGGTTTTGTTTGCAGGGTCTTGTGTATGTTTCTTTTTAAATGTAGATAAATTGTCTTTTGTTATTTAGGTGAAAATTGCTGTTTCTAGTATTCTTGTGTATACTTTATCCAATATTTCCACTCTCAGGTATCTATAACTGTGTCTTTCATAGTTTTGCCCCCACTTTTTAATGTTCTTAAAGAGCATATTTCCTTGTTTTCCTGATCACTGATTTCACTTTTGCAAGATACCCTGTAAACATTATAGCTTTACTTTTTCTCTTACAGTTTGGATTTTCTGAAATTCCCTTCTTCAGGTCACTCTTCATTTTTTGATCTCACATTGTCTTCTTATGATTTCCTGCTTCTGTTTCAGTGCATTTTTCTTGAGCTTACCTAGGAAATATTTTCTAAAATGTTCCCCTGGTTCTTACTGAAAACTGTATTTAGGGATACTTTTCGCTGTGTTTTTAGGAAACATAAAGAGGTAAGACTTTTTTCTGTCTACAGCACTAAGATCTGCCCAGTGCTTGGCTCAGCTTCAAAATGAAGTGCGAGAAATGTCCTTGGTTTTCTCACCACCCTTGAGTGCTGGCCCAGCTTCTTACTCAGATCTGTAACAGAATTGCAGGTTGCTTATGTAAATTAAAGATTTTCAACTTTTAGTGGATATTCATCTAGTGTGACTAACATGCTATCTTATATACCTTTACTTTGGGGTCACTCTACTGCTCTAGAGAATCAGCTAGAATGCTGGCTCTTTTTGTTAAGAGTGATGCATTTGATTATTTTATTTTCCTATGTGGTTACCTCTGTTTTCATCCATGTAACTTGTCTATGTATACATTCCAAGAAGCAAGGTATAACCACCTACCACATCATATTCTGCATAAGTCATGGACTAGGGGTTGTAGGTCTAAAATAAATCTTTAAAAGATTTTATTTATTTATTTATATTTATTTATTTAATAGACAGAGAGTGTGTGCCCATGCATGTGTGAGTGGGGAGAGGCACAGAGGGGGAAAGAATCTCAAGCAGACTCCACACTGAGCTTGGAGCCCAACACAAGTTTCTATCTCACGACCCTGAGATCATGACCTGAATCAAACCAAGAGACAGCTGTTTAACCGACTGTGCCATCCAGGTGCCCCTAAAATTTTTTTGAAAAATAAGATATGAAGATAGAAATAGGGGTGGAGAGTGAGAGGGCATAGATCTGCCCTCCTGGAGAAAGAATCCTCTTGAGGTTGGATGCCTATTTTCTGATTAGGTTTGATAATGGAGAGAATAAAATGGAGTAAGCACTGCTAGGAGGATTATTTAAAAGAGCCAGGAGGACATTGGAGAAATGGGGCTTATGCATGTCTTCTGTCTCAAATTCTCAAAATTTGTGCTAAATTCAGCTAAAAGTCAAGGCATCTGCTATGTGTTAAAATGGACATTAAAGAACTTAGCACCCATCACTAGCCCTAGCAACCAGTCACATATACATAGATTAGTGTAATTATAACTAAACCAACCCCAATCCCATTTTGTTCACAGCGTGATTGTAAATTCCTGTTTTCCATTTTAAAAAATTCTAACTTCTTTTGTCTCTCCAGAGCACACTTTCAATTTTGGTCAACCTGTGTCTCCCAGATTGCAATCCCTAAGACCCCAAACAAATTCACACATTTTATTTTGCAGTTTCGTCTTTGGTTGGCTGACAGGTTTTGTTTGGAAGTTATTGGTAAAGTCTCAGAAGCACAGCTTCACAGAAATACATGTCAGTTTAACTGAAACTAAGGATAATCTTTTCTCAAGGTGTTTCAGAGTTAAAATTATTTAAAACATAAAATTATTTTTACAAATAATTTAAAAATTTTAAATTGTAAAAAAAGTATATTTTTTTCAAAGAATAGAATATTTAATTCCTTAACACCCCAAATAGCTGTTTTTCTGGATTGCCTTTATTCCACTAGATGCTTATAGTAGATACTTGGGTCCCCCAGGATTGGGTCTTCACTTCTCAGAGGCCAGCCACGGTGGCCACCAGGGGGCATCATAGCCAAATCTCTACCTGAGAATTGCCCTTGGCTGAAAGGAGCTGCCCTACCTGAGATGCCCTCCCCCTAGTGGCAGACCACATCCAACCACTTGTGAAGCTGAGAACAGCCCAGGCCACTTGTTCCAATTCAGGACATCTCTGAAGACCTTTCTCAGCCTCAGATGCTGCAGGAATCAGCAGAGGCATTTGTTGCAACTGTATCACAGTTCACGTTTTGCTCTGTCCAATCATGGTTCTCCTATTCATGTGT
Source organism: Canis aureus (assembly GCF_053574225.1). Classification (NCBI taxonomy): domain Eukaryota; kingdom Metazoa; phylum Chordata; class Mammalia; order Carnivora; family Canidae; genus Canis; species Canis aureus. The sequence continues at coordinate 43,613,750 of NC_135611.1, read as the reverse complement.
TCTCAAGAATACCTTCCCATTTTTCCTACATTCAGTATTTTTGTGGGAATCTGTTTCCCAAGAACCCAACTGGATACAATATTTCCGTTTGCCTTCTGAGATCAATCGTTTTGTCTTCTCTGCCAAGCTCTGCCCTGGGAGGCCTGCCTCTCAATCCTGCTTCTTTAGGTGACCTTGCCTTCTGGTATCCCATTGTTTTTAGCCTTTGGTAAATAAAGGCAGGAGATCAGAGGGCAGGAGGACAGTGGGACCTGAGTACTTAACCCCCATCGTCTTCACTGCTTCATGGTTCTGTCAGTAACTGAGTTCCTCTATGGTCAAGATTTTGTCAGCCTTTTTCCTGTGGCTCTGGGCCTTGGGCTGGTAATGGCTTCCTATTGTTGCTAGTTTAATACCTTCCTCTGCCCACATCTCTGTAAATAGTCATTTCATTAAATTTTTTTCCATTTAGTCTTTTAAGTGTACTGGCTGTTTCTTCCTGGGCCACTGAGGTCATTTTGAAAACGTCATTCTTAATTTACTGGTTCTAATTTCTATCATCAACCATTCAACAATATAAGGTTTAAAAGCTGCCATATGGAACATGTCATCCTCTTGTACAACAGAACAAGAAAAGATATTTTGAAACAGTTCATCATTAGCATAATCCTTTATTACAAAATGCTGGACATGAGAAGGCTCCAAAGGAGCACTCTGATATGGGGAAGGATCGTAGAATTTTCAATAGGATTTTACCTGAAACGGTCAGCCAAAGTTCAGCTGGTTTAGGGGAATCCCCCCCCTTCTCTGTGGAGGGATGTGTTTCAAGACCCCCCTAACACCAGATAGTACCAAACCCTATAGAGATTGTTTTTTTTCCTATACGTACCTATGATAAAGCTTAGTTTATTTTTTTTTAAGATTTAATTGATTTATTTGAGACAGAGAGAGAGAAAGAGGGAGCACAAGAGCAGTAGGCAGAGGGAGAGGGAGAAGCAGGCTCCCTGCTAAGCAGACCGCCCAATGCAGGACTCAATTCCAGGATCCTGGGTTTATGACCTGAGCTGAAGGCAGATGCTTAACTGACTGAGACACCCAGGTGCCCCTAAAACTTAGTTTATAAATTAGGTACAGTAAGAAATTAACAGCAACAACTAATAAAATAGAACGATTATAATAATATGCTGTAATAAAAGTTACGTGAATCTCTCAAAACACCTTCTCATACTGGACTCTTCTTGTGATGATATAAGATGAGAAAATGCCTGTGTGGTGAGATGAAGTGAGTGGAATGATGTAGGTATTAGAACATAATGTGAGGGTACAACTGACCTTCTACCCTATGTCAGGAGGAGGATCATCGTTTCCAGACTGAAATTGACTGCAAGTAACTGAAACCAGGGAAAACAAAACTCCAATCAGGGAGCCTGGGGAAGGACTACTGTAGTTGGCCAAAGATGATTCTCTTAAAATGGAAGGGGTTTTTCTTACAAATTCAAAGCCATTGTTTGCACAATTTGGATTTGGCCTAAAGAAGTAGAGAGGAGCAGTTAGGGATAAGGTCATGGGCAACAGGGCTGGAGGGAAGCAGCTGTGGGGGCAAAGTCATGTGAGAGGCACGTTCTCAGTCCTGTGGGTCTTAGAGTGAGGACATGACTTTATCCTCAAGATGGGCATTAAGACCTTAAGAATAGGGGACACCTGGTGGCTCAGTGGTTGAGCGTCTGCCTTTGGCTCAGGTCGTGATCCCAGGGTCCTAGAATCGAGTCCCACATCGGGCTCCCCACAGGGAGCCTGCTTATCCCTCTGCCTATGTCTCTGCCTCTCTCTGTGTATCTCATGAATAAATACATTCTTTTGAGAAAAAAAAAAGACCTTAAGAATATGTAGGAGAAGGTAAATATAATTTTTTAAAGTTTAAACTTCTTAGAGAACAAAAAGTACAGAAATAGATTAAAATAACTCGGCACACCTTTGAGACATTTACATTAATTTCCCAAAGTGAAATTATGCCTGGTTAAAACAATGAACTAGATACACCTTAGGAAAAGAATGATGACCCATTTTTTAGAATTTAGATAATTGAGTCCCTAAGCAAAGAAGGTTGGTTGAGGAACATAATTTGCCTAAATCATTGTGATTGCAATTTAAGTTCAAGAACCTGAAAAAATACCTAATACAAATTACTGAGATACGAAAATTCTCTTCTCCTTTCTTCCTTCCTAGTTACCGTGTCATTTGGCATCTGACCTTTCACTGAGTAAGAGGAAAAGGAACCCACTGTTCCAGGAAAAAACTAATTCTTTCTCCTTCTTCCCTTAGCTGCATTAGGTTATTCACATTGCGGGTAGAAAAGCTCAGCGCTGGGGTAACGAAAATCAACTATAAGAAAAACAGACATTTACCAGGGAAGGTTGTTAGTAGGGAGTGTAAATTTGCTTCCTTTCCAGTCAACACAAGCGCAGGGGAACTACCATGTACCCCTGTACACCATGTACCCCACACCATGTGAGAGGTTGCCTGTCATTTTAACAGATTCTCTAACTCTGATTTACAACACTGGATAAATTCTGTTCTGAAGCAACTACACTCAGTTGTTCCCAGTGTGATTTCTTCCTTGCTGCCTTTGAAGTATATATGAATATAATTTTCAAGAAGCTGAACATGTGGATTATTTCACTTGTCATATAGATGGTCAGAATGTTGTGTCTCATGGCAACTGCTTTAAAACTTTAACTTTAAATTTTAAAAATATTAATTTAATTTAAATATTTAATTTATTTATTCATGAGAGAAAGAGGCACAGACACAGGCAAAAACAGGCTCTATTACTATGCAGGGAGCCTGACATGGGACTCGATCGCGAATCTGCAGCACCACACCCTGGGCTGAAGGCAGTGCTAAACCGCTGGGCCACCCGGGCTGCCCCAGGTTTTCTTTGTTTTAACTCTAGGAACTCATAAATCCATTTAGCAATCCCTGTTACCAGTCTGCTGAGGTGCCTGGGAACAAGTGGATACAGCTTGCTCTTATCTTAGTAACTTATTTATACAAGTACCTTCCTACAGAAGTCCCTTGTGAGATTGTTCTCACCTGTGTTTTATGCTTACCTCCTTTCTGTGTCTTATTCCATGCCTTCATCCCTTCTCATCTTGCTCATCTGCAGTAGCTGATTTTCCACCTCTAAATTAGCCCTACAATCACTTGCTGTATAAAAATTCCTTAGTGTCTGCCTTAGTTTTCAGGACAAAAGCCAAGCAGCAAGATTGGCCTCAGATCGTAAAGGGCCAACCTGATTCTGAAATCTTACTTATTACCCGTTAAAGAAAAACTATTCATGATGTTCATGATGTTGGGCCCAAGATTGCGAATCCGAGAAACCACCAAGGAGCCGATACTGATGCAAGCACACGAGGGTTTATTAGCAAGCTCGAGCTTGGGTCCAAGTGTGCCCGACACAGCGGAGCAGGGACTTGGACCCCGAAGTGGGTTACAGCTGGTTTTTTTATAGGCTGGTCTAGGGGGTTTTCCGAAGAGATGGAGGAATTTCTCAAGTTCTGTTTACATTTTGATATGGGCTTTTAAGGCCATTGAGCTCTGTTCTCATTCTAATATGGGACTTTCTACCATGGGTGTGGGACCTGTTGTCTTTCTGATATGGGATTACTTGCTGAGGACATTGAGGACATTCTGCAGTTTTTCCCATAAAGTTCAGCTCTTATTCACAGGGGCCTAAGATGGCTGTCCTTGTGCTAATGCTAAACTTTAGGTGGGAGGGCCTTATTTTTTCTCGGCCTCCACAAAGACACTCGTGAAAGATGGTAAGGAAGATTTTATTTATGAGGAACCACTACAATGAGTGTTTGGGAGTGGGGAAGCGAGACATGGCTCACCTTCTAAACACCAGGATAAGCAGCGATTTATACCCAAGGTCAGCAGATGGAAAATTACTAAGAGGAAATGTCAAGTCAAGTCTTCAGGGATTCTTACTAGACTGGCTCAACTGAATTCTTGCTGAAGGCAGGCAAGGATGAGAAGACACTGAGCTGGGGGATGAAGAATTTGATCAGGTATGGAGGGTGATCAGGTTTAAGGGTAGAGGAGATTGTCCCTAAATTGACTTAGCAGAATCCTTGCTAAAACTGGACTAAGTGAGCTAAGGGCAGAGCTCAAGGTCAAGGGCTACTCAAGAGAAGACCCACTGTTATTCATTTATTTTTCACTCCCACACTGGTATTCTTTGTAGCACAAAATTCTCTCATTGTATTCTGCTGATTCTTACCATATGGCCTTAAACATGCTATTTCCTCAGTCTGAAATTTTCTTTCTACCTGCAAATAGTTCACTCCTAATTATCTTGTAAAACTCAGCTTAAATATCTCCTTCTCTTGGAAGTGCTTTCTGACCCACAAGTTCAATTTGGATGCTCCTCTTCATTTGGATGCTACTCTTCTGGGCATCCTTTCATTCATTCAACAAGTGTTTATTTAGGGACGATTGTGGATTATTCTAGGAGCAAGGCACTGAAGATGTGGTGGTGTGAATGAAGCTCGCAGCTTCATCTGTCACACTTAATAGTTGTTCATTTAGCCGCTTGTCTCTTCCTATTGTCTTTAGTTCTGTGAGAGAAAGGTCATATTGTATTAAACATTGTGTGCCTAGAACCCAGCCCAGAACATGATGTGTACTAATACTCCATGTTCAGTAAATATCTGTGGAATGCAAGAATTAATGAGGGCAAGAAGTAAGAATGGAAAGTGTTGGGGATAGAGTTAAAAACAAACTCTCATGCTGTATTAGTTTACTAGGGCTGCTGTAACAAAGTACCACAGCCTGGGTGATTCAAACAATAGAAATTTATCTTCTCTCAGCTCTTGGAGGCTGGAAATCTGAGATCAAGGCACTAGCAGTGTTGATGTTTTCTGAGGCTTTTCTCCTTGGTTTGTAGATGGCCATCTTCTCCCTGTGTCTTTACATAGTCTTCCCTCTGTATAGGTCTGTGTCCAGATATCCTGTCCTTACAAGGACATTAGGCAAATTGGATAACAGCCACCCAAAGGTGCTTAACTGGCATCATTTTAAATTAACTACCACTTTACAAACCCTATCTTCAAATATAGTCACATTGTGAAATACTGAGGGTTGGGACTTCAATAATGGAGTTTAGAGGGACACGATTCAGCTGATAACACTTGTCTACCTCCATGAAGGTAGAAGAGATAGAGAAAGAAAGCAGCTTTATTACTGAACTGAATATTAAACTAGAATGTGATACATGTTGCATGTAATCCACTATAGAGGTGGCCAAGACAGGAAGAAATTCCCCCCTTTTGACAGTCAAGCAGATACAACACATTCCACACATGCTCTTGAGAGGAGCAATAACTAGCCCTCAACTGAGAAAGGTGGCTGCTCCACCTGGCACAGAGTTCATCCTAAATCTGTTTGGTGAGGTAGCCATCTGTGTTTGCTAATTGCTTTGTCTAAGGCAAGGATACATTTCCCTTACCTTTACAACAAGAGGTAGTTTGTAATTTGGAGTAAGGCACCCATTGGAAGTTAGGCTCCTGTCCTTTTTTTTTTTTTTTAAGATTTTATTTATTTATTCATGAGAGACAGAGAGAGAGAGGCAGAGACACAGGCAGAGGGAGAAGCAGGCTCCACACAGGGAGCCCGACATGGGACTCGATCCGGGGTCTCCAGGATCAGGCCCTGGGCTGAAGGCAGGTACTAAACCACTGAGTCACCCAGGCTGCCCATGGATCCTGTCCTCTCACGGCAACTCAGACATGGAAGCTCTATCTTCTCTGATGGTTGTATTTTGAAGAGACGGCTTTCAGGTCCATAGGAAAACATCTTTGTGCTATAAAGCTGGACAGAGGCTTATTTAGCCTTCTAAAAAGATTTATGTACATCTCAAAGGGACGAAAAAAGAATTTACTGTAAAATTTCTAACGTAAATGCTGAAAGAAAGGGGGGGGGAATCTCTTTCCTTATTTTTGATAGGTAGAATTAAATCTTTTATTTTTCACTTGTACTTGTCTTTACAAAGACAGAAAGGGGAAGTGTCAGACACCAGGTGTTTCCTTCTCTTCTCTGAGGTGGTACTCATGGATGGGACATTCATATGCATGGCACCATCCACAGGTATCCTCAGAGGTCCATTCAAATCCGCTGTGCTCATTTTGACTCTGTCCTCCCATCACTGCTCTTCAGAGAGTACAATAGAACTTTAGTTATGGCAGGTATAACTTATCCTCTGACTTATTAAAAGGGGAGACTTTCACATACATTCATAATTTAACTATTAATAGCAACAATTTACTTGCTCTGTCCTTTTAAACCACCTTATGGCGTTGTACTTGAGAACTACTAAAAATGACGCAAAATTCTAAAAGGAAAAGAAGAAATTGTGGTCTTTTTCATTAGAATTCATTTAGAACATTCATTACTAACCTCTTCTTTCCTCTAAAAACAAGAGGAAGGAAAACAAGGAATTATGTAGATAAATCATAACACTGATAAGGTACCTACTAACTACTGCTGCCACAGATAAGCTCCAAATTTCTCCAGTGTTACATTCTCCAAAGGCTTTGCTGCTTTGGTCACAGTAAAGGAGAATGTCAAGAAGCATGTAAAGGTGCACATTTTTTTTTTCTGGAACCAGATATTTGTGCAAACACAATAAACATTTTTAAAAAATGATTTGAATTGTGCATAAAAAGAGTAGCATGGAATTATAGAAAGCATGGTGGTCAGTAGATGGTAGGATTATAGACAATTTTTTTAGACAATTTTTTTAATATTCTCATTTTCTAAATTTTCTACAATAACATAAAATAATTATAACAATAATTTTCTTAACATTTGGACAAAAAGAATTGTTAATTCCATGATTTTCTGGGTCATTTTCTCTAATTCTATGTGCTAGGAAAAAATAAGTATAAGTAGAGCTGTTTATCTCCACTCCAATGTCTGTTGTCTTTTGGCAATATGAAACATCCAGTTCTAAAGAGCAGCTGCTGAAGAGAGTAAATAGTCATTAGCGGGGTTGTACTTACTCTTCATGATTTCCGCTATGATCTTGAAGATGGTCTTAGTTACCCCCAAGATAGCATCTGGATGCACACATCTGCATTCTGTCATTTCCTGTTTAACTGCACTGGAGTATCAGATCATTGAGTTCTAATTACATATTTTAGCTGTGTTGCAAATAAAGAAGTCTTTTTCAGCCTTTTACAAATTTTCTTGCATAATGCAGCTAGATGGAACTCCTGTAGGATGCAAGATTTAGCAGACATATTTTAGCTGTGTTGCAAATAAAGAAGTCTTTTTCAGCCTTTTACAAATTTTCTTGCATAATGCAGCTAGATGGAACTCCTGTAGGATGCAAGATTTAGCAGAGCATTTTAAAAAATATCCTGGAGGAGTAGAGTGATGGATGGCCTATATGTCATCTGAATCTTTGGACTGTGTGTTAATTATGCGTTTCTGAAAATGGATGGAACGGCCAGACCAAACTACAAGGCCATTGGCAAAAGCCCAGGAGTCTGTCAAAATGTGGATCTATGAAAGGCCACTTTCTTAAGGGCTAATTGGACAGCCACAAGGTCCACCAGTTGGACTGAGCTGGGAGTACATTTCCCCACCAGAGATGTGCCTGAAGCCACCGGGAAGTAGTGGCATTGCTTTTGATTCTAGCACTACCATCAATGAAGAACATTGACTCCCATCTCACACAGTTGGTCTTGAGGAGCTCACCAAGTAGCCAGAAGAAGAAGTAGAAGCACCATTCCCAATTCTACAAGGCTGTCAGGCAAGGAGCTGAGCATGATGGAAGTCACATCCTCCTGTAATTTTGAAAGACCTTTGATGTCAGGTTGAACGCTGTCCTGAAGGTAAAATTTCCATTTTACCAAGAAGGCATCAGAGGCTTTATTGAGCTTCTGCTGGGAGGTATGTCTAGCCTATGGCATTGTAGGAACTTGAATACAGAGTAGTAATGAGTAGGGGCCAGTTAGGACTTTGGTTTCCAAAAGAGTCTGAAAGGATGCCAAAAGTTGGCACTCAAGACGAATGTACTGGGTTGCCACTGGGGTGGGTACTTAGTCTAAAACCCTTAGGAAGTCAGATAGACTCGTGTTTGGTCTAGTCTCTAGGAGGTATGGATGGTCAAGTTTGGCCAAGGTCCCAACTCATGAGGTAGTGCCAGATGCGAGTAAAGTTGAGGCTTGCTAGAATGCCCATAGGGTAGCATCTAAAAGTGCACTGTTGGGTCTCACCCCCGTAGAAGCTGGTAAAATTGTGGATGATTGCACATACAGGACCAAGAATTAGGAGAGAACATGAAAAGGCCTAGTATGAGTTGTGTCTATCTGAGTGTAGTGAGTGGTTCAATAGAAAGCAATTGATGGTTGATGACCAGGGGAATCTCTCAGCACCTAGACAATGGAATGATGCTCAGAAACTTGACAGGTGAGGCTGTGCCTTGGATCTTGTGGGGGGTGGTTTCCCAGCACACTGCCCATACCACTTCCTCAGAAGGACCCCTCAGCATAACATCATCTGTACAATACCCCATAAAGCCATTTCCCAATCATAAAGTATTGAAATCCTGGCAGCAGAGGTGACACGCTATGGCAGGGCTGTTTAAATATCTCATTGTGAGCTGCATAAATGTGTATTAAGTCCCTTCAAGAAATCAAATGGGAATTTCTCTATGAAGAGAACAGAATAGAGCACATTAGTTAGAACAGTGAACTTGTGGCATGAGGAACTGGATCCTTAATAGGGGAGACATAGCACTGGAGTTTCCATATCAGTGGTACTGGCATAAGTACAGACCAAATGGGGCTGTTGAAAGGGGAGACTGTGGGGCTAATGATTCTGTCTCAAGCATATCTTGAATAGCAGTGGGTGGGTCCTCAGTGCTGTGTTTAAGTTGATATTGGTGCGTGTTTACCATCCTGACTGGGAGAGAATGAGAAATCAGTGTCCATTTGGTAAGTTCTACCAGGAAGGCCAAGAAGTTGGGCTTGTTTCATATGGTGTGGTGTCAATGCATCCATGCCTGTAATAGGAAAGAAAGAGCCATGGAGGCCAACCCCAGAGGAAGCTTTTGAGGCAAGTGGTACCAACATTTGCATCAAAATGGATTTGTACACTTTTGGTTATTTTACTGGCAATGTCCTGTATGCAGAAGAGCTCCTTCTTGAGAATGAATTTAGAGGAACTGCCAAGAATGACAGTGACTTGGATCCCCAAATCTAATTGGGCCAAAAAAATCTGTATTTTTATTGGACTACGAGGGTGGTATAGGGGAGATTATCACCAGGAGATGGGATAAACCCTGGGGAGCTACCAGTTTCCTAGGATAGTGGCTTAGGTGGCTGCCAGTTCTGGGGATTAGGGAAAGGGGTAGAAGGAATACAAGGGACTGAGTTGGGGTCAGAGCAGTTAGAGGATAGCTGTATGAGGGGTTGATGGGCTGTAGAAGGGGGCTTTAGCTGGGAGAACACTAGTTTTAGGGGCTGCACTTCAGAGATTGGCTGTCCAGTGATTAAGTGGCCAGGAACTCTGAGATTTTGTAACTTTCAATAGAGGTTTGTCTATGTATTCTCATAGGGGGCAAAATTAGATCAGGGATTTATTTGAGGGAATGGGGAGTCCTTTTCATTAGGGGAAATTTGTGTGAGGGTTACACCCTGTGGGGCAACAGAGGCAGAGAGGCATAAATGGAGTATCTGGGTATTTAGATGGGAATTTCTTCCATGTATAGCAACTATGTCAATGCTCTCCAGTACCTTTTGAATTGTTTTGGCAGTTCCAATAAAATTTAATAGAACTCCCTGTAATTAAGGAGAGTACTTTGTGAAAAGATTCTCTGGACTTGAAGTTAAATCGAGACCCTTCAGGATTAAAAATGAAGAAGAGGTCATTTGGGTTAGAATGGTTATCAAAAAGATAAGAAATAACAAGTGTTGGCAAGGATAAGGAGAAAAGGGAATGCTTGTGCACTGCTGGTGGGATTGTAAATTGGTTTAGCCACTGTGCAAAATAATTTGGAGATTATTCAAGAATTAAAAATACAACTACGATTCCGCAATCTCACTTCTGGGTATATACCTGAAGGAAATGAAATCACTATCTCAAAGAAATTTCTACACTGTCACATTCATTGTTCATTGCAGCATTATTCACAATAGCTGAGGCATGGAAATAACCTAAGCTCCATTGATGGATGCATGGTCATGGATAGAGAAGAGGTGATATACAGATGCAACGGAATATTATTTGGCTATAAAAAAGAAGAAAATCCTGAAATTTGCAACAACATGGATTCACCCTGAAGACATTATGCTATGTGAAACAAATCAGAGAAAGATGAATAATGCATGTAAAGGAAACAAAAGCAAAAATGAACTATTGGGACTTCATCAAGATAAAAAGCTTCTGCACAGGTGATTCAGTCAGTTAAGTGTCTGACTCTTGACTTCAGCTCAGGTCATGATCTTAGGATCGTGGGATTAAGCCCTGGATCAGGCTCCGCATTGGGCATGGAGCCTGCTTAAGATTCTCTCTCTCCCTCTCCTCCTGCCCCATCCACCCCCCATGCTCTCTCCTGCTTTCTCTAAAAAAAAAGAAAGAAAATGCACATGAAGTACTCAGCATAGTGTCAAATAATGAGTCCTTGTTGAAATATGTGTTAATATATTTAAAATGCAGGTATTCTCGAGCACAAACCACCATAGATACTATAATGCAAGGGCTCTTAGTAGTATAGAGAGGCCTCGTCACAACTGAGTTACACTAAAAAAGGCAACACACAATGGATGAGCTCAGATATAGAAGATATCAGAAGAGAAAGAGTGTCTTCCAGGGTAAAAGTTTGAAGAGACTGTAGACTACTGCCTAACCAATGGCATTAATAAGGCTAAAGATTCTGATAATAGAAGGGGAGTGGTCAATTTTGAAATAGGAATATTGGGATGGGATATGACAGAGGCACAGGAGGAAAGGTGCCTGTGGACCAATATGGATGTTGGCCTAGTAGCTCCATCCCTCCAGTGGAAGTAGGTACCCCGTTTTCCCAGCCAGCTGTTCACACATCTTGCTTTACCCCCAGGTTTATTTAATCACCTTCTGATTATAATATCCATTCCCATGGAAACCATGCTGTAGAGAAGAGAATACACTGACTGAATCTATATATTCCAGGCCTATGTACCAGTTATATTTTAGGAATAAATTAATAAATCGGTGTTTTATTTTGTTAAAAAAGGTATCAGAAAATTTATATTTAAAAATGCGTATGGAATTACACTGATAAACTTGAAAGCGCTTTACAAATGTTCGCTATTACATTGGTAAAAGCTCACCATATTCTGAGAAAAATCTGCATAAAATGGAAATACCTTCCTGCCTTCCTTTCTTTCCTTTGTGTTGAGGAAATGGTGGGTAGGGTGAGGTGGGCACATAGCAGTCAACAACAGACTAGTGCAGGGAAGTCCTTGCTCCTAAGCATAAGGACCGTTAACAAAAGCCAAGCACAATGATAAACCCAGCTAAATCTCTCTAGAGCTGAACCCATAGTGTAATGGTCACTAACAACTAAAAAACTAATTGAATTTTAATTTTTTTCACAGATGCATTAAAAAACAATTTATCAAAAAAGAAAAAAAAGGCAATTTATCATGGCTTTCAAATGAGCTCTCGTGTGGAAGATTGGGGAGCTCAGTAATATATGCTGAATGATTTTTATTATGGTTCTGGTGTCTGATAATTCTGTATTTTATTTCCCCAAAGAAGAAATTAACATTAATTAGAATTAATTAATTAATAGCAAAGATTAAACTTTTTAATTTTAAACTATATAATAATTTATAAATGCAGATCTTATCTCCCATGTCACCAAACATTTGTTTGGCCAGAATAGAAAGTTTCAGCATTTAGGGCTTTTTTTTAAGATTTATTTATTTATTTGGTTTCTTTTTTTAAGATTTATTTATTTATTTTAGAGGAAGAGAAAAACAAAGAGCATGACAAAGGGAGAAGGAAAAAGAGAGAGGGAGAGAATCTCAAGGAGAATCCCCACTGAGTGGAGCCCAACCTCATGTCCCTGAGATCATGACCTGAGCCGAATTAAGTCAGATTCTTAACCAACTAAGCCACCCAGGTGCCCCCAAAATTTCAGCATTTGATTCAAACTCATTAAAAGAGCTCAATGACTTTATTGGCGATGCATTTACCTAAATAATGAACTGTCTTCAAAACCTTTTTGGGAGACATTGTGGGAGGATGTGTAGTAAAGGCAAATTTGTCTATCCAAAGATTATGACAGGTAAAATTTATGAAATAATGAAGCAAATGAAAAAGAATCAGTTTAAATCAAGCAGAAAGATTTTCAGAAGAGTAAGAATGTATTGAATCATTATTAGGAAGAAATCTAAATTTTGTTTGGAAATAGACAAAGTTCATCAAAATTTGTTCAGAATTTATTTATTTAGATTTTATTTATTTATTCATGAGAGACACACAGAGAGAGACAGAGACACAGGCAGAGGGAGAAGCAGCCTCCATGCAGGGAGCCAGATGTGGGACTGGATCCCAGGATCTGGGATCACGCCCTGAGCCGAAGGCAGATGCTCAACTGCTGAGCCACCCAGGCATCCCTGGTCAGAATTTAAATGCACTTCTTGTATTAACTGAAGCCATTGTCTTTTTTTTAAGATTTTATTTATTTATTCATGAGAGATACAGAGAGAGAGAGAAGCAGAGAGACACAGGCAGAGGGAGAAACAGGCTCCATGCAGGGAGCCCGATGTGGGACTCAATCCCGGGACTCCAGGATCATGCCCTGGGCCGAAGGCAGGTGCTCAACCACTGAGCCACCCAGGGATCCCCTGAAGCCATTGTCTTTATCAATTATATAAAAACTGTAAGATCCAGGTGTAAATTCATATAAACGTGAGTGTCCTTAAACGTTTTTAAAACAAATGTAACCCATATTTTAACCATGAAGCAAAAGCCCTGTGATCTTTGCTATTATATCCTTATATTACCTTTTTATACACTTTGTCTTTTCTCCCCTAAAGTGTATCACTTGAAAAGGAATCTGAGTTCACCTTCCCCTAAACCTGTGTATATGCCTCTTCTAAGGTCAGGGCATTTGGTGGTAAAAGATTTACTTCAAACATCACCTTAAATCATCTATAATCATATGCTGATAGAAAATAAGTGTTGGTTGACCACATAGTTATCACCATAGAGCTTTTTAGTGAATATAAGAAGTATAGTGTTGTATTGGTTGCTTAAAAAAAAAAAAAGATTTTATTTATTTGAGAGAGAAGCAGAGATCATAAGCAGGGAGCGGGGTAGAGACAGACTCCCCACTGAGCAGGGAGCCCACTGTGGGACTGTGGGACTCAATTCCAGGACTCTGGGATCATGACCTAAACCAAAGGCAAATGCTTAACCAACTGAGCCACCCAGGCACCCTTGTTGGTTGTTTCTAAGAGGAAGCAACTTGGGAAAAGAAAATTTGAGTTCAGAGTCAAGTCTAAGTAAAAGGCCAGAGCTTCTATAATTGCCCTAAAAGAAATCTCTATTTCCCAGACCTGTAGGATCAGGATTTCTGAAAACCAAACTCAAAGTCTAATCCTGGAGTTGGCTAAATAATAATGTAAGATGAATCTCAATTCTCACTTAGTCTCTTAGGTTAACATTAGGGCATTGATTATGAAAGATTGGATTCTCAAAATTTGGAATGATCAAATGAGAGCAGATTGAAGCTGAGATAACCAAACCCTAAATTTTGTCAAGCCACCTTTGCCAATAGGAGCATGCCCTTCTCTCCTCTTTTAGCAAGTTAGTATGCCCTTGCCTGTAGAAACTCTACAGGTCTACTGTGAGGTAGGTGTCTTGCACAGACTTCTAATTCCCCTCAAAACTCCCTTCCACCACAGCACAGATCTTAGAGCGAAGTCCACTAATGGAAGCTCCATTCTTGTGCAAAACTTCCATTCAGCCCTTTTTGTTTTACATTTATGTATGACCTGACAACCCAGACTCACCAGACAGCTTAACAAATCCCATGTGATAAAGACAAAACTAAATAAACAATAAGAAACCACACTCTCAAAACCGATGTTGGCAACAAAAATAAAGCATAAACTAAAACAATTTGAAAAAAGAAAAAAACAGATGATGGAAGAGAGTAGAAAAACAAAAAGAAAGATAATATGTCCGTAGAGCAAGAATGGAGTACTACACAAAGAGCAGTCACAGAATAAGAAGAGCTTATGGGAATTAAGTATAAAATACCAGAGATAAAAAATAGTAAGATATTTTGAAAGATAAAGTAATATCTTAGATAAAATAGATATAAAGTCAGATATGTTAAGTAGGAGCAAAATGATATAAAAACTAGAGGATTAGCACTGTAGGACACATTTACATAAAATAGAAAATTAGAAAGAATAAAGAAAACAAAAGGGAGAAATTGTCAAAAGTAGTTCAAGAAAATTTTCCATATCTAAAATGTCCACAGAGGTACCCTATAAAATAAATGAAACAAAACCACAGAAGTATATCATTGTGGTATTCTATAACATTTATAACAAGAAATTATAATTACTAACAAGAAAAAAGAAAAAAAAACTTAAAATAATCAAAAGATGAAATGGAACTGATTTCTCATAGAAACACCTGAAACAAGGCAACAATGAATCAAAGACCATGCATCCTTTATCTGGAAGCAACTGGAAGATGGGGTTCACTATAATGAGAGGATATGCAGAGAGGAAGAAAAAGAAAAATGAAACACACAAAAGACATTCAGAGAGTCCCCAGGATTTTGGCCCAAAAGGTCTTAGGATGATTACCTGGGCAGCAGACCCAGAGGGCAAGTAGTTCATATGGGACTAGGACAGGAGGCTTCAGGAAAGTTTCCTCCAAATGATGAAATTAATAGGATATATCTAAGAGTTTCAACTTAATGACACAATAGTTACACAAATAGGGGACACTTAGGAGTTGAATTAATTATAAGTACATGGTAAATCAAGCAACCAAATAGTAGCAGATTCCAGGAAGAAAAAATTACAGGTCACCATAGTATACTACAAGGCTTGGCAATAAATATCTAACCATCCATGATGTTGATGTACAATATTGGAAGAACAGAGAGACAAGAAGCATGCCTGTAGGGTAAGTAGTGATAGAGAAAAAGAAGTAAGTCCTCAGCTTTCATAGTGCCAAATTCATAGATTATGCCTAAAACAGAAAATTTAGGGATTGCTGGTCTGAATAGATTACACAGAGGTGAAAACCAGAAGAATTAAAATTGTTGCCTGGAGGGTGGGATGGAGGTGAGGGGTATAAGAAAGCTGTTTTCTTAGTAAGCCATGTGGAACTATTTGCTTAACATATGTGCTTGAGTAACTTTGTAGAACTGTTTGACTCAATATGTGCATGTATAGCTTTGAGAAAAGTTTAAAAAACTAAAAACACAATTCATTCATGAATTATTAAACATTTCTGATCATGCCTAAGTGAAGTTTCAGGAGATTAAGCACAAACCAAGATAAATGAGTGGATAAATGTAATCAAATATATTATGGTTCACATAAATTTTATCTAAATGTTACTCATCTTAAACTCAGTAGTTTGAATGAATCATTAATAATGCACAGATGACACTAAAAAAAAGAAGAGCTTATTTTTTAAGTCATTCATCTATTTTTTTTTTTGGCCAAATAATTCAGGGAATGATTTTTCCAGATATATTGTTTGTTGTAATCAGATGAGGGGGCTTCTCCATATATCTTGACACTCAGGACAATTTATCTTTGATCCTTCAGGTTGGAGTTGGATATCCCTAATACCTTGTATAGATGTGTGAATTTCACTACATTTTTATACATTTTTCTTCCCTCTCAATCAGTGGGGTTTGTGATGAGTTATTGTAGCCTTTCTTTTCTTGTCCCTATAAATGTTGGCCAGCTTGAAAGTCTAACGTCAAAACAAAATAAGTGTAATCGAGTGTTGGAAAGAAAGCCATCTGAAAATGGTTATTCCCTCCCACCCCCAACCAATGTATAGGTTCTGGCAAAAGTGTTCCTTCTGTTATTTTTAAGACTGTCTAAGACTGAATAGTTTCTCATTGAACAAGCTATGGAGAATGAATACATCCAGGTCACAATCAACCTGGTCCTCAAAGACCTCCTAGTTTATTTGATTAACTTCAGCCAAAAGACAGATTATATAGTTATGTGACATCTGAAAGTGACTTTGATAAAACTGGGTACATGGTGACCTAGAAACCTTTAGACTTTGTCAGATAGGAGTAAGCATAACAATGTAAATCCCTTTTCTCCCTGTGGTCAATACTCACTGTACCAAAATAACCATTATGTTATCCTTTGTGCTTCTGTTTGCCCTGGCTCCTTTCATTTAATCAGATGCCCCTTTGGAAATTCCATTTTCTCCTCTTCAGCTTTGTTTCCTAGAAAAACTTTTTTTAGCCATGCTTTCTTGCATATGTCTTTCCATTTGGCAGTGGAAGAAACAAAGAGAATTTTGAAGCTGTGACAACTCATGGTTCCCACAGGAGTGATTTACAAATTTGATGTTTTTTAACTCAGCTAAATTGGGATATTTCGTCTTCTTTTCTGAGATGCCTTAAAATAATACATAGGAAAGTCTAAAACAGGCTTACACACTCTAAACATTAGTTTTTTAACAAGCAAAATATTGAATAGATTTAACCCCATGAAGACCGTGCAAATCCATTAAGGTGAAGGAATCCTTCTTTTATTTAGCTCTTCCTCCTTCACCATTATTTCTTAGTGCATATATTTTTTGGATGGTAGAGGACAGGAAGTGGAATTTCTTCTTCCCACAACTACAGCATCCTTGCCTCTTTTACAAAACTGGAAAACCTTATATAGGTATATTTACTATCTCCAGAGACTCTGGTGATAATAATTTCCATTGTATTATCTAGCATCTAATTAGTCCATTTATGGAGGTAAAATCCCCAGCTTCTTTCTAAACCAATTTAGAGTCTAGACCAATACTTCACAAACAGAACAATTCACTTAATAAAGAAGTTTCTAAGAATAAAGAAATAAGAAAAGAATAAGAAAGAAAAGAATAAACAAAAGTTCATTATATCATAGTTTTGACTATTAGTTTCTCTAATTTTTTCTGTTTCTGTTGGATATAATTTTAACAGTGATTTGAGAGTTTTTTTGGAGAAATGAATCCTGTGGGCTATTTGAAGTGTAATAGGAAATTTCTGCTTTTCTAAGCTTGGAAAGAATGAAACAGTTAAGAATAAAAGAATAAGTTGAACACATTCAATTTTTTTACTATACAGAATTAAATATTTATAAAATATTTGGAATAATGAGAGAATTTATTCCATCTACATATAAACAATTTGGGCTCTGATGATAATGCAGTGATTTGCTTGATTTATTGCCTGATTGCCTGGGTATCAGCTTTTTCTTTCTTTCTTTTCTTTTTTTTTTTTTTTTAAAGATTTATTTATTTAAGGGGGGGGCGCAGAGGGAGAGAGAATCCTGAAGCAGACTCCCTGCTGAGCACAGAACCCTACATAACTATATCCCAGGACTCTGAGATCATTACCTGAGCCAAAATCAAGAGTCAGCAGCCCAACTGCCTGAGCTACCCAGGTACCCCCTGTGCATCATCTTTTTAACAAAAAGACAGTGAAATTGCATTTGTCACTGTACTTGATGCAAAAAGCTCATAGAGAGGTTACCAGCTGACAGTCTCGTGGATACTAATATCACAAATATTTAACATGTCTGAAGCAAGGATGAGCTTGAGGAAGGGGACAATACTCTAATTTCCATTTTACTGAGTCAAGTAATCTTTTGAATTTTACTCCATAGTCCCCAATGTTCTATGAAGTCTTCCTTTTCTTTCTTTCTTTCCTTTTTTTCCCCACTAACAGAACTGAGACTTAGGGCAGTTTAGAACGACCTTGTCAAATCAATCCCAGCGCAATGTTCTATCATTAGCTAATGATACTGGTGGAAAGTACATTTTGTTGTCCTGAGGATTCTAGGAAGTCTCATGGAGTGGTAACTCAGGAACCCAAAGACTTTAAGAAGCTTCTTAATGGCATTTTTCCACAGGCATAGGACCATTCCCCTAATTGAACACTAACAAAAGCCCTCATAAAATTCTTAATATTTTATTCAACAGATGATTCATTAGAATAATTTTCTAACTTTAGGATTTTTTTAACTTCAAATTCATCATTAATGGGTGTTTTGTAAAAAAGAGAGAGAGAGAGAGAGAGAAAGCCTTTGTATCTAACATCAAGTCACAAGTTTAGTACACTAAATTTATAAAAGAAAATGCCAAGCACCTACTGTGGGATCTGGTGGAGGCTGGCAGTGTGGGCAGTGAAAGGATTCACCCAAGACAGAACAAAGGAGATAGAAATTTATTGACTACACTGCAAAGGAGCAGTGGTAGGACAGCAAAAGAGAGACTGTCTGCCAGGAGTCAGTGGTGGGGTTTGGGGGGCTGTATTTATGAGGGGAAGGTAAGGAAGTATGGGAAAATATGGAATTTGCCTTTTTTGGTACGTGTACCTGCTTGTAAGTAGTGCAACTGCTCAGAGAGGGCTCATGGGTATTTTGAGGTGGGTCTCCTCTCTAAAGAGCTGTGGAGGCCGAGAAAAATCAAGGCCATTCCACCTCAAGTTTAGCATTAGCACAAGTACAGCCATCTTAGGCCCCTGTGAATAAGAGTTGAACTTTATAGGAAAAACTGCAGAATGAATCCCAAATCAGAAAGACAACAGAGCCCACGCCCGTGGTAGCAAGTCCCATATTAGAATGAGAACAGAGCTCAATGCCCTTGAAAGCCCCATATCAGAATGTAAACAGAACTTGAGAAATTCCTCCACCTCTTCTGGAGGTCCCCTAGACCAGCCCTTAAAACTAAGCTGGCACCCACCTCGGGGTCCAAGTCCCTGCTCTGCTGTGTCGGGTACACTTGGACCCATGCTCCAGCTTGTAAATAAACCCTCTGCGCTTGCATGGGTGTCGCCTCCTTGGTGGTTTCTCAGATTCGCAATCTTGGGCACAACAGAGCCTGTTTGCATTCAGCCCCAGGGGTCACTGTGGGCCTTTTTACCATACCAAGCTTACATTTCTCATGCCTGTTACCTAAAAGCAGTCTCTACACCTCTTGTATCCACATCCTATACTAGTAGCTGTAAAGGAATAAGTCCAGCACAACTACCATCCTCCAGGATTTAGTGGTCCGGTGTTTGCTACTGACATGGATCCTAAATTTGCCATTCTACATACTAAATGCAACAAAATAGGCTTAAAGATGTTAAAAAACAAAATGCAACTGAGTAAATTTAAAGATCTAATTGGCTATATTTGACAATTCATGAACTGGGCAACATCCCTCTAGCAAATAGGAGGGAGCTCCCGGAGAGTTGTAGAAATGAAAGGTCTTTAGGGGCAGAAGGAAAATGGGACAAGGAGGTTATTAGAAAAAAAAAAAAAAAAGAATGGTTTCTGGCAGGGTCACCTTCCCTTATGGGGGAAGGCAGGAGATCTCATCATGCAGACTACCTCACTAAGGCTGATTAGGAAATTCAAGTCTGATTGGTTTAAAATTCCACTCCTAGGAGAGGTGAAACTGCGATGAGATTAGGCATTGAGTTTTGGTGGAGTTTAGCACAAGTGAATCCATTTGGGTCCTGCTGTTTCTTTTTAACAGACACCTCCAATGGGGCTCAGGGTTGAGAGTGCCCTCTATGTGCTGAGGATGCTCTGATGATTACAAAGCCTTCAGAGGGGATACAAAATAGGGAACTGAGGGATGCTATTTATATGCAGAGGAAACTGTTGAAAATTTCTGAACTGACCCTTAAGTTATTAGATATGGGGAACAAAGGCAAAAAAAAAAAAAAAAAAGATTTGCTTACTGCTTACAGCCTATTGACAAATCCTTGAAACAGACTGAGTGACCTTTCTCTGGGAGCTGGGCTGTCTCAAGGTTGACACTTTGCTGAGGGCTACAGACAGTCTTGGCTTAACATCTTCATGACCCCTCAGGATCCTGTGAGTCTAATTTAAACATATGGAAATTCCTCTGGAACTTCTATTGTGCCTTTACCCTTCCCACCCTGCCCCAAGATATCTGTGGGCAACCCAAGCATCTAGCCTACTGATACACATCTGAAGGGTCTCTCGACTGAGGTTTTATTTAGCAGTGATAAAGGATCTTTTCCTAAAAATACTTAATCCCTTTAGAATCCTGGAAACTTTGTTTCTAAAATACCCCAGAGGATTGTACTATCCCTAACCCCCTTCCACCTTGAAAATATATAATCAGTCACCCATCACAACCCCAGGGCAGCTCTTCCTACCCATGGGTCCTGTCTCAGTGCTTGAATAAAACCACCTTTTTGTACCAAAGATGTCTCAAGAATTTTTTCTTGACCCTTTGCTTCAAACCCCAACATCTCCACATCAGTATTCATCTTATTTCTTATATCAGTTGATAGGTCAATAATTTGGGAAAACTTGGTTGCTCCTCTCGAGTTAAGGACAAACAGGGCTAGGCAGGACTAGGTAGGGGGCTGAGGAAGTAGGCTCACAAAAATCCCCAAAAAAGCTGAGGGGTAAGGAAGTCAGAGGTAAAGGAACAAGCCAGACCACCCTGCCCTATGTGTCAGTGGGAAGGGTGTCTTGTTATAACAGTTACTTGTGACCAACAATGAATAACCAGACCCCAAAGAAGAAGTAGGCCATTAAAGATGTTATCAATAGTCCTTACTCAGTGGTGATATCAATGGAAATGTTAAAAAAGATTTAGGTTCCCTGATTAGGCTTTCAATAAAAGACCAACCTTACAAGCCCTCAGTGGCAACCCTGTGGGGACCCCTCTCACTTCTGAGAGCTTTCTCTGTATCTTTACTTAATAAACTTCTGTCCTTTACTCACTCTCCGGTGTCCGCGAGATTCATTCTTCAACTCTGTGTGACAAGAATCAAGCTCTCCCGTATCACTCTTATTTATGAACAGATAATATTGTTACTTTATAGGGGATATGATATATCTCAGTAACAGAGGCATTTTCCTCAATTCCTTTTTTCAGAGAAATCATCCTCATCTACCTAAAGCTCAACTATGTTACCAACTTCACTGTGATTTGAATTACAAAAGTTATTTCCCATGGAAGGTCAGGCAATCCCTGTCTTTGCAGGCTAATATAATGGACAAATGGCACCTAGGAAAGGCCATGTATAATTAATAATGGAGGCCAAAGTAGTAATTATGGAAAGGCAATCTTGAAGTACTTGTCTGTGTAGGAGAGCAATATATCATATGAATCTTCATTCTGAGTGGCAAAGGTACAATAGATTTTGGAAACTGAATTTTTTTTATACAAGCAATTTCAAATAAGTCATCCGCTTGATGTTTGTAAGCTGCATAGAGTTTTAAATCATATGCTTCCTCTAGCTGCTAAATCACAGGAACATTTTACTTGACTTGATCAATTATCTGAATCTATATGTACCTCCACTGCTTCTGTGTGAGCCAAGAGGGAGTCAAGCCTCTGAAAACTGGGCTGCATAGCTGCTTTAGTCCAATTTCCTTACAATGATGATTCATGCACTTTCATAATTCCAAAGGTCGCTGAAGGTTGTGTTTGTGCAAATTTGGGAAGGCTGGGAGCTCAGAAGAGAACTCGAGGCAAGGTTCTGTCATCATCATGTGTTATCAAAGGATCCGCTAGGCCTTAAACATTTTCCCCAAATGATTTCTTCAAGGGGCAAAAAAATAACAGTAGTGTGGAAAATAAAACCTAAAGCAATCTTGGCAGTTCGAAAAAAATGCGTGCAGGTAGATGATTTTAGCAAACAGAGACCACAGATGAGTATGCTGTTCATCAAATATTTGGTGGACTTTTTTTTCCTAATATAAAGTATCAGATGGTAAAGAAATAAGCCCATAGTGTAGACATTATTGAAAGAGAACAAACTTGCCCAAATTGGAATCATTTGTCCCCAAGGACAACAAACTCAGGCTTAATTATGGTTTCATCCTATTCCTGGAATATTACCTTTCAAAAATCAATCTGGATTTCCTGATCATCACTAGTGAGGTCATCTTCATGATAAAAGCTTTGCCTTTCCTTTCCAGACAAAAGGTGTCCTGGCCTGAAAACATCGTTTTTTTATTTTGGTAATAACTTCTTGTTTCAACCTTCTTCCAATAAAAACATTTCATTTCCTAGGACTCCTTGGAGCATCTCTCTACTTGCTAGGTCAGATGATGCTAATTCACAAATTGCTTAATAAAGCCGATTAGATCTTCAAATATTATCGGTTGAATTTCATTTTTCTAACATGCTAAAATGAAAAGTTTCCTCTAGTTTATGGTTTCCAGCAGTAAATAAAAATTAACCCCAATATCAAACGTTATGGATTTCTAATGGGAAATGACTAAACTCATTAGAAATAATAACATTCGTTCTGTAATAATAGTGCCTACTTCTGTAATATAATTGGATCCTGCAGAACTTTATTATAAAGTAATATACACAATACTTTTGTTAACAATAAATAAAACAAAACTCCTGCAAACACTAAAAGGGATTGCCTAGTCTGGTGTCTCAAGAACACTCAGATCATTTTCAGGCTCCCCATTCTCATTCTGTACTCACTTTTTCTGTTCATCTCTTTTATTGATTCCAAAAGGTTATTTCTGTCATTTGGAGCCTATCCCTCCCCTCCTCTCATCCCAGGATTATATGGGATTTGTTTTGGGGATTTACTTTTGTTTTCCTTTTAAATTGGCTCCAGAAGAGTTTCAGTGTGGCATATATAAAAGCACACCCTACTCTCCCAAGGGTAAGGACTGATTTTCCTTCCGTGAAAGGAAAAACCTTATACTGCACGAGGTATCTCTGCTTGCCTTAGCTCTTCTGTTACTTACACTCTTTATAATCCTTTTAATGTGTGTATAGTCCCTAGCACACTTCCCATTAGTTACAACTTTGGGTCATTAGGGCCCTGATTCTCAATCCTGGAAGGTGTCACTCTAGTAAACCATCTGTGCCTAAGTGCATGTGCGAGCATACAAGTTTACATGGTGTTGTAAAAACCACCCAGATGATTTGGAGGCATTTTTCCTCTTCCCTCTACCCTCCATGTCACTGATACAATGTCTCTTTTTTGTTGTTGTTAAGTGGAAATTTCCTTTCTTTTTTTCTTTTGTTAAAGATTTTATTTTTTATTCGAGAGAGAGAGAGAGAGAGAGAGAGAGAGTGAGCACAAGCTGGGTGAGGGGCAGAGGGAGAAGCAGTCTCCTCACTGAGCAGGGAGCTGGATGTGGGTCTTAATCATTTTAAAATAAACTTTTAAATTATTTATCTTCTCCATGTTTCCTAATTTCTCCTTTTTTGTGTATTTGTGTATGTGTGTGTTTATTCTTCAAAATGTACTTCAAAGATTTTACATATTCATTTACCTACTGTTAACGTTCTAAGTCTTCCCCCAACAAAAGGCATGTTTAACACTTACATCTTCTTCACTAAACCAGAAACATATCTAGGGTTGAAAAGATAACTGAACATCATTTTGCCTGTAACATTTATCACTATGTGGCAGATGAATAAATGACTGAATAAACTGTGTTTTTTAGACTAATGGTCACTTGATTTGTATCCCAACTTCTATATCAGATTTTTAAAACATATTTTAATAAGTTCCTCTCTTCTCCTGTTCTTGGCAGTAATGTTTGTTATATATAAATATATAATTATATATTAATATTATAAGTATAATATTTATTGTTACATATGGTCTTATAGAATTATATTATGAGACATTATACTCAAGTTTACATTATATATGCATTATATATAGTCAAAAGAAAATTCAGAGAACTTTATTTGATATGCATGTTCTACTGAATAAGAGAAAAACACTTCTCAAACCAGGAGATTTTCACCCTGTGAAGTTGGTGTGAAGTTCAGGGCATAATGTCACAGGATGGCTTATGAAGTGAATACGGAAACTTTCTTTAACCTTTAAAATGAGTGGTGATTATAATATGGGTTTCCAGATGGCATGGGACTGGTTAAAAGTGATTATCTTATGCTAATTTAAGAGGATGACTTGTTTCATTTATGATTAGCAGAGGCATTCACAAGAGATAATCTAAGCTAAATTTAGCTTATATTCTTGAAATAAGCTAGATTTAATTTTATATGGCTTAAATGGTTTTGTCTGCTTAGGAGATTTTTCAAGTCCGGTCTCCATTTTTTATATATATAAATCTTCATTAATTCTATCTTCATAAGCTGTATTTTCCTTAACCATGTCTCATTTGAATGCTATTCTTTTTTGGAAAATACATGCTATTTATTTATTTATTTATTTATTTATTTATTTATTTATTTAAGAGAGAGTGCATGAGCAGGGGGAGGGTCAGAGGGAGAGGCAGAGAATCTCAAGCTCACTCTGCACTGAGTGGGGAACCCAAGTCCAGGCTTGATCTCACAACCCTGAAATCAGGATCTGAGCCCAAATCAAGAGTCAGATGCTTAACTGACTGAGCCACCGAGGCACCCTTGTTCTTTTTTTTAAGTTTTTTTTTTAAAGGAAGTTTTAAAGATTTCATTTATTTATTTTAAAAAGGGAGAGAGAGAGAGAGACTATGTGCTTGTGAGGGGAGAGGGGGAGAAGGAACAGAAGAGGACCAGAGAGAGGGGTAAAGGGAGAGAGAGAGGGACAAGCAGACTCTGGGCTGAGCTCAGACCCTGACAGAGGCTTGATCTCACAACCCTGAAATCATGACTTGAGCTGAAATCAAGAGTCAGAAGCTCAATAGACTGAGCCACCCATCAGAGGACTGAGCATCTCTGATACTGTTCTTAAGAGTGGAGCCATGGTGGACCAGTAGCATAATGGACATGTGGTCAGGTGCAGCCTTGGTGTACTTATACTTCTTTCCTCACCAGCACATTAAGTCTGATGATGCTACTCCCACTTTTCACATCAGTGTCTTTAGATACCCTTCCTATGTTTCTGGCAGCCACTAACTACAGTCTTGAAAAGAAAATAATCACATTAGCAAGTCTTTAAAAAAAAGATTTAAATACAATATATAGTCTAACCTTTAGTGTATTCCACAATTTCTCTTAAGTTTATGAAACATATATATATATATATTTTTGCCTGGTTTGACCCTATCTTGTGTCTCATATCCTCTGTTATTATTTCCACATATTTTAAGCCTCTTTATTTCCTAAAAATAAATTTAGAAAGTCACCTCATTGTTACTTTAGTCTTATTGTGTTAGTCATTTCACCTTTCTCTCAAGAGCCATGGAAAACGTGTGTCAAAGCTTTGCGTAGGAGAAACAAATCATAGTGACATCTGAAGTTCCAGAGTACAACCAAAACCAAAACGAAAACCAAACAAAAACAAAACAGAAAAGAAAGAAAAGATAAAGAAAAGGCATAAAATGATGAAAACTGCCAGATAGAAGTGTGGGGTCAGTAACTGTATGTACATCTTGGATTTGCCACTATTTGTATGAACTTGAGTAAGTTAGTAAACAGATGAGAAGATTTCTCATCTTTTGTTAAAACAGTAAAAACTATTTTCCCCATTATGAATAACCTTGTAAAATTTCCTGCACTGTTCTTGGCATTTCGAAGATGCTTCAATACAATTCAACCCATAGTTTGTCAGGAATGGTGCCTGACCCTAGCAAGATGAAGCAATATGCTCCTGTATTAGGGAAGTTCAGGGTCTTCTTTGGTTTCCAACACACCCCTGGCACCTCTTTCCTTCAGAGTATCACTTCAAAAAATGCCCTCCCAATGGATCACAAGAAATGCTGCTCAGTGATGTTCTCCAAATCTCATGTTGGAAAAGGTCTTGATGTGAGGTTACTGGATGAAGGTCTATGGTTTGTAGAACATCCTATTAATAGAACCACAAGCACAGATGGCCCAGAGTTCTTTTCAGGGACAGCTTTCTGAACAACATCCATGGCAGCTGGTTTCTATGACACGGTCTTTACCAGTGGAAGAAGGAATCAGGTGGCCTGGCTCAATTTCAACTGGGTGGCACCTCATGGAATTGGACACTATTTAGCATAAATTTACTGATTTTTGAAACAGATTGTCTTCTGATTTTACTGCTCTTTCCTTATGAAGAGAGGTTTCATCTGCTATGAAGCTTAGCGTGTTTACCTCTTTCTAGCTCATATTTTGCTTCTGTGTGATTTACTAATGAGAAGTCCTTGTTTTTCCTGAATAATAGCAGAATTACCTAGAAGAACTTCTATAAAAAGTCATATTTCTGGGCTCTGTGCCAAGAGATTCTGATTTTGTAGGTTCAGGGTGAGACTTGGGAGCACATACCATAAAACTCTTTAGGTGATTCTGACAGTGAATCCAGAATTTAAAACTTACTTAAGAAAACGTGCCTCTGGTTGTATTTCTAGTAACTTGACTTCAGCCTTTCTTACCTTGTACCTCATTTCCAGTAACTAAATCCAGGATATGTGCTCCAATGCCCAAGTCCTTTTACGCTACACTACCTAGAACAAACAGTGGGCTTTACTTTGCTGGAAAGTGAAAAAAAAGTTGCCTTTCTCCTCATATTTTTCACCTAAAACAAAGTCCTAAATTCTAAATTCCAAATAACCTGGCCATATAAAAGGGAACAGAATGCCTTATTGCAGACCTGGCTGGATCTGCAATTTTATCTGCTTTTAGTTTCCTGACACTGTGCTGTGCTGTTTGTCAACCAGCCATATTGGTGGCTCCTAACTTCAGCTATTTCTCTACACTACCACCTGTTGCCTGACATCAAGTCCCTGCATTGGGATTCTCAAATTTAGACATTCATATGGATCATCTCCAATGTATGTTAAATAAATTTTCGCACTCATTTGTCTGCTAATAAATCAGAAACTGGGAACTGACCTTAGGATCTAGATTTTTAGAAGCACTGGATAATTCCAGTGGAGTTACTGCTGAACCATACTTTAAGAAGAAGAACTAAGGGGAGTCTGGGTGGCCAGTTGGTTAAGCATCTGCCTTCAGGTCAAGTCCTGAACACTGAGGTCCTGGGATTGAGCCCCATATTAGGCTCCCTGCTCAGTGGGGAACCTGCTTCTCCTTCTCCTATTCCCCCTGCTTGTGTGCTCTCTCTCTGTCTGTCAAATAAATAAAGAAAAAGAAGAAGAAAAGAAGAAGAAGAAGAAGGAGAAGAGAAGGAGAAGGAGAAGGAGAAGGAGAAGGAGAAGAATTTATAGCTAATTTCATTACCCTAACTTTTGGTTCCTATTTTGTGGGTATATCTTATTCAAGTCTTAACTCCTTTAGGTCTAATCCATCCTGCTGCTGTTAACATGCCACCCATCTGGCTGTGTGATGAAATACATCAGCATTGAATTAGATCCAAATGTCATCTCCTCCATATCGGAGATGAAGCTTATCCTTTTCTGCACTTTCATTGCTTTCTATTTGTTTCCTTCTTTTGCTACTCACCATATCCCATCTTGTGTTATACATGTTTATCCATCTTTAGAAACTGTGATGTCCTCCAGGGCTGGATCCAGGTTGTCTCTCTGTTTCCAGGGCTTGGCATAGTGACCAAGGCCTGGCACCTAGCAACTGATCAAAAAGCTTATTCGATGAAGGAAAGAGTGCTAGACTTGGAACTGGAGGTATGAGGGACTTATGTGATTTCCAGAGGTTTATTCTCTTTTTAGAAGATAGTGATTTGAAGGTATTTTAAGACTTTATTTGAAAATGTCAGGGATCCCTGGGTGGCGCAGCGGTTTGGCGCCTGCCTTTGGCCCAGGGCGCGATCCTGGAGATCCGGGATCGAATCCCACGTCAGGCTCCCGGTGCATGGAGCCTGCTTCTCCCTCTGCCTGTGTCTCTGCCTCTCTCTCTCACTGTGTGCCTATCATGAATAAATAAAAATTAAAAAAAAAAAAAAAGAAAATGTCAGTAAAAAGGAAAATCTTGCCAAAAAGAACAATTGGTTGTAATGGTGAGAGAAGCAGTATTGTAGGAAGGATGATAAATATGACCACAGTGTCTTTCCATCTGGTCACAGGTTTGACAAGGAGATTGTCAATGGGTGGGATTTGGTAATTATCCAGTAAATATGAGTTAGATGGAAACCAAATTGGGCTTAAAGACAGGGTGTGCAATATATTAGTCTCTATAGCAGTTGCCTATTTTTAGGTCAAAACAAATGAAATCAGCTAGCTTTAGAAATTGACTTATCCAAAACATTTTTTTTCAGAATTTGTGTAATACTTTCTTTAAAAAGAGGGCCCAATATTGGACATTAGTGTTCCATTTCAACACAAAGACACCTAAGCTTTTTCAGAATGCTGAAAACACTAAGAAGCTAGAGAGACCAATTCACCTCATCATTTCTCCTACAATGTAGTTGATAACCAGACTTGGACTCTCAGTTTTACATATTTCTTTTCCTTTCCATCCAGGGACGGGACTAATGAAAATAAGTCTGCCTTAGTTTTTCACTTATTTCTCTCCTAGAAGCCACAAGAACAAGAACACTTTGCCTTGTCACTCACAAAATGATGTGATGCCAAAGGCATCTATTTCCAAGAAAATTAGCCAGTATCAGAAAATTCCTGGTTATTATTGCAAGAAGTCCTCATGCATTCACCAGCTGGAGTAGTATAAGTGGAAGTTGATGCCAGTAGGACATCAGTGCAAGAGTCTATTTTTTTAAAAGCATTTGTGGGGCAGCTGGGGTGGCTCAGCAGTTTAGTGCCGCCTTCAGCCCAGGGCCTGATCCTGGAGATCCGGGATCGAGTCCCACGTGGGGCTCCCTGCATGGAGCCTGCTTCTCCCTCTGCGTGTCTCTCTCTCTCTCTCTCTCTCTCTCTAAGTAAAATCTTAAAAAAGAAAAAGGATTTGTGTGCAGAGATCTGGATATAAAGTATATAGGTAAGCTTTCTTTCCCCCCCTCCTTTTTTTTTTTTTTTAAGAGTTTATTTATTTGAGAGAGAGCGAGAGAGCATGAACTGAGGGAGAGGCAGAAGGAGCAGCAGACTCCTGGCTGAGCACGGCCGGTCGTGGGGCTCCAACCCAGGACTCTGAGATCACCACGGAGCCCAAGGCAAATGATTGACTGAGCCACCCAGACGCCCCTTCTAGGAAAGCATTCAACATGATGAACTCAGCCAGTGTACTTATCCAGTCTTCTGGATATTATCACAATCCTCTCTCCTTCAATACTCAGGATCCAGGCAATAAGAAAAAACACACCAGTTAATGTAACAGGGTTTAATATGAAGAATTGTCAGTCAGGAATTAGGGAACTGAAAATTTATTTATTTTTAAAGATTTTATTTATTTATTTATTCATGAGAGACACAGGGGGAGAGAGGCAGAGACATAGGCAGAGGGAGAAGAAGACTCCCTGCGGGGAACCCAATGCGGGACTTGATTCTGGGACCTTGAGATCACTCCGAGCCAAAGACAGATGCTTAACCACTGAGCCAGCCCGGCATCCCAGGAACTGAAAATTTAAATAGGGAGGACTAGTGATTCACAGAGGTAGTAACTGCAGGAAGTAGGTTCATCCCTATGGCTGGAATAAAAGAGAAAGCACCAGGATTATTAAATTTAGAAGCTAACAGTAGAGACTGTGGGGTTAAGACCCAGACCTGTAAGGAAGGGGGCTCCCTTGCTGTAATTAGTAGCCTAGAACCTCATGAGAAGGTACCCACAAAACGTGTGGAAGCCTGAAGTTTACAAAACAGATGAATGAAAATCTCTGCTCTTGAGATGCTCAAAAGGTAATGAGGAAGGTAATAATATATGTGAAGGCAATTTGCAAACTGCAAGTACTACAAAAAAGGCAACTTTCTGTTATAGTTATTATATTACATTTCATGTGTATACTTATGATCTTTCAAATAAGATATTCTGGGGCAGCCTGGATTGCATATCTTCTGTCCCATTGTCAAACCACATGTTAAACTGTAGGACTTGATTTTTTGGCTTGGACTATACAATAATCAGCTCTAATCCTACACATAGCAGTCAGCTTCTAAATCTACCTGATGAGGACCTAGGCTTTTCACAGTCCCTACATTTTTGGTATTCGATCTGTTTGTTCTAGTCTAACTTTTCTGAGTTGGCTTCAGATGGTTCTAGTGACTATGTTAGCTTCTTGGAGGCTGAACTGGGTGGAGTTGGGAGGGGAGGGAGTGTTGCTGTTGTCATACCTTTTGAAATATTTTAGGTACACTGAGCAAAGATTGAGTCATCAAATCCAGGGAAGAAAGTGTAAGCTGTCTTACTGTTTGTGATTCTATATTTTGTTTTATGCACAAAAAACAGTTTATTATAAAAGCTTTAAGAGTCAGAAAACAGTTCATCAGGAGTCCACAAATTACATATACTTACAGAGAGAAAATAATTTCATATCAATCTTTCTAGGCTCTACTTGTACACAGGTGGCAAAATCAACATTTGTATTTTGGTTGATTATAAAGAACATGACATCTGAATATGAAATAATGGGTACGGAGAATACTTCCTCTTGATTTAAGATAACAGTCTTTGCTTCACCATTTCATCCCCGAGATGAGATGATTCACATAAACGTTACATAAATACTCTGCATTTTGTCAACAAAGAAATATTCTACAAATATCTGCAGCCAGGATCTCTCCCTGTAATTAGCTTCTCATTATGCAGCTCACCCTTCAATCCACTCAAATCGTCCTTTATGCTAATTGCATAATATTTCATTGTCAGCAGAATGTACAATGGTGCTCTCACCATCTAACAAAAGCTGGATCTTTAATCCAGACATTTTGTAAAATGAAGCACATTGCCTGGCACATAGCACTTAGAAAGTTTTGGTTGGTTTATTGAATAGTGTCATAATTAAAATATGGATAGGTACAACTTAAGTGACACGTTATACCACTGTGATATAGTACTCAACAATGTCTCCTACATAGCCCAGTCCCTCTCTGGATTTCTCATTCTTATACTTAAAATTCTAAATAAATTATATGGAAATTACTTGTGAAACTTAATGTGATGACTCATCAGAAGTTATAAAGACAGATATATTTAAAATATTTATGATCTTTTTGCAATTCTTTTCATCTTCCAAAGAGCAATTTAATGAGTAATAATAGTAATACTTCATAATAAAACTTTTGAGTCTTTCCCCTGTGACCACTAATGTGCTAAGATTTTTATATGATTCACTTCACTTTGTAAAATGTTATTTACAAGTAAGATCCTATTATTATTCTTTTTATAAAACGAAGAAGAAAAACGAAGGTTTAGAGGGTTTAAGTAAATAACTAGAAGATACCCAGTTAGTACATGGGAGAGCCGAGATTCAAGGCCAGGTCTTTCTAACACCAAAAGAAGTAAATTTTCAGAAGTTTTCAGAACTAAATTCGAGCTGGAAAGAAAACATAAAATAAGACTATGTTAAAATGATTGGAAAGTGGAGCCTGAAATTCAGAAAAGGAACTTGAAGTCTTTTGAGTCAGAATTAGAAACAAAACCAAAAAACTTTCAGTCCTATACAATGTGAGTAGTGCTTGAAAATTCATCATCAGGAAATGAAATTTTGTAAGGATTTTGACTGCCTAACACCCCTTCTGTTGGGGAACCACTCCCTTCCTATCCTGTCTGGCGCTGATGGGGCTGCCAAACATTGTGCCCCATCATCATAGAGATGGATATAAAGTAGGTTCTATTTCGCCAGAGAACTCTCTCCTTCCACCAGCATACACACACTCACACACTCACACACACAAAACAACAGAGATCCATCAAATGATCCAGCACCTAATTGGTACCAGGCAATCAGTCCTGTGGCATCGGTATTTGCCCTCCTGAATCAGAAGCTGTTTCTGTGGCTGTTGCTAAACTGAGACATTGTGAATCTTAAGTAGTCGATGGCTATCTTGTTTGGCCCCACAGATGAGACCAACAGTTCAGAGGGAAACAGAGATAAGACAGAGCTGTTGATACTATCTCAGTTCCAGTATTCCAGTGTAATAACTCAACTATTCTGTTTATGGGCAAAGAGACTGTTTCCACTATTTTGCAATTATACATAATGCCACAGTGAACAACTTTGTTCACATATTTTGGTATTGTTGAGATATATCTTTAGCATAAATTCCTTAGAAATAAGATTATTGAAGCAAAAGTTAAAGTTAATAAGCTGTTTTATGGAAGTTATTGTCAAATTCTACTCTATATAGATTTTATCATTTTGAATATCTACCAGTAATGTATGCTAGAACCCATTTCCCATAGTCTTGCTAACAGTATGTAATAAAGTTTTTGAATTTTTGAGGATGTAATACCATGACAAATGGAACTTGTTTATTTTTTAATTTGCATTTCTCTTACCAAGAGAAATTGAGGTTGAACATTTTTTCATATGTTTACAGACCGTTTATATATCTCTTTGTGTGTGTGTTTGTGTGAGAAAGAGAAATGTACTTTGTTCATTTTCTCTATCTGGTTGTTATATGTTTTCCTCATATTGTAAGCTATTTCTGTGTTAGAGACTTTTAAAATATACCTTGCAGCCTAGTTCTTGCAGTTTGTCATCTGTCTTGGCTTTTCTTTGTTCTGTTTTTTTTTTTGTTGTTGTTGTTGTTGTTTTGCTATACACTATTTATTTATTATTGCTGTGTATCTTTAACTTCAGTTTGGCTCACAAATTCTATCCAGAGTTATTCCCCAAGGAAAGAACATATGTAACTGTGACCAAAAGAAATATATGATCAAGGCATTTTGGTTTTTTATTTTCCTTTGCTTGTTATTTTTATGCAGTCTTCATCTATAAAGTTCAGTCACTGTGACAGAGTTTTCATTCAATGTGTCTAGAATGCTGTCTGCACCTCAGAGGAGTATTTTTGAATTCTGGGCAGAGAATGCATCATGTGAGTACATGGTCATGGAGAGCTAAAGCAATTTCCATTGATTACTTAAGTTAATTCACTCAAGTAAATAAATATTTTATGAAGATTATTAAATTGTTTCATTGAATTTTTATAGCAAACACAGATGTGTTTCACTACTACATCATTTATTTTTTATTACTTTAGGAATATGATTGAGTCCTTAAAAACTGCAATGTGTTGGATGTTTGTACCTCCAAGTATGCAGGTATAAAGACAACATTCGTTGCCATCAGAACAGTGGTTTTTGATAAAAGATGGATTTATGAAACTCATCTCCTTTCCTCTGTCATTCTCTTGATAATTTTTACTGTATGTTATGGCTTATTCTAAGTAATTTTGTGAATTCTTCTCTGTGCTCTTCTGATTTGCCAATTAATTATCTAAACACAAATAAATGCAATAAAAACTTAGTTAATATAATAAAACTTTGTGCTTAAATTTTTTACTTCCATGTCAAATACTTAGATCTGTGAAAGTATCAGCATGAGTAGGAAAATTGAATAAAACTAATCCTGGGAGATTGGGTGAACTTAGAAAAATTATTTAGAACTTTCATCTTTATATTTGATTCTAAAATATAATGACTGTTATTATAGACATTTTGAAAAAAAGAAAAGGATGAAAAAATATCTCCCTAGTTCCAACATAATTAAATAAATGACAGTTGTCATTTTGGTATGGTTTCTTATCTAGTAGTCAATATGTAATTAGAGATTTTTTACACATGTATTATTTTTTTTACACATGTGTATCCTGCTTTATGTTTCTTCATTTATAATACTATATATTTTATTTCACCAGATATAAAATAATACTTAACATTTCTGTATTTTTTTCAATTTTTTAAGTTGAATTCACTTTTTAATTAAATGCAATATTTTCATTTGAATCTTTAAATATTTGTAGGACTAGCTATAGAAGAAAGTACAATTAAAAATTTAAATAGCAGATATATTGATCAGGAAAATTAATTGCCATATTTTATGTGTTTAGTGTCATGTGGTATAATTAAGAATAAAAAATGTAGACCTGAATGTTTAGCAGATTTACATATTCCTCTTCAGTCGTTAATGGTAATGTTTATTTTTCTAGAATGCATTATATTTAAATACTGGCTCTCATATCTCAATAATTTTTGTTGAGTTCATATACTCACTAATTTCTTTGTAATTGTATGGCCTAGTCTCAGATGGGTAAAGACGAAAATTAATATTTTTCTATTCTTGAGGTATCTTTACCTTAGTAGATGGTAAAAATTAGGATTTTTTTCATAGAATATATAAATTTTTAATTTTACTTAAGTATTTATCATTGGAATTAGAGAGATTACTTTTTATTCATTAAGAGAGAGTACAATGTATATTGATAAGTTCTCAAGATTACATTTGGAAAGATTGGTCAGGGCAGAAAATACTGGAAAATATCACTAAAAGAGAACACACCAAAACTGTAGTCAAAGGAAATGAAGTTGTAAACTCCTATTTGGTATTACCAAAGCCCTTTTGAAATTGTTGGCAATTTATTCCTTTTTAAAACTGTCTTCCTGGTTGGGCTGCCATGGCATTGCATTTTTCTGATTCTCTGGCTTTTCTTACTTTCCTCTTAGCTCCTTTTAGTTGCTCTACTATACAGCTGTTTCTTCCAAATATTTTAATAGCCATCATTGTTCTTCAGATTAGAATTCTCAACTTGGTACGAAGGAAAAGAAAAATAAATATGATACTTCTTCAGCAGGATTAAAAAGACTATTGTAAACCAATCCCTCTTTTTTTAAAAGATTGATTGATCGATTTATTTATTTATTTTTTTTTTTATTGGTGTTCAATTTACTAACATACAGAATAACACCCAGTGCCCGTCACCCATTCACTCCCACCCCCCGCCCTCCTCCCCTTCTACCACCCCTAGTTCGTTTCCCAGAGTTAGCAGTCTTTACGTTCTGTCTCCCTTTCTGATATTTCCCACACATTTCTTCTCCCTTCCCTTATTTTCCCTTTCACTATTATTTATATTCCCCAAATGAATGAGAACATATAATGTTTGTCCTTCTCCGACTGACTTACTTCACTCAGCATAATACCCTCCAGTTGTACTACAAAGCTGTGGTCATCAAGACAGTGTGGTACTGGCACAAAAACAGACACATAGATCAGTGGAACAGAATAGAGAATCCAGAAGTGGACCCTGAACTTTATGGGCAACTAATATTCGATAAAGGAGGAAAGACTATCCATTGGAAGAAAGACAGTCTCTTCAATAAATGGTGCTGGGAAAATTGGACATCCACATGCAGAAGAATGAAACTAGACCACTATCTTTCACCATACACCAAGATAAACTCAAAATGGATGAAAGATCTAAATGTGAGACAAGATTCCATCAAAATCCTAGAGAAGAACACAGGCAACACCCTTTTTGAACTCGGCCATAGTAACTTCTTGCAAGATACATCCACGAAGGCAAAAGAAACAAAAGCAAAAATGAACTATTGGGACTTCATCAAGATAAGAAGCTTTTGCACAGCAAAGGATACAGTCAACAAAACTCAAAGACAACCTACAGAATGGGAGAAGATATTTGCAAATGACATATCAGATAAAGGGCTAGTTTCCAAGATCTATAAAGAACTTATGAAACTCAACACCAAAGAAACAAACAATCCAATCATGAAATGGGCAAAAGACATGAAGAGAAATCTCACAGAGGAAGACATAGACATGGCCAACATGCATATGAGAAAATGCTCTGCATCACTTGCCATCAGGGAAATACAAATGAAAACTACAATGAGATACCACCTCACACCAGTGAGAATGGGGAAAATTAACAAGGCAGGAAACAACAAATGTTGGAGAGGATGCGGAGAAAAGGGAACCCTCTTCCACTGTTGGTGGGACTGTGAACTGGTGCAGCCACTCTGGAAAACTGTGTGGAGGTTCCTCAAACAGTTAAAGATCGATTGATTTAGAGAGCAGGAGCAAGGAGGGAGCAGAGGGAGAGAATCATTCAAGCAGACCCCCAGATCGGTGCAGAGCCCGACCCGGGGTCCATCCCAGGGCCTGTGAGATCACGCCCTGAGCTGAAACAAGAGTCAGATGGTTAATCAACTGAGCCACCCAGGCACCCCCTAAACTAATATCTTAATACTATGTTAAAAACTCAGAATACATTTTACTTACTCCCTTTGTTTATATTCAGCCAAGCCCCAAAAAGACTTACTTTGTCATGCTTTGCTCACATTTCTCCTTCATTTCAGTTCCAGCTACCATAATCCAGATTCTTATCACCTGACTCTTAATTATCATGATATTCTTCTAATTTCTTCTCCTCCCATGTACTGTCTATTCTGTTGCCAGATGGCTTTTCCTAAAATATGGTCCTTCATCTTAACTTTCCTGTTTACAATCCTCAAAGGTTCCACATTATTTACGGCATAATGCCTACTCCTGGTCCTGAAGGCTTTCTGCTTCCGGCTTCAATTTAACTTTCTGGATTTTTCTTCCACTCAGTTTTTTGATGCACTATCTCCCATCTGTGCTTTGTTTTGGCTCATTACCTACTGTGTGGAATGCCCTTTCTTTGTCCCTTTGTACCTTTAAATATTTAATACCAGATAAATCTCAATTAGGGAGAGGGAGTCTTCTTTATGAACAAATAACATTTATAAACATGTGTTTACATATACCATTAATTGCATATGGCATTAGGATATCAAATTCAATCCATAAATGCTGATTGTTTATGTACTGGGTACTGTGGACCATAAAAATATTAAGTTTATCCATAATCTTGGGAAATGTACAGTCTAGATCAGTGCTGTTTGGTCAAGTAGTCAATTGCCACTGAGGCTATTCAGCACTTCAAAAATGTGGCTAGTGTGACTGAGGAATTG
This sequence comes from Canis aureus, assembly GCF_053574225.1. Lineage (NCBI taxonomy): Eukaryota > Metazoa > Chordata > Mammalia > Carnivora > Canidae > Canis > Canis aureus. The sequence goes on along the minus strand of NC_135611.1, from coordinate 43,576,838 downwards.
AGTTCTGAAATTTATTTAATTTTGATTAATTTACATTTAAATTTAAAATCTGAAGCAGTGTAAAGGGTTTTTCCTGTAAAATATAAATGTATTATTTTGGTAGAGTTATCTTGTACTTTAATTGTTGCATCACAAAGATATTATTACTGCATTGCAGGATGTGTGCTAGATATTTTTCCTAGTATTACAAATAAATGCATCATCCCTCCAATAAGTATTAACAGATTGACTCAGTACAAATGTTTTCTATGCACTGAGGTAACATTGTAGTGTGTTTATTTGAGTTTTTAATACAGAGAGCACAAGTTACTGTGATACCTACTTAACTGTAACTAGGGATATAATGAGAATACTTACCACTATGATTAAATTATCTTGCTAGTTAAAAAATAAATGTGGCCATATTTTAAACATTTAAATGAATTAAATGTACAGAAATTTACATTACTGATGTAGAATCAAGACTGGAAGAAGCTAGCACTGTGCCTGGAACAGTGGGACAGAGATTGAAACTAGAGGGAAATATGTCTCAAATCTCCCAATGAATGGAAGTTACATTTTACCCCAGCAGAGCAAAAGGAGAAGCTGTTTGTTTTGTAATAGATTTTTTTTCTTTAAAGATTTTATGTATTTATTCATGGGAAATGGAGAGAAAGAGAGAGGCAGAGACATAGGAAGAAGGAGAAGCAGGCTCCATGCAGGGAGTCTGATGTGGGACTCCAACCCAGGACCCCGGGATCACGCCCTGAGCTGAAGGCAGACACTTAACCGCTGAGCCACCCAGGCATCCCTGTTGTGTAAAAGATTTTTAAAGAAGGGCTTCTGGATGGCTCAGTTGGCAAAGCATCTGCCTTCAGCTCAGGTCATGATGGGGGGGTCCTGGAATCAAGCCCTGCATCGGGATCCCGGCTCAGCGGAGAGTCGCTTCTCCCTCTCCCTCTTTCCTGCTAATGCTCTCTTCTCACTTTCTCATGCTCTCTCTCTCTCTTTCTCAAATTAATCAATTAATTAAAAAAGGTTTTTAAAGATAATAAAGTGGATAATATGAAGAGATATTTTCAGCAGATACATAGTTAATTTGATAATAACTCTTCTCAACAGTAAAAACTTAAAATAGAAGCAACAAAATTAGTCACCTAAAATCAGAATAATAGCCCAATCACAACAAAAAAAATATTAAAACTTTAACAGAATCTGAGCTGTAACTATGGCCTATTAAAGAAGCTGTTAAATGACTTGATTTTTGTTTACAAAGAGAAAAACTTTTGAATGGAAATATATAAAAGGGGGGATTGCCTGGGTGACTCAGTGGTTGCTCAGTGGTTGAGAGTCTGCCTTCAGCTTAGGGCGTGATCCTGGGGTACTGGGATCGAGTCCCACATCGGGCTCCCTGCATGGAGCCTGCTTCTCCCTCTGCCTGTGTCTCTGCCTCTCTCTGTGTCTCATGAATAAATAAATAAATAAATAAATAAATAAATAAATAAATAAATAAAATCTTTAATATATTTAAATATATATGTATATATACATATATACACATACACACATCCATAAAATGAGTTATTATTTCAGATGGATAGATTTTATTAGAAAGTCTTAAAAAGATATTTTATGAAAAATGAAATATTCACAATTAAGCCAGCAAACAGCCATAATACAAGAGCTTTCTAACAGCATCAGTGATAAATTGGACCTAAACAGGATGTCCTTTTCTTTCCCTTTAGTTGAGTGTTAGAATAAAAGAGTACAAATAGCACCATGGGTATCTTTTGCTAAGAACTTCCAAAGATACAAAGAAATGTCAATTCACAGCTGCATGGACTAGATACTTCTGAATCTTCTATATCTCCAAAGAATTTAAGCTAAATTAAAAAAAATAATTTCTATCATGATGACAGTGCTCTAGTATATTGGAATTTTACAAGAGATTTTATTTCCTTGTTCCCTGATTCCATTCAATAACTCTACAAAGTGTTTAATGAGCACACCTGCTCAGTGTATGTGGGGATAGACTATGAATCACTGCCAATTTGGGGAACTATTGAAGAAATGCAAGATGACAAAATCTAATATCTTAAGTTCTTCACCCATGATGAGTTGAGTCATGGTGGGGTTTTAAAAAGATTTATTGTACTGTTAATTCCAATTCAAGATTTTTTTGAAACTAAGAAATGCTTGCTAAGTATTTAATAAAAACAAAAAAATGGCAGTATGTTTTTTTTCTCTGATATTACACTCTAAATGGATAATATAAAATTGAATTTCCAAGGAAAGGAAAAACTTATTTGTGACTAGGTAGACATGTATGGTAACTTACGTCAAAATTAAAACTGTGCATAATACAAAACAACAATAAAGATTTTACACATTTTTATAAACCGTTGCAAAACATTTTAACTGTAATTGACAATGTTATATAAATTGACTACAGAAACACAAGAAAAATTGGAAGATTGCTTTGTTGATATTAACTTAGAGTTGATTTTTAATTTATGCAATAGTCCCAGCATTCAATGTTAGCAATACTGAATTGACATAAAAGTTAGTGAATGTACTTAATGAATAGGCTTTGCCTCAAAGTCAAACCAGTTTTTTAGAAAAAGATGAGCCAGTTTTGTTACCATAGATATGAATATTAAAGGAAAATAATTTTTTTGGTATTCCATTTAATATTTGGAAAACTTTTACATGTGTTTAGAACAACTCCAGCATGTGAATCTACTTCTTCAACTGTAAATGTTATGAAATCTAAATGCAGATTAACTATTTCTGATGAGAATTTTGCATCTGTATTAAGATGTCTTATAAGTGTAAAAATACATGTTGGATTTCAAAGACAAAATAGCCTATAAAATATCTCATCTAAATATTTTATATTGATCACATGTTGAGGTGATAATATTTTGGATATGTTGGTCCAAGTAAATATATTATTAAAATTAATTCCACTAGTTCCCTATTACTTTTTAATATGGCTACTAAAAGAATTTGAAGTTATTTAATTTCTACTGGTTAATACCGCTATAAACAACTCTATTGACATTGTATTACTATTAACCCCTTAGTATTAGTTAGCTTTTTAAGGTACCTCATTCATGTTCCCTACCAAATTACATTCTACTTGAGATTAGGGATTGGGCTTTTCTCTTTTCATTTATGCACCTTTTATGGAGAGTTTGCCCAGAGGACAGAAGGTACAATCAATATGTATTCCTGCACACAAAGCACTTACAGTCAAATGGGAAAACATCTATAAATAAGTAATTAAAATACAGAAACAGAAGAGTTAGAAGATATGGGTTCAAAGGACCCCTCTGGGGATGCCTGGGTGTCCCATTTGATCAAATTTCTTTTGGCTAAGGTCATGATCCCAGAATTTTCCTTAGGCTCCCTGCTCAGTGGAGAGTCTGCTTCTCCTTCTTCCTCTGCCCCTCCCCACACAGCTGACGACCTCAATCTTTCTCTCTCTGGTTTGCACTCTCTCTCAGACAAATAAAATCTTACAAAACAAAACAACCCTACAAAGGATCCCTGTGCTAGAGCAGAGGGAATGATTGAAATACCCACTACAGCACTCCAGCAAGTACAGAAAATCCTTAGTTAAATGGCTCTGAGACTAATAATATCACAAATGGAATTCAAACTTTTGAATGTAGAATGGAGTCAGAGCAGTGGGGAAAATGCTTTGGGAAAGAATACTCAGAATGGCAGATAGAGTAAGAACTGTGAGAGAAAAGGAATTAAATGATGTTCAGTGTGCTTGGAGGGAAGTCTGGTTTCACATGAAGTTCATGTTGAGAATGAAGGATGTGACACATAGACTCCTAAATTTGGTGTAGAATTTGGGAGTGGCCTAATATAGTAACATGAAAGCATGCATCTCTCATCATATCTGCCTTTTCAAAAAAGATATTCTTTACCTTGCTGTGGTATATAGCAAGGACCATCTCTTTGAGGAGAGGTTGTGAGAAAGCCTGTCTTAGAAGTGCAAAGTTTAGGACTCTCTTTACTTCTGCTTTGGCGCCCTCAAGTGGTCATTTGAAAACAGTTATTTAAGACCATATTATTCTTGTGATGACCATTGAGTATTCTAAAAAAAGACTATTAAATCTATGCAATACACTTTGCAACTATGCACCATTTTTCCATTAGTTTTTGCCAAATATTTCACTAATGTTGCACCTTTGAAGATCAAGCTTTTGGTAAATTAATCCAGAGAATGTGTCTTTTAAAATAAATGGAGGAAACTACTATTTTGTAAGTGGATTTTTAATTTTTTTTAATTTTAATTTTTTTGGGGGGGTATTGCAAGGCCTAGAAGCAGTGATAAAGTGCTGGCCTTGGGTGTGTTGAGATAAAGACAGAAGTGAATCATTAGTCTGTTGAAAATTCTCTACAGATGTTTCTGTGCCAAAAGAGGAAACTTAGAATTTTCCATTGTCAAGGAGCATCCCTAAAACCGCCAAGGTTGACTGTTTGGGTAAATGGCCATGTTCTATATCTTTATCTACATAATAATGTACTTCCTTAAACTTCTCATGAATTGTATAGATGAACATCATGCATCGTTGATAAAATCTGTCCAATAGCCAACCTTAGACACGGGCATATGTTTCTGAATGCATGATACTCCTTCTAGTTACATATACCTAACATCTTTTGTGACCAAAGGAAGATTTTCAGTTGTTAAATTTGCATAGTATATGGATCTATCCCAGTCATAAGAAATGAACTCAATACTCATTCTTTTCAGAGCAATTAGCTAGATTTCATGAGAAAACTTTATACTACATTTTTATTTCTGACAAAGTGTAAAATGATGCCACTTTGGTGTGATGACAACAATTTTACATGTATTATAAAACCTTTCTCTTGAAAGTTCAGAGCATTTCATAGTATATTACTTCATTTGTCTTGATACAATTCTTCTAAGGTGGTGTGATTGTAATTACATCTATAGGTTTTCAGATTTTTCAGTTTAGTAGAAGAGCTGCCAGGACTGGGAAATCTAGAGACCGTGGTAATTGATGTTTGGCAAAAGCAGAAAGAATTCTAAGTAACCAACTGGTAATTAACAGATGCAGAAGTCTAGCACATTAAGAATAAAAATCCTAGAACATTGACTATAAACCTAGGTAATATTTTATACATTGTCTAACATAATTCCAATTTTCTAAAACAACATTATGATATGAAAGTTCCTCTCATAAATTACAAAAGAGAAAGGATAACCAATGGTATAGTTGGGTTCTGTTGTACGAAAACTCTAATGAGCAATTTCCATTAGCATTTATGTATTTCTGTGATTGTGAAATTATGAGACTAATTATGAGACTTTAATTTGATCTGGGCTTAACAAAGCAACAATATTTCCCTGTTGAAACCCTTACACTTTATTGTACCTACTTGCCCTACATTTATTGGTAATGCAGACTTCATGTAAGCATATTGGATTTGGATGAAATTGTGGCATCAAATATCAAAAGAAATGTATATTTATTAAGTGTCTATCATGTATAACGACCAACTCAGATATAGTCTCTTGGAATAAAATAATTTGGGGGCTTATATTTGTGAATCTTCAAACAAGTAATATTGGTCTCTATGACTAACTTTGCCTCACTAGTAAAGCAGGTAGAAAAAGACTTGTTTTCTTTAACTTACAAAGTTTATGAGGAACGACTGAGATAATTCATTTAAAAGGCATTTTTTAAATTCTAAAATTCAAAATTTTAACTTTAATTCACTCCATTTATTGTATATTACTAGATCAAAAAACCAGTGAATTCAGAGATTTGTCTCTGTTTATATGTCTCCATGTAACAATAAACAACCAATCATTTCCAAGGTCTGTAGCATAAAAAGAAAAAATGATTAAGTTGATAATCTTTGGTTAGTTCACATAATTATTTAAGAAAATACTTTTTGTTTTACTATATTTTATACTCTTTGTGATGTGTGTGTCTTCTTTGTTTTTTGCATTTCCTTCAGTCTAACCAAATGCTTGGCACCAATTAAGTGCTCGCTATGTTATTTTAAGTTTGTTAATAAATTAATAGACTCTTAGCAGTAACCCAAAGTGTTCCAGTAAAGGCTAAAGTGACTGTAATAGCAATCAAAGTTATTAGTATTCATAATAACTGCAATAGTAATTTTGTAATAGTAATTATTTTCATAGTACGTCAAAGTTGGTTCAGTATTAATAATTAAATTACAAAATGTATTGGAATGCAGAATTAATTGGTGTGATAAGTATGTAAAGGAAGTTACCAAAAAGCCAAAGAAAGCTTAACAGCAGAATGACTGCCAATTTATGCACCAGGAGAATGATATCCTACCAAAAATAAAGCAATGCAGAGTTCCACCAAGATAAAACTAGATAGTAGAAACTAAGATAAATGCATTCCAGAGAAGTGAATTTATATACACACCTGGAAAGTAAAACATATTCCTCGACGGGCAAGCTAGTAATACATTGAAAATACACAGAGGCAGAATTTTGGAGAAAACTGTATATGAATTTTGCATAAAAAGTCCAGTAAAATGAGGAATGCCTGGGTGACTTGGTTGGTTAAGTGTCCAACTCTTGATTTCGACTTGGGTCATGATCTCAGGGTTGTGAGATTGAACCCTACATCCAGCTCTGTACTGGGTGTGGAGCCTGCTTAAGATTCTCTCTCCCACTGCCCCTCCTCTTCCATTTCTCTTTCTCTTACTTAAAAAAAAAAATCCCAGTAAAATGAAATTCTGAGATGTTCAAGAGATAGGACAATGGAAGCTCTGGGTGTTGTTCTAGGCTACTCAAACTTTATTCGTGAATCTGTTTATAGGAGGGTAGTGTTTCTGTAGGCTGTGAATGTATGAATAAGTTAGCAAACTAAATTTTGTAATAGATAAATCTTTTGAAATCAGAATTCTATATTTATTGTTCTTACATCTTAAATTTTAATTCTGAGGTTCATCTTTCTGAATAATTTGATTGCAAGTTCTCTGGAGTAAAATGATGGCTTTTCAAGTGGAAATATACTTCCATATAGAAAAACATAATTCCTATTGAATGTTTTACATAACTTCTGACTTTTATTTTTATTACATATATTATGTAGGAATAAGCCCAAATTCTCTAGCATGCCATTCAACACCCCCTACAACATATGGCAAGTATGTATTTCCAGTTCATTTCCAAATATTCACTCCTCCTTCCCCATATTTTTCTGTCATCCATAACTAGCTCACAAATTAATAACTTCAATCAAAGCTTTTGCCTCTTACCCAATAAAAATGAAAAAGCTCAAACAGTAAACAGGATCATACACACACCACATACTATGTGAATTCCTTGACATTTGACATTTTGATTTGTGGTTGCACCTGTGTTGGTTTCATTTTTCACATTCTGGTTTCATTTTGAGTTGTAACCAGCCATGTTCAGAAATAACCAAGTTGGAGTTAATGAGATATTAAGAGCTTCCCTTTGGGGAAATTCTTTTTTTAAAAAAATATTTTATTTATTTATTTGACAGAGAGAGAGAGAGCACAAGCAGGAGGAGAGGGAGAGGGAGAAGCAGGCTCCCTGATGCAGACTCAATCTCAGGTCCTGGGATCATGACCTGAGCTGAAAGTAGATGTTTAACTGACTGAAGCATCCAGATGCCCCGGGGAAATTCTTTATGGGACAAAAAAAAAAAAAAAAAAAAACAAAAACAAACAAAGTTGACAACTATGGATCAATTCCTCAGTAATAGGAAACCAGTGAGATGAGATGTTTTGTAAAGGAAAAGAGGGTTACATGCAAGAATCAGATGTACAGGGTTTGAGAGATCTTGTGGTGAGAGAAGTGATAGGAATTCAGCATTTACTGGACATGGCTATCAGATTTCTAAGTCTGAGTGATGGAGGAAGTTACTCCTATTAATTTAGATAAGAAAAAGAGGAAGAGAAGAATATTTGGTGGAAAGGATTACTTGATCTTCAGTCTGGACACCCAGGGGGGAAAATAGATAATTCTAGAAATTTGGAGATGGAGTTTGGGAAAGACAATGTAATTGTACATTCCTAAAACAAAATGGTTAACCTTCTAAAGAAGTAGGATTTAGTATCTAAAATCCAGAACAGGGATGCATGAGTGGCTCAGTGACTGAGCATCTGCCTTCCGGCTCAGGGCGTGATTCTGGGTTTTGGGATGGAGTCCAGCATCGGGCTCCCTGCAGGGATCCCCCTTCTCCCTCTGCCTATGTCTCTACCTCTCTCTCTTTCTCTGTCTCTCATGAATAAATAAATAAAATCTTGAAAAAAAAAGAAATCCAGAACACCGTAAAAACAACAACAAAACAAAAATGATTTCTGGAGGACTCCCATTATAAAATACCCCCATTAGTGTTAATAATTGAGAATGGAAGAAACCATATATCTTTTAAAAAATTATGGTTAATAACTTCAGCCTATTCCTACAAGATTTAAGAATGCAATATCATTAATTACCTCCAGATGTATAAAGACCAAAATTCACATGAAAAAATATTTTTTAAAAGATTTTATTTATTTATTCATGAGAGACACACAGAGAGAGAGAGGCAGAGACACAGGCAGAGAGAGGAGCAGGCTCCATGGAAGGAGCCTGATGTGGGACTCAATCCCGGGACTCCAGGATCACACCCTGGGCTGAAGGCAGACACTCAACTGCTGAGCCACCTAGGCTTCCCTCACCTGAAAAATATTAATTACTTAAGTGCCTTTTGCTCTTTTAAGCACTGGAGCTCTAGGGTGGGTGAGGGGGATTGAAAGAAGAAGCAACATGTTGTAGAAGTTAACAGTGTGGGCTTCAGTCTGGAATTACACTGGATTAGTTCTGAGGCTCTGCTTTGCCCTCTGGCTGAGCCCGAGTCTCCATTTTTTCATTTGCAAAGGAGATTGCTAATACTTCATAGAGGGTTAATTAATAAGGAGCAAATGTTGGAAAATGTCTAACATGATTGGTAAGAATGAAAATAAATGGTTCTGTTCTTAGACCGAGGATTTAGGATATCTGTCCATTTGAGAAGGTCTCAAAATATCTTTTCATCTTTCCAAGAGATAGTGACCTAACTTGGTCTCCTTTTACATATTGGCTCATATACTTTGCAGGGGCTCTTTCCATCCTTCTCTTCTGAATCATTCCTGTTTGCAGTATGAGATATTTTTCTTCTGCAAAAATAGTATCACACACACAAAAATAGTATCACATACTTAAGTTTTTAAACTGCCTCAAGACTTTTATCTAGACCATTTGGCTTTCATGTTTTAACAACACAAAATAATTTAACTGATGTAGTAAACCTGTAATGAGAATATTCAGAAATATTTTTATTTTTTTATTTTTGTTATTTTTTTAAGATTTTATTTATTTATTCATGATAGTCACAGAGAGAAAGCGAGAAAGAGAGAGAGAGAGGCGGAGACACAGGCAGAGCGAGAAGCAGGCTCCATGCACCGGGAGCCCAACGTGGGATTCGATCCCGGGTCTCCAGGATTGCGCTCAGGGCCAAAGGCAGGCGCCAAACCGCTGCGCCACCCAGGGATCCCCAGAAATTCTTTTTGAAACAGGTTTGTTGAGGAAGAGTTTACATACCATAAAATTCGCCCAGTATAACTGGGTAGCTTCATGATTTTAGTACATTTATAGTTGTATAAGCAGTACCACAATCGTGTTTTCAAACATTTCTGCCACCCCCAAAAGTCTGCTAATTGCTTTTGCAGTTAAAACCAGTTCCTACATCCAGCCTCTGCATCCACCAATCTGTCTTGTCTCTATCAATTTGCTTTTTAACATTTTACATAAACGAGATTATACAATATGCAATCTATTGCCCTGGCTTCATTTGCTGAGCATACGGTTTTGGGATTTACCCATGCTGTGACATGTATCAGTGTATATATATTTTTTGTTTATTCATAAACCAGTTGATGGACATGTAGATAATTTTCACTCTGGGGCTAGATGAACAATGCTTCTATGAACATTGTTATGCATGTCTTTGTGTAAATATATATTTTCATATCCTTGATAGATTCTTGGAAGTGAAATTGCTGGGTCAGATGTTTAACTTGATAAAATCTGCCAAGTTATTTTCCAAAGTAGCTATGTTCAATTCCTGTCAGTAATGTAATAGGACTCAGTTTCCCATATCCTCACCAAAACATGGTATTTTGTATCTTTTTAATTATAGCCATTCTAAAAGATGAGAATTCATTAGTGATTTTTGTACATTTCATTGTGATTTGATTTTGCATTTTCCTAATTACTACTGAGGTCCGACGTCTTATGTTCTTATGTGGTTATTAGCAATTTGCATATCTTCTTTTTCTTTTCTTTTTGTGGAGACAGTCTATTTAAATCTTTGATCATGTTTTATTTGAGCTCTTTGTCTTATAATTGAGTGGTAAGCAAACACATTTTTAAATAGTAAACTCTAAAATTACTTGCATTCTACTGAGCCACCACTCAAGGAGAATAATAAAAACATTGTTATGTGGAGAATTTTAGCAAAATTAAATTAGAAAATATTTGTATTTCTCAGGTACAGGATACACGGGGGAATTCTATTGAGAGCTGTTTGAAGGATTGAACCTCACCATCCTTATGGTGGGGCTTCCTTCTGCTGTTTTGCAAGCTGGTTGATGTATCTCTAGGCATCTCATCCATATTCCAGACAGAAATAAAGGAGAATAGTAAAATGCCCTTTATTTGCTTTTATTTGGATGCACTACTTAATACATTTCTGCTTATATCTTATGGTCCAGGATTGGGTCAAATAACCATCTCAAACAACTACAGGACTGAGATGGGGTGGGGAGTGATATCTAAAAGATATTAATCACAGAATAGTTTGTAATAGAAAAATTAATCAACATTAGTTAGGAAATGGAATTAGCTAATTATTCAGTACCCATCACATAGAATTTTATGCTATTAAAATTATATCTAAAAGATGATTTAATGATATGAAAAATATTTTAAGTGAATATATAATATACTAAATAACATATAAAATGACCATGTATTTGTCTTAAAAAATCCTACTTTTTAAGGCTTAAAAGCAAATGTATCAAAATTTCAATAGTATTTATGAGTTCATAGGGAAATTAAGTAGAATGGTAATTTCCCTCCAAATTTTGTTAATTTTCAATTTTTCTCTGAATTTGCAATACTTATATTTGTCAGAAAAAATATTGCAATATATCAACCAAGTAAATTTAAAGAAGTAACAAGCCTAACATTGACAGAGTAAAGTTTTTCCTATGGTGCCATATAATAGGTATTAAAAGAAACAAGGTGGGAAAAAGCTTCAAATTTGTGTCTTGCCCAGGAAGTTGGCATACTTGAGTGGACATGCTGTGGTTAGTAATTAAACATATGAAGACATGGGGAATCTACATAAGAGGAAGGAAAACCAGGTACCAGGAACTAAAATTAAAAACAAAAAAGAAAATGAAACAAAAGCCATGTTTGGCTATCTTTACTGCTTTGATGGGTTATTCTTGTCTCTTAGACAACCTCATTCATGAAGTCATTACTCCTGTTATTAGTTTCTTAGATTTTAATTCCTTCCAAAAGGTCATATATTCACAGGGAATAACTAGTCAATGAAAGAATATATATTCAATTTGGCTCCAATTTCTACTGACACCCATCATTAAAGGGCTTTAAGACATAGGAAGGGTCTGCTTTGCAGAAGACATAAAAGTTTGGGATGAGAATCACCTAGGCAGGATATAGTGGGTCTGGTAGTAGAGAATGCCAGAAAAGTGTAAGGTCATCTAAGAAGTTTGAATTACTTATTTAGGCTTCTGTCAATTAGACACCTGTTCACCTTTCTACTATAGCAAATAGCTTAGTATCCTGCACATATTAAGTACTACAAATGTTTATTGAGTGAGTCAACAAATGAATTAACTAGCATGACAATTCCCCTCTAGGAGACAAGAGACATCTGCTTAGGTACAGGACATCAAACTGAGGGATCAGCTATGAAGCACAAGGTCAGGTCTGAAGTAGCAGTTAGTGTGCTCTGATGCCAGGTCACCCATCACAGCTCCTGAGATGTTTCCCCATCCTCCATCTTTTTTCCCTGCCCAGGACAGGTCTTGGATCTAAAAAGAAGAGTAGGTTTGAGCATTCATGAGCATTAGCTGGTGCATAGTGAGCATTAAAAATTAGAATTGGACAGATTCGGGTATTTGTCTTCAACTTGCTTTGAAGTAAATACATATTTATGATAAATTTAATACTATTTCAACTCCTGGAACAAGGTTTTTCTCTTAATGTTCTTTTAAGTTATGTTGCCTGGTGTATAGGCTTTGTTATATGTACTTACTGGGATGAATTATATGCTTCAATATATGAAGACACAAGTAACTTTTTTCAAGAAAAAGGAATGGCAAGAAATTGTAATGGCAAAGGGCTACTGGATGTTTTTTAATATATTTTTCCAAAGAGATTTGCTAAAAGATCAAAGAAAACATAAATCCTTGAGAACAAGAACAGTTAATCTTCCCTGAAGGCCACACTCTACATACTAACTCTTTAGGCCAGACCCTACACTCTAAACAATTTTTGCTCTCCTTTCTAAGGCAACCTTTTAAGACATAAGTACTCATACTTTTACTTACAAGTCAGAAGCATCTGGGCATAAGCCTTTCAACTACATTCCTTATTTTATGGCCACAAAACTTAATTTGTAGGCAGATGTCATTACAGGGGATGGTGAGGCAGATTTTACCTAGAACCTAGTTGCCATTTACTCCACCCACTCAATTATACAGACTCAACTAGCTATTGAATTAAGCCAGTCGGAGAAGGACAAACATTATATGTTCTCATTCATTTGGGGAATATAAATAATGGTGAAAAGGAATAGAAGGGAAGGGGGAAGAAATGTGTGAGAAATATCAGAAAGGGAGACAGAACGTAAAGACTGCTAACTCTGGGAAACGAACTAGGGGTGTTGGAAGGGGAGGAGGGCGGGGGGTGGGAGTGAATGTGTGACGGGCACTGGGGGTTATTCTGTATGTTAGTAAATTGAACACCAATAAAAAAAAAATAAAAAAAAAAGCCTATTTTGTCTGTTAGAACAAACTTAAGAGAAATCTAATTTATCTCATAAACTTTACTTGACTCCAAACTTCTTATTTTATTTTAAATGAATTTTATCTTTAGATAGACTTTCACGAATCTATGCCTTAATAAGGGGTTCAATAACTATTTCATTTGTATATTACATAAAAATGTCTTGGAATCTATTTTTTAAAGAATTTTAAAATTTAAATCTTATTCATGCCCTTCTTTCTCCATACATTTAAAATTTTGTGGTGAATAATCCCTTTGATTCTCATCAATTTTCTTTTTTTCTTAGTTATATTTACTAGCTTCAGGCTGCTTTTCTCTCTCTTGATAGAGAGATAAACAGATATAAATATAGATATAGATATACAGACATGTAGATAGATCAGTTTTATGAAATTGAAAGGTATTTAACTATAGATATGCATCAGTCAACTTATACAGATACCCACTTCTCATTCTAACTATAATCGGTACCAGGTAGAAAATAATAGTAAACAGAGCACTAGGCCCAGATGGGAGGATAGAAATTCCCATGGCATTTTACTTGGTTGCCACAGAAAAAAGCTAATTGTAAGCCGAATGGAATAAAAATTAAAATGGGAATTAGTAGAGAAGAAGATGTAAAGGTGGTAAGGGGCAGCCAGAGAGCTAGGAAGACAAGCCATGGAGCCAACGTTCCAGTATTTTGAAGGATGCTGAGGAAGACGAATGATCACTGGCCAGGTTCAGGCTCTTGGACCTACTAGGAAGTTTTTGGCTGCCTTTGAGTTCAATTTAAATTGAGTGAAGACAGCAAATGCTGTCTAAAAGAATAGTTGGGGTGAACAGAAAATGAGATTAGGTATGTGTCAAGAGTGAGAAAAGACTTAGAGCAATGGTCTGAGGCGAAAGCAAAGTCAAAGGGTTTTTGAGTTGGTTTTTTTAATTGATGAGAAGATACCTAAGATTATTAGGCAAAGGTCAGGTATTGTAGAGACTGTGTGATCAAAGAGTAGAAAGAAGATTAAGACCAAGAGAAGGAGAAATTTAGGGACTATGGAATCAGAGTGAAAGTGTACACTTGAAGAGCGAAGAACCATCCTTGTCAGGGAGGCAGGAAGAAGCAATGAGGGAGAAAACATGCCTGGTTTAAAAGGAATGTGTGAAATAAAAGGATTGTGTAAAGTTTAAATGGTCAAATATTAGTTATTAAAATAGTATTCTCACTGAAGTGTTGATGGGAATGGAAAATGTTTTGGTAGAAAAAGGAACAAAATAGCACAACAGAATATGGTTCATATCAATTTGATAGAAAGAAAGAAATACAGAAAGAGAGAGAAGGAGGCATAGAAGGAAGGAAAAAGGGAAGGAGAGAGGAGCAGGAGAAAGGGAGGGAGGATTGAAGGTTGGAAGAGAGCTTGCACTTCATAGAGGAAAGGCTGTAAGAAGACAATGGGTGACAGTCCAAGTATCTCAGTTACCAGGGCCGCTGTGAACACACTTGATTTAGAAGTGACAATGACCGGGAGCACTTGGTGGCTCAGTTGGTTAAGTGTCTGACTCTTAATTTCAGCTCAGGTCATGATCTCAGGGTCTTGAGATCAGCCCTGCGTTGGGCTCTGTGCTGGTCATGGAGCCTACTTAAGATTCTTTCTCTGCCCCCCACACCTACCTTTCTTTTCTTTTCTTTTCTTTTCTTTTTTCTTTTCTTTTCTTTTCTTTTCTTTTCTTTTCTTTTCTTTTCTTTTCTTTTCTTTTCTTTTTTTCTTTTCTTTTCTTTTTTTCTTTTCTTTTCTTTTTTCTTTCTTTTCTTTTCTTTCTTTTCTTTCTTTCTTTCTTTCTTTCTTTCTTTCTTTCTTTCTTTCTTTCTCTCTTTCTTTTCTCTCTCTCTCTCTTTCTTCTTTCTCTTTATTAATGTTAGGCTTGGGTCAGTGGAGCTGGTGTACTTGGGGACAACCTTGGTGTCCTCAGACACAGCATGCTTAGCCAGCTCCGCAGGCAGCAGCAGACACATAGCCCTCTGGACTTCCCAGATGTCAGTGTGGTTGGGCCTGAGTACTGGGCCAATCGGCAGTCTTGCCAGCCATATGCTCAATAGGAAAGAGTCACAGAGGCAAAATTCAGAGAGGAATGAATTTTCAAAGGGGTTGAAAAATCCCAACGTGGAAAGAACAGGCAACTCTATAAACCTCACATCGCACAGGAATCCGAGATTTATAAAAAACAACTGGATGATTTTATTTCCACTTAGATACAGTGGAATTTGATGAACTCCAAGAAGATATGTAGTCTTCAAATTCCCTCCTTTGTTACTGCCCAAATATTTGGAATTTCAACATTTATAACAGATTTATCTTGTTCAAATATTTTCCATTAAAATTAGCAGAACTTCTAGGTAACATTGGTGGATCAAATGGACAGATATATTTATAAGGGCTTTCACCCACAGAAACAAAAAGACCAGAAGAGGAGGTAAAAGCAACAAGATTTTAGAAGCTGGAAAGTAATCAACTCCAAAAGCCTCAGAAAGCTTCAAGCTAACCTTGTAGTGGCTAGAGCCCAGAAGCAAGTTAATTTGTGCTGCAAACATCTCAGAAAGTACAGGAATTGGAAATATCTGGTCATTCTACAACTGAGGTTCATGTGAGGCTGGAACCTGAGGATTAAAATGGTCTACATAAGAAATATTGAAATTTCTGTCTCTGAGAGTCTAAGCTATGTATAAGAAAGATTTAGGAATAAAGATGAGTCACCTAAGGAAGTTTCTGCATACTGGAGTTCGAAATAAGTTTTGACTTCTGACAAGATTCAGAAAAACTGTTGCTTCATATATTTGCAAGTTTGCATGGATACCAATTACACATGCAAATCCAGCACTTTCCCCACCCTTCCTCAAATGAAGGTTTATATATTGGCAATCTTTCATTATAAAATAGGAGCTAAAGTTTTTAGCTTGAGTCATCCCTCGAAATAGGCAGCTGCTCCCTTCTACCAGCTGATATTTCATATTAAATTGTCCCCCAGATATTTCATCAAAATGGCTTGCAGCATACACCCTACATTTATTTACCTCATGTCCCTTTTGTGGCTCATTGTCAATCTGCACAATGGGGAAGTCTGGGCGGCAGCTGCAAATTTTCTGGTTTTCAATACACACAGCATATTTGTCAGCAATTACGTCTCAGGCTCTCTATCTGCACTTGTATTCTCAGTACAGAGTAGCGATGGCAAATTAATTATTACAATGATCTGGACTGTGCACTCTCTTCCCTATAATGCACACTGAAGCCCTTCCAGCTCATGGATAATTCTAGCCACCAAGAAGCAGTGATGAAGAAACTACAGCTTCTATGTTTTAAAATTCTTTGTGGCTCCTAAAACTTTTTCCTAAAGATAGAATAATTTTATCTTTAATTCCTAGATAGGTTTGCTACACGTACTTATTGCCCTTGAACAGTGCTTTTCAAATTTTTCTTTTTTTAATATTTTATTTATTTATTCATGAGAGACACAGAGAGAGAGAGAGAGAGAGAGAGGCAGAGACACAGGCAGAGGGAGAAGCAGGCCCCATGCAGGGAGCTCGATGTGGGACTCGATTCAGGGTCTCCAGGATCAGGCCCCGGGCCGAAGGCAGGCACCAAACCACTGAGCCACCCAGGGATCCCTCAAATTTTTCAATAGTATACTTTTAATAGTAGAAGAAACTCATTCTTGGAAGGCTGGGGACACAGAGTAAGATCTGCAGAAGGGTGGAAAAAGGTTTGTTGATCTCACATTGTAATTCAAAGATATACTAGTTTAATGTTCCAATAAAAAGATAATTTTTATATATCACTGTAACACGGGGGAAATCATATTGCAAAAGCTTGTGTGAAGTTTATGCTCTGAGTTTGAGGATACCTTGGCATATCTTCTCATTCCTGGGCTCTGTGCATTCCAGATTTGCAAAGCAAGAAAGATTCCTCACAGGAAGCCATGATGTCACTTGCTTCTAAACCCATTCAAGTGTATTTCTTTTTACTTTTACCCCTTGAGAAGTTAGTTTTTTTTTTTCTAAATGTTGTAGATATTGAAGACTTCTTATAAATTCTTCTTGATAACTAAGTTTTATACTCCAATGAACTTATAAATTTCAGAATTCCAAAGAGACTATTTTAAGTATGTAAAAAGCTATTTACCATAGTTCTTAGGTATGTAGGCTTGAAAGTCAGATGATTTGGGTTTGAAACCATCTGGCACCTTTATTTTTTCTGACAAGTGAATTTGACTTTCTTAACTGTTCTATCCCTTAATTTTCTCACCTATAAAATAGAGGTAAATGTAATACCTACCTTTTAGGGTTATTGTAAAAATTACATGAAATACTCTAAGTGAAATACTTAGAATCGTACCTGGAAATAGCACAAATGACTACTGTTATTAGCTGTCTTTCTTGGATAAGAAAATTGAGTCCAGAAGGAGAGAAGTTCGAACTGCAACAAAGCTTTTAGTAATTTCCAAAATTACAACCATACATATCTAGAATTCTCCCATTAAGAAATAGTGACTATTAAAAAAAAAAAAAAGAAATAGTGACTATTTCTCTTCAAATGGCCACCAATTCTGAAAATGTTGGCATATCTTTCTATGCAGCCATTCCCAACAAAAAGCCAAAATAATAGGCCATTTTGGATTTTCTTGACTGTGAACTCTGAGAGAGAATATAACATATGTAATGCATATATTTATTCATTCATTTGTTCCTTCACTCATTCCAGGCCTATGCACCGAATACCTGCAGTGGGTTCACATAAATTACATGAAGCCAAAAGTTCACATTTAAGTCCATTTTACTACAAGCAACTTGGTAATCCCTAAACTGGGGTTGGGGTTTCTGTTTCAGCATTTGAGTACATTTATAAGAACTAGTGGTTCAAATCACAACACTATCCTGAATGGTTTGAGCCCCGCTTTGCAAGCTTGGCTGGACCTTTTCTACTGCTGGAAAACTTTTCTCCAGGAGTCTGTTGCATTATATAAAGCATGTTCTCTAAACTTGCCTTATTTTTTTTTTTTTCAAACCCGTCAATTCTACCACTATGGCCTCTTTTTGACAGTGGCCTATAAGGATGTTAACAAATTCATTATTTACAAGTAATGGCTCTTACCTGTCCTTCTCAAAACTGGATGTCCATGAACACATCTTTTCTTCCTTCTCTCAGAGAATACCCACCTCTTTGCAAAGGCTAATCCTTTCTCCTGTTTCTGATCCTGTTCAAGTCCTGGGTTTTATCAATATCTTGTTTTCTCCTTCTCATCTGGCTCTTCTCCTGGTGCTTTATCAATTCCTGTTGTTCTGTTCCTCTCACCTGGTTCCTCATTATTAGTGTGTCAGCAGGAGTTCCTGCTTCCAACATAATCATGTGTTTTCCACCAAAAGATCTAACATCTGCAAGTAAAAAAAATTAGAATCATTTTCAAAACAGTTAGCTCAGAATTTCACTACACATTACAAATAACTAATGTAACCCATTTACTCAAGTTAGATTTAGTTGTGTATAGATTTAGTACATTATGAGGAAATAAAATATTTGGGCTGTAAAATAATCTCAAAGAATCACACAGTATTTTAAGAAAGGTAGACATGGAAAATCAGGACAAGCTTATAAAGATGTTTTCACAGTGTATTTACTGTGTACTTTTCTGGGACTTGCATGTGCTGGATATATATGTAAAGAAATAATCTCTATCCTTTAAGAGTTTACCCTCAGAAGATGTTATCTGCTCCTCAACCGGCATTATAAACCTATGTTATAATCTTCCTATACTTTAGGCGGGAAAAGAACAGGTATTAGATTCTCCCAACACTTTAGGCCAGAAAAAAAAAAAAAACTGATATAGAGATGCTGAAGTTACCTGCTTTTAAATATTTATGTAATGAAATCTCGAGGGGATGCTAGATGACTCATTAAGATTTATTTGTTTCGCTCAAATTGTGATGATTTGATTTCTGCATCTCTGAACAGCAACTACAGATCCATATTTCTCTGTTTCTATTTCATTACTCACTGATAATTTTATTTTATGCTGCTTTGGAATTCATCTCATAAAATGCTATATGTCCTCACATTGTGTTGTGTTCCTGTTGCCTGATCCTTCATGACATAGAAAAATAAAGGTTCGTAGGAAGAAATAATCTGCTCTTTCTTTGGAACCATTTAAAATCAACTGACATTTGAGAATGAAGTAAAGAGAAAAGATGATCATGTTTTAATAAACTGTATCTAGAAATATTTGCTCTTAATTTACAAAATCAGAATACAAAGGTAAATAAAATAATTATTGCTTTCTAAAATGTTTCCTTACAATAAAGAAATTTGAAATTTAGCTAAAAGGAAATTTTATATTTAAAAAACTTTTTTGGGGGGTGCCTGAGTGGTTCAGTTGGTTGGGAGTCTGACTCTTGGTTTTGGCTCAGGTCATGATCTCAGGGTTGTGAGGGTTCCATGCTCAGTGGGGAGTCTGCTTGAGATTCTGTCTCTCTCTCCCTCTGTCCAAACTACTCTCTTTAAAATAAATAAATCTTTTAAAAAACTTTTTAATATATATATTAATATATATTTTAAATACTATTTAATATATATTATTAAAAAGTATATTTATATATATTTATAAAATATATAAATTTATAAAATATATATTTAAAATCTAACAACTTTTTATCCATACCCAGACATGAAAGGTTGCCAAAGCTGATCTGGCTCTGGGTCTGGGAAGCAAGGAGCACCCAAAATACCATTAAAGATCTCTCCTGTTGATAGTCAAGGCACTAGAAACAGTAGGTCTGCATCTAGACTGCCTTCTCTAACATATCCATGCACTCCTTGATTCACTGCAGATTGGCTTCTGACCAAAAACATTTACAGAAGCTTTTCTCTAAGACGAAGAATTGTTTCCATGTCACCAAATCCAATGAGTACTGTTTTGTTGTAATTTTATTTAACTTTCAGCATTGACACCCTAATCTGCCTCTGTCCTTTGTGACTCTCTCAGCTTCTGAGATTCCATTCTCCTCGTTTTCCTCTTTTGCTGCTGTTCTTGCTGCTGCTGTGGCTCCTTCTCGGTCACCTCCCTGGCTCCTTTCTTTGACATGGTACTCAGAATGTCTGAACTCTGGAACAAACATTCCTAGATATGACTTAGGATTCCAGTTGGGGATAAAGGAATGAACAAGTAAACAAATGAATAATCATCCTTTTTATGGCTTTGATTTCAGAGTGCCAGGGAAGGCCCTCTATACCTACAAAATGACTCTCTCCTACCTACTAAATGGGCCTCCCACGTGGAGCTTAATCCCAGGACCCTGAGATTATAACCTAAATGGAAGGCAGACTCTTAATTGACTGAGCCACCCAGGTGCCCCCATTGGTTTTATCTTATACTCCTCTCATTCCCAAAACTGCCTTCATGAGAATTCTCTGCTTTATCCTTGGTTTCTTTGATGAGAAATATTCCTGACCTTTTTTTTTTTTTTTTATGCCCATGCACATCAACTCTGATGGAGTAGAATAAAGAATGAGGATGAGACATTCAAACAGCTGCAAAGGAAGGAAAGCCCAAATGATATGCATTGTGCCAGAAATATAGAATTTACTAAGTGCAGAGAAAGTAGGGTTATAAGTGATGATGTTGCTGAAATATGATAAAGGTCAGGGCCCAGAGTGAGATTCAAGTTTATATTTGGATCCTTCTTTTCTGTTTTCCTATGGAGGAGTCCTACTCTTATCTCTTGAATTTTGAAAGATTGAAAGGGAAATCTTATAAATTATGAAGTGTAGGGTCAGCCAAAAGTTTGGAAAAGAATTTGCCAAGTGGGAAGGAAGTCATGTAGAACAGAAAGAGATGGAGCACTGAAGAGAAATGCTCCCTGCCTTAGAATTTAGCTAAAGGTCAGCTCTACTTTAAAGACTTTCTGTAATCTCTCTAATACATGTATACACATGTTTCTGTATTAAATTATTTTTAGAAGTGAAGCAAATCTTCCCTCTTTCAGATGGATGTTATCACATGCAAACTACTATTAAGAGGGATATTTGGTGCCCAATTTGTAGGCTTAAAGCTTCCATGGAACTCTTAAATAATTTCTTGACTAATTATATAGTTATGATTCTGTCCTCACCAAATATGGGAATCCCTTCAGGGTACCTAATACAATTATAAAAGGTACCTATTAATAAATGACTAACATAAGATGATAATACAATTTTTAATGAGGAAATAAGCCATGTAGAAACTTTATCATTAGAAAGGATACCTACTTAAAATCAATATTTAGTCAGACTAAGAAAATATAGCCTAATGACCATGATAGGGCAAAAAAATATGTGACTAATTTTTCCTTGGAATAATTCAAGTTAAAAAAAAGTTGCTAAACATGTAAGGCATGCAAAACAATGTACAGACAATAGAATTTATACCCATGATTTAACAAACTTAAGAAATAAAATCTTCTATCAATATTTCTGAAGTTAGCAATGTGCCTTTTTAAATAATACATCACTCTGTATTGTTACAGAGTTACATACCCAGATGTAACCACTGTTCTGAATTTGCTTTTCATTCCTTTGCATTTAATATTTATATATGTATCCATAGTGATATATGGTATTATTTCCCTATTTATAAACTGTATATAAATGTTTTATTCTGTATGTATTTTTGGACACTATCTTCTCACTCAACATTTTGTTGGAGATATTGATGCATGTAGACACATGTAGCTCTAGTTCATTTATGTTCCCTACTGTATGTATATATGCATTTATTCATTCATCAACAATTCATTGAGTGCTTACAATGCACTGTTTTAGGTGTTGAGGATATAGTACCTAGTTTGTATAAACCTTACATTCTATTTGGAAGAGTCAGTAGTAGACTGAACAGAATAAATAAGAAAATATACCTGCTATCTTAGTCAGAGGTGGCAATATAAAGAAAAATAAACCAGAGAGGGGTAAGAAATGCAGGGAAATGGACTGCAATTTTAAATAGGAAGAAAAGGTGTTTCACTTAGTTGGGAACTGTTGAGTAAAGACCTGGAGGAGATGAGGAAGCAAGTCATGGACATCTTTGTAGGAAGAATGTTATAGGCAGAAGCAGGAGAAAGCATAAAGTCCTGGTGTAGGAGCATAGCAGGTGGTTCAAATAACGCTAAAAATGCTAGGAGGCTGGATGAATATTGGGACAATAATTTGTAACTAGTTTATTTATTTCTCCTTTAATTTTTATTATTTCCTTCCTCTGCTTGCTCTTTATTTAGTTTCTTAATATGGAAGTTTAGGTTATCAATTTACTTCTGTAAATTTCCCTCCAGCACTGCATTTATTACATCCCATAAGTTTTGGTATGTTGTTTTCTTGTTTTCATTCAACTCAAAGTATTTAATAATTTATCTTCTGTTTTACCCATTGTTGTTCAGGAACCTATTAATTACTGATTTCTTTGTAATTGAACTTCCTTATGAACAGAAAATACATTTTGTTTGATTTCAATCTCTATAGATTCACTGAAACTTTTTAAATGGTCTGCCATATAGCCTATCCTGGAGGATATCTCATGGGTTTTTAAGAAGAATGTGCATTCTGCTATAGTTGAGTGGAATATTCTGTGCATATCTGTTAGGTCTCCTTGTTGTTGTTTTTAATTTTATCTATCTATCTATAAATATTTATTTATTTATTTATTTATTTATTTATTTATTTATTTGAGAGAGAGAACACAAGATGGGTAAGGCGTAGAGGGAGAGAGAGAAGCAGACTCCCTGCTGAGCAGGGAGTGCTGAGGGGCTTGATCCAAGGACCCAGGATCATGACCTAAGCTGAAGGCAGATGTTTAACTGACTGAACCACTCAGGCACCCTGGTGTTCTTGGTTTATAGTATCATTCAAATCCTCTATTTTGTGGTGATCTCCTATCTAGATGTTTCGCTCATTATTGAAAATAGGATATTGACGTTTGCAACTATTTTGTTGTGTTGTTATTTAATTTAATTACTGATATGAGAACTTAGTATTTTTCTAGTTTCTACATTTCTTAATTGGTAGCCTATTACTATTGAAAGAAATTGCCACAAACTTTGGTGGCTTAAAATAACACAAATTTATTAACCTACAGTCTATGGATCAGTAATATGAAATGAGTCTTGCAGAGCTAAAACTCAGCCCTTTGTCAGGGATGAATTCTATTTGGAGGCTATCTAGAATAATCCATTCCTTGCCTTTTCCTTCTTCTATAGGCTGTTCATATTTTTTGGCTCATGGCTTCTGTCTTCAAAGCCAGCAATGGCCATCAGAGTCCTTTTCACATTGAATCCCTCTGTCTTCTGCTACTGTCATCATGTATGCTTTCCTGATTCTTCTGCCTCTTTCTCCCACCTTTTAATGATTCTTGTGATTGTATTTGGTCCACTGGATAGGATGATTTTCTTATTTAAAGGCCAGCTGATTATTGACCTTAATTCCACTTGCAATCATAATTTCTCCATCCCTTATGTTACATAACATATTCAAAGACTATGGGCATTAGGAGGACATTGTTTTGCCTACCTCAGTATCTAAAATTTTTTCTTCCTCTATTCCTTCATTATCTTATCTTTTGTGTTTAGTAGATTAGATATCTTTTAATATGCCATTTTAATTTTCTTATAGTTCTTTTTATTGTATTTTAAAGTTTCTTTTCTTAGTGTTTGCCCTGGAGTGTTTGCAATGAACATTTTGATTTATAGCAGTCTGGTTCAGATTAATACCAAATAAATTTCCATTTTGTATATACAAACTCTGCTCCTATATAACATAGTTCTCTTCTGCTTTCTTCATGCTATTATTGTCATAAAAATTATATCTTATACATTATAAGCACATCAACGTAATCTTAGAATTATTGCTTTATGCAATTGTCTTTTAAATCAGTTGGACAAGAAAAGAGATATAAACATGCATGCTTACTGTCATTTATATTTTCCTGTATAGTTACTTTTACCTTTCTTACATTATGTGGGTTTGATTTATTGTCCTTTCATTTTAGCTTCCATGATTCCTTCTAGTATTTCCCATAGGGCAGCTCTGCTAGCAACAAATTCCCCATTTTGGTTTGTCTGTGTATGCCTAATTTTTCTCTTTCAGTATGTAAGGTTTGCTAGATGTAGAATTCTTGGGTGGCGGCCTATTTCATTCAGACTTTTGAATATGTTAGTTCACTGCCTTATAGATTCCCTGTTTTCTGCTAGAAAATCAGCTGTTAATCTTACTGAGGATCTCTTGTATGTAACAAACTGCTTTTCTCTAGCTGCTTTCAATATTCTCTTTTTGTCTTTGACAGTTTGATTATAATGTGTTTAGATGTTTAACTCTGAGTTTATCTTACTTGGAATTTGTTAAGCTTTTCACATGTGTAGATTAATTTTTTTCATTGCATTTGGCAAGCTTTTCACCATTTTATCTTCAAATATACTTTGTGCCCCTTCTTCCCCTCCTTTTGGTATTCCCCTGATGTGCTATGTTGGTCTACTTGATGTGCTACAGGTCTCTAAGGCTTTGTTCATTTTTTCCTCCTTCTTTTTCCTTATATTACTCAGACTGAATAATTTTGATTGACCTATGTTCAAGTTGGCTGATTTCTTGTGCCAGCTCAAATCAGTTGTTAAGAGCCTCTAGTGAATTTCTTATTTCTGTTATACTTTTCAATTCCAAAATTTCTACTTGGTTCCTTTTAACAGTTTCTGTCTCTTTATTGATATTCTCTAGTGAGACATTAATTTCATACTTCCTCTAGTTATTTAGTGATGGTTTACTTTACTTCTTCAAACATATTTATAAGAGCTAATTTTAAAATTTCACCTAATAAATCCATTGTCTGGTCTTCCTTAAGGGCAGTTTCTAAATGACAGCTTTTTTCCTTGTGTAGGAGTCATATTTTCCTGTTTTTTTTTTTGGCATGTCTCATGATTTTTTTTTTTGGCAAAAACTGGTCTTTTAAATAATATAATGTGGCAACTCTGAAAATCATATTTCTTCCCTTCCCAAGGTTTGTTGTTGATGTCTATGTAGTGACTTTTCTAACAAATTCTGTATACATTTTTTGTTATTTGCAGCCACTGAAACCTCTCCTCAGTTAACACAGTGGTCAGTTAATTATACAAGCATTTCTTCAACTGCCTGGAACCAGTAACACTCCCAGCATTTAGAGGGGTTCTGCATGTCTGTGTTGGGGCATGCATGTCTTTATTCCACTGACAAGCAGCTTACCCTCTGCCTCAGCCTTCAAGTCCTGCTTGTGCAGAGCCTCAAAGAAATTAGGTCTTTTTCTGAGTCTGTGCACATCCCTGCACATGCATGTGACCAATAAACACCCAAAAATATTTAGAGATTTTCAAAACTCTCTATAAATATTTCATTTCAACTTTTCCTTTTAAGTTTTTTGGCTTTTTGTCTGAACTTTTGTGACCACTCCAGACTGCTGTGATATGAAACAATTGCTACTGATTGTTTTGGAAAATGTTCAAAGTGGGAAAGGCTGTCCACACTAGCTGATGTCTGACTCTGAATCAGGCCAAATAAAGGCAAGCTGTACCAGTGGGTGTTTCTTAGAAACTACCAGACAGGTCAAATACTGATGATTCTCCAGGGATGGGACTTGAAAAGAGCTTCAAAGCCATTTGTCTACTCCAGGGGCTGCTAAACTTGATTTTTGCAGTTACTGCAATTTTTAAAAGAAATATGCTAATTTTAATTGTGAATTGTGACTCGTATTTGTTCTGAAAGGCTTAGTGATATCACTCCAAGTTCATGATTTACCTACAAAATTTCAGTTGAGTTTTTGCTTCAAACTTCTTTGGAGAATATCAAATATATACTTTTTGTTTTATCTGAGATTTATTGTTTATTCTTATACAAGAACAGACAGTATCAAGGAAGAAACCTATCTTCCTCTTACCCATCTCCCACAGGCATACCTTTCCAATTTTGAAGCATATTTTGTAAAAGTTCCTTATATATTTTCTCCAAGGAAAGAGATCAATATCCAGTTAACCTATGCATAAGTTTTCAGGGCTATTGCAAACTAGGGGATGGAACTGGATGAGGGCAAGTTAAAAAGCCATAAAGTTCTCTGTTCTTACCAAGATTTAGCCACTTTTTGAATAAATCCTCCTCCGACTGTTGCAAACATTTGGTTAATTTTCAAAGTCTTGAAAGTTGATTTTTTACAATATTTACCAGTGCTCTCACTGTTTTTATGGAGAAACAGATTTTCAGAGGTCCTTACTTTGCCAGTCTGGAAGTCAAACCCTTTCTTTGCCCATTATAAACTTTTTTTGCCTTCTTATTTTTCAGTTATAAGTGGTCTTCCTATGTTCTGACATAAGCCTAGTGTCTGATACATGCATTTCATACATTTTGTTCCAGTCTGCTTTTTGTTTCCTGTTTCACTAATGGTATTCTTAGAAGAACAAAAATTTTAATATTGATATAGTCAAAATTATCTTTGGTTAATTTTCTTTTATGATTCTGGCTTTTGAAGAACTTTTTTTTTCTCTTTGTTGGTTCTATCTAAGAAAAAATTGGCTACTCCACGTTTACAAGGATTTTCTCATATTCTCTTTTTGAAAGATTTTTGTTTTTGATTATACACTTAAACCCATAACTATTTCATATTAATTTTTGTGCATTGTATGAGGTAGAGACTGGTTTCATCTTCTCTATATGGATATCTCTTTTTTTTGTAAAATAAGAAAAAAATGACCTTTAAAATTTATGCAGACTCCCTACAAATTAGAGGAAATTTCTGCTTCTTTCATACCATTATGTTTATTAAATAGATTCTTTCCCTGCTTGATCACTTTAATTTCACCTGGACAATGCCATATTCGATGGTAAATGTCCTTTATCCATCTGATCACATTACAGCCTCCTGTTACCTCTGCTGAGATAGTTGTCATTATTTCTTGGAGATTATAAGGTTGACCATGTGTTCACATTTATAGAACTTTATAATAAAATTCTGTGAGCAATGGTTATAATTCATAGTACATAACTATGATCTTACTGTCTTAATTGTGTGTTTAGGACCTACTCGTATAAGAATACTTTAGGTTCTACATGATGTCAGCCTAGCTCCAATTTAGATGATTACATTATAAGTACCCTCCAGGGGCACCTGAGTGGCTCAGTTAGTTGAGTGCCTTTGGCTCAGGTCACAATCGGAGGAGTGGGGCACAGTTTGGGATCTAGCCACACATCAGGCTCCCTGCTCTGTGGGGAGCCTTCTTCTCCCTCTCCCTCTGCTATTTCCCCTGCTTTCTTGTACTTGCTCAAGCTCTCTCTGTGTCAATAAATAAATAAATAAATAAATAAATAAATAAATAAAATCTTAAAATAAATAACATAAGTGCCCTCCACTCCACAAAATGTATAAATGTCAAAATGAAGAAAGCATATATGGAAGTGGATATAGTACCTTTATTTCACTCTACCTTCTACTCCCCCTCTTCAGGCCAAAGATAAAGAGAAGAAAACAAACATTCCACTTTCGGAATTTCTGTCAGGCCAACCTGAATTTTACAGGACTAAAATGTCTGTCTGTGAATCATGGTTGGCCACGTTCCCCAAGTTCCTTAACATCTATCATGATGAACAATCTACACTTCCCTGATTCTGGTCTCCTCCCAGGATGTGCAAATTATGTCTGATTTCAAAAGCGTATCTCTGATTCTGACAAAGCATAAAATTATATTTTTCTAAAATTAAACTAATAATATATGAAAGAAATTAAACTAATAATATATGAAAGAAATTCTGGTCAGAATATATGAAGGAAAAACTTCATTAGCTATAATATGTTTGAGATAAAATGACTTGGCAAATACAAAATATATGCGGTATAAACTTACAACCAAATAAGCAACCACTGAGTTGAATAATATTCCTCAGCTATTAAAATATTGATAAATAGGCAGAAGGGAATGAATAGATGAAAGCCAAGAAAAACCAAAGGCAGATGGAATAAGAGCTGATTAAGACAGAACCCTGAAGAATTCTTTCTTTTTTAATCTGGAGATAGAGAAGCATTGAAGCAAAAATGTGATAGTGAATCACAGAGAGAAACTTGAAGATTGACCTAAGAGGTCTAAACTCAAGGTCCAGATGAGTTCCTCAGGCAAGAAATGGAGTCGTCTGAAATAAAAGCTGAAGGGGTGAAGATTGTTGCAGGAAGGGCTGAGAGTCAGCTGGCCAGTTTCCTTGATGTACTCTTCCCTCTGGTCAAAAAAACAACTGGAAGGGAAAAACATTTTCTATATCTAAAAGAAAGACATTCTTATAACAGTAAGCTTTCATTCTTCTACCCTGGGAAGTTTCATTTGCCAAACACTGTAGTTCTCCCTGTTGCAGCCTTAAACTGACATTGGGATTACATGGTAAAGATGTTCCTGGAGGTGATTAGTAAAACCAAAACCAAACCGAACTAAGATAAGGGCTGCCCTTTTCCATGGGTATGTTATTTTCAGGTCCTATATTATCTACACCAATTTTATTTTAATAGCCCAGATGACACTTATAATACAACATATAATCTCATTGATGGTAATAGGTTGCTTTTAAATGTATCAGTCTGGGGAAGAGGGAAAGTGACAGCTGCGCTTACTTACAATGCTTCCAGAAGTTAGAAGAACAGAGTAAGAAAGATTAACTTATAAATTTGCTACTTCATGTTTCTTTCATAACTCTTACAAATAGAGGTGATTTAAATTTTTTAAGCTGTTAAAAAACAAATGCAGCTAAGTAAATTGTAAGATTTTATTGTTTTTTTTTTTTTTCAATGATTCACGAATTGGGCAGCATCCCATCTAGTAGACAGGAAGGAGCTCTAAGGAACTGCACAAAATGAAAGACTTTTATAGGCAAAAGGGAGCAGGAACAAAGAAGTTATATTAGGCAAAAAGTGGTTATTATAGGGTTACTTTCCTCTAGGGGAAGGCAGGATCAGGGGGATTCCTGATTAGACTAAAACTCCACTTCTAGGATAGGAGAAATTCTCTTGTCTTGGTTGGTGATGTGGAGCTTAGAATAAGCAACTTAATTTAGGGCTTGTTGTCTTGATTTAACAAATGCATAAAATCGTGTACACAGCTGTAATTTCTTTTGTAAACCGGAAGTTAGTAGGAGCCCTCTTGTCTCTTTCAACGTCAGATATCTTCAGATATCCTTTAGGATTTCAAAGCCCTTTCTTCTGTGCCAGATTCCTTGATTTATAGATATTATTTTGTTAATATCAGCCCAGACATAGGTCTTAGTCTTTCACATTTTTCCATAAGAAATCAACACATAGTAGGCCTTTTGTGAGATTGATATTTTTTTAAATTTCTTTTTATTGGAGTTCAATTTGCCAACATATAGCATAACACCCAGTGCTCATCCCATCAAGTGCCCCCTTCAGTGCCCGTCACCCAGTCACCCCCACCCCTCACCCACCTCCCTTTCCACCACCTCTTGTTCGTTTCCCAGAGTTAGGTGTCTCTCATGTTCTGTCCCCCTCTCTGATATTTCCCACTCATTTTTTCTCCTTTCCCCTTTATTCCCTTTCACTATTTTTTATATTCCCCAAATATAAAATGAGTGAGACTGTATAATGTTTGTTCTTTTCTGATTGACTTATTTCACTCAGCATAATACTCTCCAGTTCCATCCACGTCGAGGCAAATGGTGGGTATTTGTCGTCTCTAATGGCTGAGGAATATTCCACTGTATACATAAACCACATCTTCTTTATCCATTCATCTTTCGATGGACACCGAGGCTCCTTCCACAGTTTGGCTATTGTGGACATTGCTGCTAGAAACATTGGGGTGCAGGTGTCCCGGCATTTCATTGCATCTGAATCTTTGGGGTAAATCCCCAACAGTGCAATTGCTGGGTCATAGGGCAGATCTATTTTTAACTCTTTGAGGAACCTCCACACAGTTTTCCAGAGTGGCTGCACCAGTTCACATTCCCACCAACAGTGCAGGAGGGTTCCCCTTTCTCCACATCCTCTCCAACATTTGTTGTTTCCTGTCTTGTTAATTTTCCCCATTCTCACTGGTGTGAGGTGGTATCTCATTGTGGTTTTGATTTGTATTTTCCTGATGGCCAGTGATGCGAGGCCTAGATATGGCCAACAAGCACATGAGATTGATATTTCTTACTGAAGATTTAGGCATGACTGGAATGGGTCACCTTTGAGTGTGTGACTTTCATTGTCTTATCGACCTCTGGCCTTTTCATGTCTACACCTCTCCCTCTCAGATTAGACATTTCTTCTTTGGTAGCTACAGATTTTTTCCCTCTACTTAGCTTTCTCCAGTTTCTATACCCTAAATTTGCTTGATCAAATCCATCAATGATTTCTGTTTACAGACCCCACCCACCTAAACGGCTTTTGTGTTATCCATGGTGAAAGCATTTCAGCAAGACCCTCAGACACAAAAGCATATTCAGTGGAATTCTGAAAATATGAGAATAGGTGAATTTGGAAACCAATCTCAGTGAGCACTATCAGCCTCAGGATTCTGGCAGTTCTTTGATTAGGTCACGAAAAAAACAAAATTAAGAGATATTTATAAGATTATCCATGTGTGGGCAGCCCGGGTGGCTCAGTGGTTTAGCGCAACCTTCAGCCCAGGGCATGATCCTGGAGACCTGGGATCGAGTCCCACGTCGGTCTCCTTGCATGGAGTCTGCTTCTCCCTCTGCCTGTATCTCTGCCTCTCTCTTTCTCTCTCTGTGTCTCTCATGAATAAATAAAATCTTAAAAAAAAAAGATTATTCATGTGTTAAAGCTACTATATTCCGATACATTTTAAAATTGAGGTAAAACTGACATATAACATTGTATTAGTTTCAGGTGTACAACATAATGATTTGATATTTGTATTATGAGATGATGACACCACTAAGTTTAATTAACATGCATCACCATAAATAGCCATAAATTTTTTTGTTTTTGGTGATGAGTACTTTTAAGATCTACTCTCTTAGCAACTTTCAAATATGCAATACTGTACTATTAACTATAGTCACCATGCTATACATTATATCCCCATGGCTTATTTTGTTTATAGCTGTTAACTTGTACCTTTTGACCTCATTTTGCTCCCTCAACCCTACTCCTTACTTCTGGCAACTACCAATCTGTTCTCTGCATCTATGAGCTTGGCTTGGTGGGGTTTTGGGGATTTTTGTTTTTGTTTTTGTTTTTAGATTATACATATAAGTGAGAGCATGCTGCCTGACTTACTTCACTAACCATAATACCCTCAAGGTCCATCCATGTTGCCACAAGTGGCAAGATTTCATTATTTTCTGTGGTTGAATAATCCATTATATATACCACATTTCTTCTTCCATTCATCCACTGGTGGACATTTAACACTATTTCCATGCCCTGGCTACTGTGAATAATGTTGCATTGAACATGTAGGTAATTATATCTTTTTGAATTAGTCTTTTCATTTTTCTTGAATAAATACCCAGAAGTGGTATTGCCAGATCGTGTGGAAGTTCCATTCTTAGTTTTTTTAAGACCCTCCATACTGTTTACCACAGTGATGGCACTAGTTTACATTTCTACCAACAGTGTACAAAGGTTCCCTTTTCTCCACATCCTTGCCAACACTTGTTATTTCTTGTCTTTTAATAATAGCTATCCTAACAGATGTGAGGTGATATCTCTTTGTGGTTTTGATTTGCATTTTCCTGATGATTAACAATATTAAGCATCTTTTCGTATTTCATGAAAGGACATCTGTATGTCTTCTTTGAAAATTTTCTATTCTGACCCTCTGCCCGCTTTCTTTTTTTAATATTTTATTTATTTATTCACAAGACACACACACACACACACACACACACACACACACAGAGGCAGAGACACAGGCAGAGGGAGAAGCAGGCTCCAAGCAGGGAGCCCGATGTGGGACTCGATCCCGGGACGCCAGGATCATGCTCTGGTCCAAAGGCAGGCGCCAAACCGCTGAGCCACCCAGGGATCCCCTCTGCCCACTTTCTAATTGGATTTTTGTTTTTTTTACTATTGAGTTGCATGAGTTCTTATATATTTCAGATGTTAGCTCCTTATCAATGTATATGATTTGCAAATATTTTCTCCCATTTGGTAGAATGTCTTTTCGTTTTGTTGATGGTTACCTTTGTTGTGCAGAAGGTTTTTAGTTTCATGTAGTCCCACTTGTCTATTTTTACTCTGCTGTCTCCAACACATTTTGGGGTCATTAATCAGTCTTTCTGTCCTCTAAAATTTCTACTTTCTTCTCCCAAAAGAAGAAGATGCAACAGGCACCAGACATGAACTCTGAGTGGAGGTCAGGTTTAAATGTCTTACCACTGATCTTCTAACACCAAGTATAATTCTATCTAAATGTCCACTATTTTACATGGGGGCTGAACATTGATGGTGCAAACTGAGTAAGGATACCCTGTATGTAACACCTTTCTCATAGAGTATAGTATAGGATTATCTTATTTCTTGAACCAAGAATTCTAATTCTTTCTGGTTGTCTCACATTCTCTGTGTTTATAATGTACCTCATGACTTATATGAAAGAATTCTCTTGCAATAAATGAACCTATATTAAAATGAACAAATGGGACCGACCTAAAGTTAGAGAAAATCTTCAGTTTATAATCGAGCATTTTAGGGCACCTGGGTGGCTCAGTGGTTGAGCATCTGTCTTTGGTTCAGGTTGTCATCTCAGAGTCCTTGGATGGAGTTCTACATCAGGCTCCCATGGGGAGCCTGCTTCCCTCTCTGTCTGTGTCTCTACTTCTCTCTGTGTGTCTCTAATCAATCAATCAATCAATCAATCAATCAATCAAGCAAGCAAGCAAGCAATTCAAGACAAGTCTGTGTCTGATCACTTAAAAGTTGAAAAAATCATGTCTGGGTAACTCCAGTTGTCATGGTCAAGAATGTACCTGAGGTTTACCATACTAAATTCAGAAATGCTGACTCAGACTTTTCCAGAATTTTTGATAACCTTGTCTGTACTCCACATTCATAGGCTATTTTGTCTTTGAAATAGAACCTCCATATAGAATGTGAAGATTATATCTTTTATGGTATATCTACTCCCCTTTGCAGATCGAATCATTTTTTGTAACCAGGTGCTTTCTCTATCAGATTATTTTTTAATTTTGTCTTCCTAGGTATGTGATTAGATTCTCAGCCTCTTCTAGTAGAATAGACTTTAGACACTGAAATATATAACTCAATTGTGCAATTCAGAACTGACCTCTGGGTTTTGTATTCTCCAGCACAATTATTTAAACTACTTGACATTAAAATATGAAGCCATTCTGTCATTTTTGAGCAATTTCCTGAATAATTTCCAATTTCCAAGCCATTTGTACACAGGAAACTGCTGATTAACAAAGGTTGCACCCAATGAAGTCAGGGGCCTTTCATCTAATTACAAACATTTCTTATTATCTTCAATTAAGTCTACTGTGATCCTGGAACAACTTTTCATATTTGCAACCAAGCTGTGGAAAGACACTAATGGATATCAAAAGCATTACTTACCTGACCAGGAACTAAGAGTCAGGATCCCTATCAAAGTCTCTGCTGTAGAGACCTCTGGAGAGACATGTGTAAACACTGGTTATGGAATGTAGAAGTTATGAGGATGAAAGGTACAGCATAGGGAATAGAGTTAATGGTATTATAATAGAGTTGTATGGTGATGGTAGCTAGCATCACTATGTTGCATACCTGAAACTAATGTAACAGTGTGTGTCAACCATACTATAATAAAAATTTTTAAATAAATACTAAATCTTTAAAAAGTATCTGCAAAAACTTTTAACTCAAAACAGATGAAAATGTAAAATTCCAAGTTCTGAAGATAACAATAGATACATTTTCTTATAATGAAGTACTGTCCAACCTCAGTGATATTGATTCAGGAATAAATATTAATTTATTATTGATCATTTTAGAGACATTGATCCAGTTCCATTTCTCTATTTTGAATTTCTAATCTGTATACTATATGAGCAATAACATCACTGCATGAGTTGTGCAGAATTTCTTCATTTAATTCATTTGTATTGTCTTCTTTTCGAGCCCACTTAAACTTTCAAGTGTCAATGTCCTGGGTATGTTAATTATTTATATGCATTTTACTTCCTAGGGAATAACTTTTACTCAATAGCTTTTCCTATGTATCTTTTTCCAAGGTCGTTTCTCAAATTCTTTCAAATCTCTTGCTCTTTGGTTAGTGTCTGTAGCAAATAAAATCATCTTGCAAAATGAGGACATCAGGTTAAATTCATTTTACCTAGTTCTAAATTCCTCTCCATAGTCACCCTGTCAATTTTTTTTCCCTGTTAATTTTTAAATGCAGTTTAGGGAGTGGCCCCTATGCTCAGCCTCTTTTACTAGCATCTTTAAGTATTCAGCCTACTGGCCTTCCCTTTGGAATTTCGCCTTATCCAACAAATATCTTGAGGCTGGAACAGTGTTGCTGAGCTATATTGGAGCCCCAAACAAAAGGAAAAATATATGTCCCTATCTACGTTTATCAAAATATCCTTTTATATTTGAACCAAATGGAAAAGTCAGTAATGACTCCATGATTTAATAAAATTTGACTATATAAGTTTCTGTGTTGCCCAATCTGTTTTTACACCATTATCAACCCTCGGACTCTCTGGCCCTGGGCTGAAACTAATGTGGTGTGTAAAACAGCCTGAATTTTGATATCTTATCAGATTTTTTCATTAATTTTAATTTTTTAAAATATTGCATTAAAATATTATTTATCTTGATTACTGAGATTTTTGGCACCCTTTTAAATATTATATCACTGATTACACCTTGATCCTTGTCCTGAGCTTAAACTTTTTTTCAAAATTAACCTCTAAGCATTCAACATGGTACATTCCTTTAATCTTTCCCTTTGAGGGAAAAAAAACCCCAGCCATGTACTCTTTTCTCTGCCTTTTCACTAGTTTCAGCTCCCTAACTATCATCACTGTTTGGAGAAGTTCAAGTTGAGAAAGGAGGAAAAAATCCAGCTTCCATGAGCTCATCATCTGGTACATCAGCCAAATTGCTCTTCTGTGGTTCCAACATGTTCCTCCCTTTCTAGCTTCTCCCTCTCAGTCTCTTTAGCTACTCAGCCTCATCTAACCTGGTCCCCTCTCCTTCCCCCTTACTCTGACTCTCTAGGCTTCTTGCACCTTTGTCTCAGCTTCATGGACCTCCATTCTCCTCTCAGGAGCATTATGCAGCCATCTCTGGCAGACATGCCACTTCAAGCTCTCATACTTTGGGACTATGAGAACAACAAATTGAGGGGTTAGTGTCAGATTTATAACTTCGAGTCAGGAGTTGGTTACCTACTATGAGTGGAGAACAATTTCTAAGGGTCTGTTTTAAATTGTTTCTCCTGAATCAAATGGGTTTGTACCAACCAAAGTCTCAAAAAACAGGCTTTACCCTGACTGTAAGGAGAAAGATTTAGTACTTATCCACCATACTAATCATGTAGACTCTAAACATTATTTATTGTAAATATATTTATTTTCCTTCCATCATTTTAATACACATATTATGTGTTATTTAACATTTTAATTTTATATAATTTAAAAGCATTTTATTTTATAACATAATTACTGTAATGAATTATTATCACCCATAATTTTGAGTACATTGTGCAATTAAAAAATATCCACAGCTCAGGATCACATGTAAATACTTTTCATTAATGTTTTTTTCTCCCAGTGTATTGTCTCTATTACTTACCAGCTGGACAGACCTGGTAAGTGACTGAAATTTCTTTCTTTAGTTTCCCCACTACAATAATGAGGACATGATTAATATCCACCTCACGGACTACTGAGGGATCCAGTGAATCAACATGTGCCAAGTGCCCAGAACACTGCCTGTTGCCCAGCAAGTGCCCAATCCAGCAAGTGTTAACCACCATCATTATCATTATTAATATGTATGGGGTTCTTTCGTGTCAAGGTTCATTTGTCTTTTCTTGGCTAAATTGTGTCTCATGTTGAATAAATTGTATCATTTTGAATTCAAAACAGAACTCAATTATTGTATTAATCTTTTTACTTTGTGAAAAGAATTAATAAAAAGAGGTATCACAATTTACAAAGAAATAGTTTCTTTTTCCTTACTTTTTATTGAACACTAGGATTTTCCAGGCTAAGTAGAGTCCCAAATATGATGAATTTGTATTGTTAGAAAATAGAAATAAACGGTACAGAGTTTAGGGTTTTATTTTTGTTACAATGCATTTTTTTAAAGTAGAATAAATGGGGCTACTGATTAAGTGATCCTCAAAATATTCATGAGAAGGAGAAGTAACACAAAGTTCTAGAGTTCTGGATATGTCTTTTCTGACTAGCAAAAACCATTTTAAAGTCCTTGAAATTTGGAGGTTGGAGAAGATGATTTTTGCTTTAGGAAAAGTCTGGACAAGAATGAAACTTTACCTTAGAACAAATTCATTCAACAGAATTTCATTTACTTAATCATGGAAATTAAGAGCCTGAAGGGAATCTTGGTAACTGCTTGGTTTTACACCCACATGGTATTTGAGTGGCAGTGAGATCACACACAAGCACACAGTAGTTAGGGTAAACATTGGTTTTAAAAACTATGAGCCTCAACATATCTAAAACCTGACTTCCATTTTCAACTTCTTAGAGGTTGCAATTTTTACATTCATCAACAGTGGAATTTTGTTTCTAATTTCCCATCTAAAGGACTGGTTCTGGGTGCCTGGGTGGCAGTCAGTTAAGTGTCTTCCTTCAGCTCAGGTCATGATCCTGGGGTCCTGGGATCGAGCCCCGCACTGGGCTTCCTGTTCAGTGGAGAGTCAGCTTCTCCCTCTCCCTAGGTCCCTCACCGGACTCATGCTATTTCATGAATGCTTTCTCTATCTCAAATAAATAAATAAATAAATAAATAAATAAATAAATAAAAGCTTTAAAAAATAAAGGACTGGATCTTCTGTTATATAATGCAAGTGACTTACTGGAACATATCATTTCAGTGAAATGTTGACATTCTGTATGTTTATCTTATTTTAATATTTCCTTGAATTAAGCTTTAATTGTTAAGAGAATGAGTCCTTAAGTCTGAAATGGAAGAATAACATTCATCTTTTTTTATAAAGAAACACCTATATTTAAAGAATTATTATAAGGATTTCTCTCTATTATTTCCACAAATCAAGCATACTTTTGTCATTATCATAATAAAGACAGCTACTGTTTATTAAGAGCTCCCTGTAGTCTGTATATGTATCAATTTCCATCTCTACCACAATTCTACAAGTTACATATTGCTATGCTCATGTTACAGATGAAAGACCTGAAGCTCATAGAAATC
Source organism: Canis aureus (assembly GCF_053574225.1). Lineage (NCBI taxonomy): Eukaryota > Metazoa > Chordata > Mammalia > Carnivora > Canidae > Canis > Canis aureus. The sequence goes on along the minus strand of NC_135611.1, from coordinate 43,539,316 downwards.
ACATAACAGGCTCAAGGCACAGTCAATAAGCAGGACCCAGATCTTTCTGATTTAAATTCCCATACTCGAAACGAACTAGGGGTGGTAGAAAGGAAGGTGGGAGGGGGGTGGGGATGACTGGGTGGCGGGCACTGAGGGGGGCACTTGATGGGATGAGCACTGGGTGTTATTCTATATGTTGGCAACTTGAACACCAATAAAAAATAAATTTATAAAAAAATAATAATAAATTCCCATACTCTTAACTACTATGCTATAGTGCAGAATTTTCCCCCCAGAAGACTTCTAAAAATATTTTTTCATACTCACACCTATTTTAAGTATTTCCTTTATTGTTTGTTTGTATTATGAATTGCTAATGATTTTAGTAAGAAGATTATAGACCTCCATGCAGAAATTCATTCTGACATCCCCCAAAATCAATAATTCTTTGTCATAATAAATTTTCTCCATTCTCCATTGCAAGTAGGCTATTGTTTGCTTTTTAAATTATAACTTTATTTTTCAAAATAGACTCAGAGTAAAAATATATAGAGATAGGTAATAGAAATTTATTTAGCCTAGGAATAATACCTGTAAAATGCAAAAATCTGGATGATGAGCTTCTTTAACATTTTCATGATTATTTACAGGAGTTCGTAAGAACAAGAATCCCAGGTGAAAGTCTTACTGTGGAGTGTTCTCTGCAGTCTTAAGAGGTGTTACTCTCAAAAGAGAGGGAAGCTTTCCTTTCAGAAATGTTCAACCCAGGAAAGGGAGGAAAGGGGGCTTACCACTTAGTCTCTGGGGCTAGAAGGATTGTGTAAGGGAGAGAATGATGTTTACTTTGCATATAAAGATTATGAGAGAAGCACCTACTTGATGAGCTCACAAGATCATGGCAAGAAGGACCTCTTCCACTGTGCTGAGGAAAAGGCTGGAGGCATCCCCATCCCTGTAGTCTAGTTCTCCAATGCCCTCAGAGGTGTGGAAGAAAACATCAAGGTTCCTGTATCTTTATGTGAAGAAACATGCATTTAGGGGAGAGGGAATAGCATGTGATCATCCTCTAGAATATAAATGGACAAAGCAAGATAGAGGCCCAAAGTGAGCCGGACTAGCCTTTGATGTTGCTATAGGAAGAAGTGGCCGTGTCTCACTGAGAAGGTTCTAAAGGTCACATCCAGGAAGCCATCCATCTCACTGGCAGGGAAGCCTCAAAGGTGTGGAGCTCACCAATGGCAGAAAAGAACAGCTTGCCTGTGAATGAAATCAGGTGTCCACATGGAGCCAGAGTGGGACCACAATTGCCTCCCCACCACCGATACACGGCAAGTTTAGATAAATTTGAAAATTCTTTAGTCATCCATTTCTCCTTCCTGCCACAACCCCAGAAAAGCTAGACTGAGAAGAGAGAGCAGAAGATGTGTAAGTAAGAGAAGTACAGGAGCTCCACTCTCCTGGGCCTTTCCACTCCAAGACCTTGGTGTGAGAGGAGAGGAGAAAAATCAGACTTGTCTTTTCCTTATTCTATTTCCTCCTTGAAAGGAAAAGAGGGTAGCCTTAAGTATAAGGCTACTTAAGACTGATGCTTTAAAGATGTCATTATATGGGGCACCTGGGAGGTTCAGTCAGTTAAGAGTCTTCCTTTGGCTCAGCTCATGATCCCGGTATCCTGGGATCAAGCCCCATGTCAGGCTCCCTTCTCAGCAGAGCGCCTGCTTTTCCTTCTCCCTCCACCCCTGATCATGTGCTCTCTTTCTCACTCACTCTGTCTTGAATAAATAAGTAAAATCCTTAAAAATATATTGCACTTGTGTAACGTTAGAAAAAAATTAAATATCGTATGTTAAAACTTCTCACATTTCCTTCAAGTACCTCCTATATATTCTGAGTCCATATTTTTTTGTATTAGGTCTGATGATACATTTATAGCTGTTACTGCTAATTACATATGGAAGTGAGCAAAACATAAGTGAAAACAATCAACATTTCACAGACTCTGCAAATGAAAAGTTTCTCCATCAAGAGCCAAACAAAAAAGTCAAAGCCCCCTTGTTTATTGTTTCTAACATCTGAAGTTTAGAAGAAAGCTAAAACTATGCTGACCAATGCTTGTTAATCCTTTTTTGCTTTATAAGACATCCTGTCAGCCCCTTCTTGACTTCCTTGTTTATGACTGCCCGGACAACCTCTTACTATCTTTCACATGGCTTTTTAGCCATTACGTTCTCTTCTTACCAGCCTGGACTACTTTTCTTTATCTGAAGCCAGAACTCATCTATTCATGGGGGAGAGATTCTTGATGTGGAAATGGGCAATGAGTTTTGGATATGACGCCAAAAGCACAAGCAACAAAAGGTGAAGCAGAGAAGTGGGGCTATGTTGAACTAAAAAGCCTTTGCACAGCACAGAAAGTAATTAGTAGGGGATCACTAGGTGGCTCAGTGGTTTAGCGCCTGCCTTCGGCCAGGGCGTGATCTTGGAGTCCAGGGATCGTGTCCCACATGGGGTTCCCTGCGTGGGGCCTGCTTCTCTCTCTGCCTGTGTCTCTGCCTCTCTCTCTCTCTCTCATTAATAAATAAATAAAATCTTTAAAAAAAGTAATTAGTAGGATAAAAAGGCAACTCATGGAATGGAAGAAAATATTTGCAAATAATATATCTGATAAAGGGTTAATTTCCAAAATACAACCACTCACACTGACACCACATATATATGCAAACACCACAGAAAAGCCCAAAAAAACTTATAGTATAGCAATCGATATATTCTCTTATATTGATCTGATATAAACAACACTGTAAATTAGGAAATCACATCTAAAATAAAATCAAAGTACTCTTACATCCAGAGATATATATTTAATTTATTAGAGAACATTTTAAGCTGACGTCAAGCATTGTAATATAATTTTCTTGATGGGGGAAGTGTAATATGACAAACAAAACACTTGAGAATGTTTAGGTACCCTCTTAAATATATTAACATGATAAGATAAAATTTAGTCCTCAAACTGGAACAGAGCAGTTAAGGTAGCAGGCACTGGCCGATAATCAACTAAGGCTTGCTAATTAAATTGTACTGCAGCAGATAACAATGCAGTTGATGATGCCCAGCATATTCCCTGATTGTCACAAATTGCTGTTACTTATGAAACAGAGCAGTAGCTTTCCACTTGAATATTTTCCAAACCAAAAGAACTGCTTGTATATGCACATATGCTTACAGGTGTTTGATAGCTATTGCAAAGTATTTTTTAATAGATGTTTTAATGTACACAGCAAGCTTTCGCAGTTTTTCCCCGCTGTGAGGTGGCATTGTCAAGCACACAATCACTTACAAGATTCAAATCAGAAACCTTAAAACTCCTCCTGCACGGTTTCTATGCACCAGGAATATACCTATGTGCACATATATTTTGTATCATCATTCGCCTACTGTTGTCCTATATCTCAGTATGTCAGAATATGTTGCTAATACCAAGTCTTAGCTCTCAAGAGGTATTTATACTCCCAACCAGTATCAAACAAACATCTTTGCTACTCTAAAGGACTCACTGAATGTGGAATTTGCTCCCTCGGGAGGATTCTTTTCAACAATAGAGGAAATCTAGTATACTCCAGATAGCCAAGTGGATGTAATGTAGAATTGGAATTTCAAGCACTAGAAGATGGATAAACATGTTTTGGCTGACTCCTAAGTCCCATTAGTGAGAACCTGGTCACAGAACACAGAAACTATAAGTCTGATTGATCCGTCTGTGCTATGCTGGCAATATTCAACATAAACAATGATTTCTACATGTTTCTCTCAAAACTGGCTTCAAGGGAGCAGAAAATCAGTCATATGAAATCATGGCTGATGACCTCAGTCCATAGATTTGTACATCATTTTTATGATCAACTCTAGATCACCTAAACAATAATCGACTCATTAGGAGGAATATATCTAATAGGCACAGTGTGGTAGACAGTCTAAGGCATTGTTCTGTGAAATAGAAGATATGGGCTATAATTTATATGTTGTTTTAGGTGATGGTGGAACCTATGGAATTATTGTTCCTCCTATTATATCTTTTTATAGCACCATAGATGTCACCTCAAGATGCTTATCACAATTACAAATTTCACATTTTTAAGTAATCGTTTGATTAATAGCTGAATCCCTCTGCCAGACTTAAGTCCATGAGAACAGGAATACTGTTAGTTATCATTGTGTGTTCTATACCCAGAATTTATCACAAATCTGAAGCATAGTGTAAATGCACAAACATTTACTGAATACATGAATGAACAAATTTAAGTTTTCTGGACCTCAGTTTCTCTGTGTGTTTATTGAGAGATAGAGGTTTGGACTGCTATTTCATGATCTCTACCTTTCAGAAGTTTAGCAACTATCTGGACACAGAAGACGTGTATGAAACCAGAGAGGAAAGACCAGTCAAAATCAAATGTTCTCTTGTGGGTTATTGAGTTCAGAAAATAAATAAATATGTCTACAATACAGATAATGGAAAAGATTTAGGAAAACATTTCTAAGTTAATGGTAGAGAAATGACAAAAGCAAAGATACAGGCAAAAATGAAAATGGGGTGTGCAGGAGAATGTGCAGATATTTTCCGTATCTGCATGTTTATATGATTAAAATATCAACTTATTCTATTAATTTTTTTTTGTGTGTGTGTGCTGTGTAATTAAATGAGGGAGTAATTGTCATAGCCCAAAACTTTGTGGCTGGCTTCATCAGAATTTTTAAATTATATTTGCAGGCTCCTGGAAGTTCAGATTGCAAACATCACATCCCAAATCTTGGGGAGATTGAATGACAATGCAATACTCCCTGAAGATAAAATTGCCATCCCCATCATACTGTATGGAGGCAGGTTGTAATAATAAAGATGTTTGCCTTCTTTCAAAGATAAAGGGGAAAACTTCAAGTGCTTTAAACCTGAAAGCAGGTAGATAGTAACAGTTTATAATGGTCTCTGAAATGACCAGAAAGAGAATTCCAATAGCCTGAATGATTAGAAGTGGGACTTCAAGTCAGGAAATTCAAAGGTTCTTTATAAAGCCAAGCCCCTCACATTTATTTAAAGATGTATGTGATCAGAGGCACACAATTGTGCAAGTGCAGCATCCTTTTTGCTTATCCAAGAGAATATACAACCGTTGGGCACAAGGCTTTTTATTAATACGACTGAAATCAGAAAGGAAAAACCCAAGTTGGGACAAAAGACAACAAAGTGTGCACACAATTACGAACAACTCCATGAAGAGTGAAGAATGAGGACTACTTCTTATTTTTAGGCAATTTTTTTTTGAAAAAGAAAGTCCATAAAAAATAAGTAAGTACAAAAATAAAAGAGAGTCAACAAACAATAAGCAAAAGCCCATATGTCTGGTACATGGTTTTGACTGGTGGTACAAGGTACATTTAAGAATAAGTTTTGAACGAAGAATGATTGGCAAGAAAAGCACTTTCTAGGAAACCTTGGTTTATCTTTTACTTTTGGATTTAAGGGATTATTTTTCACATTGGACTATACTTCAAGTTGCGAAAACCTCAAAACCTCTATTTATAAATTTACTGTATTAAAGCTTTCCCGGAATCTATCTTTTTGTTTTTCCTCTATGCTTGAACACTAAGTTAAAGTGTTTCTGCAAATATTCCTTCAATATTGGTGGAATAAAGGATAGTTCTTAGAGCTTTGGGGATACAAAAAAGAGGAAGCTATGATTCTTACCCTGGGGAGAATTTGCAGAAAGCTATGGGAACATCAAAAGGTAACTTGCAGTGTAGAAGAAGTGAGGTGGAATAGTATTAATGAGTATGTACTGAGGATTCTAACAGCTGAGAGAATGATCCCTGGGGTCCCTTCAAGAGGCGCTGTGGTTTAATGTGGACTTTGTAGAATGACTGGAATTGTTACAGTTGCAGAAATGGGAGATGGGAAAAAACAGTATGAAACAGGTGTAGGGATCCCTGGGTGGCGCAGCGGTTTGGCGCCTGCCTTTGGCCCAGGGCGCGATCCCGGAGACCCAGGATCGAATCCCACATCGGGCTCCCGGTGCATGGAGCCTGCTTCTCCCTCTGCCTGTGTCTCTGCCTCTCTCTCTCTCTCTGTGACTATCATAAATAAATAAAAATTAAAAAAAAAAAGAAACAGGTGTAGATGTTGGGTTTTATGGTTTCATTTGGGTTGACAGAGAGTAGGACAATCTGGTTACAACTGAAGATGCATGAGGATGGTGAAGGGGAGACAAGATGCATTTTTAAAAATTAAGATCATGCATAAGATGAAAGAGTAAACACCACTATAGGTTAAAGCGTTCTTCAATATTAGAGATACTCTCAGTTTTCCTAAGTGTTAAATTTTCCCATGACCTCTGGTGTGTGGGAACCAAAATGATTTGCAATCTTGGATTACCTTAAATTCAGTGACTTACCTGATTTTGGAGGCTGCAGACTAATCCTAGAGCCTTGCCTAGAGTTCAGAAGGGAATTCTGAAAGCAATGTTCTTTTCTTAGTGGCAAGCCTTCAATCTCCAATGGGAAAATTGTGTTTGTATGTAAGCATCATTTTTAGTATCTGCAAATGTCACGCAGACCTTTTGTTTTTTACTTCTATAACCTGCACATAGTGTATATTTAGTTAGAAGCTCCTCCAACTTTAAAAGATCTATTTACTTTAGTGCAAAAATATCCCTAGTTGCTATATGGGTTATATAGACTCATCAAATATATTCCTATCTTCTAATGTAAAGATATGGTAAGATGCGGTTAGTAATTCTTTACATGTTTTTAATACTGATAAAGAAGCCAATTTTTTTCTGTAGCAAATTATTCTCTGTTAGAAGTGGCAATATACACTGTGTCTTAAAACTTAATTTTGACCTATTTAAAAGTTGTAAATGTATTTTAACAATATTAAGAGAGTTGTTTTTAAGTTTCTAAGAAGATTTATGAATGAAATTTTTTAAAGTTTTATGGATAAGTAAAGCAATTACCATAATTTCATGTTTTGCTATGTCTATTCCTATTTCTGTTTATTTCTGGTTTGGTTTATCCACATGCATCTATAATGTACATACAATTTGGCCATTTTCTTTCATTTGACACCATATGATAAACATTTTTCATACTTGTATAGTTTTAAAAATAGCTATATTAATTAAACCTTTTTTTAAATGCTTCTTTTAAATTTTCCTCTGTAATTTTGAAGCATTGATTTTACTGTTTTCACTTATTGTTACTTTCATAATGCTTAGCTTGAACTCCTATTATTTTTTCTAAAGTGACAATTGTATGTTTATATTCTATTTTTAGGTTACTTTTAATTCTCTTCTAGTGAAGAGGAGATGTAACCTCAAAACCATATGTCTTCTCATAACTCATTAAATTCCAGAATCTGAAACCCCAATTATTTTTATCCTTTAACAACTGTTTGTTTGTTACTTAGGCTAATTAATAGCCTTCTCCTTGTAGGACTCTTACTTTACTATTATTAAGCAATAACCCAGGCACTTCTGTGATTTTGTTTTATAATGAGAATACAGTTTCAGTGTTCATCAAAGATGTTAGATTTTCCCCTAGTCCATAATTTAATTGGAGAGTTTACATATCAGTTAAGTTTGGGGTTCTTGATTATATCCTTCTGTATTCCACATTAAGAATTCTTGGAGTGAGCAGCCAGCCATCTGAGATCTTCCATTTCCAAGACAACCTTTCTACTGCCTTCACATACAAATGACACCTGGCTGAGAGTTTTGGCCAAGATCTGTTTACTTTCGGATACCAGGCCATGAACTAACATTGATATTTGTGATGAGGTTCAAAGGAGTCTTAATTTTAATGGACTTGAAAGGAAATTTCTTTTGCATGAAGACTTGAAGAATTTTTCTTTATCTTTCAAGTGTAAATATTTCACCAGACAATGTGTATGTGTTGACTTGCGATTGATTTTGCCTGCAATATCAAAAGCACTTTGAATAGCCAATGATATTTTTTTGTTTGCATAAAATCTTCTTCATATTCGGTTTTCTTCCTTGATAATTCCTACTATTTGCATGTTGGCTTTCTACATTTTATCTTCCACACCTGCCATTTTTCTGTCTGGTTCTTTTCACTAATTATTTTTTCTCTATTTGTTATTAGCTCTGCCTTTTATAATTTTTTCTTTGTTTTGGTAGAATTGATTCTTCCACACACTGCTTCTTATTTGTTCTTTTGCAAAATTACTTGTGACCTCTTTTCATAGCTGTGATGCTTTGTTTTACTGTCTCAGAAATATATTTTTGCCCTAAAGTACTGCATCCTGTATATTGGACCTATTTCTAGAGTGGATATTAGCTCCAGGATTTTTCTTCCTTCTTTCTTTTCTTTCTCCTCAGAATTTTCATATTCATCTACAACATTTATTTCTGCCTTGTCCATGTTTCATTTACAAATGTAATTCTTAGAGGCAAAGACAAGATGGGCCTTTGCTTCAAAATCCTTTCTTTGGGGATCCCTGGGTGGCGCAGTGGTTTGGCGCCTGCCTTTGGCCCAGGGCGCGATCCTGGAGACCCGGGATCGAATACCTCCGCACTCCGGTGCATGGAGCCTGCTTCTCCCTCTGCCTGTGTCTCTGCCTCTCTCTCTCTGTGTGACTATCATAAATAAATAAAAATTAAAAAAAATCCTTTCTTTGGACAGTTAACAACAGAATGCACTTCTTACCCATCTCATAGGTTCCTTGTTAGGGTCAGATTCTTTCGTGGCGTTTTAGAGCATGAGTTAATAAAATGATTGTGATTGTAATGGAGAAAGAAGTCGACAAGTATGTTCCTTGAATTCAGGAACACACATGTTTATTTACTTTCTACCATTATTTATCACAAAGCCCTTCTCCAAGGTCTTACATTGGAAATGACTAAAGAAGAGCTATTTTTGACCAGCTAACTTCCAGATTCAGAGGATGGAGAAAATTTTGGATTCAAGAACAATTTCTAATTAACTTAAATTTTTTTATTATTTATACATGCATATCACTTTATATAAATGTTATTCTACACATTCATGGAAATGCCCATAAGCAGTCTTTTTCTTTTCTCCCTTTTACTTGGCTCTCTCTGCCTTCTCTCTTTTCCTTAGCTCATCAATTTATGCTCCTCCCCAGATAACGCATATTGATAGCCTAGTACATATCAATCCATACTTTCTCCATGCTTTCTTTTTAAAAACAGGATGAGATTTTCCACACTTATTTGTATCATCAAACACTCAACAACTCCTACTGGCAACCTATCTAGGTGGCATGATTTATTCTTTTTAATGGATGCATAATATAAAGAGTATATAATGTTTAATGGTATGGGTGTACCATAATTTATTCAGTCATTTCCTTATTGATGTGTTTTAGCATATGAGCAATGTTTTATACTGGTACTTTAATTTCAATGGGATAGATTTCTAACTGGACTATTGGATCAAGGGACACAGTATTTTTAATTTAATAGATGACTGCATATTATTGCCCTTAAATCTGTTTTATGTCATTTAACAGTAATGCATTAGAATACTCTTTCCCTGGTCCCTGTCAGAAGTAAAGTTCTTGTAAAGTTTTCTTAATAGTCTTTTTGGTAGAAAATATATCTTATAATATTACATTTCTGTGACTTTTAGTTTGTTTAATAGTTTTTTTTAAGTTTATTAGGCATTTGAATTGGATCTTTGATGAATTGTCAATTATCTCTTTCTCTACTGGGTTTTTTATTTGATATTTACCTACATTATACTTTAGATATAAATCCTCTGTCTTCTGGATTATCAATTGTCTTATAGTTAATTACATATCTAGTTGTGGCTGCAACTGTGACTCATAACTCATTTTATGTTTGTATATTATCACCTATATTCTAATGGAGTTTATTAACAAGATGATCCTAAAACTTTATTCATTCTAAACTCCTTCCAGAACACACTGATATTTTATCCTCTTAATTCTTCCCAATAAAACACAGTCTTATTGATTTACTCAAAATGAATGGAGATTATATAAAAAAACAACATTGTGATATTGAAAGAAATAGTCCTTCCTGAAGTCTGGGTTGTATTTTCAGGAGTTCTTTTTAATGCAATAGAATGCAATAGAATTTAATATATTTTTTATATTTAATATATATTTTTTTTAGCAAACATAATATAGTTTTGTTTTCTGTGAGGAAAAATCTGAATAACGTTTAAGTTTGAGCTCTATCTTGAAAATCATCCTAGACTCCACTGATGATGGGGAAATTAACATTTGTTGAATCTTTTTTTTTTTTTTAGATTATTTTATTTATTTATTGATAGAGACAGAGAGAGAGGGGCAGAGACACAGGCAGAGGGAGAAGCAGGCATCATGGGCATCAGTCCTGACATGGGACTCCATCCAGGGTCTCCAGGATCACGCCCTGGGCTGCAGGTGGTGCTACGCCACCGGGGCTGCCCCATTTGTTAAATCTTTTAACCATGTAGCAGGTGTGGTGCTAGGTGTTCTCTCTACCATTTATCATTTGATCCTTACACCACCACCATTAAGACATTATTATTATGATTTCACAGTAGAAAAAAATGGAGGCTCAGAATAACTTGCCAAGAATTCATGGCTAATAAATATGTGAGTTGGATTTTAGCCAGATCTGCTCCCACCCCTGTTAGCCTCTCTGTGTAAGTTTAATGGAACAGGGTGAGTCTCAAAAAAGAGGGACAACATTGAAAGAGCTACATACAAATAGTTCTGATAACTGCCCACCTACCTGCCCTGACAGTTGCAAACATAAAAAGAAAATGAATGTACATGGCTTCTTTTTTATTTTGTTGAAACCCATCAAACAAATAACTGCCAAAATTTATGATAACAGGAATAGGGCCCATTTTTCATCTTATAATGAGGGGAGGCGAAGCCAACAGTTTGGTGGCTTGGAATTCTGTGACTTTATCAAAACATTCCACTGAACATGATAATGTTAAAGTAACCCCTGTAATGACTCATATCACTACTGGGGAGAGGTCACTGGAAAAGGGACTTGGCTCCCATCCTCATCTGTGAACTGCTTTTATGTGCTGGCTGCAAGATAATTTCATGATATAACAGTACACTTTTAGAAACACAGAAATTTGAGAGGATACTTTTATATTTGTTGAATCTAATAATAAAAATATTATATATTTTTATATATATATTTTGGATGTTTAAAATAATCTTTATCTTTAGAAAAGCACCTAGCCAATACTTGTTACATGGTAAATAATAATTACACATTTATTATAATAAAATTATTGTCATTTTTTATATTACAGAACTATGGTCTGTGATAGTTTAGGGGAAAATATGTGGTCTTATATCAGGAGAAGCACTGGTGTAGAGCCTTCCCTACTGGTAAACTCCACTCCTGATAGAGTTCTGGGCCCTATCATTCCAACACAAGATCTTCTGCCCACTTGCTAAGGCAGGAGAAAGGAAAAATTTCCACCTTCCGTGTTTTTTTTTTTTTCCATTAGATATTGTATATCCCTGAAATATATAATGTTGTTTCATGGGGGTCTGGAGGATAAATCAGTGTATTTGTTATAGTTCTCATCTTTAGAATGTAATCTTTCTGAATATCTGATTTGTCCCCAGTACCTAAAACGTGCCTCACAGAGAGAAGGCACCCTGAATTTATAAATGAATTATCTTTCTAATTTTACTTTTTACTTAACCTTATGGTTCTAAGATCTATTCATATCACTGTTTTTGGATTAGCTTATTAGTTCAGGCTGCATTGTTTTCATTGTATTCATGTATCATATTTACAATATATCATAATTACAGTATTTTCAAATCCAGGGCAATGGACACATAGGTTAGGTTACCTCTAATTCCTTCATGCTACAACCACAGCTCTTATAAACATTGCCCCACCTGTTCTATCTCTCCTTGGACCTAGGATGTAAAGTGTATGAACACCTGATTTTACTTAGGTCTTCAGATTGTTTTTCAAAGTGGCCGTATCAGTTTATTCCTCATAAAGGTGCCTAAATGTGCCTAAATGTTGTCAGTTCCCAATGTCCTTGATAGCATCCGGCAGGTGTAAAAAGTGTGAACTGTGCTGTCTGAATTTTTCTTCAGCCATTTTCCTGTGGAATTTCCTGACATATTCTTTTTGACTCTTAGGAGCACTTTTTATTCCTAGTATTATTTTCTCTTGGTTTTACACATCATGAGTATTTTATCTCTCTTTATCTTTCTGTATGTTTGGCTTCTATCTACTTTAAACTTCTGCTTGCCACTAACTTCTACTTACATGTGGCTTTTTTTCTTAACCCTGACTTTTGCCACGGTATCTGGGTTTGTCTTTCTCTCTGTGTCTTGAGCCAAAAACTCTCAATATCTAATTGGATTATTCAATCATTGTTATTCTGTTGAGGAATGCTTTCATATTACTTCATCTCAAAGACCATTGATTGGTCTAGTTTATAAATGGGGCTTGGGTTTTACAATCTTTCATGGAAAAATCATTACAGGACTAAGGTGGCAGGATCAGATTGTTCCAACATGGCATGTTATGTAAAAGAGAGATAGAGGTGCATGTCCTTTAAAAGGGGATGGTAAACATGACAATTATGAAACATGCAATTTCAGCACTAGGCCTCATGCATTTAATAAAAACTCTTAGCAAAATGGGTAACAATATCTGGTTTGTGTTTTCTTTTAGTTGTTATTTAAAATTTGTGTGAATTCAGAGGAAGACATAGACATGGCCAACATGCATATGAGAAAATGCTCTGCATCACTTGCCATCAGGGAAATACAAATCAAAACCACAATGACATACCACCTCACACCAGTGAGAATGGGGAAAATTAACAAGGCAGGAAACAACAAATGTTGGAGAGGATGCGGAGAAAAGGGAACCCTCTTACACTGTTGGTGGGAATGTGAACTGGTGCAGCCACTCTGGAAAACTGTGTGGAGGTTTATCAAACAGTTAAAAATATACCTGCCCTACGACCCAGCAACTGCACTGTTGGGGATTTACCCCAAAGATACAAATGCAATGAAACGCCGGGACACCTGCACCCGGATGTTTATAGCAGCAATGGCCACGATAGCCAAACTGTGGAAGGAGCCTCGGAGTCCAACGAGAGATGAATGGATAAAGAAGATGTGGTTTATGTATACAATGGAATATTCCTCAGCTATTAGAAATGACAAATACCCACCATTTGCTTCAACGTGGATGGAACTGGAGGGTATTATGCTGAGTGAAGTAAGTCGGTCGGAGGACAAACATTATATGTTCTCATTCATTTGGGGAATATAAATAATAGTGAAAGGGAATATAAGGGAAGGGAGAAGAAATGTGTGGGAAATATCAGAAAGGGAGACAGAACGTAAAGACTGCTAACTCTGGGAAATGAACTAGGGGTGGTAGAAGGGGAGGAGGGCGGGGGGTGGGAGTGAATGGGTGACGGGCACTGGGGGTTATTCTGTATGTTAGTAAATTGAACACCAATAAAAAATAAATTAAAAAAAATAAAAAAATAAAATTTGTGTGAATTGACTTCCCATTTATGTTTTATTTTTCCATTGATTCTTTAATTCTCTTGACAATTATTTTTCTGTATGGTATGAGGTAGGGATTGAAAAGTAATTTATTAAATACTCCGCTTACTTATTTGAAGTACCACCTTCACATATTTAATTTGTGTATATTTGGCTTACTTTTTGAACTTTATTCAATCAGTCTTTCTATTTTGTTATTGCCATTTTAAGTACTGCTGCTGTGTAATACATTTCCATCACTCTCTTGAGAAATCTTGGATAAATAAGAATTTTTACAAAAATAATAGTATTTTAAGATATCAGTTTTGTTGTGTATTAGAGAGCACATTTATTTTATTTGGGAATCTATAAAATCATTGTACAATTTCCTTGAAAACAAGAGTCATATATGGATATTTGTTTTTAAAGGGAATCTAATATAAAAGTAAAATTTTAATTTGGAAGACTTTTATGGAATTCTGTGAAACTTGTTTTTATGAAGTGTTATTAACAAGTAATCTACTCTTGCAATCAAATAGCAACAGGTAGAGATAATGAATCTCTGATTCATGATTTGAATGAACCATTGGTAATAATGTCACAAAAAAAATAATGTCACAGCCCATCTTTTGGCTGGGAGATCTGCTTAGTGTCTACGCCTGGCTAGCATACTGCTCTTATCAATTAATGGCAATGTTTCTTATCTGAGTTCATTTAAAAGGACTTTTAAGAGTCCAGACAATGAGGAGTAGATTGCCTTCAAGCTCTCTGTGGTACATAGGCATGAGTCACATTGGATGATTTCACCTTAAAAAGGCAAGGACATCAGAATATAACTTGACTTAGAACCCCAAATATTCACCATTTTGATTCCTTCATAGTAATGCATCTATTCTTCATCTTTTTTTCGGGATACTTAGGCTTTGCTGTTGGATTTGAAGTGAATACGATATATAAGTGGAAATGCCAGGTAGGACATTAAATATATGGATCTGAAACTATACAGAAAGGTGTAGACCAAAGAATTAAATTTAGGAATTATAGAGTTGATGACATCAACCAAAGAGAGTATATAAAACTAAAATAGAAGACTACAAGATTAAACTCTAAAGAAAACCAAAATTTAAGGAGTAGTTAGAAGCCAATAAAGTATGGAGGTTTTAAGAGAGAGAAAGGTATGAAATAAAGAGAAAGGGATGCCAATCTTCAAATACAAAGAGGTTTGATCGAAAAGTATCCATTGGGTGCCAGGGTGGCTCAGTTGGTTAAATGTCTGCCTTCAGCTCAGTTCATGATCCCAGAGTGCTGGGATCAAGTCCTGGGATCAAGTTCCGCATTGGGCTCCCTGCTCAGTGAGGAGTCTTCTTCTCCCTTTGCCCCTTCCCCTTCTTGTGCTCTCTCTCACTTGTTCTCTCTTCTTCTCTCAAATAAATAAAATCTTAAAAAATGAAAGAAGGAAAGAAAGAAAGAAAGAAAGAAAGAAAGAAAGAAAGAAAGAAAGAAAGAAAGAAAGAGAAAGAAAGAAAGAAAGAAAGAAAGAAAGAAAGAAAGAAAGAAAGAAAGAGACTCCACTGGGTTTAAAATAAGTTGATCGTCAACTTATACCCCAAGACATTTCAGTATGGGGTTGTGAAGATAGCCAGCTTGAAGAGGATAGAATAGTAAATAGAAAAATGAGGAAATGAAGATATTGCTTTACTTTGGGGTGCAAGGAGGAGAGGAATACAAAATATAGTTAGATATGAGGGGAATGTAGAGACAAAAAGCATTTCTTAAGGGCATGTGGCCTTGAAGAAACTTATATAAACATAGAGCAAGTAAGTACAGAGAAAGTGCATGTTAACCATTCATGGGATAACATAGGAATGCTTTCGAGGAAATGAGAGGCAAGGGGACTGTCAGCACAGATAGATTTAACTATGAACAAGAAGAACATCTCTCCTGCTGAGAATGAGGATTGTGGCATTAAATATGTTCAGTGGGAAAAGGTGGAAGTTGAGAACATTTTCCTGTAAAATATGAGGTGAAACTGCTGAGAAAAACAAGAGTAGAGGTAGGATGCATGGCTTGAGAATAGCTATATAGATACAATTAGTCATTGAGGAGCATGTGAAAGGAGTTAGAAAGTTATTCCCTTTGAGGCTATGGTTGGAAACCATGATATTCCATGTGCACAAGCTCATTATGTTTCCCCATCATTTTCATTAGTCCGAGCATGGAAGCAGAGCTAATGAAGAACACGACTGGTCCAGAGAGTGAGGTTCATACCATAGACAAGGTGAGAAGGAATTCAGGGACATGAGTTTGCTGATCAGACAATATCTGAGTGATTCAATACAGATCTAGTTGAAGAACAAGGTATGAAATAGGAAAAGATTTGAAAATTACGAGAAATTGATAGGCAGTGATTGTCTATGATAATGAAGTCAAGGAGAAATGAAAGAATAGGAAGTGTGCACTAAAAGAATGCAATTTGGAATTCAAATTTTCAGAAGGTATACAGATTTCAGTAATAACATGGTATAGTCATGTAAGAGATTGAGTTTATTAGATATATCAATGTTTGTAGTTAAAGAGGTTATGAAAATTAAGTCATTTTTAATAGCATAGTTACATTACATACTTCATTAACTCTCACACTGTAAGAAATAAAAAGAAAACTAAAATTACTGAATACAATTTTTAAAGATCTCTTGAATACATTGATAAGCTAAGAAAAAGAGAAATCTTTAAAGGCCAAATAGTAAATGAATAAGGAAAGTCAGAGAAATGAATGGAACAACTCTTAAATGGAAGAAAGCTTTTGTCTTGAGGACATTTGCTATCCTGGGTTAGCATGAACTTTGGATTTCATGGGCCTGGAGACAGAAAGATCAGGAGATAAAGCCCAAAGACAACTAAAACCTGTGAAATTATAAGGATAATCAGAAGAAAAATAAAAATAAATTCTTAAACTCTGAGTACTACATATATTATATAAGGATGGGCAAAAAAATAGACCCACTATAGGGAAGGGATCTGAAAGAGAACAGGTGCTTCCCTGGGTATGATGGGAAGTCAACTCTCATGGAGGCTTGCAGCCTGAATCCCCACACAGGGGAGAGCCAAACATTTAAAGTGGTTCCCACATACTGTTCCAATATGTCAGCTAAATGCAAATTCAAATCCTCTCAGAAGGAATCCTACAACATTTGAAGCCTGTTTTCATATATAAAATTCCAATAAGTTAAAATCTCATAGAAAAAAAGACAAAATCACAAGGCAATAATCCACAGAAATAAAAGATTGAAGAATAAGCCTTCAAATATTGGTTCTTCTGATCAAGAATGTAATACAGAAACATTTAATATATTTTTTAAAAATCAAAAAAGAGGTAGGAGAGGAAAGCAA
The DNA here is from genome assembly GCF_053574225.1 of Canis aureus. Taxonomy (NCBI): domain Eukaryota; kingdom Metazoa; phylum Chordata; class Mammalia; order Carnivora; family Canidae; genus Canis; species Canis aureus. The sequence goes on along the minus strand of NC_135611.1, from coordinate 43,522,395 downwards.
AAGGACTCTACAAAGGGAAAGAATATCTTCAAAGGAATAACAACAAATCAATGGATGATTTCTTAAGAGAACAAGGCAAGCCAGATGACAGAGAAAGAAATGTCAAACTCTAAAATTTTAATTATTTGATTGATACTTCCAGATTTCACATGAAACAACCTTTAAGCTTCTAAATGCTTGGAAAAAATCTACTGAAATGTATAACGTGTTGATTCAGTGTTCATGGTCACAATGTAAGCTTTTTATTAATATAAAGCTAAAACTAAAGCAAAGATTTTTATCTTCAATTTCATAGATCTAATTCACTTGGCAGTAGCTCTAAAAGCAATCAGAAATTCAATTTTCTCTTGGTTGTAATGAAATTTTGAATTTGTATGACAAATCAATGTATAATGTTTTCCTCTCATGATTAAAATTATGGTTTTTCAGTGGTGCTCTGTACAAGGGTAAAGTTAGCTTCAATTAAGACTATCCTCCTTGTTTTCTTATAGTCACAATTGATGAAATAATTCAGATTCCTTTATTTTCCTTTTATTTTTTTGAAACATATCATACAGTGACTTTCTTCTTTGATATGTTTTCACTAAGTATTCCTTTGTCCTTAGGTTTTAAAAGAAGCTGAATTATTCAAAGAAATAAACAGCAATGTTTTCAGCACTCCATTGTTCAAAACTTTTAGCTTTAGATCCTGCCTGTTCAGATTCATGGCACACATTTCTGCTATAATAATGTGTCTGCTTCCAGGCTGTTAGTGTGGACCCATAATCCTTCCCCCAATTCCCACACCTGTTTAGTAGGTACCAGGAGCTCAACAGGTAGACAGGATCTATAATTATTTTTGTCCCCTGTGACTCAACCAGAAATTACAGAAGGATAAGGGAAGGTTAATTTATGATTACATAATGTGTGCAATTGTCAGGGGAGAAATTATGCAACATAAGCGTTAAAAAGTATTAAGACAGGGATGCCTGGGTGGCTCAGCAGTTGAGCACCTGCCTTCGGCCCAGGGCGTGATCCTGGTGTTCTGGGATCGAGTCCCGAATAGGGCTCCCTGTATGGAGCCTGCTTCTCTCTCTGCCTGTGTCTCTGCTTTTCTCTCTCTGTGTCTCTCATGAATAAATAAATAAAATCTTTAAAAAAAAAGTATTAAGACAATGGTAAATACATGTATTCAGAAAAGAATCTCAAGATTCTGCTAGCAAATTAAGATGTAATATTTTATAAGCTTTAAAAATTAAGAGTAATTTCTGTGGTAAATATGTTCAATTTAACCTAAAGAGCTGACAAATAGGAGAAACTAAATTGTTAAAATTCCATTACAGCTTAAAAAATAATTTCAAGTTATTGGTGAATGGAAAATGTTAAGAGTGGTGATTCTGAAGTGAATGCCAATACTTATAAGTAAATTAGAGAAAAAATATTATTTGTCCTACCTCATGAGAATCAAATTCTATGTGATATTAAACTTCATAATTATCTTGCATACAATTTTTTATTTTATAGTTCTTTTTTTTATTTTTTATTTATTTATGATAGTCACAGAGAGAGAAAGAGAGAGAGGCAGAGACATAGGCAGAGGGAGAAGCAGGCTCCATTCACCGGGAGCCCAATGTGGGATTCGATCCCGGATCTCCAGGATCAAGCCCTGGGCCAAAGGCAGGCGCCAAACCGCTGCGCCACCCAGGGATCCCTATAGTTCTTTTACCATTTTATCACAAACAGTTTTCCAAGCCACTGCAAAGTCTTTAATCTCATGATTCTACATATTATTTGACCTAGTAGGTATATAGTATTTTTGTTGTTAGAGTTTATCATTATAAATACTATGGATTTCTTTGTGATTCTGACTTCTTTAGAGTAAATTCTCAGGAGTAGTATTGCTGAGCCACAGGGCATGGGTAAAGTTTCATTTATTTCCAAATTTTGCTCAAGAATGTAACCACAGAAGAGTAGGATATGTGGACTAAGGAAGAGTTAGTCCCAGGGAGGAGGAGGAAGAGTCTTTCTCAGGTTAGGACACACTGGGAAGGTGATGAAAGAAAGAAAGGAAGAAAGAAAGAAAGAAAGAAAGAAAGAAAGAAAGAAAGAAAGAAAGAAAGAAAGAAAGAAAGAAAGGAAAGACATGCACAGGAAGTATAAAGAGAGACAGAACTCTTTACAATTTTTCTTTGGGTTATCCATTAGCTTTCTTTCTCCAGTATAATAATTAGTTCATAGCTAGAATTCATACCAGGAATAAGACGAGGATCACTTAACTTTTGGTAGAAAGAAATGAACCTTTAGTTGAAAGAAATAGACAATGATCAAAGTTCACAAAGCTGTGGAACATTCAGGAAAGAAAGTGGATATATAATGCCGAAACACTGACTGATGAATTTCTAAAAGAACATGGCAAAATAAAAACATCTCAGGTAATAGGTTGTAATTAGAAGGAAAAAATAAAATAGATGAACTATGATAAGGAGAGTTTATTGAATGTGAGGCCATTCAGTTGAAATCCCAAGCCCTGAAGAAACACTCTAAAAAAGCAACATTCCTGTACAGGGTGATGGGGGTGGAAGGTATGTGTTCTTATGTTTTCCTGAGGAGGCTAAGTTCTATAGCTGACTATCAACAGGAAATATCAAGGTAAGGAGAGCCATCTAGTAGATTTAAAATAAAAATTTAGAGGCTCTTTCACATAACCAGAACCATCATGGAAATTTCCATATGGAATTTTCAAAGGGGATCATGAGAGGATTAGTTTGACGTCAGACCCAAGAAGTTTGAAGTATGAGTACCAAGGAAGCCTTCCTGTGCCCTCTTTGCAAAATGCTATGTCTTTGTGTCTAAGATGAGATATAAACTCTACGTGGAAGATGGTGAAACTCAGAGTAGAGAACATAAAAGGGCTTACTAAACTCCTCTGTGTTCATTCTTATTGGAAAGAGGAAAAAAATCTCTAGGGAGAAGAAATGAACCAAAAGGAAGTCAGGGACTCAAAGTCTGAATCAAGAAATTGTCAGCAATAGGACATGACAGGGGAGAGAGGACTTTATATAATTTACTATCTAATGATGATTTTAAGAACTACTACTTACCAAAAACTTGTTACTGTGTGGCATGAATATAATCTCTCCTTTTAGTTCTGTGATTAAGCACCTCTGTTATTTATTTATTATTTATTTATTTATTTACTTATTTATTTATTTTTATTTAGGGATGCCTGGGTGGCTCAGCGGTTGGGCATCTGCCATTGGCTCAGGGTGTGATTCTGGAGTCTTGGGATCAAGTTTCACATCAGGTTCCTGCATGAAGCCTGCTTCTCCCTCTGCCTGTGTCTCTGCCTGTCTCTCATGAATAAATAAATAAAATCTTTAAAATTTATTTATTTATTTATTCATGAGAGACACACAGAGAGAGAGGCAGAGACACAGGGAGAAGGAGAAGCAGGCTCCCCTTGGGGAGCCCAATGCAGGACTTGATCCCAGGACCCCAGGATCACGCCTTGAGCCAAAGGCAGACACTCAACCAAGTCACTCAGCCATCCCAAAGCATCTCTCTTTTAGAAATGAGGAAACCAAGATTCAGGAGCATTAGTTAATATAAGATCACATAGCTATTAAGTGACAATGAAAAGATTTGAACTCAGATTGTTTTTCTCTAAAGAGCCCACTCATCACTCCCATGAAATATCGAAACTACTGAGAAAGAAAATACATTCCATGCAAAGTATAAAGAATTTACAGTATAAAGGTGGGAAAGTTGATCAAAGTTCCTTGATCAATGGAAAGAGCAGATATCATCATTGCTTACCTACTTCTGCTGAAAGAGATGACAATAAGTATAGCAGGGCTTCAGAACAATGTTCTATTACATATCAACTAGGAACAAATTATTGCTTTAGGACATTTCAGAATGGATGACCTCTCTGGTCCCTTCCAATCAGAAGATTCAAGAATTCCAACATTCCTTAAGACATAATCCTCCAGGTGATTCAGCGGCTTAAGAACAAACATCATTTTCTGATTCATTGTAACCCTTTCACTGTTTGGCAAATATTCATTTTAAAGAATATTCAAGGAAAATAAGGAAAAAGTATTTGGAGGAATAAGTTGAAAAACTTAGTTTATAATGACATTATGAACTAGAAACTCTAGTGGTACATTTTTATTATGTATATTTGTTTGAATAAGGAGTGATTTAGAAGGTATGACCCCTTTGGGTTCTTTCTGTTCCCAAGCCTCTATGGGATTTTAGACAAAATAGCTGTGACTTTAACTCTATGGATCATTAGTAGGGAAGAAGCGTTTGGCATGTAGTATTAAGAACAGAAGGCAGGATTTACATAAAGGAGAACTACATTCCTGTTCTATTTCTGTTGCTGACTGACTCTATGACCATGGACAGGTCTGAATTTTTATTGATCTCAGTTTCCATATATCAAGAATGGACTAAGTAATGTTATTTTTCTTTCAATTCCAATGCTAATCCATTTTTAAGAAATGAATTCATTTTGTTAGATAATGTACTAGATATAGTAGGATATGTTGTGATTAATAAAATATTGTTTCTGCCTCAGTTAGCTTAAATTCAAGAACAAGGATTCCAAAAAGAGTAAGAACTAATAATTTTAGGAGCATGAAGAGGACATGGATAATTGTGTACTAGATTCCAAGGAAGGAGGAGGTAATATTATTATATAATATTAATAATAATATTATTATTATTCAGTATCATTTGCTGGAGAGTGGTCATGTGGGGTGAGGATGGATTTTCAGTTACGGGTTTAGATTGGATTGCAATTTCAGGCTGTCACTGGTAAATTAGAGTACTTTTAGTTGGTACAAAGGGGCAAAAGCAACACTGAAAAAAGTTAAAGAAATGTGCTCAAAGAAAAGAGGAGAGATGACTTCACAGAAAGTTAATCATGGAAAGGAAAGGGGAGGACAAAGTTGCATAAGGAGTTGGGTTTCTTCAGTGATTTCATCATTTTACATAATATGTCCATGATCATCTTCCTCTGAGACTTTATGATTTTTATTAAGGGTTTAATGAAAATCATTTTTGAATTTACCTAGAGTGTTACAGCTGACTCTTGAACAACACAGGTTTGAACTGCTTGGGTTCACTTACACATGGATTTTTCTGGCAAATACAATACAGTACTGTAAATATATATTTGTTTTCATCATCTCCTTAGTAACTCTTTTCTCTAGCTTACTTTTTTGTGTTTTCTTTATAACATGCAAAATAGGTGTTGATCAACTGTTACCATTATCAGTAAGGATGCTAGTCAATAGGAGTCTATTAATGTGCAGGGATCAGAGCCCCTCACCCCTGCATTGTACAAGGGTCAACTGTGTAAATGTAGAGAATTGTAACAATTTCCAAAATGGCTTTTTTAATGGAAGCACTCTAATGAGTGGGATAATATTTTGGGAGCAAAGCTCTACTACAACTGCTCATAAGCCTGGCACTACCCACAATTATCCATCACCTTAATTTCCTTATTTGCATTCCTACACTTTAAACCATTTCTCAAATTGCATATCCACGCATTAATAACTTTATATTGAGAATTTCCTCTGTGCTCGAGAGGGGAGGAAGCAAGTCGGTAGAATTATGGGAGTTCAAGATGCTATTGTCTATCTTAGAAAAGACACCAAAAACAACTACAGAACTTAGGAATTTAAAACATGTAGAATTACAGTGTTCAATAGAAAATATTATATTATTTATCTATAAACAGATTTAATTGGCTACATGTGTTCAGAAAAAAAAAGAGCAAGAATGAAGGCTGCCACAATTACATAGCTAAGACAGTATACACAGCAGTTTCCAGAAAGAGAAGAAGCTCCTTGCAGAAACTGTCAGAGAAATAGATGAGCAAGACAGAACACAGAATAATGAATATTCCTTAGATCCCAGGTATAACATCCTTAAGGATCTTTAAGTGACAAGAGACACATCTTGTATGGGAATGCTTCTGTTTTAATATGCATATCAAATAAAACACGTTGTTAATTTTTCAAGATCATTGTATGTCAGTTTGGTCCTTGATTGGAAGGAGAGCAGGATGATAAATTGGTTTTCTTTGAGGACTGAACACATGTAGATCCAAAATAGAGATATCCACAGAAGAGGACGTTTCCTGCACAAGTGACAATGGTATCTTTTGGCATAGGGTATGTAGTGCAGACTACCAACTTGCTGGATCTTTCTCTTTAAATTCAAACTTCACAGGTAGCATCTTCTGGGAAAAATGCTCCTCTTAGCTGGAATCCGGGACTTATTTCTGCTCCCCACTGAGCAGAGCACATCCAGTGCATTTCTTCTATACACTGGGTAGCATGTTCCCAGCTGAGTGGGCAAACAAACTCCTTGAATATCATCACTCCAAGTTATTTCATATTTCCTACCCTTGGATTCTTAAGAAAGAAAAATGTATACCATGTGCTCCTTAAAACAAGTTTCTTGGGGATCCCTGCGTGGCTCAGCGGTTTAGCGCCGCCTTCAGCCCAAGGCGTGATCCTGGAGTCCCAGGATCGAGTCCCCACATCGGGCTTTCTGCATGGAGCCTGCTTCTCCCTCTGCCTGTGTCTCCGCCTCTCTCTCTCTCTCTCCTCTCATGAATAAATAAAATCTTAAAAAAAAAAGTTTTTTAATGTAATATATCAAGTTACACCAGCAAATAAGAGATACATACCACAATCTGTCTTTGTTCTGTTCTGGGTTTTGACATTTAGATGTATAGATCCAAGATGCTAATCTTAGGTGGTGGCATAGATGGGGTGATAGTTTAGTTTTGCGTCAGGCTTGAGGAATGTCATGTAGGAAGGCTAGCTTCCTAAGACCCTATAAATCCAGAATGAATGATAAATATAAGTGCTTATCCTTTTTGAATCATCTAGAGAATTGAGGAAATACAAACATAAGATTTGCTGTCATTTTTGAATCATCTAAGTTCAAAAACCGAACAATGCCTCTTTATCTTGAAAATTCTCTGGAATATAGACCCATGTGGCAAACAAAGACACCATCTTTGACTCATGCATCACATCTCTTAAACAAGGGAAAGAAGTCTTAGTTTAGGAAAACCTTTTTTTTTTCCCCAGCTGAAACAAATCTTTGTTAGAGGGTACTAAATGTTGTGTTAGAAATCATATCTCGATTCCCTCTGCATTAAACAGACACAAACTTCAAAAAGGACCCAGGTTCAAATTTGAGAAAACCTCAGAGGCCTGGGAATGGTAAATGGAATAGGAATTTAGCATTCTTCACAAGGGAAGTTGTTTCCCACAATAACACAAAGTCACAAGACCACTGATAATATCAAACTGCAATAGATAATCCCAGAAAGTTAACAGAAAATACTGTGTGGCTCTCTGCATATGTCTAATTTGGAATGGAAATCCAAGAGAATTGTGGTCCTTTCAAGGCTGGCTGCGTTTTTTTTTAATAAATTTATTTTTTATTAGTGTTCAATTTACCAACATACAGAATAACACCCAGTGCTCATCCCATCAAGTGCCCCCCTCAGTGCCCGCCACCCATTCACCCCCCCGCCCACCCTCCTCCCCTTCCACCACCCTATTTCGTTTCCCAGAGTTAGGAGTCTTTATGTTCTGTCTCCCTTTCTGATATTTCCCACACATTTCTTCTCCCTTCCCTTATATTCTCTTTGACTATTATTTATATTCCCCAAATGAATGAGAACATACACTGTTTGTCCTTCTCCGATTGACTTATTTCACTCAGCATAATACCCTCCAGTTCCATCCACGTTGAAGCAAATGGTGGGTGTTTGTCATTTCTAATGGCTGAGTAATATTCCATTGTATACATAAACCACATCTTCTTTATCCATTCATCTTTCGTTGGACACCGAGGCTCCTTCCACAGTTTGGCTATTGTGGCCATTGCTGCTATAAACATCGGGGTGCAGGTGTCCCGGCGTTTCATTGCATCTGAATCTTTGGGGTAAATCCCCAGCAGTGCAATTGCTGGGTCGTAGGGCAGGTCTATTTTTAACTCTTTGAGGAACCTCCACACAGTTTTCCAGAGTGGCTGCACCAGTTCACATTCCCACCAACAGTGGAAGAGGGTTCCCTTTTCTCTGCATCCTCTCCAACATTTGTGGTTTCCTGCCTTGTTAATTTTCCCCATTCTCACTGGTGTGAGGTGGTATCTCATTGTGGTTTTGATTTGTATTTCCCTGATGGCAAGTGATGCAGAGCATTTTCTCATATGCATGTTGGCCATGTCTATGTCTTCCTCTGTGAGATTTCTCTTCATGTCTTTTGCCCATTTCATGATTGGATTGTTTGTTTCTTTGGTGTTGAGTTTAATAAGTTCTTTATAGATCTTGGAAACGAGCCCTTTATCTGATACATCATTTGCAAATATCTTCTCCCATTCTGTAGGTTGTCTTTTAGTTTTGTGGACTGTATCCTTTGCTGTGCGAAAGCTTCTTATCTTGATGAAGTCCCAATAGTTCATTCTTGCTTTTGTTTCTTTTGCCTTCGTGGATGTATCTTGTAAGAAGTTACTGTGGCCAAGTTCAAAAAGGGTGTTGCCTGTGTTCTCCTCCAGGATTTTGATGGAATCTTGTCTACATTTAGATCTTTCAACCATTTTGAGTTTATCTTTGCGTGTGGTGAAAGAGAGTGGTCTAGTTTCATTCTTCTGCATGTGGATGTCCAATTTCCCAGCACCATTTATTGAAGAGACTGTCTTTCTTCCAATGGATAGTCTTTCCTCCTTTATTGAATATTAGTTGACCATAAAGTTTAGGGTCCACTTCTGGGTTCTCTATTCTGTTCCATTGATCTATGTGTCTGTTTTTTTTTTTAATTTATTTTTTATCTGTGTTCAATTTACTAACATACAGAATAACCCCCAGTGCCCGTCACCCATTCACTCCCACCCCCCGCCCTCCTCCCCTTCTACCACCCCTAGTTCGTTTCCCAGAGTTAGCAGTCTTTACGTTCTGTCTCCCTTTCTGATATTTCCCACACATTTCTTCTCCCTTCCCTTATATTCCCTTTCACTATTATTTATATTCCCCAAATGAATGAGAACATATAATGTTTGTCCTTCTCCGACTGACTTACTTCACTCAGCATAATACCCTCCAGTTCCATCCACGTTGAAGCAAATGGTGGGTATTTGTCATTTCTAATAGCTGAGGAATATTCCATTGTATACATAGACCACATCTTCTTTATCCATTCATCTTTCGTTGGACACCGAGGCTCCTTCCACAGTTTGGCTATCGTGGCCATTGCTGCTATAAACATCGGGGTGCAGGTGTCCCGGCGTTTCACTGCATTTGTATCTTTGGGGTAAAACCCCAACAGTGCAGTTGCTGGGTCGTAGGGCAGGTCTATTTTTAACTCTTTGAGGAACCTCCACACAGTTTTCCAGAGTGGCTGCACCAGTTCACATTCCCACCAACAGTGGAAGAGGGTTCCCTTTTCTCTGCATCCTCTCCAATATTTGTTGTTTCCTGCCTTGTTAATTTTCCCCATTCTCACTGGTGTGAGGTGGTATCTCATTGTGGTTTTGATTTGTATTTCCCTGATGGCAAGTGATGCAGAGCATTTTCTCATATGCATGTTGGCCATGTCTATGTCTTCCTCTGTGAGATTTCTGTTCATGTCTTTTGCCCATTTCATGATTGGATTGTTTGTTTCTTTGATGTTGAGTTTAATAAGTTCTTTATAGATCTTGGAAACGAGCCCTTTATCTGATATGTCATTTGCAAATATCTTCTCCCATTCTGTAGGTTGTCTTTGCCATGACCAAGTAGGATTTATCCCTGGGACACAAGGCTGGTTCAACACCCGTAAAACTATGTGTCTGTTTTTGTGCCAGCACCACACTGTCTTGATGACCACAGCTTGGTAGTACAACCTGAAATCTGGCATTGTGATGCCCCCGCCCCAGCTATGGTTTTCTTTTTTAAAATTCCCCTGGCTATTCGGGGTCTTTTCTGATTCCACACTAATCTTAAAATAATTTGTTCTAACTCTCTGAAGAAAGTCCATGGTATTTTGATAGGGATTACATTAAACGTGTAAATTGCCCTGAGTAACATTGACATTTTCACAATATTAATTCTTCCAATCCATGAGCATGGCATATTTTTCCATCTCTTTGTGTCTTCCTCGATTTCTTTCAGAAGTGTTCTATAGTTTTTAGGGTAAAGGATAGATCCTTTACCTCTTTGGTTAGGTTTATTCCTAGGTATCTTATGCTTTTGGGTGCAATTGTAAATGGGATTGACTCCTTAATTTCTCTTTCTTCAGTCTCATTGTTAGTGTATAGAAATGCCACTGACTTCTGGGCATTGTTTTTGTATCCTGCCACGCTACCGAATTGCTGTATGAGTTCTAGCAATCTTGGGGTGGAGACTTTTGGGTTTTCTATGTAGAGTATCATGTCATCGGCGAAGAGGGAGAGTTTGACTTCTTTGCCAATTTGAATGCCTTTTATGTTTTTTTGTTGTCTGTTTGCTGAGGCTAGGACTTTCAGTACCATGTTGAATAGCAGTGGTGAGAGTGGACATCCCTGTCTTGTTCCTGATCTTAGGGGAAAGGCTCCCAGTGCTTCCCCATTGAGAATGATATTTGCTGTGGGCTTTTCGTAGATGGCTTTTAAGATGTTGAGGAATGTTCCCTCTATCCCTACACTCTGAAGAGTTTTGATCAGGAATGGATGCTGTATTTTGTCAAATGCTTTCTCTGCATCTAATGAGAGGATCATATGCTTCTTGGTTTTTCTCTTGCTGATATGATGAATCACATTGATTGTTTTACGGGTGTTGAACCAGCCTTGTGTCCCAGGGATAAATCCTACTTGGTCATGGTGAATAATTTTCTTAATGTACTGTTGGATCCTATTGGCCAGTATCTTGTTGAGAATTTTTGCATCCATGTTCATCAGGGATATTGGTCTGTAATTCTCCTTTTTGGTGGGGTCTTTGTCTGGTTTTGGAATTAAGGTGATGCTGGCCTCATAGAACGAATTTGGAAGTACTCCATCTCTTTCTATCTTTCCAAACAGCTTTAGTAGAATAGGTATGGTTTCTTCTTTAAACGTTTGATAGAATTCCCCTGGGAAGCCATCTGGCCCTGGACTTTTGTGTCTTGGGAGGTTTTTGATGACTGCTTCAATATCCTCCCTAGTTATTGGCCTGTTCAGGTTTTCTATTTCTTCTTGTTCCAGTTTTGGTAGTTTGTGGCTTTCCAGGAATGCATCCATTTCTTCTAGATTGCCTAATTTATTGGCGTATAGCTGTTCATAATATGTTTTTAAAATCGTTTGTATTTCCTTGGTGTTGGTAGTGATCTCTCCTTTCTCATTCATGATTTTATTAATTTGAGTCTTCTCTCTCTTCTTTTTAATAAGGCTGACACTATATCATACTTAAAGGATCTATCCAACAAGAGGACTTAACAACAATCCTCAATATATATGCCCCGAATGTGGGAGTTGCCAAATATTTAAATCAATTAATAACCAAAGTGAAGAAATACTTAGATAATAATACGTTTATACTTGGTGACTTCAATCTATCTCTTTCTACCCTCGATAGGTCTTCTAAGCACAACATCTCCAAAGAAATGAGAGCTTTAAATGATACACTGGACCAGATGGATTTCACAGATATATACAGAACTTTACATCCAAACTCAACTGAATACACATTCTTCTCAAGTGCACATGGAAATTTTTCCAGAATAGACCACATACTGGGTCACAAATTGGGTCTGAACGGATACCAAAAGATTGGGTTCGTCCCCTGCATATTCTCAGACCATAATGCCTTGAAATTAGAACTAAATCACAACAAGAAGTTTGGAAAGACCTCAAACACGTGGAGGTTAAGGACCATCCTGCTAAAAGATGAAAGGGTCAACCAGGAAATTAAGGAAGAATTAAAAAGATTCATGGAAACTAATGAGAATGAAGATACAACTGTTCAAAATCTTTGGGATGCAGCAAAAGCAGTCCTAAGGGAGAAATACATCTCAATACAAACATCCATTCAAAAACTGGAAAGAACTCAAATACAAAAGCTAACCTTACACATAAAGGAGCTAGAGAAAAAACAGCAAATAGATCCTACACCCAGCAGAAGAAGAGAGTTAATTAAGATTCGAGCAGAACTCAACGAAATCGAGACCAGAAGAACTGTGGAACAGATCAACAAAACCAGGAGCTGGTTCTTTGAAAGAATTAATAAGATAGATAAACCATTAGCCAGCCTTATTAAAAAGGCTGGCTGCTTATGAAACAGATCTGAGAATATTTACCTGGACTTCCCTTTTTACTAGCTCAACATCCATTTTTTTTTAAATCAAAGGAAAAACAAAAGCCCAGAGACTCTCCCTAAACCCACACTCACCAGCTACCACCCTGTTTCTCTGACTATGTGGTTCAAACTCATGCATTTTGAAAGAATAATTTGCCCTCACAGTGCTTGATGTGTGCTCACAGGATAAGCAACTCTGAGCAAAGCAGTGGATTATTCCTCTTATCACTAGTATTTAAAACCTACTATGAATCCTTAAAAATATTTTTTCTTTAGCAGGAAAGAGCCAAATTTTATTAATAGAGAATAGATATTTAAGGTCAAAGACTAAATGATGCAATAAATGAAAACTTTGTTTCTTTAGAACAACAAAAATTTTTCTATATTGAGACTATTTTTTTTCTGCCTTTATTTTTTGCTATGAGTCAGAAGAGCCACACAAATGGTTATGCTTATGGCTCTATATTTCTGACTTAGATGGAGCCAGGAAATAGCAATCATCTGTGAAAGAAGTCAGTTACTACCAAATTAGTTCATTGACATTTGGGACATTCCCAGGCCTCTGAGGTTTTCATTGACATTGGGAAAGAGAATTTAAAATGGTTAACATAGCACATTACAAATAGAATACTTGGAATGAGCCTTAAATAGCAGAAACTATTGTGTTGGCTCAGAAAATCTGAGTTTGGAGATTAAAATTCTGAGGTCACAGGATATGCTATCATTTTTTTTAATCCAACTTTACAAATGTGATTGTGTCTAAGACCTCCTCACTTTCAACCCAAAACATTTTCCCACATTCCTATAACAGATCATAAGAATCACAACTTGAACTTTTCTTTCTAACTTATTCATTCTGGAATACTTCTATAAGAAAAATATGTCTTCTATGGGGTTTTTTTTTTTGGGGGGGGAAGAAAGTGTCAATGTATACAATCTGTATATGTATAGTATCAAGGTATATAATCTTTATATACATCAATATTTACAATATTTTTGGGCATTTAACTTATACAAATTGAAAGCTATTAAAGGCATTTGCCTCTACAAGGAGTGTTACTGACCTCAAAAAAATGCCCATGGCACTGGGTGTTCTATGTAAGTGATGAATCACTAAATTCCACTCCTGAAACCAATATTACAATATATATTAAATAGTCAGATTTAAACAAAAACTTAAAATATGATAAAAACAAAAAGAATACTTAGATCAAATATTAAGGTTGTAAAAAGTTTTACCAGCAAATGCTCCTTTCTCTTACTCCATTGTATATAGATCAACTCTCTGGATAGCATTAGAGTTCTCCAAGTTAGGATGGTTAGCTTAGAATTTTCTCATATCTTTTAATTTGTAAGTAAATGGATTGCTAAAAAGAGTCAGTTCCAACTATTTCCTTGAGATGTATGACTGTTCTTTTCATTTAAATTTAACAATATAGAGGAAATGGTAATTATGTGTGAAGAATTGGCTAAAAGTAAAATACCTCTCTACACATGCCTCACAAACAGGATATACACAGAATTTATTCTTTACTCAGTATGGATGGTCAACATTTAGCAAGCTTATTTTCAATTATGACTACCTCATGGACAGAAACAATTCCTTGGACTCACATTATTTCCTCATGGTCCATGATTATTCTTTAAGCTGGACTTTATAGCACTGCTGTATCACAGTTTGAAATACAGTATTCACAAATTCAAACCTACAGGAAAATTTCTTATCCAGGGACACAGGAAATTATATTTTAATGTGGCTGCTCTATTATCATTGACAAGCACTCAAGAAGTACTTGCTCAGATTTTACTGTTCTGGTAGAGCAGAAAAACTTTGCTAATGGCTGACAAGTATGAAAGAGAAACCAAAGGGGATGAGACCACACAATTGTAATGGATCCAGGCTACTGAGAGGACAATGAAAAGAGGACTTGGCTATGAAAGATAAGACATAATAACTGACTGAAAACACAGCACCATTAAAAGAGTGTATAAGATTCAAAACATAAAAACATGCCAATGGTGGCTGTATGAGTAGTGTTTAGAAGCACATTTTGACGGCATCTGGGTGGCTCAGCCGGTTAAGCCTCCAATTCTTGGTTTTGCTCAGGTTGTGATCTCAGGGTCCTGGGATGGAGCCCAACATTGGGCTCTGTGCTCAGTGGGGAGTTTGCTTCTCCCTCTGCCCCTTCCCCAAATAGTGCATGCCTGCATGCACTTTCTCTCTCAAATAAATAAGTAAATCTTTAAAAATAAGTAAGTAAAAGCACAATTTGGGAGAAGGTGGCTTAGGTTTGCCTTCTGGCCCCACTAGTTATAAGCAGGGTGATTGAGGGCAGCTTAGCTTACCTCTCAGGGGCTTAGTTCTTTCCTTTGTAAAATGGAGATAATAATAATAAGACTTCCCTTACAGATGAAATAAGTAATGTACATAAAGTGTTAAGCAAGAATTTGGAATCAGGAAGAGTTCAAAAGTACTATTATTATTTTGGTACTAATAATAAAAATGTAGCTAGATTATATAATTATGCAAGTTATAAAGCATAGTTTTATTTTGTTCCATTTTTATCAAGAAGAATGCAATAGCCACCCCGGTCAGTAACCAGTGGTGTCACATGGCTGTCTCAGAGACTATAAAATAGGCACTATTATTGTTCAAATGAAGAGGCTCTTAATAGAACAATTTTTTTAAAAAGTCAGCAAAGCACTATAATCCACAGAACATTACACCAGAATAGAACTTGTGTACAACATAGCAAAGACATTAATTGCCTTGCCGTGCCTAAGTTTCCATGTGGGTCAATTTGCTTCATTTACATCCTAGAAGAGAATTTCTCTCTGGAAGTCTGCCTTCTGGTTCCTGCCAACATATGAAGGTGTGGCTCTGTGGCTCTGTTAGTGTTAGTCTGGCTAACAGACTAATAGCTAACTAATGGCTCTGTTAGTCCTTTCCTCCTTTTGCAGAGCCCCCACTTCTCAGTGGGGTCACATGGCTTTCTCTCTGGTGGCCATGAGGAAAAGTAAGAGTAGATCCAGAGTAGAGCAACCATTGATTGTCTTGTGAAATGTCTCATTGGAGATTTCTGCACAGCTTTTCAATCAGGAGAGTCAAGGTCCTCAAGAACAGTGTCATGCTCAGATCGCACTTCTTCCCTCAGGGCAGGGTTTTGGCTTGGGAGAATAGTCTAGATTCCCAAGTAAGTCTTCTTAGAAAAATCTGTAATTCTTCCAATTAGATCAAGTGTCTGATTTTAGCTCTGTTCGTCTCCTGTCTGGAAGACATACTTGTTTCTGTTCATGCAGCTAGGGAAGTTCTCAATGCACTGTGTTTTAAATGGTGGGTCAGTATACCTGAACCTGTCCTCTTCAGTGCATCAATGGCACTTATCAAAGCATTCAGTTCTGTAGTCTTGGGTATTAGTCCCTTGAAACCACTAAAGCCTTTTTGCCAGTGAGTGTACCTTCTCTCAACTCTTACCTGCCAAAGTTCACCACAGGTGAAAATATTAGCAATCCCTCTGCTGTAGCATGCCAGCACCATCAAAAGCCTCCTTTCCACCAGGGGTAGTACCCTGATTGCCATCTGGCCAGTGATTGGTCCATTTCTAGAATTCCATTCTTAGAGTCTGCCTCTCAGCTCCACTTCTGATACCAACTGTTTTAGGTACAATTTCCTCAGATAAAATCCTGAGAGAAGGATTTTTGCATCTAGAGTGCTCTAGATAAGGGGAAGCGAGGGAAGTGGAACAGTAAGAAAGCAAACAAGGAGGTCTTCTTGGCTGAAAATGGACCTCAGGCTATCTGTTCCCATGAGGAGCTCTAAATCAGGAATGATATCCTAGAGTTGGTTCCCTCTTAATACAAAGAGCTGGGCTTTTCTCTTCTTGGATAAGTCAGTCTTTAACCTTTGGCTCTTCTCTGAGAGTATGGAGTAATGACCTCGTAGAAGAGGCAGCACCCATCCAGCAATGGAGGGATAGGTAATTGGACTGGTAAAGGTGATCTGGGCCCCAAAACCTCAGATCAAACAGATTCCATGAGACCAACTCCACACTATTCCATTCTTCATTGATTTACTCTAACTCATAACTCCTCTACCCTTAGAGTTTATTCCTCATAGGGTGTTTAAATATGTGCATCTTGTAAGTACATCAATAATTTTGTATACGATCAGTTGTCTCTACAACTCTATTTCTTGGCATTTAAAGGATAAGAGTTGGGTAACAGGTTGGGCTTTTCTCACAGCTTAAGTCACAGTGTTGAACTCTTGGTTGAAACATAATAAACACTGGGTGATTAGTGGAGTAGACAAATAATCTATGGTATATAATTAATTATTAAAGCTATATTTCTTCTAAGCTTATATAAATACTGATTAGAGTCCAACTTGATGAAACACAAAGAGATTATAGCAAGCTCTCTATTTCTCACTAAACAAACCTCCTTTGGCTTCTTAGGACAACAGATACAAAATAGCAAGTTTCATATTTGTTTACCTTACTACCAAGAATAAGGCAGCTGGGGTGGCTCAGCAGTTTAGCGCCACCTTCAGTCCAGGGCGTGATCCTGGAGAACAGGATCGAGTCCCACGTGGGGCTCCATGCATGGAGCCTGCTTCTCCCTCTGCCTTTCTCTGTCTCTGTGCCTCTCATGAATAAATAAATAAAATCTTAAAAAAATAAAAATAAAAAAACTTACTACCAAAAATAAACTTTTAAATAAAACTTATATTTTAATAATAATTTTTATACATTTTATAAATAAAGTATATCCTCATCAAAAATAAAACAAAACAAAAAAAGAAATTGAAAATTAATAAAAATCAGTGGAAAATCAATAGGAAAATGTGAATGAATAATGGAAATTCTATATAGGTAAGATCAATATTTATGCAGAAGTTAAAACATTTGAACAAGTGATACAGGAAACTATCTAATATGCTTCATTAGGCAAACTGTGAGAGACAAAGAATAAGAGATATTGCACTTTAAAAAAATTTTTTTTTTTTTTGCTTGGAATCTTTTTTTTTTTTAATTTTTTATTGGTGTTCAATTTACTAACATACAGAATAACCCCCAGTGCCCGTCACCCATTCACTCCCAACCCCCGCCCTCCTCCCCTTCTACCACCCCTAGTTCGTTTCCCAGAGTTAGCAGTCTTTACGTTCTGTCTCCCTTTCTGATATTTCCCACACATTTCTTCTCCCTTCCCTTATATTCCCTTTCACTATTATTTATATTCCCCAAATGAATGAGAACATATAATGTTTGTCCTTCTCCGACTGACTTACTTCACTCAGCATAATACCCTCCAGTTCCATCCACGTTGAAGCAAATGGTGGGTATTTGCCATTTCTAATAGCTGAGTAATATTCCATTGTATACATAAACCACATCTTCTTTATCCATTCATCTTTTGTTGGACACCGAGGCTCCTTCCACAGTTTGGCTATCGTGGCCATTGCTGCTATAAACATCGGGGTGCAGGTGTCCCGGCGTTTCACTGCATCTGTATCTTTGGGGTAAATCCCCAACAGTGCAATTGCTGGGTCGTAGGGCAGGTCTATTTTTAACTCTTTGAGGAACCTCCACACAGTTTTCCAGAGTGGCTGCACCAGTTCACATTCCCACCAACAGTGGAAGAGGGTTCCCTTTTCTCTGCATCCTCTCCAACATTTGTGGTTTCCTGCCTTGTTAATTTTCCCCATTCTCACTGGTGTGAGGTGGTATCTCATTGTGGTTTTGATTTGTATTTCCCTGATGGCAAGTGATGCAGAGCATTTTCTCATGTGCATGTTGGCCATGTCTATGTCTTCCTCTGTGAGATTTCTCTTCATGTCTTTTGCCCATTTCATGATTGGATTGTTTGTTTCTTTGGTGTTGAGTTTAATAAGTTCTTTATAGATCTTGGAAACTAGCCCTTTATCTGATATGTCATTTGCAAATATCTTCTCCCATTCTGTAGGTTGTCTTTGAGTTTTGTTAACTGTACACTTTTAAAAATTGAAAAACATTGTATGTTTATAATTGCTTGTATTTGATTAATACAATAGCCATAGAATTTTTTCTTTTGGTGAACAAAAGATAAGAAGGTAATTATATTTTTAAACAAAGTGAAGAGAAATGAACGATACCCAGAATATATGAGGCAATTTAGATAAAAAAAAAATACTAATGTTTCAGAAGACTCAGAAATTGGCACACCTATAAACCAGAAGGAACAGGCATTATTCAATATCATAAAAGGGAAAAATTCCTAATACAACCATATCTTTCATAAGTGCTTCCCACCTGACCTTTTAAACAGTTAAATATTTTAGACATTGAGGCAAACCTTCAATGAGACTCAAATGCATTATTCAGGTGAGCAGATGTCTATTTCTGTAGAGTTGATTCAAAACCTCTCAGTGTAGAATCAAAGAAAACATGTTTAGCTCCCAAAGAACAGTTTTAATCACCCTACCATGGTGTAATCAACAAATAAAGTTCTGTTCAATTACTATCTTTCCAAGGCCCAGCTCCCGTGGACTTCTGTCTCAGTTATCTGAACAAGAAACTGAAATGAAAATAGGAAGCCTTATTCAATTTAAGTACCTGTAAGACCCTGAAGAAGCAGCACAGCTCAGAACCATATAGCACAACAGCACTACCACTGAAGAGCTTCATGCCATACTGGCAAAGATCACAGAATAGCTTCAGCATGTGAAGGTCCCAGGAGATCAGAACCAGCTTTGACACATGAAGAGTATAGCTAAGAGGTCAGCTCCAGTGGGCAGGGACTACATTTCAGTAGGCTCGTCATGCCCAGAGGCATGATTATAAACTCTAGAGGACTGAATAGTGAGCACATGAGTTATTTTTTCAGGATTTCCATGAAAATGTTAGTGGCAAGACACTACACATAGTCTTGGAATACAAAGATTTCACAAACAGAGATTCTGTAAGTTAGGGATTTCTGTTTGGGAACCACAGAAAGCAACTCAGGTGATCCCATAGTAAAGAAGCTCATTAGAGCAGTGGCAAAGGGGAATAGTGTACAGGATACAGGGAGTAGAGTAGGTTCATCACAGATTCAAAGGCAAGTCAGGAGAAACCAGTGCAACTGTGAGCATCTACAGACATATTTGCCTGCATGAATTTCAGCTCTACCTTTTCCCTTTTCATTCTGTTTAGTGGTTTAAATTCCAGGAAGAACAAATGATTAGTCTAGTTCAGTCACACACTCACTCTTTGGCTAGGGGAGCACCAAGTTCCTTTTTTAGCAGACTGTATTTAATAGGACATTAAACAGACTACTCAGTGGGGCAAAAATAATTGTCCCCAAAATAAATTGGGGTGTGGTTCTAGTATTAGACATTTCAGGGTGGGGGGCAGGTAGAGGACCACTGAAGTTTAGTTAATTGTTAGTATGCTCAAATTGGCATGAGACGCTAATGAAAAAGTTAACAAAGATTAGACCCCAAAGTGACTAAAGTGTGGGAGATTAGGTCAATTGTGCAGGAAAGGTAGAGGAGGCAGGGCAAAAAAACAGAATTAGAAACCAGTTTTTTTTTCAAGCTTATAAATAAATACAAAGATAACATCTTTGAGGTCTGGGACCATGTTTTTTTCACATTTATTTTCACAGTTTGCCCTCACCCAATTATATGATAGATATTCTACAAAGGTGTGCTGAATTAACAGTGAATAAACGATTAAGTGGATAAATATATGAGCAAATGGATGGATGGATAAATAAGTTGAAGATAGATGGATAAATGCTAATTTGGTGAAATCCAACAATCCGACAATAGAAATAAATGATGCCAATAGAAATACATGGGTACTAAACTAGTTTGCCCTGTTATGGAAGAGATCTAATAATTAAGATAGGGCCATTAGATTAGCTACAAGAAATCTCATGACCCATACCTAAATTCTTAAAATATCTTCTAAAAACTAAAGTGTTCAGTTTTCTTTGATTTTTATATACTCAGAGAGCACAGCTGGTCAAACTGAAACAACTTGTGTTATTGAGGGATCATGACTGCAATGACATGGCTTTGAAAAATGACCCAAAACACACCCAAATTCTTTCATCTCCTAAAATCATCTACAATAGATGTCTACCCATTCTGCTTGCTATCCCCCCCGCCATAAGGTTTTCTAAAATGAAGCTAGAATAATGCCTTAAGAACATTCAAAGTACACATGATCTCTGACAGGAAATGGTAAACAATAAATTGATCCAACTCATCATAGAAATCTTGGTGAAATTGCCACAACTCAGCAAAGATCATTCTCATGGTTTAAAAGCTCTATTTCTTAGAAGATGTTCTACCTCAGGAAAGGAAAAAAGAAAGACTCCAATGATCTAATCAAAATCTTTGGGGTGAGATTATATGATTTTGAGTCTTATAGCAAAGTTTTGCTTGTTATGACTTTCTAAAAACTGTGGGCACTTCCCCCTTCACTTTAGCTTGTGGTTTTTAACGTGGTATTTTCAGACAGACCAATTAGAAGTTTGGTATGTTTTCCAGTATAACATACATCATAGTTTTTAGTATCCAGCTATAAGTACATTTTTCACTGCTCTTCAGGAAATTGTCTTATCTGGCCACCAATAAAGCTAACAAGAATATTGTAAGTATTAATGAAGTATTAACTATTAGGAGTAGTGATAATGATTTTTTTAAAAACCTTGATATTATGGCATACTCATTAAATGCCAGGAGCTGCTCCCTGAGGCTCGGCCAAACTACTCACCTTTCTGTGAGAACCCTATGTGTTTCAAGGCATCAGTGTGTCATCTAGAAAATATGTCATTTAATAATTCTTTGAAATATTTTTATTTCCTTGAACTACTGCATGCTTTGTTTCAGTACACACTAGAGGTCACATGTATACCTTGATAAGAACGTCACAGTGCTGTTGATGAATATAACTTGAAACTATTTTTATCCCATATAGTAACTGATTAGCCTAACATTTTAGTGAGTATCAGTAAACTGATTTCTGGACTTTTCAGAAAGCCCAAGATTATGTAGATACAAAAGGACTGAGGAGGTGCCTCAGAGCCAAAGTGGAATGTGGGGAATACAAGAGAATACCTGGTTGCTGTTCTTACACAGAAGTGTGCATCTCTGCATGTTAATGTACCAGTGTATGTGATAAGAGTTCAACCATTTAATATTGACATTAATTTCTATCTGGGACATGTGAGAGAGCTAAGATCCAAAACATCAGTGAGTTATCTTGGAGAGGTGCTGTAAGAGAGCAAAGTGAGTCAAATCACCTCCTGCTGCTAGAGTCCAAAAAATTAGCTCTAGGCAAGCTGTGCCAATAGATGGGAGGTAAAGCCACAGGTTTACATAGGACAGTCTTCCCTGGCTCACACTTCTAGCCGTAACCTGGCTTCCCTTTAATCATCTCAGATCCTAGTGAATCCAGGCTCACAGGCCTCCAGCTCATTTCCTGCTGTGCTGTGATGCCTCTGGCAATGTCTTTTGCAGCTACCCTAACTTCTTTCATTCTTCTCAGTTTTCCAGCCCTTCTCCACCCACAGTCTCAGAGCCTTTCCACTGGCTCTCAACTCGCCCTGCAAATTTCCTTCCCTTCCTCATTGAGTTCCTACTTGTCCTTCCAATCTCAGCTCAAACGTTGCTTCCTGAAGGAATTCTTTCCTGTCACTCAAACTATGTCAAGTTACCCTGTAACAAACTCTTAGACCATGACAGATCTTTTGTGATGAAACTTGCCATGTTTGTAATTTATATTTACATAGGTGATTATTTATCTTCTATTTTCTCATTGCCCCGCAAGCCTGTATTGCCGATTCTATTCCCAGGGCCCAGGGCCTGGAAGGGGTTGGTATTGGAAGAAAATTTGTTGGGTGCACGGAGTGACTCACACATAGTATTTCTGTTAGAGATGTGAAGAGACATGAAGATACATAAGGGCTTCATATAAACTGTGATGACTGCTTAACCAACTAAGACAGCCTTAATGCTCACTCATTCTGACAAAATTTTAGACAGATTTCTTCCTGACTATACACTCCTGAATTCTCTTTTTTTTTTTTTTTAAGATTTTATTTATTTATTCATGAGAATACACAGAGGGAAGAGAGAGAGAGAGAGGCAGAAACACAGGCAGAGGGAGAAGCAGGCTCAATGCAGGGAGCCCGACGTGGGACTTGATCCTGGGTCTCCAGGATCACACTCTGGGCTGAAGGCAGTGCTAAACCACTGAGCCACCCAGGCTGCCCCTGAATTCCTTTTTTTAAAATTTTTTTTTTTTTTTTTTTTTTATTTATGATAGTCACAGAGAGAGAGAGAGAGGCAGAGACACAGGCAGAGGGAGAAGCAGGCTCCATGCACTGGGAGCCCGATGTGGGATTCGATCCCGGGTCTCCAGGATCACGCCCTAGGCCGAAGGCAGGCGCCAAACCACTGCGCCACCTAGGGATCCCCCTTTTTTAAAAAAGAATTATTACTTCAGCAAATTTGTTATCGCATTGTTTCTCTGATCCTTTGAAATGTGCACTCAATTTTTCCCCAGCCTCTTGCCAGATTTAGAACCCAGGAATATCTTTAACAAGGATCTGAGAGCTATCTTCTTGAAATGTAATCATGGAATAGTGATATTGCCTCTGTCTGCCAGTGTCAGTGGGAAAGAAGGAGCCTGACTTTGATGATTATCAATTAGCAAATACAGATGGCCACTCCCATTGATCAATATCTCCTTCCTAATGTCCTGCAGTCTTTCTCTACTAGCTCATCTCAGCCCTTAAAAACCTTCCTGCATTTTGTTTCAGCAGAGTTGAGTTCAGTGTCCCTTCCCTATGGCAATAGTCTTGACTAAAGTCGCCCTTGCCTGCTTCCTTCTGTCTAGTGCAATTTTTCTTTAAGATGATGCAATTGAGCATTGGCTTGGCAGTATATGCCAGAGAAGAGTCTTCTGTTTTGCAGGCCAAAAAAATGTGTGTGTCCTAACCTCTGTTCACTTTCCATGGGCAGACCTGAGAAATTGGCCAAATTACCTTCCACTTTTAAACAAGAAGTCTTCAACTGCTGGAATTGTGTAAGGGATAGCTCTACTTATAGAAAGAAAAACAGAAGACTAATCTATTAAATTTATATCTCACACTATGTTTTTCTGATGTTTTTTCGGGTTTCCTTCCCTGAAATGTTCTTAGATTTAGTTGCGTCACATCACCTGTGGTATTTCCTTATTGTCCAATAGCTTTATATTGTTTTGGAGTTTCAACATTTATAACTAATTCCACTGAAAGGTTTAATTAAATGTTAAATTCCTGGTCAGATTCACTGGAGTATATTTTCAAAATGGCTAACGATAAGCAAGGCAGATCTGATATTTGACTTGTCCATAGGAGGTATTTGGGTACGAAAAAAATACCTTTTAAAAATAAGAAGCCAGGTCCACCAAGGGAAGGACAAGAGCAGGTGGATGGTCTGCATAGAGAAATTTGCTAATATTTGTGTTTCCTTCCTCTCTTTCTTTTCCTCTCTTTCTTTTCTTTCACAAATATTTACTGAAAAATATGTGCCAGACTCTTTTCTAAGCCTTGAAGATACTCTAGTGAACTATAGTGAATTGAAAAAAAAAAAATCCTGTTATCATAGACCTTACATTCTAATGTAACATTCCTTCTTTCTTTCCTTTCTTCTTTTCTACAGATTGTAGAGATACAATTGGTTTTCGGTGGAGCTGAGAATTTAAAACCTTAGTTCCAGAGCAACTAAAAAACAAATGGCTCTGTATGTCAGCTCAGTGCTGAGTCTGAAGAGTTCCATTAAATTTCCTCAGAGAGTATCTACATTTTTATCATCATTCATAAAGATACATGTCTCTGACTCTCAGAGATGAATTCAGAGATCATATTGAAGAACAAAAGAATGGTTAAAATCGTGAGACTTTAAATAAAGTTCAAAATGACCTCTATTCCACACTGATGCATGACCCAGGGGAGACAACTGATAGAATGTCTCTAGTGGGGTAGCTCTAAACAGCTTGTAGAGCTTGGGCTTTAGAGTTGGGACTGAAAAACAGAGTGTGATGGGGGACCTAACAACACATTATTTCATAATTTAAATTGTGGTCTCAGCTCAGCTTATGCTGTTCACCGAAAAGAAAGTGAGCCATCTCAAAAGCATTATTCTATTGTCTTATCTTCTTAGACTGTATGATATCTTACTTGCACATGAATTACATTAAGCCTTCCCCCATGCAAGTCAACTGAAATCACCTACATCCCTAGCATTGGATTATAACACTGGCAACACTGTAATTGTTCATTAGCATAGAGGGTGTATTAGAAATTCTAGTAAGTTCATTGCTAGTCATGAATATGATTAACCAATTCCATGAGCATTAGAGTATAATTAGCCATGATCTGCAATATTTATGTTCCTTTTAGGCATCATTATGTTTTCCTATGTAATTTTATAACCCATGTATCTATAAAGAACCAAGGATATTCGAATATGTTTATGCTTATTTTCATTCAAAACATCTATATTCATTATCAAATTTATAAAGATCCAAATGAGGATTATATGAACCTAGTCATAGAACAAAAAATATTAAATGTAATTCTTTAAAAATTACATCAGCTTTAAATGTTATATGATAATTTCATAAGCATGGACTATAAAAATATATACTTATGCTTATATAAAATATGAAATATTAACTTTATATCTGATTGTTACTGCTGTTAATCCACTAGTTTCCTAATTACTTTTAAAAATACTTTAAACAATGTATTGATTTAGCTACTAAGCATTGTGCAATCACACACACACAAAAAAAAAAACCCAGTCTGCATCCCAGAAGCAAGGAAAGGATAACATAACTGGAAGAATAAAGTATACAAGGATCTTAAGCAAGTAAATTAAATAGTATCTGCATTTTATGTTTATCTTTCCAATTTAAGGATATTACAAACAGTGCTGCCAAGAATGTTCTTGTATAGTGGAGGTGTGCAGGAGTTTATTTTTATGTTCTTTCTCTGACTGGAGCCTATAGTACAAGTTTGAATTGAATAGAAACAATAATTTTGAGCATCTCAGACATGTTCTTAATTTTAAAGAGAGTGCTTCTATTGTTTTCCCATTGAAAATCATGTACTGTAAGTTTTGGGTATATAACTTTTACTAAATTATATATTTTATTTTATTTATTGATCTATCATCTATCTATCTATCTATCTATCTATCTATCTATCTATCATCATTTATTACCACGAATGGGTACAGGAATCTGTCAAACATTTATGAGCATCTGTTATCATACAGTTTTAGGTGCTTTCATCTGCTTATGTGGTGAATACTTTAAAATTGTTTTTAAAAGGTTTTATTTTGTTTGTTTGTTTTTAAGATTTTACCCATTTATTTGAAAGAGCACAAATAGGGAGAGGGGCAGTGGGAGAGGGAAAAGCAGACTCCCTGCTGAATTGGGAGCCTAATGCAGGGCTCTATCCTAGGACCCTGGGATCACAGCTTGAACCAAAGGCAGATGCTTAACCCACTGAGCCCCCCAGGCACCCCATATTTTTTAGGTATTTAAAAAAATAATTAGCAAATTAGTGAAAGTTTTTTTTTTGGTTAATATTAAAACACTATTGCATTCTTAGGATGAATATGACTTAATCCATTTGTTTTATCTTAAATACAGATGAATTTTTTATAGAAGCAGCTAGTTAGGTTTTAATAGGATGCCTGGAGGCTAGCAAAGAGGAAAGAATAGCCACCTATGAGGAAAAGGCCTATCCTAGTAAGCACTTCAAAATAAAGCCAGACACACACACACACAAAAATCAGATCAAACCAGAAAGCCCAAAATGGCAGTGCCATGACAAGAAACCCCTGACCAAATAAGGAAAAAAAAAGTGTGAAACCCTGCTTCCAAGAAATCCTTGCCTCAAGTAGTAAATATTCCACCCCTTAGTTAACAACTCTCAATAAAAGATAGAAACCCAAACCAGCAGGACACACAGCTCTCTCTCTCTCTCTCCCTCTCTCTCTCTCTCTCTCAAGCTTATCTGCTCTCGCACTTCTAGAGTGTACTTTTGATGATGGATAGTTGGAAGAAAGGCAGGCAGGGACAAGGGCCCCCTAAACCTACAAGGAAACCACCCTTAAAAGGATTTTACACCACCCTGGAAGGAGCCCTCTATCCTTTCCCATATGATAGATGACAAAACCCTGATTGGATGAAAGGCACATTGGAGATTAAAAGAGCTTGCCAAAAAGCCCATAAAAACCCCTGGACTTAGAAACTCCAGAGGCAACCCTCTCGGGACCCCTCCCACTCTGGGAGCTTTGTACTATCACTCAATAAACTTTACTATTCGCTTTGCTGCCTAGCACTCTTCATCTGGTCTATCTCTTCATTCTTGGAAGCCTCATGACCGAGAATTGTGGGCACTAAAGGATAAGGAATTCTATAACAGTTGCTTTAATAAACTTTCCTGCTTGTGTTCCTCATCTGCTATGTTGTCTGTCTTTGAATTCTTTCTCATGATGAGACCAAGGGCCCTCAGCAACATCTTTGAGACAGCCTAAGTCAAGGCCTCAGGGCCCAGGGTCTTTCCAATTCATTTGACAGCAAATTTGGTTTGCTAACACTTCGTTTGGGCATTATTATTATTATTTTTTTAAGATTTACTTATTTTAGAGAGTGATAGGAAGAGAGAGAGAACACACATGAGCAGGGGGAGGGACAGAGGGAGTGAGAGAAGTTCCAACAGATATCCCGCTGAGCATGGAGTCTGACTTGGGCTCAGTTTCACTACCCTGAGATCACAAACTGAGCCAAAATCAAGAGTTGGAAGCTTAACAGAGTCACTCAAATACCCGTTTGTTTGGAATTTTGCATCTATGTTCCTGAATGACACTTTTTCCCATGTGTTTTTTTATCTAATTTTATCAAAAGTTAAGTTATAGAATGAGTTGGATAGTGGATCTGCTTTTAATTGTCTGGAAATAGATTTAATATTGGACTAATCTATCCTTTGAATGTTTGATAGAATGCAAGTAAACAAAATATACAATATACTGAGTCTGGAGTTTCCGTTGTGAAATTATTTTTGTCTTAGTCATCTGAGTGCCATAGTGTATATCATAGAGTAGGTAGCTTAAACAACAGAAATTTGCTTTTCTCATAGTTCTGGAGGCTAAAAGGTCAAGATCAAAGTGACAACATGGTCTGTTTCTGGTGAGTGAACCTTCTCTGGTTTGTAGACAATCTTCTTGCTGTCCTCACATGGCAGGAAAAAAAAAAAGAGAACAATTTTTTTGGTTATTCTTTAGTTATTCTTATCAGGGCACTAATCCCAACATCAGGGTCCCACTCTGACCTCTTCTAACCCTAATTACCTTCCAAAGGCTCCAATATTATTGCATTTGGGGTTACGGCTTCAATATATGAGGAAGGAGCAGGGCACAAACATTCAGTCCACAACAACGTTAAAAATTATTTTAATTTCCTTAATAGATAGAAGGTTATTTATTCTTCTATTCCTACTTGAACATATTTTAATCAGTTATATTTTCCAGGAAGTTTCAAGTTTATTAGCATAGAAGATGCTTTTATTTTCTTATCATATTTTTAATCACTTTTATATGTGCAATTAATTTTCCATTTTCATGCTTAATATTTTGTATGTGACTTGCACCTTATTTCTTCTTTTCTGGACCAGTATTGCCAGAGTTTTTTTTTTTTAAATATCATGAATATTTTCTAATAACAAGGGAGATTATACAGAGTTTTGTTCTTTTTTTAACATGTATATATATATATTTTTAACATGTATATTTTTTATTGGAGTTCTATTTGCTATTATTTCTTTTTTTTTCTATTATTTCTTTATATTCTACTTCACTGATTTCTGCTTTTATCTTGATTTTTTCTAATATAGTTTGTTATAAAGATATCTTTCAAATATTAAAATGAAATATAAAAAATAATATAAATATATAAATGAAATAATATAAATATAAAAATGAAAGATTTTGTTGAAAGAGACATTAAGTAATATTTCTATCATTTTTGTTTTCTTACTTTCTCACTAATTTAGAAGAGAATAAAAAGACAGTGAATCTCTTCTGGGTATATACCTGTATCAGTTGTCAATTTATTGTGTCAGCTCCAAAACCAGTGGTCATGGGTTTGCTTGAGATCCTGGGTTAGAGGACATTGGAAGGAACGCTGTAGGAGGGAAGGATTTTTTCCATTGGTGTGGTACGCCCTCTTTCCTTTTGCACACGCAGTGCTAGGCTAGCCTGTGGGACACCCAGTGGAGCTCATCCTCAGCTTCCTCTGTGGGTATTTCTCAGCATTCCCTATGGATGACTTCCCTATGGGAATTTCTCAGTGGCCCCTGTGGGAATTTCCCAGCAGCTCCTGTGACTGACTTTTAGTGGGTCTTGCAAGGACCCCAGCCAACTTCTTAGAGAGTTCATTATCCTCTTAGATTCTTGATAAATTTCATAGGCACTGTAGCACAGGTTTTTCTTCCTGCCAAAACCCCTAGGGTAAGGTGGTCTGGTTTGTTCCCTTATCTGTGGTTTCCTTACATCTCAGCATTTTGGGGATTTTGTTTTGTGAGCCTGATTCCCTGGCCCCCTTCCTGTCTCTCCCTTCCTAACCCTGACTGTTCCTCACTCATAGAGAAGAATCTGCTTCTTTTTTTTTTTTTTTTATTTTTTTTAAGAATCTGCTTCTAAGTGCATTTGGTTGTTGGCAGAATTTATTTTCCTGTTGGCTGTATGACCGAGGGATCTAGCCTCTTACCTTCAGCCTGCCCTGAGGTCCTCTCCTTAGGAAGTTCACAATGTACCATTTACCTCTTCAAGGCAAGCAGGAAACTCTCTCACTGCAGTCAGCTAAGATGGAATCTTACACAAGCATGATCATGGAAGTGACATTGCACCACTTTTGATATTCTATTCATGAAAAGCAAGTCTGCCTTCATCACTCCAGGGGAGGGGATTTTACAAAGGCATGGCGCATTGTGAGTCCTCTTAGGGTGTGTCTGTGACACAGTAGAATGCTTTACGACAATGCAAATTAGCAAACTAATCTACTGAAATAAATGGATGAACAAAAATAATACTGACTGAAAGAAGCCAGACATAGAAGAGTATCTACTATGAAATTCCATTTATATCATTTTCAGAAACTAATTTATGTTCTCAGGAATCAGCACAGTGGTTACCCTGGGTGTGAGTATTACCTCAAATAGGGCTGGTGGGGTACTGGTAAACTCCTGCTGCTTGATCTTAGTGCTATTATCTGAGAGCATGCACTTCATGAAAACTTAATGATGTGTGTATTTCCCTACTTCTATTTTACTTCAATGTGAAAAGTGGGGAAAATTACATTTAACCTCCTTCCTCTGGCAGTCCTTTCAAAGCTGGTGTTCTCCAGAGTCATATCACCGCATTTTCCCTTTCACTGTCTGATCTTCCTGTGGTATCTCCCTATTTTTCATAGTATTGTCTCTTTCTTATAAATTGATGAATCCAAAATTTATAACTTGAGGTCAGTTATCTCTTCCGAGCTACTATGTATCTCCACATGAATATCCTATAAACCTCAAATTCAACCTTTTATTGCTTGAATCAGGATCTTTCTCCTTAAACTTTCCTCTTTATCCTATACTTAATATATCAGCCTGACTCACCACTGTTAGAAACTGATAACTTGTATAGCACAGCAGATAAAAACAAGGGCTCTGGAGTGAGCTTGCCTGGTTACAAATTCTCTTCTATGTGATATGCTCTCATGTCAGTTACTTAATTTCCATCAGTCTCTCTTTTTTTTCCCCATGCGACTGGGTTGGCAATAATAGCTACTGACATTTCACAATGAGAAGGTATATGTAGAGCACTTAGCAGTGTCCCTTGTAAATGGTAATTATTCAATACATGATATTTATTATTACAGAATTTATCACTATCTTATTCCTTCCACCTTACATTTTCTCAATTATCAAGTTATGTCAATTTTACCATTTTTAATATTTAAGATATATGTTTTACCTATTTCCATGGTCACTACCTTCACTCAGGTTTTTATCTTTTCTTCTCCTTATTGTTACAGATCGTTTCATATGCCCCCTGTAGTAACACTGCCAAAATTTTATGCCTGAATATAATTGTGAAAAATATCAAAACCAAATTGGGGGACAATTCTACAAAAATAATTTTCCTCCTCTTAAAAATGTCAAGATCAAGAAGGACAAAAAAGATCAAGGAATTATTCCAGATTCAAAAACATTAAAAACACATGACAACTAAATTCAATGCATGGTTCTGGATTGAATCTTTGGCCTAGAGGCTCTCAAACACTTTCCAATGGTATTCATCTTATTTACTATTCATTTTCCTCTACTGATATTTTCTAACTTCCAAATCTTGGGTCCTAGACCCATATTATGGCCTTTCCATTGGGCTCTGGCTTATGTTTTAATAAGATAAAATCCTATATTATGTTCTATATATTTATATGCCTGTTAGAGATCCCCAATCATGGTCTCTCCTGTTTCTTTCATTAACTCTGATTTTTCAACTAAATCTCCCTCCTTGAAACTCCCTTCTTCAATTTTAATTATACCTTAAGAATAAGAATAAGTTGCTGTGTACTGATTCTTCATATTCAAAATTCCAAAGTTATAAACTAACCTTATGGTCTAAAATTGACCCAAAGACTTGATGTGCTTGGCCAGTATACATACTTTTTTAAAAATTATGTAATTGTTTTCTATAGCATATTCCCTTTCTATTAGATCAAATTTCCACCGATCTCTACACTATAATAGTATGTGAATTCTCATATATTTATTTTAACTACCTGACCCTTGAAGTCACTTGAAAACATTAATGTTTTAGGTTTGAATTTTCTCAGTACTATGTAGATCTAGTTAATGGTTTCCTTCAGGCAGTGGTGGGTCAGTAAAGTATGAACTGGAAAGAATGATTCTGTTTCTGCAAAGGTTGAGGTTAGAAGGGCCTTCAAGGTGTCCTCTCAGTATGACAGGGGTCAGGTGGGAGTCCAGAAGTTCCTAAGCTTCCCTCAGAGCAGGATAATTTGAAAGAACTGGTTGATCCTTTTCTATGTAAGAAGGTAGCCATTCAGTTCAAACTGCTGACATCTCTCAGAAGGCAGTAGGATTAATTTATCTCACAGAGCAGTCAGGGCTAGGTGAGCAGTGATCATCAAAATTTCCCCATTCCCACAAGCTCCTCTCTCAAACTGAGCCCTTCCTCAATCTCACCTCTACTTGGCCGTGGAGATCCAGCTACAGTTCCGTAGCTTGTAGACTACAGCCCCTCTAGTTCAACAGATAATGGGAACTATCTCATGTAATTCTATATTCTTGAGTAGCCTCAGAGAGTAGAGACAGGGAAGACTGTGTAGTAGCTGTGAAAATCCAATTATTGCTGCAGTTTCCCCAAATCTTTTTAATTTCTACTCTTACTGGATTACAAATTATGTATTTTTGTTGTTCTATTTTGTTTTTGAAGACTGTCTTTAAATGTATAAGAAGATGGAGAGAGAAACAAATTTTTACAGTAGCAATATCCACAGAAGTGCCAGTCTAAACTTATAGGATAACAAATTTAAATAATTCCTACTCTATTTTATTTGCATAGGAAATTTGGAATTTCGTAGAGGTTTGGTGTACTATGCTACTGGTGAGAATACTGGGTTTTGACTACAGTAAAGCATATGCAGTACTGTTTACCACGTATTTCCTATAAAATTTCTTTATTTTAATTTGGTTTTTATAATAATTTATGAATTAAAATGAGCTCACTATGGTGAGATAGAACAGGATTGACTCATGTTGAATAAAATTCTCAAGCAATTTTCCACGCTCTGAATCATAGTTAGAATTTGAGATTGGATTCCTTCTGATTTGAACCAAATTATATGTTATGATAATTATACTAACGTGAATTATTATTACATTTTACACATGAACTACTTTCACTGATAATTTCCTTTTCCCCAAATCCTATTCTGTGATTTCCTGGTCAGC
The DNA here is from genome assembly GCF_053574225.1 of Canis aureus. Classification (NCBI taxonomy): domain Eukaryota; kingdom Metazoa; phylum Chordata; class Mammalia; order Carnivora; family Canidae; genus Canis; species Canis aureus. Next base: position 43,490,048 of record NC_135611.1, on the reverse strand, counting down.
ATTTCTGGCATTTTAAGTTAAAAGAGCTAAAGAAAGGTGGGAAACTAAGCATAGAATAGAGGTTCCATTTGTTTGAACCCTTGTAGCTATGTTTCAGGAAAAAACAAAGGCTGAAAGTCAATATTCTTTGTGTTTTAGTTAAACAGGAACCAGGAAGACCTATGTCTGTCTCTAAGTTGATCTATGGGTCAGAACAGTAAGCAACTGATCTTTGCAATGCGGTGCTGAGCAGGAGTGAATTGTTGACTGAGGCCGAGGCAGGGTCTGGAGACCATTCAGCCCCTGTCAAAACGGAGATGCTGGCCCTGTGCTAGCGAATGGAGCAGAGAAAGGTCACTAGGCCTATAGAGACCAAACACCATCTGTGGCTCAGGCAGCTCCTGAGCTGCCCAATGACCCTGGGGAAGGAGCCCTGATGCAAACAGGCTCCTGCTTTTATACTCTTAGTGTTTGATTCCTGGAAAAGTTAATCTTGCTTCTTGATCTGCCTGTAGTTGTAGATGTGCAGTACACTTCCTAAACATTCATTTCAATGTCCTAGAGCTAAAGTTATTCTAGTGCATTCTAGGCAATGAGACTGATGTCCTCATGACTCCTTAATTCAATGGGGAAAGCTTGCCTCCAGTTTTTTAATAGGAATTCAAAACCTTCAGGAGGCAAAAATAAAGTATGTACTAACCTTGCTTCAACTTCCCGTGTTCAAATTAGGAGCAGGCATTTAGGTGGCTCTCGTGTGAACTTCTTCATGGTTCTGTAATGGGCTCTGTTCCCAGTTCTACTCTGATACTTGATTTTCTTTTTTTTTTTAATTTTTATTTATTTATGATAGTAACACAGAGAGATAGAGAGAGACAGAGAGAGGCAGAGATACAGGCAGAGAGAGAAGCAGGCTCCATGCACTGGGAGCCCGACATGGGATTCGATCCCGGGTCTCCAGGATCGTGCCCTGGGCCAAAGGCAGGCGCTAAACCGCTGCGCCACCCAGGGATCCCTGATACTTGATTTTCATAGTGATAAATGCATGCTTCATTGTCAAACCCAAGAATGAGTTCCTGGGTCCCAGTGAGGATATATAGAGACATCAGAAGTTATGGAAAAGAGAAGCATCCATCTTTACACTCCAAAGCCGTTTACTTTCATGGGCCAGCACTTTTCCAGCACTGGGAAAGCCTAAGGAAGGCTCAGATGCATTATTTGTTCATCACTGGGTCTCTTTAGAATCATGTTTTTCTTCTCACAATATGGCCGCAAGGAAGAGTAATTTTGCTTATCCTAAACACACAGTGACTAATGGCACTGATTTTCTCATTTATTCAAACTAATATGTAGAAGTCTCTTGGTTATTATCCAGTGAGAAACAGTCTTTTCCATTAAGCTCCTGCTGTTAGTACCCCACTAAGCATCGCAGAGAACAAATATGCTATGTCTGCCTTCTTGTTTCTTCCAATACATCTTTTATCATAGATACTTATGCACTACTTCCCCCAGGAAAGTATGAACCTTGGCAAAAACTCAAATTTACCTTTTCCTCTATAATTCCCTGAATTGAATAGTATTACTTCAATAAAAATTAGCCATTGTTAGTTTCCTAGTTATAAATAACTTGACCATTATGTCCCACAATTTAGTAAATGACATTCTATTTTAAAAATCAAATACTAACATATTTCATTTTTTTAACATATTTCATTTTTAAAATCACTATACAGTCCACCGGCGCCATGGTGCTCATGCTGAACTACATCGTCGCCGTGCCCCAGAACACGGGCATCGGCAGGAACGGGGACCTGCCCTGGCCCCCGCTCAGGTAAACAGAATTTGGTGATTATGGGTAGGAAGACATGGTTCTCTATTCCTGAGAAGAATCGACCTTTAAAGGACAGAATTAATATAGTTCTCAGCAGAGATCAAGGAACCTCCACAAGGAACTCATTTTCTTGCCAAAAGTCTGGATGATGCTTTAAAACTTACTGAGCAACCAGAATTAGCAAATAAAGTGGACATGGTTTGGCTAGTGAGAGGCAGTTCTGTTTATAAGGAAGCCATGAACAAACCAGGCCATCTTAGACTATTTGTGACAAGGATTATGCATGAATTTGAAAGTGACACATTTTTCCCAGAAATTGATTTGGAGAAATATAAACTTCTACCAGAATACCCAGGTGTTCTTTCTGATGTCCAGGAGGAGAAAGGCATTAAGTACAAATTTGAAGTATATGAGAAGAACGATTAATGTGAAGATATTTTTTTGATTTATTTCAAGTTATTTTCCCCCCCTGCCAAACAATTCTATCTATATTTTAATATTAGAAAAAAAAACTTTTGTTGACTCTAAGTCAATGGATAATTCTTTCCAAGCAGTGTGATTTTATTAATCTTAACTAGACCATATCAGACATTATTTGTGAAACATTCCTTGCTATAACTGTGTGTTTCCCATCAAGGACCAGCACCTGCCTAGGGTAGCATATCTACCAAGAGTCAAAGAGAGACAATCCCTGATAGCATGAGTTGAAACTAGGACTTACAAAAGATAGGACTAGACAGATTTGTCCAAAACTCAGAAATGGGTTAAAAACAGAAAAGTTAGGGCTCAAATATTAAAAGAAAATTAGATCAAAATAGGAACTTTGATTTCTCGATCTATATCACACTTCTGAAAAAGTTCTGTTCACTCAGGAAATCAGTAAGTTGAGAACTCTAATAATTCCATAGGGATAGTAAAGAGGCAGGTAGGACACTACCTTTTTAAAGGTTAAGAAGAAGAGTCTGAGACCTCAAAAAACTGTTTTAGATCTTCAGTGAGATTCCATGGGATGTTATGATGTAAGAAGAATAGGCTATTCCTTATAAAAAAGAGTAATAACAGCACATGGCTAAAATTAGAAATTAAGAAGGTAATGAATTGAAAATGGATAATGCTAGAAACCAAAATTATGAAGATGGAAACTAAATTAAACTTCGCTGAATTAAAAAATGAAAATTAAAACACATTTTACCCATGATGTTAGCAAAGATGTGGATGGTTAGGTATCCAAATAAATAGCATTTTTTTGCCTTGTAAATTAATATAACCTTTTTAGAGTTTAAGTTAGCAATATCAATTAAAATTCACAATATTCTGGGTTTGGACCTAGGGCTTCCACTTGTAGAAATTAATCCTAAATAAAGAGATGGACCCAGGGCACCTTGGTGGCTCAGTGGTTGAACATCTGCCTTCGGCCCAGGGTGTAATCCTGGAGTCCTGGGATCAAGTCCCTACATGGAGCCTGCTTCTCCCTCTGCCTATGTCTCTGCCTCTCTCTGTGTGTTTCTCATAAATAAATAAATAAATAAATAAATAAATAAATAAATAAATAAAATCTTTTTTAAAAAATAAAAAATATCACTATACAGCCTCATCGTAACATTTTATTTATTTTTTTAAGATTTTATTTATTTATTTATTTTGTATATTTTTTATTGGAGTTCGATTTGCCAACATATAGTATAACACCCAGTGTTCATCCTGTCAAGTGCCTCCCTCATTGTAACATTTTATTTTTTTATTTTTTTAAGGATTTATTTATTTATTCATGAGAGACACAGCGAGAGAGAGGCAGAGACATAGGCAGAGAGAGAAGCAGGCTCCATGCAGGGAGCCCGATGTGGGACTCAATCCCGGAACCCCTGAGCCAAAGGCAAATGCTCAACCATAAGCCACCCAGGTGTCCCTCATTGTAACATTTTAAAATGACATTATTACACCAGCCTCTACGTTGAATTCAGTGTTTTCTATCGCCTTTGATTTACCTCTTGCCTTTACATTTTCAGGCCAACACCCATCTAAGCAGCTGCTTAACAAGACCTAACACCTTAAAATAGGGAATTTTCTCAGTTTTACTCCATTAATCTTATCTTTACTATCTGCACACAATTTTAAATTTACCCTTCAATGATAAATTCTCTTTTTTTAAAATATATCTGTTGCTCCAAACCTCTATCTTATTAGTCACTACCAAGTCTACAAGAATATGGCTAAAGATAAGGGAAAAGCATCTCTGAGTAAACATCAAGAATAATGGCATTAAAAAAAAAAGAATAATGGCATAAAATAAAGACCTGTACCAAAAAATATTTTCATCTTATTCATATTCTTTTATATATATATACATAACATATTCTATACATTCTTGTAGTATATATATACAATATGTTTTTCTCAAATCTAGATTGACTAATATTCGCACCTCCAAAGATTGTCAAGAATTCATAGATATTATTATATAATTCTTAGTCTCTATTTTTGCGATATCCCATAGAATAGAGTTTCTGTTTCTAAAACCCAGAAACAGTGTGTGTGTGGTAGTATTATTATTAATATAGTTATATTGGGGCACTTGGGTAGCTTAGTGGTTGAACGTCTGCCTTCAGCTCAGGTCGTGATCCCAGGGTCCTGGGATCCAGTCCTGTATCAGGCTTCCCACAGGGAGCCTGCTCCCTCTGCCTTTGTCTCTGTCTCTCTCTGTGTGTCTCTCATGAATAAATAAATAAAAATTTAAAAATATATATAGTTATATTAATATATTAATAGTAATACATGGGGTTTTTAACATTAAAACCAATAAAAGAAAAGATGTAACTTTGCTTGCTAGACTGAATAGATTCACTTTAATTTTTATAGAGTTATTAGAAAATAAAACATTTGGAATCCACTCCCCCCGCCCCGCACTCAGAGTTGTAAACATAAACATGCTTAAAATATTTAGAAACCTGGTAAGAGTTCATTTGCTATATTCATAACTCACTATCAGGGAACATATATGTATTACATTTTGTAGTAAAAAGGAACTCAGTGAGGAAAAAAAAAAAGAGAATAATGGCATAAATCATTATGTTCTAGTAGTAAAATCTAACCTTACAGGAAATGGCAAATTCCAGCTCAAAGATTCTGTTTTTGAATAAAACAGATAAACATACTGTAAATTACAAAATATGTCTTTAAAAGTATCACCTGTGTGCCTACGTCCTAATGAAAAGAAAATCTAAGAGACAAAGAGAAATTTGGAACTAATGAGGTTAATATGTGGGGAAGGCAAGGAGCTGAGCAAGATGCCCTAGTGAATGAACCCACAACTCTATAGAGAACAGACAAGCAAAAGAGAAAAAAGCAAATTATGAAACCAGGGCGAGTTTCCAAGGAAGAGATAAAGGAAAGAGCACAATTGTGAGGGGGTAAAAAAATTTGAAAAGTTCAAGTGTGAAAGGAGACGCATCTTGTAAGAGACTTGCAATTACATAAAGCAAAAGAGAAGGACGAAGGAAATGTTTTCCTTCTAATAGTCAGGGAGAGAAAGCTGTTCAATAGACTTTGTGAAAAGGGAGATGCTTTTAATGTGTCTTTCCAGCTCTCTTCTTTCAAACAGGTGTAACTGTGACCAGTTAACCAGAGGAGAGTACCTTTTGAGTTTGGAATACCAAACCAGAGGCAAATAAATAATTATAGTACGTTTTTCTGAAATTTAGATTAAGTTTGCACCTCCAAGGATTCTCAAGAATGCATAGATATTATTATAGAATTCTTAGTCTCTAGTTTTGTGATATCCTATAGAATAGAGTTTCTGTTTCTAAAAATGAGAAAGAGTGTATGTATGGTAGTATTACTATATTAATAGTAATACATAGAGATTTTTACATTAAAACTAACAAAAGATGTAACTTTGCTTGCTATACTGAATAGATTCACTTTAATTTTTATAGAGTTGTTAGAAAACAGAACATTTGGAATGTATCCCCTACCTCCACTGGAAGTTGTAAATATAAACATGCTTAAGATATTTAGAAACATTGTAAGAGTTCATTTGCCATATTTGTAACTCACTCTCAGGAACATTTGATGCCCTCACAAAAGCATGTAGTCCTAAGTTGACAAATTCAACAAATTAGACATTCTCGGATAGTTTCCATGGTACCCAATATGGATTCACTGATGAATCTTTGAGGCTGTTTTTCAGACCCCATGTGAAATACAATATTGGGAAGGTAAAAAAGATTCCTGTGATATTTCTTTTAATATTTTCTCCCACCTCTTTTCTTCATTTTCTTTTCTTGAAACTTCTGCTTAGACACAAGACTTCATGTATTGATTATTGATCAATTGATTATCAATTGATTATCATTTTTTATTTCTAAATTTATCTCTAATATTTTAGGTGACTTTATGATTTTGACATAACACTCTTCTGTTGAATTTTATTTGCATTTGGGCAGCTTTAAAGTTCAAGAGATTTTTTTTCTTCTCTCTATTCCAACATCAAGTTCTTGTTTTTCATATGCAATTTTTCTTAGTTATCTCTTAGATTTTATCTTTTCTTCTTTGACAGGCCTTTTTCATCCTATTCTCTCTCGCTCTCACTCTCTCTCTCTCTCTCTCTCTGGAATTTGGTCTTTCCTTCTTCAAGTTTTCCTCAAATATTTGGAGATCTTTGGGTTTTCACTCATAATCAGCATTTATAATAGCACCTGCCACCATTAACTTAAGTTCTACTTGAATAAATTATTAAAAGGAGGAAGGGAGGAAAAACAAAAGGAGAAACTTAAAAGTCTGATGGAGATCATTGTATGTGGATGAATTTAATTGAAGGCAGGCTTCTTTCAATTCTGAGCAAGGAGAGAGCCTGATATCACTCAGATGAGCCTAAATGAAAGAAAGCTTAATTCTGAGGCATCAACTCTCACACTAGCCATGCTAGTTCTTGGGTAGTTTTTTTTTTTTTTTCCTATTTCTTTAGAGAATAACTCTAATTTTTATGCCTTGGGGCTTCTAGGGGTTTCAGCTTTCTCTAACGAGCAAGGGAAGGCAACAAACTTGTATATAAATCTATCTATGTCCCTATATTAAGCTCTTCTAGAATCTTGCCCTTGATTGTAACATTCTCAAATTCCTGAAAAATATTAATGTTTGATATTCAGGAAAGATTAATCAACATTGGCAGAAATTCTCAGGAATTCCCAAAATTATAAATTGTTTTTTTATAACAATTATTTACATATTTCTAAAATGATGAAAATCATAATAAAGGTGACAATTTTTCTGATCATACCAAAAGTTTCAGAGATTTTCTATAACAAAAAATAACATAATAATAACCGCACAATTTGTTACTTTATGCTGATACATTGTGACAAAAATATATATTTCAGTAAAACATTTTTTTTTCTAATATAAACATTTGATAACAAGACACATTAAAAGAAGTGAACTCCATGTATCAGCATTTCCTGTTCTTGCTTTTGACTTGACCTCAATGGCATCATGGGCTGAATAAAGTCCTCCTAAAATCCATATGTTGAAGTCCTAACTCCCAGGTACCACAAAATATGACCACACTTGGAGATAGGGTCTTTGAAGAGGTAAATAAATTAAAAATGAGATCATTAGGGAGGCTCTTAATCCCATATATCCTGATCCCATATGTATTCTTATAAGAAGAGGAAATTTAGACACAGACATGTGTGTGACAGTGGAAAGACCATGTGAAGACACAGAGAAAATTGCCATCTACAATTCAAGGAGAAAAGCCTCGAAAGGAACTACTCTGCTGACACCTCGATTTTAGACTCTAGCCTTTAGAACTGTGAGGCATTTAATTTCTGTTATTTAAATCATTAGTCTACAGTACTTTGTTATGACAGCCCTAGCTAATACAAGTGAATTCCTTCAAACAAGGAACATTTCTATGTAGATTGTTAAACTTTAGTTCTTGCATTCTCAATTTCTCAGCTGACTTTTTCTATAATTGCTGAAATGTACAAGTTTTCCAATAAATGCCGGGGAGGAATTTCTACATGAAAACAATAGTTATTGGACTTGTCATAATGCAAGTACATCTGAGCTTTTCTGTAGATAAGTCATCAGCCACAGACTGTCAGTATTTAGTCTCCCATAGTTGTTCCATGGATCCACTCTTAAATGAACTGCCCATCTTCCCCTCAAAATATATTGCAATCTCTTGACCACTCATGGCTCCCTTTTAATTCTTTGTTATATGAAATAATATTTCCTTACTCTTCCCATTAGGTGAATGATATTTGGGGAATAAGGAGACACATTCATGGGCTCAGTCTACCATTATGGATTGGAAAAACCCTTGTAATACTATGTCATTGGTAGATTTTGTATGTATTGACTGAAGGCAAAGGAAGAAATAAATATTCTTTTCAGGTCTATAAAGAATGATTTCTAATATAATTTTAGAGGACATTAATCTTAGTCAAATTTTGAACTCAGATGTATAAGAATATGACTATTTTTATAACTGAAATTAATTTGTACCTCAAGCACTTATTATCTTTAATATTTTTGAAAAATCTCAATTTATTATCATCTTAGTCAATTTGGGTTTACCTCAGCAAATTCAGGTTTTGACACCTGCTTTTCCCTTGGGATTATACTATAAAATTCAAAGAAAATTTTAATTTCAGTGGTTATAACAATCTACCCTAAAACAATGGAGGCCAGACTTGAGTTTTATTGTAATTGGAGGACAATTGTATTGATAATCTATTGCTGCTGTAGCGAGTTTCCATAAGCCTCCGGGTTAAAAACAACATAGATTTATTATTTCATGGGTCTGGAGGACAAAAATCCAAAAACTTAGTCTGACGAGGTTGCTATCAAGATATAGACAGGGCTATAATCCTTCTGAAACTCTAGGAGAGAATTTTTTCCTTGCCTTTTCCAGCTTCCAGAAACCTCCTGCATTCTCTGATTCTTGATCTACTCTAAGCATCAGCATCTCTCCAATCTCTATATTGTCACATCTCCTTCTCAGACTCTACAGACCGTCCACTTCACTCTTTAAGGAACCCTTGTGTTTACATTGGGATACTTGAATAATCCAGGATAATCTTCTTATTTTAGGACCTTTAAATTAGTCACATCTGCAAAGTCTCTTACTTTGTAAGCTAACATACTCATAAATTTCAGAGATTAAGGGATGGACATCCTCAGGTGCCACTATTCCGCCTCCCCCAATGAGGTGCCAAATTTAATCAATGGTGTACAAAATACTAACACAGCAGTTAATATTTCAAACATTTATTCTACTACAGAGTAAACCAAACATAAGGGTTTTTTGTTTTTGTTTTTGTTTTTTTGTTTTTTTTTTTTTGCTAATTAGCTCTTATATTGCAGGCACCTTAAAATGTAATTCAAATTGCAAAGGGATAATGTATTGCTAATTGGGCATTACATATGAATTTATAAATGTAACTCAAGATAAAAATGAAAGTTCCTCTTTTTTGAAGTCAGGCACAAGTGTCAAAGCCACAGAAAGGACCTCACTCAATGACCAAAGCACTGAGATGAATGTTGTATAATACACTAAAACAAGACCTTTTAAATTCATGTCATATGTAAATCAAGAGGCAACTTCTTTAGAGATGGTCATTTTAGAGATTGTCACTAAAAATGTTATTCATATTGTTACAGACACAATAGGCTGATGGGTTAAATGGTAGGTATTTTCTATTATTTGAAATATATCAAAACCCAGACCCCTTAGAGATTTCTTTTCTAGTAACTCACAGGAGAGCACTATCTATAGTGATAAAGAGCAGGGAGCAAAGAGAAAATAAACTAAGAGGAGGGAACAAATGGAAAGTAGGTAGGAAATAGTTCGGGCTGTTCAGAACAGGACCCGCACTCACAAATAAAACCTTTGTGACCCTTTGCAACTTCTGTCCAATTGCAGACAGAGATGGAGTTCCATAGAGAGAACTGGGATGTGGGAGGGAAAAGGGGGGCAAGAGCAACGTTCACAGACAAGGCCCTTTTGAGGCACTACCAAATCATCCTTCTGTTCCACATGAAGTAAGGAAAACCACAGGGAAGCTCCTGGAAAGGGTCAACAAAGAGTGGGGCATGAGTTAGCTGAAACTGGATTTCTAGGCTAAGGCTTCAGAAATCTAAGAGATAAGGAAAGTTGAGGACACAGGAGACCGAGCAGAATGGGACACACAAGCAGACATTGCCCATCCCTATGGAGGGAGTGAGATGGGAAAGGCTGCCATCCAGAATCTCTGCTGAAACAGAGTGGGGTCTGGGGTCTTCCATGCTTCCTAGGCATAAGGAGAGAAGCAGAGCACTGTTTGGAAAAGCCTGATGCTGCAATGAGTACTCTGGCTTCTTAACAGGCTGGCCTCTGAGATACCAGGAGGGCAGGGCAGGCTCTGCAGAGATGGGACTGAGACTGGGGTAAATGTCAAAGGAATCTGTGTAGAATGCATTGAATTTTGACAATTTCAGTACCAGGTATGAAAGAGAGTGAGATGCAGAAAGCTTCTGAGCCTTATTCCCTGCTCTGCCACCAAATAATTTTATTACCTGGAGAAAGTCACATAGTTTTTCTGGGGTCTTAATAAGACTCACTAGGGGACTGCATAGAACATTTCTACAAGAGTTTCTAGGGTCATGGCTTTTGTTATCTACTTCATATTTCTGCTTCTTCATCTCAAAAGTGACTTGAATATATAGTACATACCTCATATATTTGATATGATGTAACAATATGAAGACAGTAGGGAAGTGCCTGCTACATAAGCTCTCACTATCACTCCTTTCCTTTCTCATTACCACTACTGTACTCTAAATCTTAGGGTTTCACCTTTGGATGACTTTAAGGGTTTACATATCATTTTCTCTATTTGCGGGGTCTCTTCTGCCTAACTCCAACCAACACAACTACCAGCCTCGTGATTTTTACAGAACAATCAGTGAAGCCCCTAAAATTCCAAGCATAAGCAAGATTCAGAGACTGTTCCAAAAGCACAAAAATGTAAATATGCATATTTCTAGGAAAAGTTGCTTAGTTTTCATTAAACTTTCAAGATAATTTAAAAATAATCTCAGACTAAATTGATCCATGTTTCTAAATTACCTCCTTCATCACTGAATTGTTCAGATCAGAAAAGAATTTTTCCTAATTCATTTACTTGCTCACTCATCTATTAAAGTATTTCATTCTTTCCTAACTTTTCTCACATCTCCACTACTACCTCCTTACCTATCTCAAAGCTATTTCCTGGAGAAAACAGATGTCACAGAGAAGCATTTCATGAACTTCTACTGTAACAGCTCCCTCACTGAGTCTTAAGGGTTCACTTGCTTCAAGCTTGTCTGTAATCTGGCTTGCTGACTTAAATCCCTTGACCTATAGCAGAGCTAATCTACTTTCCTTGAGACGTGTAGACCACCAGCTTTAAGGAGTAAAGGATCAAACTTTCCCAGAAGATAAGACCTGACCACAGTTGAGAGTAACTCCCAATGATGCCAGAGAGTCAGTGCAGGGTCCTGTCGACATACAAGTAACCACCTGGGCATCAGCTTCCCCTGCACAGAGCTCCTCTCCTTTTTCCTGTGTGTCCCCCCTTTCTTTTTTTTGAAATTCCTTTTTATTGGAGTTCAATTTGCCAATATATAGCATAATACCCAGTGCTCATCCCATCAAGTGCCCCCCTCAGTGCCCGTCACCCAGTCACCCCCACCCCCCGCCCACCTCCCCTTCCACCACCCCTAGTTCGTTTCCCAGAGTTAGGAGTCTCTCATGTTCTGTCTCCCTCTCTGATATTTCCCACTCATTTTTTTCTCCTTTCCCCTTTATTCCCCTTCACTATTTTTTATATTCCCCAAATGAATGAGACCATATAATATTTGCCTTTTTCTGATTGACTTATTTCACTCAGCATAATACCCTCTAGTTGCATCAACGTCGAGGCAAATGGTGGGTATTTGTCGTTTCTAATGGCTGAGGAATATTCCGTTGTATACATAGACCACATCTTCTTTATCCATTCATCTTTCGATGGACACCGAGGCTCCTTCCACAGTTTGGCTACTGTGGACATTGCTGCTAGAAACATTGGGGTGCAGGTGTCCCGGTGCTTCACTGCATCTGTATCTTTGGGGTAAATCCCCAGCAGTGCAATTGCTGGGTCGTAGGGCAGATCTATTTTTAACTCTTTGAGGAACCTCCACACAGTTTTCCAGAGTGGCTGCACCAGTTCACATTCCAACAGTGCAGGAGGGTTCCCCTTTCTTCACATCCTCTCCAACATTTGTTGTTTCCTGTCTTGTTAATTTTCACCATTCTGACTGGTGTGAGGTGGTATCTCATGGTGGTTTGGATTTGTATTTCCCTGATGGCCAGTGATGCGGAGCATTTTCTCATGTGCTTGTTGGCCATGTCTATGTCTTCCTCTGTGAGATTTCTCTTCATGTCTTTTGCCCATTTCATTATTGGATTGTTTGTTTCTTTGCTGTTGAGTTTAATAAGTTCTTTATAGATCTTGGAAACGAGCCCTTTATCTAATACATCATTTGCAAATATCTTCTCCCATTCTGTAGGTTGTCTTTTAGTTTTGTGGACTGTATCCTTTGCTGTGCAAAAGCTTCTTATCTTGATGAAGTCCCAATAGTTCATTTTTGCTTTTGTTTCTTTTGCCTTCGTGGATGTATCTTGCAAAAAGTTACTGTGGTTGAGTTCAAAAAGGGTGTTGCCTGTGTTCTCCTCTAGGATTTTGATGGAATCTTGTCTCACATTTAGATCTTTAATCCATTTTGAGTTTATCTCACTGTCTTGATGACCACAGCTTTGTAGTACAACCTGAAATCTGGCATGGTGATGACCCCAGATATGGTTTTCTTTTTTAAAATTCCCCTGGCTATTCAGGGTCTTTTCTGATTCCACACAAATCTTAAGATGATTTGTTCCAACTCTCTGAAGAAAGTCCATGGTATTTTGATAGGGATTGCATTAAATGTGTAAATTGCCCTGGGTAACATTGACATTTTCACAATATTAATTCTTCCAATCCATGAGCATGGAATATTTTTCCATCTCTTTGTGTCTTCCTCAATTTCTTTCAGAAGTGTTCTGTAGTTTTTAGGGTATAGATCCTTTACCTCTTTGGTTAGGTTTATTTCTAGGTCTCTTATGCTTTTGGGTGCAATTGTAAATGGGATTGACTCCTTAATTTCTCTTTCTGCAGTCTCACTGTTAGTGTATAGAAATGCCACTGACTTCTGGGCATTGATTTTGTATCCTACCACACTGCCGAATTGCTGTATGAGTTCTAGCAATGTTGGGGTGGAGTCTTTTGGGTTTTCTACGTACAGTATCATGTCATCGGCGAAAAGGGAGAGTTTGACTTCTTCTTTGCCAATTTGAATGCCTTTTATTTCTTTTTGTTGCTTGATTGCTGAGGCTAGGACTTCTAGTAATATGATGAATAGCAGTGGTGAGAGTGGACATCCTTGTTGGGTTCCTGATATAGGGAAAAGGCCTCCAGTGCTTCCCCATTGAGAATTATATTTGCTGTGGGCTTTTAGTAGATGGCTTTTAAGATGCTGAGGAATGTTCCCTCTATCCCTACACTCTCAAGAGTTTTGATCAGGAATGGATGCTGTATTTTGTCAAATGCTTTCTCTGCATCTATTGAGAGGATCATATGGTTCTTGTTTTTCTCTTGCTGATATGATCAATCACATTGATTGCTTTATGAGTGTTGAACCAGCCTTGCATCCCGGGGATAAATCCCACTTGCTCATGGTGAATAATCTTCATAATGTATTGTTGTATCCTATTGGCTAGTATCTTGTTGAGAATTTTTGCATCCATGTTCATCAGGGATATTGGTGTATAATTCTCCTTTTTGGTGGGTTCTTTGTCTGGTTTTGGAATTAAGGTGATGCTGGCCTCATTGAACAAGTTTGGAAGTACTCCATCTCTTTTTATCTTTCCAAAGAGCTTTAGTAGAATAGGTATTCTTTCTTCTTTAAACATTTGATAGAATTCCCCTGGGAAGCCATCTGACCCTGGACTTTTGTGTCTTGGGAGGTTTTTGATGACTGCTTCAATTTCCTCCCTGGTTATTGGCCTGTTCAGGTTTTCTATTTCTTCCTGTTCCAGTTTTAGTAGTTTGTGGTTTCCAGAAATATGTCCATTTCTTCTAGATTGCCTAATTTATTGGCGTAAAGCTGCTCATAATAAGTTTTTAAGATCGATTGTATTTCCTTGGTTTTGGTGGTGATCTCTCCTTTCTCATTCATGATTTTATTAATTTGAGTCTTTCTCTCTTCTTTTTAATGAGGCTGGCTAATGGTTTATCTATCTTATTAATTCTTTCAAAGAACCAACTCCTGGTTTTGTTAATCTGTTCCACAGTTCTTCTGGTCTGTATTTCATGGAGTTCTGCTTGAATCTTTATTAATTCTCTTCTTCTGCTGGGTGTAGGATCTATTTTCTGTTTTTTCTCCAGCTCCTTTAGGTGCAAGATTAGCTTTTGTATTTGAGTTCTTTCCAGTTTTTGGATGGATGCTTGCACTGCGATGTATTTCCCCCTCAGGACTGCTTTTGCTATATCCAAAGATTTTGAATGGTTGTATCTTCATTCTCATTAGTTTCCATGAATCTTTTTAATTCTTCCCTAATTCCTGGTTGACCCTTTCATCCTTTAGCAGGATGGTCCTTAACTTCCATGTGCTTGAAATCCTTCCAAACTTCTTCTCGTGATTTAGTTCTAATTTCAAAGCATTATGGTCTGAAAATATGCAAGGGACGATCCCAATCTTTTGGTATTGGTTCAGACCTGATTTGTGACCCAGAATGTGGTTTATTCTGGAGAAAGTTCCATGTGCACTTGAGAAGAATGTGTATTCAGTTGCATTTGGATGTAAAATTCTGTAATAATCTGTGAAATCCATCTGGTCCAGTGTAGCATTTAAAGCTCTTGTTTCTTTGGAGATGTTGTGCTTAGAATATCTGTCGATTGTAGAAAGCACTACATCCAAGTCACCAAGTATAAGTGTATTATTATCTAAGTAGGTCTTAACTTTGGTTATTAATTGATTGATATACTTGGCAGCTCCCACATTCAGGGCATAAATATTCATGATTATTAGGCCCCCTTGTTGGATAGATCCTTTAAATATGATATAGTGTCCCTCTTCATCTCTTACTACAGTCTTTGTGATAAACTTTAATTTATCTGATATAAGGATGGCTACCCCTGCTTTCTTTTGAGGACCATTTGAATGGTAAATGGTTCTCCAACCTTTTATTTTCAGGCTGTAGGTGTCCTTAGGTCTAAAATGAGTCTCTTGTAGACAGCAAATAGATGGGTCTTGCTTTTTTATCCAGTCTGAAACCCTGCGCCTTTTGATGGGGTCATTAAGCCCATTCACGTTCAGAGTTACTATTGAAAGATATGAATTTAGTGTCATCATGTTACCTATTCAGTCCCTGTTTTTGTGGAGTTTCCTTGGACTTCCTCTTTCTATTACAGAGTCCCCCTTAGTATTTCTTGCAGAGCTGGTTTGGTGGTCACATATTCTTTCAGTTTCTGCCTATCTTGGAAGCTCTTTATCTCTCCTTCTATTCTGAATGAGAGCCTTGCTGGATAAAGTATTCTTGGTTGCATGTTCTTCTCATTTAGGACCCTGAATATATCCTGCCAGCCCTTTCAGGCCTTCCAGGTCTCTGTGGAGAGGTCTGCTGTTAATCTAATATTTCTCCCTATAAAAGTCAGGGTTTTCTTGTCTCTTGCTGCTTTAAGGATCTTCTCTTTATCTTTGGAATTTGCAAGCTTCACTATTAAATGTCAAGGTGTTGAGCAGTTTCTATTGATTTTGGGGGGAAATCTCTCTATTTCCTGGATCTGAATGCCTGTTTCCCTTCCCAGGTTAGGAAAGTCTGAGCTATGATTTGTTCAAATACATATTCTGGACCTCTGTCCCTTTCGGCACCCTCGGGAACCCCAATTAAATGTAGATTTTTCCGTCTGAGGGTGTCATTTATTTCCCTTAACCTATCCTCATGATCTTTTAATTGTTTTTCTTTTTTCCTCAGTTTCCCTCCTTGCCATCAACTTTTCTTCTATGTCACTCGTTCTACCTCTTTAACCCTTGTCATTAGGACCTCCAGTTTGGATTGCATCTCATTTAATTGATTTTTAATTTTGGTCTGATTAGATCTAAATTCTGCAGTCATGAAGTCTCTTGAATCCTTTATGCTTTTTTCTAGAGCCACCTAGTAGCTTTATAATAGTGCTTCTGAATTGGCTTTCTGACACTGAATTGTAATCCAAGTTTTGTAACTCTGTGTGAGAGAGGACTGTTTACAATTCTTTCTTTTGAGGTGAGTTTTTCCTTCTAGTCATTTTGCTCTAGTGCAGAGTGGCCAAAAACAAGTAGTTAAAAAGGGAGAAAAAGAGAGATTAAAGAAGAAGAAGAAAGAAGAAGAAGAAGAAGAAGAAGAAGAAGAAGAAGAAGAAGAAGAAGGAGGAGGAGGAGGAGGAGGAGGAGGAGGAGGAGGAGGAGGAGGAAAAAGAGGAGAAACAAACAGAAAACAAAAAACAAGGGGGAGTATCCTCTGATTGTATATACTGTAAATCCCTCGACTTCTCCTGGAAGTTTCCAGTGCTGCTTGGTCAATAGCTTGTTTTCCCCCCTGTCCTTCTAGCTGCTCTTCTGGGGGGAGGGGCCTGCTGTGCTGATTCTCAGGTGTGTGCACCTGGGGAAGCTGCTCAGCCCCCTGCCAGGTACAGGGCTCAGTGGGAGCTGTCTATCCTGTGAGGCCCCTGCTCAGTCCCAGGCACACGGTGACACCAGGAGGAACAACCACAGTGGCGGCGGCCAGCTCTCCAGCCCTGGAGTCAGTTCCAGCAGCAACCACCACAGTCTCCCGGTCCACCGGGGCCTGACGCTCCGGGGGCGGAGGCGCCGATCTGCACTGCTCAGGGCCACCTGGGGGCAGGAGCGTCCTCGCTGTCCTGTGCCCTCTCGGCCTCTGCCTGTCCCAGGGGGAGTGCCAGATCCTGGGCTGTGTACCCCGGCGCCCTGTGCTCCGGAGCTTGTGCTGCTGGATCGGCTCCCAGGCCGCAGCCCCCTCTGTGCAGAGCCACCTCCGAGCTGCTCCGGGCCCGCGGGGTGTGCGCTGCAGCCCTTTAGGGAGCTCGGCCGGGGGTGTGGCCTGCTCTCCCTAGGGCGCAGGTGTCTGTTAGTGCCCCTGGGAGCCTGAGGGCATCCCCGCCCCTCCTGGGGTCCTGCTCCAACACCCTGCAAGTGCCTTTCCCTCCGGGAAGGTTGGTGAAGCTCCTGCTTCTCCAGGGCTGGGCTCTCTGGTCCTGGGGACGCTGGCCCCGGCCTTAGCGGCTCCTCTGGGCCCCTCCCCCTTGGAGGCTTTTTTATTTATTTTTTTCCGTCTTCCTACCTTGATAGAAGCGCTAATTCTTCTCACTGTAGCATTCCAGCTGTTCTCTCTTTAAATCTCAGACCAAATTCATAGGTTTTCGGGATGATTTGAAAATTATCTAGGTAAGTTGGTGGGGACAGGTGACTTGGGGACCCTGCTCTTCTGCCATTCCCCACCCCCCCCCCCCCGCATTCCTGTCCCCCCTTTAGAACCCTTCAGCTTCACCTGGACAGGGAAGATGGTCTTTGGGACATTAGACGGGCATCTTCCCAGGTTGTCGGTTCTTGAACAAAGTGAACATTCCTTTCCTACCTTCACTTGTCTCTCAAGTATTAATCTTTGAGTGGTGGGCAGCTGAACCTAAGTTTGAAACTTATAACCCATAACCCATGGAACCCATAACATTACTGCCTCATCCACCCATTCATCCACCTTTGCCCCAAACACTCTCTTTGCCTGTTGAAGAGTACTATGCAATGCAAATGTCAGCCCTGCCCCTGGTGTATCATTCATTTGCTCTTCATCTAAAGGGTATGAATCAAGCAAAATCTCCCTTTACCTAATCAGCAGATTTCTTGTTCTTCCATTCCTTTCACCGTGCAAACATGTTTTTGATATTTCTTCCCCATAAAAACAAATTACTTGATCTCTTCCCCCCCGGCCCCCGCCAGATCCCTCCCCTCTTCTTTGCTCTTCTAAGCAGGAAGACACCTCAGAGTCATCAGTATTCACAATATAGACATCCCTCTCCCCATTCTTTTAGATCCATTCCAACCCGGCTTTTATCCACATTATTCCACCAATACTATTTTTGTGAAGGCTTATGACAGCCAATTCTGTTAATAGTTGCCCAACTGCTTCAAATAAAACTAGACTTTTGCTATGACTTGGGATGTCCCTATGAGGCTTGATTCCTCATAACCTCTCTCTTACATTATGTTTCTGTCATTTGCACCACTTAAAGCCAAATTGGCCTCCTGTCTGCCTAAAATATTAAATAAGTCCCCATTTAAGGGCTTTTGCATCTGGAATTCCCTTTGCCTAGAATGTTCTTCCCAAAGAGATTCTCAACTAATTTCACCATTTCTTTCAGGGCTCTTCTCAAATTCACCTTCTTGTGATGTTTCCTATAGAAACTTTAAAGTTTCAACCTTCTTTTTTTAACACTTCGCATCCTCTTTCCCTGCATTATTGTTTTTCCCTTCACACCTTTAACTTTCTACTATAATATGTATTTTACTTAACTATGTCATTTATCATCTGTTTCCCTCAATAGAATGTGAGCTATGTGGGTAGGAATTTGTCTATTTTGTTCACTGTTATGTTGTCAGAACTTAGAACAGTGTAGGACACATAAATATTTGTTTAAGAAATCAATAAATGAATCTGATTTTACACAGTGGCACATATAGATCTGCTAATGATGCCTTCTTCCTTTGAAAGGCTTTCTTTACTTGTTTTCCAGAACTACACACTTTCTCATTAGCATGGTCACTAATCCAATATGACTCATGTCCTTATAAAATGGGGAATTTTGGAGACACATACACAGGGATGACACCACGTGAAGATCAAGATCAAGACCTAGGTGATGCGTCTATAAACCAAAGACTGCCAACAAACCATCAGAAGCCAAGGAGAGTCACGGATCAGATTCTCCCTCCTATTACTCAGGAGGAAACAATACAGCCAACATCTTGCACAGACTTTTGCCTCCAGAACTGAGACAATAAATTTCTATTGCTTTTAACCCAGTCTGTGTCACCCTGTTATGGCAGCCCAAGTTAATTAATACACCCAGGGGTTATGTGTTGTGATTCTTTTTAAGCTACATTTAGTCCCTTGATGATCTCACAATTTGTGTCTTTAAATCCTATTTCTATCCTGAAGTCTTCCAACCTTTGACCTGCAACCCCACACGTCCTCAGAACCCGTCAGGTATATAACATGTCCAAAGCTAAACCCATCCTCCCCTGGAACCACCCACCTCCTCAATATTTTTCATTCTAGTTCATAGCCCTTATTCTTCAATTGCTCAGGAATTTACCTTGGAATCATTTTGGACTTTTCCATATCTTCAAACTATTAGCAAAAAATCTGATTCCACTTTTGAAACATATGCAGACTCCACTTCTCACCACCTGCACTGTGTAAACGCTGGTCACCACTATCATCATTTGCCTGATTTATAGCAATAAAATCCTCCTCCTGCTTCCCCTCCTCAGCACCCCTTCACCCTATTCCCAACACAGCAGCCAGAATGATCCTGTTAAAATGCAGTTCAGATAATATTACACCATTATCTAAAACTCAGCCACATCTCCTCATCTCACTGCTAAATCCTTGTGGTGGCCTGTGAGGTCCCACAAGGTCTTTAGTAACCTCCCTGATCTCATGTCCTCTGTCCAGTCCAGCTCACATTGCTCCAGCCATACTGGCTTCCTTGCTGTCCAATAAGCCAGGATTTGCCCCTCACTTGCACTTGCTGTTCCCTCTGCCCAGAACACTCATCTCTCAGATCTCTAAACTCCACGTCATATTCATTTGATCAATATTTCTTAAAGAAATAGGGACTAAATTGAAAAGACTTACATTAATAAGATAAAAATAAAATTCTTAGATTCACACTCAAATTGTACTACAATTATGTCCTCATTTGATCTTTACAAGCTTCTTATGTGCAAATAACATCTAGAAGTTTTTGGTTTTCACTGTAGTACTTTGCCTAGAAAGTTCACCTAATAAATATTTAATGCTATGCAAAATCAGAAATGAGCAAAAGATACAATTAGTCCAATTCACTTCAACTTGTGTAAAGTGCTTTGCATTTACTGGTAGTTCTATACTAGTCTCTCCATATATATGCATTTGTTCTAATTGTAGCAAATGAACTTGAACAAAATTTTGCCTTGTGATGATAATTTTGCCTTGTGAGGGTCTATTGACTCTTACCTTCTTTATCATTTCTTTAAGGCTTATGGTAGGAATTTAAGATCCATAGCCTGAGACTTCTAAAAAAAAATTCCCACAGAAGTCTATCTTTCATTATTTTATAAGAACCCCAGTTTTTAGTAGGGCACATGACTATCCAGAAAAAAACAAACAAACAAACTAAACAGCCTGATTTACAAATGAGTCTGATCATAAAACTATGTTCTAGTCAGTGGGATTGTTAGCAAAAATATCAGTGAAAAGAGAACCTGCATGAACTCTTTGTCTCTCTTTTTCCTATGCTCTTTCTTCCATCCTACTGCCTAGAATGTAGTGATGATGACTGGAATGCTGGCTGCGATTTTCATGATGAGGAGAGGTTTAGATTTCTGAGGGCTTCATGGAGCAGTACCTTCAAACTAACCTACGATATTTCCCTTTTGGTGTAATGTGAGAAAAAAACTTCTGTCATATTTAAGTCACTATTTTAGAACTCTCACACAGAATCAACATAGTCCTACCTCAAACATCACAAAACTATCTAATGCTTGGAACTTGAGAGCGAACATGAGTTACCACTGCATCATTTAACAGAATCAGAACAATAGAAAGTGTCTGCAATGATAATCAAAGTTCTTTATTTTTTCTATTTAATTTCCTACAATCCTTTTGGAAAAATAGTCATGTCTCCAAATGTACTTTCACTGAATGAAGCTGAGGACCAAAGCATTATTTGAGTAATTATGGAAAAAATTTATTACTGAAAAACAGAAGTTCCATTCAGTTTCCATTTTACACATATTTCACACAAGCAGAAAAGAAAGGTCCAATGTCAGAAACAGAGGTCATTCTCTTTCACTTAAACATCACAACAGAAGAGAGCATTTGGCAATTAGAGATCCAGATTAGAGAGGTTTTAAATCTTATTCAAATTAAATGATGCCTAAAAATGTGAAAATGTATACCACTTTCTGAAAATCTGTTTTGAAGAATGTCTTTTTATCTTTGTTGTTAGTTTTCTCTTGGACATTTTGCAGTTTATTTAACACAGCTTCCTAGCTGCTTAGCATTCAAATTTAGACACACTGATTATGTGCTCCATGCTTCTGAATAGTTAAGTATGCTCTATAAATACACACATCATTTGTGCTCTATTACTCTCCCCCAAAGCTTCACAAAATTGGCATTAACCTAGTATTTACTTATCACTAAATATATTTTTGTTAGAAAGGATACACAGCATATGAAATTACATAATCTTTATGAGTCAAAGACAAATTTTAGAACTCCCAAATAATATTTACAATGTAAACATCACAGTTATTACATTAGGATAAAACAAATCACAACATTCACAACACTATATATTTTATTTGGTTTTGATATTGAAGTTGTTTTCTTGAATTACTTATGTAGAACTCAAAATATAATTACTTCTATCGTTTTCCTTCACGAATTCTGAAAAAGAAAGAATTGGTGTTTTAAGCATAAAAATATTTTTATTGGGCACCCCGGGTTGCTCAGTGGTTTAGCACTGCCTGCAGCCCAGGGCCTGATCCTGGAGACCCGGGATCGAGTCCCATGTCAGGCTCCCTGTGCCTGTGTCTCTGCCTCTCTCTCTATCTGTGTGTCTATCATGAATAAATAAATAAAATCTTTTAAAAATACATTTTTATTTACAGCATCTTAGTTTCCTTCATTCTTCCACTGACTTTGTCACATCTATTTCCCTTTGTGAATAGCCTGTCATTACAGGAAATCACGTTCTGGAATAACAGGAACTCATATTCCAAAGGACTGATTATCAGAAAGGGAACTGAGATGTGAAGAGATGCTTTAATTAGTCATTTTAAGTATCCATTTGTAATTTCCACATGGTTGACACACAGGATTTCCCATTAAAAGAAGTTGTCCAAAGTTACCCATTCAGAAAAGAAAAGAAGGGAGGGTGGAATCTCATAAATGATCTTGCGGCTTGCAAAAGATAAAATGATGAAACCTCCTTTATATTTTAGTGCCTCTTGTATTTCTTAATTAAATGAAATAGACTACTTCTTTGTAAACTTTTTTTTCAAGAAGCTATATGTGATTTTTCTTCTTTGAGCAAAGGGACTTGTTTCTCTGAAATGTCTATACATGATAAAGAGTGAGCAAGTGCAGGACACTGAGCATCTGTCTCTCTTAGTGGACAAAAGTAACCAATCAGGCGGGTGTCTCCCACTTGATGATTCTCACAAAAACCTTAGATCCCTGCTCCAGGAACTTCAGTATAACCATGGATTGCCTTCCCTCTGAGCATGTTTCTATTTTAGTCTCCTTGACCTAGTCAGAGATTGTAGTCCAGTCTACCTTTAGGTTTTACAAATAAACTATTGTAACAGCAGCTCCCATTCATTTTACATATCATCTGTGGCTGCTTTCATGCTACAAGGGCAGAGTTTGAGTAGTTGTAACAGAAACCATATAACTGACAAAGCCAAAAATATTTACTCAGTAACCTTTTATAGAGAAAGTTTACCAACCTCTGATACAATGATGACATAAAATTCCTTTAGGCATTGGCCAAATATAAATATGTTTTTATGAGCTAATGTAGACATAACTCAGGAGAATTACATCTTGTATCCATATGTACATAAAAGCAACTGGGATAACAAGCTTATCACTTAACAAAGGAAAAGTCTACTCGTGTTTTCTTTGTTCAAAAAATATTTGAATATAAATAGTATTGGATCGTAGCACCTACATTCACTATATAGGTAAGAGAAGCTGAATTTAACTTCGCTGCATGAAGCTTGCTATGGTTCAAGGAATTAAATTAGACCGAATGCCTTGGTATTTTCATAAAAAGGAACCATGCTGCAGTTTTGGGGTATTTCTCTGTATACTAAATGAGGTGTTAACAGTCATTTATAGGGCTAACCCTTAAATTAATAAAAGCAACATGGCTTGAGTCTCAAGAAAAAAAAACAGTTTTTCTGATTAGTATGAGTCAGATTCTTCTGTTTTATATCTCGACAGGTTAGGAATAAGTCTGAGTAAATTAGGAGTACCATGCAGGTAGCAAACTGTTGGCCCATTGTGAGCCTTCTCTTCCTTGCTATCAGAGCACTGCATGAATCATTTTAAGCTGTTTACTGGGTGGGAGTCCACTTCAGATAGAAGTGTCCTTTTCTATAAGGTCTCATTGTGAGAACTCTAAGCTGTTTTTTACCAAGTGACTCTTAACTATTCAAATAATTAGATGTTTGCTCTCAGAATAAAATAAAAATAAGAATACAAAGATACACCTACCACTGGGAAGTTGTCAGCAGCTTTGCTTCAAAGAGCTTTCCATTATTTTTCTAGCTCTTCAGGAAAGTCAGGTGATTCTCCCTCACTGCTGCAGACCAGAAAAAGAAAAGTGTGCATGTGAAGGCTCTTAAATGAGAAAGCTTCCAAGGAACTGATGATGCATAACTTTTGCTGTTCTTTGGTTTCTATAAAGTGCACTGAGGACTAACCAATTATCTTTGAGGTTAGCTATTAACTAAGATTGTCCTTAAAGTGTCTAAAATTATTTTTACAGAATTATGATCTAGCCGGCAAAGGCATTAATCTTCCCTGATCTTGCCCAAGCAATATTGTTCTTAATGCTCACCATCTAAACAAAAATAATTGGAATAAAAAGAGAGAGCATCCCACTTTCTATTTATTATAATCCAATACTTATACACATAGAGAGACATGGGTCTCATAGAATATTCAAATACAAAAGAACTTATGGCTTAATTTGGTAAAATAAAGGTATTGACTATGCATATGAAAGGAGTTCCTTGTGATGTCAAATTGCTAATTGACTGCACTTTAAAATCTTAAAAAAAACGGCATTTCTGGGGGTGCCAATGTGGCTCAGTGGGTTTCTGCTCAGGTCATGAGATTGAGCTCCACAGTAGATTCTAGGCTCAACACTGTCTAAGATTCTCTCCTTTGCTCCTCCCCCTCAAATAAATAAAATCTTAAAAAACCTAAAAAACAAAATACTAGTACTTCTGATAAAACTTGTTCCCAGATTCAGAGTAGATGTCTCCACAGTCTCTTTCTTCATACTGGATGCACAGTAGAGTCGAGTGGGGAGCTCCTAAAAAAATACCCCAATGCCTAGGTACTAATTTTCTGGCAGTTGGTTTTGGGTAAGGCATACATCAAGATCTTAAAAACTCTCCAGGGTAGTCTAATGTCAGCCAAGGTTGAACATTACTGCTTCACAGAGTGTAGATAGTGAGATAGATTGATAAATAACTCTTCTTATGTAGCTTTTATTTCCGAACCCATTTATAATTTCTCATTTTAGCAAGTTCTCTGTTTTTTTACCTCCTCTTCCCATTCAGAATTGAGTTCAGGTATTTCTTTACAGCCATTTGTTTTCGAAGGCGGGTATAGTTGTCAGTGAACACTGCATCTGAGTGGCGTTTGATTGGTCCCTGGTCTTCTGAGATGTTATTGCTAAAGAATACAGGGAAAGGAAATCAAAGAGTTTTAATAAGAAATGGTAAATATGCCAAAGTTCCAAATATCTTGGAGTCAGATAAAAAAGAATTCCAATGCCCAGTGTCTTTTCTACTACAAAAAGACTGAAATGAAAATATATCTAAGCCTAAGTATAAGGGAGCAATGAATACTCCAACATATTTTGGTACTTACTGGGAACCTTAACACACTTTTTGTACTAATTGAGCAAATAATTTATTTTTAAAAAAGGAAAATGGTTGAAGTTGTGTTCTGCTTCATTGGGAGGAAAATTTCTTTAAAAATACATTCTTTATAAGCTTTGCCACCCTGAATAGTGCCATATAAATATTCAGCAATTGGCCATTTAAAGAAAGAACTTCCAAGGCTCGGTTGATCAGGAATTAAAAAACAAATACTGTGGTAAATATTAAAATTTGATTCAGTTTATATTATGTCTTTTTTTTACTGTGTCTAGTTCAATTTGATTGCAGATTTATAAATGATTGACATTTAAGAAAAATAAGTATGCCAATGAGTAATAGGATATCACTAAAAAGTCTATTTCCCTAATCCATGGGCCTGTATATTTTATTTAAGAATATAAATTGTTTTTCAATTAAATTGCACATCATCAAGAGTTAGTAAGTAAGTAAAGTGTTAACAGTGAAAAACAATAACTTGCAGATTAAATAATCATAATGTGTTTGATAAAAATAATAAATCATCTTTACCCAACTCGTTTTCCAATAAGGGACTCAAGGTATTTTTTGGCAGAAAGCTGACCCAAAAGTCTACTAAAGTCACTGGTGAAAACTCCATCAGCATGTCTGGCATTCCTAAAAGAAGAAGGATAGCCATTATTTCTTAAATAATTTCTTAAAATATTATTTTGCCTCATTAAATAGGAAAGAAATGTATTAGCAGCTATTTGAAAGCTTCTCATGCAAACTTAAGTGCAAAAAAAGTCTTCTTGATTACCTAATAAGATATATTTTCTAATCACTTATATTGAGATATATATTTCTAGCACAAAACTTTGAAAAACTAAAGAATTTAAATTTTAGAAGTATGTCTCCATATTAATTGAATTAAACTAATTCTCCAATAGCTGGGAAAAATAATATATTTAAATGAGTTTTCCTTATTTATTAATGGTGCTTTGTTTCTTCTACTCTGAATAAAGATATATACAAGGAGAAACTATTCTGATTTTTAGCAAAAAGCTTATTATATGTTTTGCTATTTCTCCTGTCAACATATTTGGAAACAAAATCTTTTAAGATAGAGAGGCCCATAGGGACTGTTAGCCAACTTTCCCATCCAAATCAGGAATTTTTACACTTTGCCTTCCATATAGAGCTACTCTGTCTATACCTGAATTGTTCACTCTGTTAAGTGAAGGATTTGTTGATTCTAGCTTGTTGCAATCTCTCTACATGAAAATCATGTACAGCTGCTAGAGCTTCAGTAAATCAGGTTGCATGAAGCAATGGCACATGGAAACCTCTAACATTGTACTGTAGGAATAGCTTCATAATGACACAAAAAGTGAAACATTTATATTTCAAAACCTACTTTCTAAAATAAATCTCAATAAAAAAGAAACTCACCTGGACACATCATAATAGGGTGTGTCATTCTCAGCTAGTGCATTTTGCAAGATGTCAGCATCTACTTTTAAGGAAACTTGATCAGGTTCATTTGCTCCTTCGAGTGGCATTCTTTCATCCAACCTATTAGGAAACAGACAGGAGAACCATAATCTATTCCATTCTCAGAAGATAACGCTTATGTTTTACAATCATCGGAAATAAGATACTCAATAATCTTGAGAAGAATTACCCGTTCCCAGTATATGGATAGCATTAGTTAGATTTACTGGCTTCTATGGTTTAGAGTATAAATAGTGGAATTTTTTTTAGCCCATATAACTGATGCCATGCAACTTTTACAAGCTATTTGTAGTAAACATAAGAGTTACTGAGTTCAATCCTATCAGTGCATTAAGCAAAGTACATTCTGTTGGTGATAGCTTCAGTTTGCAAAGTTTTTCACAGATAGAAAGATTTTGTATGAAATAGAAACTGCAAAAAATTTAAGTATTCAATATGAAAACTGGGAGCAATTCTTGTATTTGTTGGTGTTTAGTATCATTTGTCGAACATTTCTCAAGAGGTGGATATTAATTGCCTTTCTTTCTCTAGCTCTATCAGCTTTAATCTGAAGATTCACCTTAGTGTGATGTATTTCTCTGTATTAGTCAAGTACAAAGAATCTCTCCATTTCTGAGTAGTTACTCAAATTCAACAAATTTTGTGGAGTCTTCTTATTTCTGATCTTATGTATTAATACAATTTTAATGAGGGATGCACAATGTTTTCCTGAAAGGCTAAGAATAGTCATGGCTATACATGGAATATGACTATATTTTTTAATGCATGAACATTTTGAACATCAGCACACTATTAAAATTATGAATGCGTTGATTTTCACTATTAGAGTAAACCTCTAAGGAATGTGTCAGTTCCTGGGCACTTGTGCATATTTTGATGATGTAGTAGTTGGTGGAAGTAATAAGCATTCCTCTTTGTATGAAGCCTAGCAATCAATGCAAACAAACTTCAGCATCTTATGATTGTCTGTTATGATATGTGATATAACCATTCAGATAGAATCATTCTATTTGGTTATAAAGCAACATAAGATCTGGCTTTAAGCAGATTTCACAAACACTAATAGCTATGAGATTATTAAGTCTATTGAGTAGAAGTCTTCCTTGAAAAAAGAATCAGAAATGGGAAAATGAGCAAAGAAGTGATGATTTTGTTTTTAGATCTAGTGGTGCCTGTACGGTGGAAGGACAAAATCAAACTAATGTAGTTTTCTTTTATTGTTTACTTCCTAAGATAAATTTATTTCAGAGAAAGCTTTAAATAAGAGTTGTGTTGTAATTTATGAATTTGAGACATGAAATACAACATAGAGAACAGTGAAACTAAGAATTTAGGGTTGAAACCAAGTACATTAAAATTCATTCACTGGGGCAGGGCATCTCAGTAGATCAGTTATTCCACAATTCATAATATTGGCCAATTGATTCTGGCTTGATAGGTGTATCTGTTCAGTATGATTGTATTTATGTTTCACTGATTAGCTAATAACCTTAATATTATTTACTGATTGATCTTGAAAATGAACTATAATGAGGCAGGCAACTAAACATCTAATTTTTTCCATCAGAAACTGAATTGAACTGAGATGACAATGGATAAAAGCTCATTACTTATCTAAAACTGGTTTTGAATGAAAAAAAGTCAAATCCTTCTTCCTCCCTGTTTGGAAATGTGATCCACCATATCCTTAAAACGTCATTTACACTGTCTCTCATGCCCTGAAAGTGGCATATATATATATATATATATATATATATATATATATATATATAATATATAATCATGTTGATCTGATGTTCAAAAAACTTGCTTAACACGTCAACCAAGAGATTTAAATAAATCATACATAACTTTAAAAATTAAGTTGTCCAACATAATATATAGGAAATTCCCAATAGATGAAGAAGGAACGTTGAACTGTCTGAATTGAAAGAATATTTACCTCAGAGCAGAGGGTGCTCCGAAAAGAGGCCATGCCAACGTGTGGGAGAAGAGCATGCTGACAAGTGTTAGCAGCACAAGTAGCTGGGACTTACTTCTGGTTTCCATCGTGCCTTGAAAGAGAGAGAATCACATCAGCTTTTCCCACCAAAGATATCACCAACAAAGTAATTCTAAGTGTCTAGTAGTCATTTCTGAAGCCTCTTGCAGAGTTTGGAAAAAGTAATTTTCATCTTATAGAAAGAGTTAAACTGCAATATAATTTTTAAGTCAGGAAGATTTTTCTTGGTCACAGCTGCTTGAATAAAACTTAGGGTCCTTTTCAACTGTCTCTCACCAGGCAGAGTTGTGCTAAGTGTATGTGGAATGCCATACCTTCACAGTGCTGGAAGTACTCATGAGAACAATCTTCTTGTGTAACAGAGTGTTAGCATTCAAGCATTCACATTTAGTATTTTTTCTAACTAAAGAAGCAGTTTAACTTTCTAGTGTCTAGTTAATATAACATTGGAGTATCCTCTATTTAATAATGTGTGTGTCTATTTATGTATATATGTACATATACTTATCAGTATAAAATTATACAAACATTTCTTTTTCCTCTTCTAATTGTAGAGGTTATTAGGAACTTATTTCCTTAAGCCTGATTTGAACAACTTAGTAGTGAAAATTAATATCAAAAATTATTAAACTGGGGATCCTTGGGTGGCTCAATGGTTAAGTGCCTGCCTTTGGCCCAGGGCATGATTCTGGAGTCCTGGGATCAAGTCCCACGTCGGGCTCCCTGCATGGAGCCTGCTTCTCTCTTTCTGCTTGTGTCTCTGCCTCTCTCTCTTTCTCTGTGTCTCTCATGAATAAATAAATAAAATCTTTTAAAAAATTATTAAACTGCATATTACCATTGAAATAATTTTTGCCACAAAAGGAAAAATATGTTAAAAATAGTGTTTGTACTATTTTTTTACATCTAATCCATTTACAGATTTCATTTCTAAACAGTTCTTACATAGAAAATTAGGAATTTGAGCTTTGATTTTCTTGATGTCTATAAAAATCACAGAATTTAGACTTAAAGAGGAAAAAAATGCTTCCTTGATTCACATAACTTACTTATGAAATAGAACAACACTAAAAAAGCAAGTTGGTAAAACAAATGTACCCACTAAACCCTTCAGTCAAAAATGTATATGACAGGTTAAAAAAAACACTTACTTTAATATATTTTAAAAAACAGTATTGAAAAAAAACAGTATTGAGTAAAAGTATTGAGCATACAGGGCAAAGCAACTTCTAAGGAATTTAGAAAATCCATGAATATATAAGAAATTGAAGCATTTCTACACTTACCAGGTGACCTGAGAAACTGTTCTTTGTTGTTGTAAGGGAGGAACATTATAAAATTCTTTTCAAGAGAGAGAAATATTCAGTATACCCTGGGAAAAGTTTGAAAGCAGGAGCAGGGGAAAAAGGAAGACAGGTAAAGTTTTTACTCACCTTGCCAAGTAGTGTTCCTCAGGAGCTTTCTGTATGGAAGAAGAATATTGGAGCTGTCTTAGGTGCTGAAGTCCTATGAGGCGGAGAAAGGCTCCAGCAGTTCTCTGCCCTCAGAGCTGAACCAGAACTTGGTACTGGCTATGGGTTGGCTATTATTGCCGGCAACTGCTTTTCACTCTACCCTGACCAGCATTTCAAAGCCCATCATTTTATAGGGCTTACACTTAGGGCTGAGCAATCACAAAGCTCTCTGAAAGACGTCACAGTAGTACTCCCACGGGATGAATAAGGCTTGAGTCCTTATTAAATTGTCATTATGTCTGATTTATATAAATTTATAGTGAGTAACTTCAAGACGTAAGATATAAAGAGGAAATTTACTTTTCCTTAAATAAACAATAACAAAAAGGTACCAACCTTAATATGAAATATTTTAATCTTTAATTAGTAATAAGAAAGTAGGAGAATGATTGTTAACCAGGGCCATCGGAGTTCCTTAAGAAAATAAGAGTTTTATGTGCAGAAACAGGTGCAAAAAAACCCAAGCACTTATGCCTACAAATGTATAATTCTCCTTTATCATAAAGTATCAATTCTAAAGCCTTTACAATTTTTTATGTTATTCATGTAAATTTTGATTTAGTCTTTCTTGAGATCTAATTTCAAAACATCTAGAAATAATTTCCTATCTTTCTATCATTACATTTCCTTTGTGTTGAAACTATTTCTAAGATAAAACTTTCAGAAAGGCTCTAAGATAGCATAATATACACGCTGTTGTATAAAGTCATAGTGGTACTGCTGCTTCACATTTGTACAAAATATTGTAATTCCCAATGCACTTTCATATATGTGATCTCATATGATCCAAAAAACAAACTATCAGATTGTATATCTCAAGGGATTCAATTTTTCTCCCTTTGTAAAGAAAGAAATCTTCATCACTTGTATAAGTCCCTGAACTATATAGAATTATTCTGTTTCTCCCCTCAATCCCTGAATATACATTCACACCCATTGAACGTTTCCGGCTTAGTCATTTGACAGGTTTCAAAGAACTAGTTTGAAAGTATTTGTGGAGTATTTTGATAAATACTTAATTTCTGCTTGTAGGGGTTTTAATTCAAATTAGACTAGCATCTATTCAAGCCAGAGTTTCAGGTAAAAATATAACCACATGAAAACTTCATGGACAACAAAGTAAAATACCATCTTTCCTATAATTTTAAAAAATTTCCAGCATGTGTATTCTTTTACACTTTTGTTCATAAGTTCCTCAAGGGAGAAAGACTGTAAAGCCCCCTTTCTTTTACTTTAAAATTTAGTATCTATTGGCTTCATTCAAAGCCAGACTGATCCAGTAAAAGAATATCCTGCTATGCTTAATCATATTTTCCAATCCAGTTACAAGAAAAATTAAATGAATTAAGTTTCAAAATGTCTGGAAATTTGTTTCCCAGTTGACAGCTCTGACTTTAGCCAGAGTTCCTGTGGCTTAATTCCAGGAAATATTTTTTTTACCTGATTATTACAAACTAGAGGTTGAAATGGTTCTCATGTGGAATTTTTTTATCCTTAGCTCTTTGTCACTCAATTATCAATGAAACAATTTTATCTAAGAACAGAAACAGCAAAGTAAGTTGATTGAAAGTCTCAGAAAAACCAGTGCTGAATGATAAGCAGAAAAATCTAAATGAAAAAAGACATAAAATTATTATTTGGTCTAAGGAAGCCCTTAGCATTCACAAAGAATAACTACATTAGATTTTTCCAGTAGTAAAGACAGTTTCTCCCATTATAATAATAAAACACAAAAGTAAAGAGAAATCGATTTTATTACTTCTGGATAAAAATAAACTAAATCAAAGAACTGCATTTTCCCCTATGAATTTAAGCTAGAAAGCAAAACTGAATTTCAAATGGGATCATAGCACCATCTGCAGGTTTAAAGTCTTAATTCACAGGGTTGGTTTTTTGGTTGGGTTTTTTTTTTTTTTCCCTCATTTTTTGTTTTTTGAGGTTTTTTTGATGTGTATCTTGTCTTTTTTTTTTTTTTTTTTTTCAAAAAAATGGATGTAAACTAGGGGCACTTAACCACTTAAATTATGGATGTTTCTAGAAAAATAAACATAAGAAAAATACTGCAGCTGAATTAATCCTGAATATTTTACTATAAAACTCAGTAAATACAAAAATACAAATGTGAATTTAGTTTTTTAATCTGCTTTTTTGCTACTTTAACATATCTTTCTACCTTCATACCTTCTAACATCTTTAGCAAAACTTAATCCCTACTGGAACGCTTCTCAGTGAAGTGATGTTTATAAGAAGAACTATCATTCATTCATACACTTAGAACAAATCTCCAAGACCCTTCTTTTACAAATACTTAAACTGACACCCAGAGTTGAAGTAGTTTTCGCAAGATCATTCAGGTAGTTAATAACAAATAAGGGATTGAAAGGTAGTTGTTTTGATCTTGATAATAGCTTTCTTTCTGTTAAGAACTGGTGATTTGTTGTAACTGTGGTTACTACTGTTATCAATGCTGACACATCAAAGAAGGAAAATAAAAGCATATAAAAATATTGCCATCTGTCCTGTCTTCTCACCAACAAGACCAAGAAAACTGAACTAAAATATACTGAATGTAGGGAAGTCAGATGGAAGGAATTTTCAAGCTCAGGAGACAGGCAGAAATTCAGATTCACTCTTTTTTTCTTAGTGCAAATTGCTAATAGAGAGTCCTTACTGCTGTTATGGATGACATGCCCAATGTGTCCTCTCTGGCCTTTTGGTGTGACAGCTTTGTGGCCTAACTCACCCCAACTCACACTCGCTCTGAGACCTGGCCATCTCGCTGGAGTAACTATTCTCTAGGGGTTAGGTCAAAATGAGGTCTGGAAACCCCTTCAGTTTTTACATCTCTTAAACTAAGAATGATGTTTACATTTTCTTAAAAAGATTTTATTTATTTATTTATTTATTTATTTATTTATTTATTTATGACACAGAAAGAGAGAGAGAGAGAGGCAGAGACCTAGGCAGAGAGAGAGAAGCAGGCTCCATGCAAGGAGCCTGATGTGGGATTCTGAGATCCCGGATTCTGCGATCATGTCCTGAGCCAAAGACAGATGCTCAACCCCTGAGCCACCCAGGCATCCCTGATGTTTACATTTTTAAAAGGTTGGAAAAATTTTTTTAAAATTTTGTGACATGTGAAAAGTATATGAAATTTAAATTTCAGTGTCCACAAGTAAAATTTTCCTGGAATATGGAAATGTTTATCACATATGCACCATCTATGGCTGTTTTCATGTTGAAAATGGCCAAGATGAATTGTTATGACAAAGACTATATAGCCCAAAAAGCCTAAATGTTTATATTTGCCCTTCACTGAAAAGCTTTGTCAATGTCTGGTTTGGAGCATCCTGTTTTGGGAGTTACTTAAGAGGTCACATTTGCTTTAATATTCTTAAGTCCTATAGCTTTCAATAACTTGTACTAGGAAATACACACATATATGCAGTTTTTATATATATTATGTATAATTTGTGTTAAATATTATGAATAATATATGTCTGCATATATGTATAATATATATTATATACACCTGTATCATTTTAATATTAAAAGTATGTGTACACATACCTGTATATAATATTTGTATTGTATATTAAAAGTACTTTAGTATTTTAAATATTTAAATATATATTTAATATTTATAAGTACTTACAGTACATATATATACTTGTTTATAATTTTTATAACATAAACCTTTTTAATCTCTTCAACTTAGAAAATTTCAATTTACTTCCAAGATTTGTATATTGTGATACCAGTGATTTGATGAAGAAAATGTGTAAAGCAAATGTAAATTTTTCCTTTAAAGTTACTACTAGAATTCATTCTGGAGTCTAAAAATGTATTAATAAATATTAAGCAACTGGACATGTAAATGATAAGACGAGAGACGATCTCTCTTTTAATTCTACAATACCATCACCTATCCCATTTACTGATGCTGAGAATTTTATAGAAAATCATCCTCATATTTCAGAATTTTCTTGTTTTAACCAAAATACAAGCAGAAAGAACAATGCTATGAACCTATTATACCTTACTTTAAGATTATGTTTATGAGATAATTTTACAAAAGTAGATTTTGGAGGAAAGCTGTAGAGAAAAATCACAAAAGCGTGCAATTCCAAGATAGGAAAGTTTAAAAACAAAGTATTAAAGATTTAAGACCAAATTTTATCTGCTTCACAATATCATCTGTCCTCTACAAGTACTCCCCCATAGACACATTCCATGTAACGAGTTTGTTGACCTCCTCATCTTGAGGATCAGAATATGTGAGGTCGACAAGGAAAGGGAGAAGTTCACAATGAAGGAAGAGAAAGAGAGCAGTGTCCAATTCTTGGCTCTTAAATAACACTGAAGTCTAGATATTAGAATGAATGATTTGGCAAGGATTTTTATTGAGTGAATTCTCATGTCCCCTGCACCACTATATCCACCCTCCTCAGACAGGGAGATAGGGAGAAGAGATTATTAAAGATGAGGAGGCAACCTTCTGCTCCTAGGTGGGAGTTTATGGTTGAGCTGAAGGAATTGGTGACGGAACACCATCCTATTAAGCTTGGGAACCAAACAACAGAGATGAATTTGGCTTCTTTTCTTATCTGATTGCTACAGCAAAGCATGGAGAAGCACTCTTTGCTATGGTACAAGAGGAAATAGATAAAACTATAAGACAAAAACAAAACAAACAAACAAACACCCTGTTTGGTGAAACCCTAGATGCTGTCAGGGTAAAAAGTGGAAAGGACCCACCAGTCTACCAAAGGCCAGACATCTAACCAGGGACCCGTACATACCTCAGCAGATGACAGCAAAGCACAGAATATCTCCCAAGGACCCAAGGGCAGCCTCCCAGATTTCATGTTATTATATACACTCTCAGAAACTTAGATGCTATTCTGAGAAAAAGGAAGGGAATAGCAGATCCTGAATTGACAGAATTTTAAATCTTAGTAATTTCTGGGTAAACGCAGTAATTTTACATTGTACATTTTCTGTGGAATGGGAGATCAAAACAGAGGTTGAGTCAGAGGAAAGATTGTAAAGCTAATTTTTTGTATGTCCTACTACATGGCTTGTGAAAATGTGTTTTACTATTGTTTTACAAATGAACTTGTGTTTTGTCTGATCATGCTTTGCATAGGAGAAGCCTCTCCAGAAACTTGTATCCTACTTAGGATCAAATCACTTTATTAGAGACTGTGAAACAGAAGCCATTGACCCATCCTAGAATAACAAGGCCGACCCCCTTGTCTCTCTAGTCATTCTAGTTGGTCCCCAGCTTCAGTTCTGGTTGAAGCCTCCTTAGGCTTCCCCATCCTATTCCTTGGCCTTCAAGCTCCCAGCCTGTTTCTTTCATTTTGCCTCACTCCTTCTATGGCCTTCTAGTATACCTGAGTTTTGCTCTCAGGCAGGTCTGATCCCACAGACTGCAAACCCAGATGCTCCTCTCTGTTAGATGTTCTCCAATTGCCCCCCTTGAATCTGCTAACTGCTTTTCTTCACACTGCTTTTTATTCCTTAGAGGCTGACCTCCAGATCCATCCTTGCCCTGTGTTCCTCTGGCTTCTGTCAGGCTAAGCCAAGGGGAGGAAGTGATAGGAAATTAAAAGGATGGAATATTAGAAGAAAGAGAGCTTTGAATATTTATTCTCCATAGACCATGATCTACATAGTCTACATTCCTCCACCAAAACCCAGATTCTGTAGGTGGCCCCTTAACTGCAACCTTAGAGGGGCCTACAGCTTGCTGCGGAGGCTAGCCCATGAGTCTTTTGCTACTTCATTGGTCCTTAAGTTCTTTATTAAACTCACATCCATTCACCTTTGGAAAGAGCCATTTTCATCCTGCCCAGTCCCTACCTTTGCTCTCCCACTCCTGCACCAGACCTCACACTTTTAAGACTATCTGGAGACATTTAATTTTGGGATTTAGTAGCTTTAGAAAACCTGTTCATTTTTAACTTTTGATATATATATATTTTAAGATTTTATTTATTCATGAGAGACAATGAGAGAGAGACAGAGACACAGGCAGAGGGAGAAGCAGGCTCCAAGCAAGGAGCCCGAAGTGGGACTCGATCCCGGATCCCGGGATCATGCCCTGAGCCGAAGGCAGATGCTTAACCGCTGAGCCACCCAGGTGTCCCAACTTTTGATATTTTTAATTCAAGTTGGGAGACTCCTTAGAAAAGTCAATGTGGAAGCTTGGAGGAAGGTCACTGTTGCCCTAAGCAGGTCTGTTAGATTGGTGCGCAATTGGTTTTTGAAGATTGTGGCCAAAATGCAAATAAACTAGCAGCCCATTCATACACTTGGTGCTACTCAAGCCCCTCCAGGAAAAGAGGTTAGATCCATTGCTAATCCATTTGGTGAGGAAAGGTCAGTGTGCTGCCAGAAGCCAATCACCAAGCCCTGATAGGGGTCTTTTCCGGAAGTAAAGTAGCAGAAATGCTCTGGGGAAGATCTGAGGCAAACATGGCCTGCACCTCACCAGGGCTCCTGGCGCCTCAGCCTCAGGAAAGAAAACCTCACTGTCTAGGAAGCAGGAGCTCTGGCTATTTGATAAACTATTTGTTTGAGTTTTTTTTTTTCTTTCTTAATTATCATTTTAATATCCTGTATCTGTAGTCATTTCTCTGGACTTTCGGCCTGAGAAACTGGTGTTCTATCTGACTCATAAAACCATAATTTTTAGCTAGGAAGAATTTAAGATAATTTTATCCCATTACTTCATTTTGGGAGTTTATAGCAATTCCATATCCCAAAGAAGCAAGTGACTTCAAATGAGTAGCAAACCTGGAATTGGGATCCTTCTTTTCTCTCTCCAAATCCACTGACTCTTCACTAGACTGTGAATCTGGCAGATTAGCAACTCACAGAATAGAGAATGTGTTACATAAACCAAAGCAACAGGGAAGTGAAGGAAAGAGGGCATGACTACCTTAGCTGCTGTGATAATGCGGGTTTACCCACAGACATTTGACCATATTGATGATATTAACAGATAGTTATGCCCAGTGATTTACATTTGTTGGAAAGAGTTCTTAACCAAAATAATAACCTACTGAAACTGTGTTGAGTGGCATCACAATAGGAAATGGCTTCCTGAGTCCACACTAGTCTATGGCTCCAAGGTTTTTAGATTACCTCCAAAGAAACACCAGGTAAAGAGAGGGAGAAAGCCAAGCTCTGCCAGTTTTTCCCTTATAACAGTTCTGTAATTAAATATTAGATAAAGAGAGCACACAATGCGTCCTTGTCTTCTTCATAACAAGCAGAGTTGTTCTGGGCATTTTTCTTGAAAAAGGTAAAGAAGTAGATGATTTCCAAGTTATCCATGTTTCTAGGCATAGATATCAATGATCTGACAATTATATGTACATATGTGAGAGTTCTTATCATTTGAAATAAGGAGGAAAAAGTCAAATGTGAGACTCTAGGATCTCTGGAAACAAAGCTAAGGACTCTCTGGAGAAGCCATTCTCTCTCCTGTGCTACTGCCTTAGTCTCCAGCACTGTGTCCAGCCTTTCTTCCAATCCTTCTTTCACAAGGCTGCCAAAATGATTTTTGTAAAATCTATCTCTGATCATAACTCTCCCGTTTGAGCCTTTCTATGGGTGGCCCTTTTCTTGTAAAATACTGACCCAGTAACAGGCAGGCAAGCCTGGTACATGCTGCTCTCAATGGCTCCTTGCTGACCCCAAACCATCTGGCCATAATTTATTCTCAAGCCATGCTGAACAACCTTCAGTTCTTCAGAAGGACCATATTCTCTGTTGCCTCTGGTTTTCATACAATACCATTTCATCCCTCAGGAACACCCAATCCAATCTCCTCTCTTTCAGGTCTCAGCTTTTCCAGAAAATCTCAAACCACTCTTCTATTCAGTCTGGGCCAGATACCCTGTTTTGGGACTCCCATCAACTCTGTATTTCCCCTAGGATAACACTGAGCATACTGTATTGTTGCAGAGTATTACATTTCATATACCCTGAGACAATTTTAACATGTGCAGGCACAGTGCCTGACACATAAGAA
The DNA here is from genome assembly GCF_053574225.1 of Canis aureus. Classification (NCBI taxonomy): domain Eukaryota; kingdom Metazoa; phylum Chordata; class Mammalia; order Carnivora; family Canidae; genus Canis; species Canis aureus. Next base: position 43,452,159 of record NC_135611.1, on the reverse strand, counting down.
GTGCTCAGTAATTACTTTAGATAGATGAATGAGATTGAAGTTGTACTCATTTCAACTTTTTTTTTTTGGTTTGGGCCTCAAATCTTTTAATTTTTATCACTTTTTGGTTCTCTTGGGCTATGTCCAGTATTTCTTTCCCATCTTCAAATTCAATTTAGTCTTAGGATGCTTCCCCCCCCCCCCCAATCTTACCAATTTTATCTTTTGAAAAAATTCTCAGACTTATTTATTATCTCTCCCAGGCCAAGTCTCACTAAATAATAAATAGGCTACTTTTTAGTCTCATAAAGAAATAATATGTTTTAGCAGCCCTCTGATTAATGCTTGATTAGTATATTGATAAATATTTTAACCTGGATAAATATTGGCCAAAGCCAGTAGAATTCTTGTAAAATAACATTTTTTTCACAAGAGAAAAGGGAATGTTTTCTAAAAAGTGAATGATTCACCACTCCTTTAGAATGCCTTCTCTCACCCACTAGACTTGCTTTTGTAGCACCCTATCTGTATTGTTCTTTCATAGTTTTTTTCACACTGCACTTAAATGACAATTTATTTAATTATGTCTCTTACTAAAATTGAGTCTTATGCATCATTATAGCCCCAATGCTTGGTATAAGTTCCTCCAAAATGCTTACTGATCAGAAGGAACTTAATAATTTAAATGGGAAAAATGGAAAGTTTCTTTAAATAAAAAATTAATTCCATCTGGCACTATTTAATCTTAATGTTAAATCTCTTCTACTTCCTAGATTGAAGCAAAAAGAAAAAAAAAAATTAGAAATTCTCTTCTAGGGCAGCCCGGGTGGCTCAGCGGTTTAGCGCCACCTTCAGTCCAGGGTGTGATCCTGGAGACCCGGGATCGAGTCCCACGTCAGTCTCCCTGCATGGAGCCTGCTTCTCTCTCTGCCTGTGTTTCTGCCTCTCTCTCTCTCTCTGTGTCTCTCATGACTGAATAAATAAATAATTACATCTTAAAAAAAAAAAGAAATTCTCTTCTATAAAAAACTTCTAATTATTGTTTTTAATTTGTAAAACCTTTAGAGTTGTATTCATTAGATTCATAGAAGAAGTTGTTTGCAGACTTGTGTCCCAAAGAAATATCTCTTCAATTATGTGGTTATACTTCAAGAGTCGGCAAACTACAGCCCATGACCAAATCTAGCCTGCCACCCGCTTTGTAGGTGGTGTATGTGGATTGATGTAAAAAGTACATATTATGAGAACTAGAGAAGGTATTTCTGAGGAAGTTATATCGATGCTGAGATTTATTGAGTGACTAGAGCACCTTAAAAAAATACAAAAGAGAAATAAGGAAGAATATTCCAGGTTTAACAAAGAACATTTGAGAAGATCTGGAGGTATGGCATAAATAAAAATTTGATACAGGGCCTTATCCTAAGGGAAAGGAAAGCCAGTAAGTAGAGATATGATATGAGCTGGTATTTGTTGTTAAAGATTTTATTTATTATTATTTTTTAGAGAGAGAGCAAGGGGAAGAACAGAGAGAGAGGAACAAGCAGACTTGTTGAGTGCTGAGTGTGGAACCCAACATGGGGCTCAATCCCATGACCCTGAGATCACCACCTGAGATGAAACCAAGAGGCGGATGCTTAATGGACCGAACCACCCATGCATCCCAAGTTGATGTTGGTTTTTAAGAGATCAGTCTAGGTGGTACATGAAGTACCCATTAAATAAATACTGACTCGAGAAAGACCAACATATCAGTCTGAGGAAGACTGGAGTTCAAGTTTCAAAGGGTACTAAAGCAGATTTCTTTCTCAGAACAAGCAGATCTTTTTATAGACATGTCAATTCACAGAATATGAGAAAAACAAAATCAAATTTAATGCTGCCTCATAGTACACAGCAGGAATAAAAGTGGAGGTGTTTTGATCACAAAGAGAATTAAATTCCAGGCTGTTTAGTTTGGGTGGTAAGGGGATAGTATTGCAATTTTACAATGTTGAGTGGGTAGGCATGGTCCTAGTACACACTGTTCCTCAAAAAACTGAGTCTTTTATCTGGTAAATATAATAGTTTTAGGATGTACAACAGGCCTAGTGCATGTGCTAGAGAGCTGGGCATTCTTCACTCCTTTTTAAAGGACCAGCTGGGTAGAGTATCTACTCTTTTTTCAAGTAGAAGGACATACAGAAGCTGAGGATTTAATTGCTTTGAAGATGATTGGACATTAAGTGATTAGAACGGCCAGATATTCAATGAATGGAGCCCAAGAACAATTCACCAGTCCTTGGAAGGCACATGTCTAACATGTCAATACATGCTTATATTTCATAGCCATGACACTGGTGCCTAAATTTGAATTGCTGTACTTCAGTCAAACTAGAGTAGCATCTTTGATAGTTAATGGTTGTAAGATTTGAATATTCAATAATCATCTAAAACAATGAAACATTTCAAGACAATAGTTTTGGATGGTAGTAAGTACATGTGGATGAAAGTTGTTTGAAAGGGCATGGGCCCTCAGCTGGGTTTTCCCCAGCAATTCTTACTAAACCAATGAGTTAAGAGATGGTACAAGTGAAAATATAGTAATGATTTGGCCTAAACTGATAGCAGTGGATGGGTTACTTAGTGACTCTTTGGAAATGGCAGATGTGGGAGAGAAGACTAAGAGGTTTTCTTAGATTTCTAGCTTGAACTGGGCAGGTGTTGATAGCTTTCAGTAGAATAGGAAATAGGGAGAAAGAAACTATTGGTACAATTAGGTGAGGAGAATGAAGATTATAAATTAAGTCCTGGATGTTAAATTTAAGGACCTATAAATCCTATAATGTAATTGCAGAGGTGATGGAAGGGCATATGACTTGGGAGTTCAAAAGAAATGTAAGAGTAAGAACTATGTTAGATTTGGGCACCTGGATGGCTCAATGAGTTGGGCATCTGAATCTTGGTTTTCTGCTCAATATTGAGATTGAGTTCCAAGTTGGACTCTGTGCCCTCAGCACAGAGTCAGCCTGAGATTCTCCTTCTCCCTCTGCTGCTACCTCCCACTCTCACATGCCTGTGCTCTATAAATAAATAAATAAATAAATAAATAAATAAATAAATAAATAAATAAATCTTTTAAAAAAGAAACATATGATTCATTAACTTGACTACAGTAAAGGAAATCACAGGGCTAGGTTGGATTGCCTAAGGACAAAGTGTAGAGAGAGACAAGAAAAAGGACAAGTAAAAAGAAGACTGTTGGTGGTGCAAGATAAATCTAAAGAATAGGGGTTTTAAAAGGAAATGGAAACTAATATTTTTTAAGGTGATCAGTAGTAGTGAATCTTTCTGAGTTTCAGGTAATATGCTAATTTAAACTTTACATAAGATTGTTTGGCAAGGGAGATTCTCAGCAACAATATTGGTGAAATGGGGAGAGAGAAATCCTGATTCTAATATGTTGGAGTGTCAGAAGTAAAAGAAGCCAGAAACTCTGAAAAACCCTGACTGTGGAAAAGGAGGAGGAAGACAGCATAGCAATTGAAAAGGAGAGGCTTTTCGTGGTGAATGGGGCTTACATATGTTTTAGTGATGATAGCAAGATGCCAGTGGAAAACTAAATGTGTGAATATTCAAGACGGAAGAGTAGGCTAGTCAATAGCACCAGGTTTCTGAGAAGTCATTAAGGTCTATTCCATGGCATCTGCAGAAAAGGAGAAAAGGTTTAATGTAGATGTGAAGTTGTATTAGTAGGAAGTTGAGCAAATTATATTTTATGACACTTATGGAAAATAGAAGGTGAGATCTTAATCTGAGGGCAAGTAGAAGTGTAATATTTTTAGATGAAAGAGACAGTTTTATGAGAGAGAAGAGTTGAAAATATCATAAAAAAAATTAAGGTACCTAATCAGGGAAATACAAATCAAAACCACAATGAGATAGCACTTTATACCAGCGAGAATGGCTAAAATTAACAAGACAAGAAACAACAAATATTGCCAAGGATGTGGAGAAAGGGGGAACTTCATGCATTGTTGGTGGAATGCAAACTGGTGCAGCCACTCTGGAAAATAGTGTGGAGGTTCCTTAAGAAGTTAAGAATAGAGCTACCCTATGACCCAGAAATTGCACTATTGGGTATTTACCCCAATGTTCATAGCAGCAATCTCCACAATAGCCAAACTGGGGAAAGAGCTGAGATGTCCACTGACAGATGAATGGATAAAGATGTGGTGTATATACACAATGGAATATTACTCAGCCATCAGAAAGGGTGAATACCTGCCATTTACATTGACATGAATGGAACTGGAGGGTACTATGCTGAGTAAATAAGTCAATTGGAGAAAGACTGTAGTAGCAGAAGTCAGACCATGGTAGCTTCCGGAGGTGAGGAAGTAGAGAAATTAAAGAGAAGGCTTTCAAGAAGTTTGATTTTGTTATGAAGGACAGATAGGACAATACTTTAAGAGAAATCAGATTAAGAAGTTTTTTGTCTGCCTGTTTGCTGGTTTGTTTGTTAAATAGGAGAAAATCTGAGCATTTTTAGCAGCTATTTTATTTTTCTATTTTAAAGATTGATTGATTGATTGATTACTGTTCCAGGATTTATAGACTGCTCAATCTACCAAAACTGGATCGCACAGGGATCAAGGGGTCTCCTTGCAGCAATGGAGATGCAACAATGGCACATAACTATGGGACCTACTTGCACAAGTACATGTTGCTTCTCTCAGAAGCTACTGGCCAGTAGATATAATACTTGAGCTCAGAAACTGAGGGATGGAAGTAAGAATTAACCCTGCTTACCACCATCATTCTCAGTGACCCACTTAAAGAATTTGTAGTTCCCATTTCTGCAAATCTGGGCTTCTGGGTTTATAGAGGTATTGAATACCAAGAGGGAATAAGCTTCTACCTGGGAGTGCAGCAAGAGTCCCATTCACTTTTAAGTTATGTTATCTTTTAGTGCTGTTTTCTACTCTGTGTATTAAATGGTCAATAGCACTTACATTCTGAGGACAGAGTGATGGCAAAGACTCAGACATCTCACAAATGAGAGTCTGTTTCACGCCATCCGTAGGTGTGTTATGGAGTCTATCAGGTGTGCTAGCTGAACATGAGGGGAATCTAGAATGAGCAGTACAGGAGTCCTCCATTATCTGGTTTTGCTTTCCATGGTTTCAGTTACCTGCCGTCAACAATGGGTCTGGAAGCAGATGATTCTTTCTCTGACGAAGTGTCAAAAGGTCAATTGCAGCCTAACACTATGTCACAATATCTACATCATTCAGCTCACTTCATTTTACCCTATAGGCATTGTGTCATTTCACTTCATCATGGGAAAAAGGGTGAGTGCAGTACAGTAAGATATTTGGAGAGAGAAACCACATTCACAGAACTTTTATTAGAATATGTCATTATAATTGTTCTATTTTATTATTAGCTTTGTTGTTAATCTCTTACTCTGCCTAATTTATAAATTAAACTTTATCATTAGTTTGTACATATAGAAATAACATAGTATGTATAGGGTTTGGTATTACGCACAGTTTCATACATCCACTGGGGGTCTTGGAATGTATTCCCCATGGATAAGGGAGGACTACTATAGTGGAGAATATGAATTTCAGTCTTTTTTTTTAATTTATTTTTTATTGGTGTTCAATTTACTAACATACAGAATAACCCCCAGTGCCCGTCACCCATTCACTCCCACCCCCTTCCCTTCTCCCCTTCCACCAACCCTAGTTCATTTCCCAGAGTTAGCAGTCTTTATTTTGAGTGGCAGACCAGTGCAACAGCAGGGGCTTTATTTTGTTCCACTACCCTTTTACCCTTTTCTTTCTTGAGAAGAAAGAATTATTAAAATATATATCAATATCATAATAGTAATTATCCATGTGTGGGAGCATGTTACTGATAAATTCTTTCTTCTCAATCCACTTTTCTAAATTTTAATGTATCTGCATTTAATATGTACTATTTTTTGGGAGTACATGAAATTGTAAAGAGGTATCCAAGAATAATTGAGGCATACAAATACATGTAAAAAATAAGTCTTTTGAGTAATATTTCTATTCTTGCGTAAGACCAAAGGGGAAAAAACAATTCTTGGAAATTAGTAAGGAGAGATGCTCTTTCAATGACTTTTTTTTTCTTTTAATGATTTTGATGGATGGAAGGTTAGAAACTGGATGCTGTCATCACTTGCAGCTTCTTTTAAGAAATAGGAGATTTCAAATGCATTAGGATTATTGTATCTTTACAAACATCCCCCAAAAGTCAATTCACCCTAAATTGTGATTTAAAGTGTAGAGAATCAAGTTAATTCCAGGATTTAAAATCTTCCAAATTGGGATTTATTTAAGCTGGGAGTTTTCATTAGGATAAGCAGATATATTAGATGTCAAAATTTCTTAGTCACTTTAACCTAGACTGGAAACTCTACCAATATTGGGGTATTTTTAATTTGTCCTCTGAAATGGTTGAAGTTAATGTACTAAACTAGGGAAAAATTATTTAACTTTGGGCTTCAGATTTGGTATACGTACTACACTCTTTTCCATTTCTATACTTCCTATACATTTTCATGGAAAATAAAAAAGGGCCAACGTTCTTCTAAGACCTTCCTCCTAGCTTTATTAACCTAAGTGTCATCAAGTAATAGCTGGCTTCTGAAGTTACTAAACTAGTGCAGACATGGAGAAGCCATATGCTTTATGATGCCAAATTGAGAAACAGGTATCTTAGCTGTTCCTGAATAGTTTTAATTTTGAATATATTCTCTCATTTGTAGAAACCATTTGAAAGACCTAGAGATAGCTTGAAAAATAGTTAATAAGTGTATAACAGGATATAAGTTATAATTATTTAAACAATATAGTCACTAAATATGAAGTATCATTAGCTAGAAATGCCAAATATCATGACCTGAGTGGAAGGCAGATGCTTAACCAACTGAATGACCCAGGGGCTTCAATCACTAGTGAAACTTTAAAGACTTCTAATGAAAACCCAGAAATCTGTCAAGGAACTCTCAAATGTTAATCAGAAAGAAAAAAAACACAATGTTAGGGAAAGAATAACAAAATGTGTATAATTCCATTATATGACTCCATTTTTCACATTTCCTTTTGCCAGTTTATATTTTTTATTGTTAAAGTTATAGTAGATGTTAATACACATTTATAAATTAGAATTTGATATCTTTTCTCAACACTTAGCCAGACATTGTCTATGATTTTATGGAATTTTCATAATTACTTACAACATTTTTAATAATATTCCATTTTGTTGATATAGCTGCCTTTCTGCCCCTTAATATGAGACCTCTGGGGTCCTCCCCCCATCTTATATTTGACTATTAATAAAGATAGACTGGATATCTCCATGAATATAGCTTTTTGCCTTCTCTATATCATTTTATTGGGATAAATTCCTCATAGTATTATTGTGGGAACTTGTGTAAACAATCATGAAGCTGGCTGGAGGAATTCGAGAGTAAGAAGAATAAACCATTTAAATGGACTCTCTTAATTATGTACAAATACTTCCTATGCTTAGACAATAGCTGACTGAAAGACATCCAGCTATTACATTAACTGTTCTAGACTTCTCTCAATTATGAAACCTAAAACAAAATGTTCACTATACAAATGGTCTTGACAGAACAGTTAATTATTTCTAGGAGAAAATAATAGTTTTTTTTTTTTTTAACATTTACTTGCTCTTTAGTCACTAAATAGTATTTTGAGTGAGATAGATGCATTATTCCTTTATTAAATCCCTTTACAAACAGTGGAAAGGAAATATTCTTTTATTAGCAAATAATATGATTGTATTCTTCACATGGAGGGAGCCTCGCTCGGTGGGTAAGGCATACATTCTGGAGTTACACTGCTTTGATTTGAACTCAAGCTCCACCATGTACATACATGCGTACATTTACATACATATACATTTAATGTATTTTTCTTGGGGCACCTGGGTGGCTCAGTCAGTTAAGCATCTGCTTTTGGCTCGGGTCATGATCCCAAGTTTCTGGGATCAAGCCTCACATCCAGCTCCCTGCTGGGCGGGGAGACTGTTTCTCCCTCTCTCCTTCTGCATGCCGCTCTCCACTGCTTGTTCTCTCTCTTTCTCCCTTCCTCTCTGTCATATAAATAAATAAAATATTTAAAAATATTTTTTCTTAATATATAATATATAAATATAAAATCTTAGTGCACACACAAAGACACAAGATGTATAATACATTTTTATACTTACGATCTACCTAAGACCTTAAGAAACTTTTGGCCTGACTCCTTATTGCCAGAAAGAAAACTTTTAACTCATTTATAGCTAACAACCATATTCAGCAAGGTACCTTATTCAGTTACAGAGGAATACATTTTGCAAGCAATTTATATTAGCATTTGTTCCAGGAAATTGTTTTGCTCAAAGCCAGACAGCCTTTGGCTGATTTATTCAACTTTTCTTTTGCAATGTTTAAGATAAGCAAGTGTACTTGCTCTTAAAATACTCATGTTAAACTTATTAACACATTACATGAAGCTATTTTCTCAATTTTATTTGAAATACACCCCAATTTATTGTCTGTAAAAATCTTTATCCTAGCTAAAGAATATACCCTGGGCTCATCTCTATGCATACATGAAATAGGTTTCTCTACCAATTAGTCCTAAATCAGTACCTCAACTGTCAGGAGATCAAGCCTACTCTGATGAGCTGACTCAGAGCATGCAATTTTGTTCTTTAGTGGATATACAGAATTTTTTCATTTTGAGAAGTGGGTAGAGAGCATAATCTCGAAACTCATTATCATACATATTTTCAAAAAGCTCGTTTAAAAAAAGATATTCATAACAGATGAACAGTCTCTTCATTTCTGTGAATCAGTTGGTTCTCAATTTCTTCTGAAGCAAATATCCTTCTAATAAAAGATACAAATCCTGTCCTCCACAAATGCATACATGTTCATAAATGCCTGCTAATGTACACAATTTATAGGATTCCTAGAACTCTTCAAAGTTTATCTGTCAACTCCCTCTGGGTTCTTGAAATTGGTTAACAAGTTCAGTTCAAGGGCAGCCCGGGTAGCTCAGCAGTTTAGCACCACCTTCAGCCCAGGACCTGATCCTGGAGTACTGGGATCGAGTCCCATGTCAGGCTCCCTGCATGGAGCCTGCTTCTCCCTCTGCCTGTGTCTCTGTCTCTGTCTCTCTCTCTCTCTCTCTCTCTCTCTGTCTGTCATGAATAAATAAATAAAATCTTAAAAAAAAAGTTCTGTTCAAGATATGTCAAAAACTACTTCCAGGCCCATAGAAGTGCTGTTTACCTTGAAGATACTGTGACATTTGCACCAATAGGTTTATTTTTACTGATTTTCTTTTGTCATAATGACAACTGCCTGAATTAAGACACATTCCAAAAAACTCCTTGCTTTAGCTATCCTAAGGCAGTTGCTTCAAGTTTTGTTCATTACATCATAAAGGATCCCCTTCAGGATAAATTTCAAATGAATAATTTTTAGGACTTAAAAATCAGAAATTACTTGGCTTTGCCTGGATGAATGGTTTGCCTTAATGCATGATTTGCCTTTATTTTAGGAGCACTCTGAATAATGCATCCATTCGTGTTTCTTTTTAAAAATCTATAGCTAGAAAACTAAAAGTCAAATCTGAGACCCTTCGCTCTTCTGTGTTTGAAGTGTAAGACTGTGTTTTTGAGAACTAACATAATTACTGGCTCCCCTTGATTTCCTCCTAGCTTTATCATCTATTTTTTATTTACATTTTTCTGTTTAGAAGTCCTTTAACAAATGTTACATAACAATGCCAAGGGCAGCCAGGGTGGCTCAGCGGTTTAGCGCCGCCTTCAGCCCAGGGTGTGATCCTAGAGACCTGGGATCGAGTTCCGTGTTGGGTTCCCTGCATGGAGCCTGCTTCTCCCTCTGCCTGTGTCTCTGCCTCTCTCTCTCTCTCTCTCTCTCTGTCTCTTATGAATAAATAAATAAATAAAATCTTAAAAAAAAAAAAAAAACAAAAAAACAATGCCAAGAAGGAGGACACAAAAGAAAAAAGAAGGGGAAAAAAAGTTTTTTAATTATTATTTTTCTTTATATTCAACTTCTTTCAAAGCAAGCAATTAATTAATTCTGATTTATACTTTAAAGTTTTATAAGACTTTAGAAAAATTAGAATAAAAGGAAACAAGTAATACTTCTTTTGTTAATCCATGTATTCCATTGAGGGGTTGCTAAAGCTTCATTCTCTTTTTTTAGCTCTAAAACATTTTAAACATCTTATTACTAAAACTTCCAAACAGGGGCACCTGGGTGGCTCAGCAGGTTAAGTGTCCAACATGCGGTTTCAGCTCAGGTCATGATCTTTTGGTTGTGGGATGGAGCTCGGCATCAGCGTGGAGTCTGCTTCAGATTCTCTTTCCCTCTCCCTCCTGTTCTCTCTCTCTCTCTCTCTCTCTCTCTCTAAAATAAATAAATAAAACTTAAAAACAAAAGCAAAACAAAAACTTCCCTGGGTGGCTCAGGGGTTTAGCGCCTGCCTTCAGCCCAGGGCATCATCCAGGAATGCCGGGATCGAGTCCTGCATTAGGCTCCCTGCGTGGAGGCTGCTTCTCCCTCTGCCTGTGGCCTGTGTCTCTGCCTCTCTCTCTCTCTCTCTCTCTTTCTCATGAGTAAATAAATAAAATCGTAAAAAAAATTTCCAAACATACAGAGAGTTGAGAAAGTGGTATCATGAGCGTTTCATAAGCCTATCACCTGGATTTTAAAGTTGTTAATATTGTGCTATATTGCTTCTTTTACTTTTTTTCTGCTAAAGTATTATAGAGTAAATAATAATTAACAGTATCTCACTCTTAGTATGTATCTCTGAAAAGTAAGGACTTATTTCTATATAATAACATAATATTTTTCACATCTAACAGAAATCATAATAACCTCCCAATATTACCTAATATAGAGTATCAGTTCAAATTCCCCAGTTATCCTCCTCCCAAAAATACCTTTTATAACTCCCAAACTTCTTAACCTCAGAAGGTATAACATAAAGATACTCAAAGTTCCTCTTCACCTGTGTTTAGCCATTTCCTTTACCTTTAAACACTAACATGCATGGATCCAGCTAAATGGCAAATAAAAATGAAGTGATGGGATTGATCCTGCTGTGTGATTCCATTTAGTAGCAAGAGTTAACTCTAGTCTATTTAGGTTATTAATAAAAATTATTCTCTAGGAAAATTTCAACTTTTGATGTTACTATAAAATAAGATGCTAAGATGTTTTAATATAAAATATTCAGAAGTTCTATTAATTAAAATTGAGGGCATTGATTTTCAATATGGGCTCACTGTATCACAAAGATTATTTACTTATTTACAATATTTATAACTTTGAAATAAGAAAAGCTTTTCTTCCAGCTCTTTCAAGAATGCTAAACATTGTCACCCTTTTAACATTTGTTTATGTTCTGGACCTCCTTTTAAAACAATTGGATTCTGTCCTAGTAATTTACACCATTCCTTGTATATTCCACTATTGAAGATAGTCTAGTTCTTTTATGGACTTTAGAAATAATTGATATAAATTTCTTTTTAAAAATTTTCTTTTAGGAGCATTACCTCATCATAAACATTGCCTAATTTTATAAAGCATCTGTAGATCAGGGATCTGGCATATGTAGTTTTATTTTTAAAAACAAATTTCCAGTAAATGCAGTTTTCAGTTTACACTTATGAAGTCAAAATGTCAAGATGACTCAAAAACAATACATTAAATTACAAGTGAACTTTACAGATTTGATTTGGTAAAGATAGCACAAGATTCAATGAGACTGTGTGTCTCTGATATGACTGAGTGAGCAATCAGAGATCATTCAGGAAGATAACGTCAAAGGCCAGATCCACACCACTTATGCAAATACCTGAGGGTGGAATTAATCTAATAGAATGAAACATTTTCCTAAAAAAGAAAAAATGTCAAAGCATGTGGGAAATGTTACTGAAGTGTCTCCTCTAATGAAAATTTCACTGAAGAACAAACTGTGGAAATGCATGCACTTAAGAATAAGGCAGAGAAAAATCAGTCACTACACACAGGTCCCAGGGAAAATACCACTTCTGACTGGGTTTCTTTTTGGTCAGGTGAATGGAAGTGTTTAAACACAAAGATTGAAATTACCTTTAGCAATATATTAGATCTTAATGTTTATCACACATGAGCATCCTTTTCCAGAATGGATTGGAACAAGAAATTCTCATATCCAGAAAACATTGATTTGATAACGTTGAAAATTTATTCTGGAGAATTAGAAACTTGGAATATGTGGTACAGATTTTGAAATTGAGATGTGATCTCACAGGATGTTGGGTTGCTTAGTGGTTGAGCATCTGCCTTTGGCTCTGGTGGTGATCCTGGGAGCCTGGGATCCAGTCCTGTATCAGGCTCCCTGTAGGGAGACCTGTTTCTTCTGCTGCCTATGTCTCTTGCCTCTCTCTGTGTGTCCCTCATGAATACATTTTTTAAAAAAGTCATATCTCAGGCAAAAATCAATCAATCAATCAATCTTTCAGTACTCTGGAAATTAACCAAAGACTTGGGACAACCCACGAAGCATTTATTCAAGAGAAACAACTGAATCTTGGTTAAGAACAGTGGGCTGTTCCGCGTTTTAACTTGCTTTTTCCCAGCTTGTTCTTTCCAGTTCCATGGCAGTCTTGAAAATCAGCAGTCTTGAAACCAGGGTATCTGTGAAAACCGACAGCCTGTCACTGGAGAAGTCAAAGCAGGTTTTGTCAAAGAAAAAAATAGAGCTGGACAGCAGAGTGATAAATCTACATATTGGGCAACAGACAGCACATGAGTTTGATTCCTGAAAGAAGAAAAACAAATGAGGTTAGTCCTACAATCAAATTTTGGGGGAGGACAAATTCCAGAGCTGAGAGAGGGATCCTAAACAGTGCATAGAGAGAGTTCAGGAGAGTTCAGAGTTCTGGGGGCTAAGGCAGCTACAAGTTGCTACACAGTTCTAACACAGAAGGAACCAACATTTTCTGACTTTGGGGTGGATACAAATAATAAAATAGTACACGTTGATAAAATTTATTTCATAAAAATGAAGGACTTGTGTTCTTTAAATACACATTAAAAAATGAAAAGGCAAGCCAAAGTTGAGAGAAAACATTTTCCAATACATGCATCTGATAAAGGACTTTTGTTTAGATTACATGAACTCTTGAGTCTCTATAAGAGGAAGATAACTCAATTTTTGTTAAAGTGGCAAAATATTTGAGATATTTTGAGAAGATATATCACAAAAAAATAATATAAATGGTTAATAAGCACAATGAAAGTTGCTTAGAGTCTTTAGCCTCAGAAAAATGTAAATTAATACTCCAGTAAGATACACTATACATCCACTAGAACCAATAAAATGCTAAAATCATAGAAAACAACAAGTATTGATGAGGACGTGGAGTAAGGGAAACTCTCATATGGTGCTGGTGAAATTTTAAATGCAGCCACTTTGGAAAAGAATTTTACAATTTCTTGTGGAGTTCAACATAGACTTACCATAGAATCCAGGAATATTGTTCCCAGTTCTTTTTTTCCTATTTAGTTGGAAATCTTTTTGGCAAGTTATTGTAATCTAAGCCAATTTGTTTTGTATGTGAATGGAGATTTGCTAGAAAGCTTTTGTGGTGTCTCCTGAAATTCTAGAAAGATTTCATTATTCATGCCATTAGGAAGGAGAAGGTTGGACATAGCCAGGCTTTAGGAGCTTCCCAGAACTAAGAATTTCAAAGCCTTTGACACTTTTATCTTATTCTGCTCTCTCTGTGAATTGGTCATATGTCTTGCCCACCATATGACAGAATAGAGCTTTTAAATTTTACTTCTTAACTGGTTTAGCTATCTGAGAGATAGTGGCCTTTCTCAGGATCCCTCCCACAAAATCCTTTGGGAAGGGCTACTGGATTTGCTTGATCAGATACACTCTCCTAGACCAACAGAGATATGACTTTTTTTTTTAATTTATTCATGAGAGACACAGAGAGAGGCAAGAGACATAGACAGCAGGAGAAACAGGCTCCCCACAGGGAGCCTGATACAGGACTGGATCCCAGACTCCCAGGATCACCACCAGAGCCAAAGGTAGATGCTCACCACTGAGCCACCCAGGCATCCTGTGAGATGATATTTGATGCAGTGATGGTTCCTGCCATAATCATGTGGGTAGGTAGTCAGGGGGAGAGAATGTGGTTTTCAAAACAGCAGGGGTTTTGCAGACAAAATAGTGTGTCCCATACATTCGTACTATAAAAGGTAAGGGAGCTATTCATCTTTGGTTCCCATCCTCCAGTAGCTAATTAACTGTGGCAATTTCTGGGTTTACTTTTTCCCCTAGTGTGTGATTGACATTCTATTTTACATTACAAAAAGAAAAAGAGAAGCATAACATGTTGAGAAAAGCAAACATAAGAGAGAGAGGGAAAGAGACTTGGCATTGAAATCCATGATTGCAGTTTGTTTGATTTGCTTCTAAAGCCTGTCTTCTTCCCTGTTTGGGATTTCCTTGAGATAGTTCTATAATCAACTCCTACAGTAATATTGGAAACCTGGCTCAAATGAACTACTGTTGAGAATGAATATAGGGACCACTCTATCCAAATCTGCTATTAAAGATTTAGTGGGATCTCTTGTGTCCCTTCTCTACTTGGGGCCCTTTGGCTTTTGATGAGTACTTGGAGATGGAGGACAGAGTAGGTAGGTTTGAATATTCAGTATGTCAAGTGGATAAGGCAGTGGGAGTCTGCAATCTGAGTTTTAACTCTTTGTTTTTTCCCTTCATTTGTGAAATTTCCATCAATTGTGGCCACTTCTATCATATTGGAAGAGTCTCTTACAATCTGAGGTAGATAACCTTGGATTGCAACTTAGTTCACTGCCTAATGTTTAGCTGGATGTTTGTTGATAAGACATTCATACTAGAAGAAGATACCCTAATTTCCAAAACTTTTCATCTGTACATGTGTGTATGTCTGTATTTGTGTTTTTGCTATAAGACTATATGTGATTCCCCCCAAATCCCAGGTTCTACAAAAAATCAAGCACTATAGATAATAGTGCTTATTAATAAGATAAAATTGGGGACAGATCACTCAAAAACCCAAAAGACCTGTGGAATTTTGTAACTAGAGCACTAGCAAAAGCAATAACCTTTCTAATAATAGTATGATGGAGGTTCAATTTCTACACAGTATTTGTACCTAGGATCAGAGTAAGTCAATCCATTATAGCCTTAAGCCTGAGGCTCATGTTTCCTCATCAAGATATAGTCTTGGAGGACATTTAATTCTCTATCAAGAGACTATTTTCATATAAGTTTAAAATCTGATCCAAGAGATAGCTGTCTTCTTTAACCATTGTTTTAATATGGAGAAATATTTTTGCAGCTTCTCCATCTACAATCACAGCCTTGCCAGATAGCTTACCATATGGAAAACCCAGTGCTTTGTGATGCTAATAAATCAGCCACTACTCCATGAATTCTAGTGCACTTCTGTAGATTTTCAGTGTTTTTCTTGTGATTTTCAGATGTTGCTAGAGCTCTTTTTCTTCATTTGAGAAAGTTTATTCCTATAACTTCAAAACATGAATGTGCTGGGAAAAATCCCAAATGATCTTGTAAGACTTTCTACCACTATAATTTTATCTCTTGATCATGTATGAGGTAATTACATCAAAGTAGTAGAAAAAACTTTATGTGTATATATTTCTCTGAGGTTACAAAGAGTTTGTCTTCAGACTTTAACAGTCCCTGATGGAAAGTCTGTTTGGAGTGGGGGGAAGGGGGGGCTACTGGGCAGAGTAATTATTTTGACTTTCTTTCTTTCTCTTTCTTTCTTTCTTTCTTTCTTTCTTTCTTTCTTTCTTTCTTTCTTTCTTTTCTTTTCTTTCTTTTCTTTCTTTCTTTCCTATTTTTTTATTTTGAGTTCTGACCAATCAGTTGATTAGCAGCTGTTTGGAGCAAGGTGTGGTAGGTTTTTCCAACATATTCCTGTCTCTAGCCCGTGTCTTTCCAGGCTGGGTAGTCGAATTGCCTGTTAAAATCTCCTTCACTTTGATGGTTCTCTATAATATCATATTATGTCCTTGAGCTGGAAAGTGCACATTCTTCTTGGTATCTCTTGTCAATCTCAACCGAAGTTTATCGTACCTTGTTGCTATCCTTTGTGGATTTTAATAGGAGTTTTTAGTTTCCCTTACTTTCAGTGTAGACGGAGTTTTGTTTCCTATTCAGGACTTTTCATTTTCATTTACATTTTCACCAGTGGATTTCCTAATTTCTCTCTTGTAAGGATTACATGAGTGCTTTATGTAAAGATCATTAACTCATCGTCATGCATTTTGTCAATACTGTCTATCAATTTGGTCTTTATTTTTGAACAAACATGATACCCTGAACACCTTTCTCTGGGATTCCCAAGACCGTTCGGCCATTTGGCTTCTGTTATGTACTAGCTCCAGCCTTAGTTCTTCCTGTCCTAATTGTAGTCAACAACAATTTATGTTTCAGCCTTCCCACCACCTGCCTTTAGATAAGCTGAGGCTTACCTATAAGCCTGATTTTTTATCAGCAAAGACCATCTTTAATCATAGAGTCTCTGGCATTCTGGAAATCCCACAATTCATAAACATATCCATTTCTGCAGCTAGCTTTCATAGACTCAAAGTGAAGGCTATAAGCAGTAGGGACTTCTGACTGCAGTGATACAGGTGAACCCTGGAGTTCTATCTCCTCTTGGTCAGCAGCTTTGGATCTAGGATCTATTTTTTCCATAACATACCTTGCAAAAGCCACCATGTATGCTACCGTACTTAAATGGCTAATTTCTATTTTACCTAGACCGTAAGAGAGATCAGAGATTTGTTTTTCCTGCATGGCTTTACCTCTTGGAATCACTCTAAAGCTACAAGACTCAAAGCTCTTCAGTAACTATAATATCCAAATTACAAGTGTCAGAAATGGAAACCATTCATCACCTTGAAACTTGGATTGTTTACTTTCCAAATCAGATTAGGCAAAAGTCTTATGTCTCCCTGCAGTCTCTCGGCACAGGGGCACACCTAGGATATATGAGGCTCTGGTTAATATTTTTTGTGGGGCTTTAACCCTATTAAAAAATCAATTTAAAATGTTTTACATGAGTTTGCCTCTACTTGCTAGATGGAATGCTGCACCATTCATGATACTTCTAATAAAGCCAATTAGAAAAATACCAAAAAAAAATGTTTTACAAAATTCATGGGTACATATGAAGTATAGTGATCTCCCCAAAAATATTTTAAACATCTTGAAAAATAAGACTTAAATAGTTGTTTATTATACAGTCAATGCACATAAAAATTCTTCGTTTGGAGTGAGTTACCCCAAATTAGCATGTTAGTACCATTCTGGTTATCTGATGTGTGATTCTACAAAAGAAACATGCCCTATTCCGCAGAAGTAATCTGGTTGCCAGCCTGCCTCCTGGAACTGGGACCCACCAGAGAGACTCAGGAAGCCCCATAAATAAAAGCTGGGAAGCTCCTGGGAAATATGGTCCACTCTGTAATAGGCTAGAGGATCAAAGAACACTGCAAAAAGAAGAAACAAAGACCAAGAGCCACATGGGTTCTGATCCAGGTTCAAGGCACCTTATCCAGGATAGCATTCCCAGTGGTGGCCATCCTACACACTGAGTTGTAAATTTCAGGAAAGTTAACCCAAAGTGTGGAGTCTTATGTGACATGTGGCCCAGAGCAGTGATCCATCTGCCTGAGCGAGGGCAGAATTATCCCAGTAAAGACACACTAAAGGTCTGTTTCTCATCACCTACTCCTTGAACTGGTTTGGGAGTTAGTGTCTTTCAAACTTTGGAATCATAAATATATTTAAGTAACCTGAAGTAGTAATAGGAGTCTATAAAAAGGCTGCTGCTCTGATTTTGCTTTAGATCTTTGCTATTCTAGTTTCTCCTTCCCTCCTGAGGTGTTGCTGCTAGCAATTCTCCCACACTCTTCCTTTATCCCAACCTTCTCAGCCCAAAGCAGGAAAGATCTAATTTGCTTAGTTACTCACCATCTGCTATGAGATGTTCTCATTCAGTCATCCGTGGCCAGTATAGCAAGATTGGTGTCCCTACAAGCCCACTGCCATCTTTCTCAAAGGAAATTATGTACCCAGCAGACACTGTGAGACTTCATGATCTGTCCAGTGCAAGCCTTTAGATACATTTTACCAGACTGTCTTTGAAAAAGGTATTCCCAATTTACCTTGCCACCAGAAATGTGTGAGACAACCACTCTTAGAATATTTGTCAACAGTGAGGAGATCCATTCTTTTAAAAATGATCGGCTAAGATGATAGACAAAAAGACTAGAATATTGTTTAAATATACAAATGCAATTTCTTAGTAGTAATACTGCCCAGTTCACCATATACTGGTTAATCAACTAAACTTTCTTGATGAATAATTGCTTTTGGTCCTTTACTCCTTTATCAATTTAGAATTGAATGCTTTCCATATCCATTTGTATGAGCTAACTATAACTTGAAGATATTGGTCACTTGTTTGTTATATTTATGGTGGATCTCTTCTTCTACCTCTTCTCCTTCTTCTTTCTCTTCCTTTCCTTCTCCTTGCTTTTAAACTTTGAATAAGTTTGTCTTTTGATGAACAGAATTTCAGAATTTTTCTTTTTCTTTTTCTTTTTTTAAACAGAATTTTTTAAAAGGTTTTATTTATTTATTCATGAGATGCAGAGAGAGAGAGAGAGAGAGAGAGAGAGAGGCACAGGCACAGGCAGAGGGAGAAGCAGGCTCCATGCAGGGAGCCCGATGTGGGACTTGATCCTGGGTCTCCAGGATCACGCCCTGGGCTGAAGGCAGGCACTAAATCACTGAGCCACCCAGGGATCCCCAATTTCAGAATTTTTCAAATAATTAAAGCTATTAATATTTTCTCTATAATTTATTCCATCACTTTGGCTCTTAAAAAGTGATCCTTTTCTGTTTCATAGATTGGCTAAACATTTTGAATTCCTCATTTTAAAATTGTCTTTATTTAAAATGTTTATTTAAACTAATAGGTACAGAGAGCACATTGGTTGTTGCCAGAGGTGGGGGTATGGTGAAATGGGTGGTGGTCAAAAGATACAAACTTCCAGTTATAAAATAAATATGTGGGACGCCTGGGTGGCTTAGTGGTTTAGCACCTGACCCTGGCTCAGGGCGTGATCTGCTGTCTCAGGATCAAGTCCCACATCAGGCTCTCTGTCTGGAGCCTGCTTCTCCCTCTGCCTACGTCTCTGCCTTTCTCTCTCTGTGTCTTTCATGAATAAATAAATGAAATATTTTATAAATAAATAAATATGTTCTGAGGATGTAATGTACAGTATGGTGACTAGAGCTGATAATACTGAATTGTATATTTGAAAATTACAAGAGAGTAGATCTTAAAAGTTTTCATCACAAGAAAAAAGAATTTGTAACTATGTGTGGTAATGGATGTTAACTATACTTGTGGTGATCATTTTGCAAAATATACTTATATTGAATCATTATACTGTTATACCTAAAACAAATATAATGTTACATGTCAACTGTATCTCAGGAAAAAGCTTATTCTCTAAAAAAAGTTAAATAAATAATTCTGGAATTACATGTTCAGTGAAGTAAGAATCTAAATTAATGTTTTGAACAAAAAAGTACTCATTTTCTATATGCATTATTAATTGAAATATCTTGTTCCATTTATTTATAATGTCATTGTTTTTAGTTACATATTTTTATATAAAATAATGTTTGTGTCTCAAGAGCAGATAAAGAATGGTCTAGATTGGGGTAAAATGTTAATGTATATGGTTACTTAATACACTGAATCAAAATTGACATGAGTTTAATTTTATTTCATAATCAACTGAACATTTCAAATTAAACAGATCGACTTAAAAAGTCCTTCGTTTTTGCTTTAATTTCACATTTCATACATTGCACAGTATTTATAAGATATTCATTTTGATTGTTCCAAAACTTGGAGAGAGAGGTGATAACAATTCCGCCAGATGGTTAAATTCACCAGAGAACTTCTGCTTCTATTTTCCTAATTTGAGAGATACCAAGCAATTTTTATTCCCAATATAAATTCTAGATTAAAAACTATACACTTTCCTTACTTCTCATATTAAATATTAAGGATGACATATAAGCAAAAGATAACCTTGTTACTAAGTTAATGCTCTTCTGTAATCTTACATGGTTATATGACAATTGCTAAATTTGTTGAAAACCAACTGATAACAAATTGGTTATCCTGTGAGATTTTTTTTTTCTTTCTTTCTTTCTTCTTCTCTTTCCTTCTTCCTCACTTCCTTCCTCCCTCCCTCCCTCTTCTTTCTTTCTGGTATATTACATTAGAGAGCATTGATCTATAGACATCATTAAGAATAATTGTCCTTGAAGAACAGTGGAAGATAAATGCTAATAAAAATATTAAAGAAAATGCTATACAGAATCTCTTACTATATGTAGATATTATTACATTCTTGAACCATCTTCAGATACTATTTGCTGTGAGCGCTGCATTGCAGAAGCTAAAATGAGAGTACATTTTTTTCTTCACTAAAATTACAATGTTCAGAGAAACAAATAAACAGCAACATAAGCTAAATAGTCACTATATCAGATATGAACCACAGGCCTTTTGAATAATACTCCAGTGAACTCGTGTCCTTAAATGAAAAAGGGCAGCCATGGGCATTTGGCCACTGAAGCCCTCTGGTACCCATATTTGGGAATGTACCTTTCTTTACAGGGGTGGCTCTTTGTGGAAGCAGACTCCTTAAGTGATTGTCTGCACCAGGACCATATGACATGGTTTCATCATTATACAAAGACTCTTCATAGAATCTGAGATTGAAATTCGTAGGAAAGCAAACAAAGGATGATGCCTGATGAGCTGATCCAGGAAGGAGAATTATTCATGGTTATAACATTTATTTCATGACAAACTCTCTCACTACTGACCCCTAGTTGTTTGTGAGTTCCAAGAGAAGGTCCCTAGATAAAGTGCTTTCCTGGTTGCTAGATTTATTTATTTATTTATTTATTTTTAATTTTTATTTATTTATGATAGTCACAGAGAGAGAAAGAGAGAGAGGCAGAGACACAGGCAGAGGGAGAAGCAGGCTCCATGCACCGGAAGCCCGATGTGGGATTCGATCCCGGGTCTCCAGGATCGCGCCCTGGGCCAAAGGCAGGCGCCAAACCGCTGCGCCACCCAGGGATCCCCCTGGTTGCTAGATTTAGATCTAAGAAATAAAATGTATCCCTTAGGAAAATGTAAGCTCAGTGTTAAAGTGTATTGTTAGGTCAATGAATTGGATTTGCTATTGCTGTTTTTCTAACAACATAACTACAACAGTGAAGAAGAGTTCAGTCATTTCAGGAAACTTACGGATTTTGCCTCAGTGGTGTAGATAACTATTCTCAGAAAAGACACAAAGTCTGGGGGAAAAATAAGTGGCAAAACTGAAGTGTTCTATAACACCCACAGAAGTTCCCTTCCTTGCCTTGGTTCTGACTCCTCTCATAAATGAATGCCTTCAAGGAACTTTGAAATCTCTGTTCTGTCATTTTTGTGCTTATATAATCCATTAAAAATTCAGGATTATAAAACAATTCACATCACTCTGAAGAAAGTAAAATTAAGTTTCCTTAAGATAGTTTTTGTTTTGTTTTGTTTTTAAAAAGTGACATAGTGATTTTTTTTTCCCCTTTCTAGTCACATTGGACAGTGAATGAGTATTGTAAACCACGAATATCTAAAGTTTTAATTTTAGTCTAATATATATATTGTATCACAGCTGAGTCTTAGATAAGAATCACTGTCTTTAATAACCTTCACGTTGAGTACAAAATACATAAATAGATAACTAATTGGAAAATATTACTATCTTGTGAGACACAAGGAAGGAAAAAATGTATTCAAAGAAATGTGTTTTACACTGTCATGTCCAACTACTTGAGCCTAACTCAGCTTGGAAACTCATTAGCTGTTTGGGCCATGCCCTCAAAATTCCAGTAGGCCTATTTGTAATTTTGTTTCAGTAAAAGGAAGAAACAAATTAAAACCAAAAGCACCCTACTCAGGAATCTGGGAATGCCTTTATAATTGATTCATAGGCAGGTGGGGGCGGTGTGGAAAAGCCCACTCGCAGGCTGTTGCTGGACCAGTGGAAATCTGGCCGGCCCAGGTTGTGTGAGGTGATGGCGGGAAGTGTACTGGAAGAGGGCAGAGTCACCAGCTGACTGTCAGTGTCCACGGGAAGTGGTGGACTTTGCAGGAAGGGATGGAAAGTGGAAGCCCTGAAGCTGGATTTTCTTGGAAAGGAATTTGCTTGTTCCAGGGAAGCTTGTCGCTGGAAGGTGAGGCTGGCCAGGCTGAGGTTGCTCCGCCGCTCACAGCCACTGTGGCGGTAAAATCCAGTTCTGCTGAGGCCGTGGTTATAAGAAGACCTCGATCGCCGGCTCGAGCTCCACTGTGAGATGGGGGCACTGGCTCTTCTCCGAGACAAGCAAACAGACAGAGCCCAGATAAATCCTCCAATTACAAGCACGATTGCAATGGACACTGTGAAGGACGTTATAACATCCTCTGAAACAAGCAAACAAAAATCAAATAGGTAACCGAATTTGTAAATAGGTGTTCAGTTAAAAAACACAGGACAGAGTCCAAATAGTAACTATGGAATACATGATCAATTGAGACAGATTCTGTGTCAGGGAAATAAAAGTGCTAGTTGCATGTGAATATCAGCTGTTATGCTTCCATTTATTAAAGCCAAAGAATATAAAACGGCATTTTTAGCTGTAGCATTTCCTATTGCTTATACTATTTTCTCACTCTAAAGAAAAAGAATAAAAATAAACTTTCTTTTTAAAGGCCATTCTTTAGTTCATAAATTTTTACAAGATTGCAAATATAGTCCAAAGATTATTTCCTTTTGAGCTACAGCAGTAATAATGTGCCAGAAATTGATAAAGGATTTTGCAGTCAAATTGACTGTGCTTTTTCCTCTGTCTGCTTTCATCAACTCCAGTGATGTCTCCCACCTGCAGGCTTCATGATGTCTCACTTCCTGTGCTCATTTTGAGATAGGAAATGCTGAGCTAGAACCATTTGGTGGGCTGACTGATTTATCTTCTATTTCCTGAGCTCCTGGACCACCGGTTCCAGTTCATGCTGCTATCATGCCCCTCATTGTGATAATGAAATTTTTATCCTCTGAATCCATAGAATCTCTGCTATGCATCAGTATCAATTCACAGAACTTGTATTTGTTCGGATTTCCTGTTCAGGAGGCAGGGGAGTTGTTTTCCCAAAATGGAAATTCTACCTTATTGCCTCTTGTGAACTGAAAACATATTTTTGAATAAAGCTGCATAGCAGAGCCCCTGCCCTGGATGTAAAGACACGCTGGATATTAGAAGACTCTCCAGCCTTATCACCCACCACATTTGCCCGCCTTCCACTCCGTAATCTAACCCATGAGTCATGTTGACCTTCGCACTATCCCAAAGCTTGTCTTCTTCTCTGAAGCTCTGTGATTTTTTTTAAACCTATTTTTTCTTTATATCTGGACAAATTTTTAAATCTCTGTCAGAAAAACCTATTCTTCAAGATTCATTTCAAGTACCACTTTTTGGATAGACTCGTAAGTTTCATAAACAAAGATTAGTTAAGGCTAAGTAAAAACATAGGCTATCTTATCTAATTGCTCATCTAGGGATTCTGTACTGAGAGGGCCATGGACTGGAAATTAGCTAAGTGGGGTTTGGAGATTTTGAAAACAAGAGAAGGGCTTTGAGGTTCCTCCCATTGAGACATACAGTCTATTTCCCAACCCTCAAAACTGGGATGGCTTCACACCTGGCTTTGACCAAAAAGATGGGATGGAAATGAAGCTGTGCCAAATGAGGCCTAAACTTTAAGAGATCTCTGAGCTTCTCCTCTGCTGCTCCCAAAAGCCTTGTAACCACTAGCCTCTGAACAAATGCATCCTACTGGTTGACGAGTTTGGACTAGTTACCCCTATTGCTCTGACCAAGAGCCTGCTACCTCCAAACACATGAATGGCGTCATCCTAGATAATTCAGATGTTCATCAACCTAACTGATTGTGACACAAGAGGGAAGGCAGCAAAAAAAAAAAAAAAAAAGAAAAAAGAAAAAAAAATCTATTAAGCTGATCCCAGCCCAGACTCCTGATCCACAGAATTATAAGCTAAATAAATGGTATTTTTAAGCTGCTATGTTTTGGGGTGGATTGTTAAATAGAAAAAGCCGACCAGTGCAGCATTCTCAACTCAGCTTTATCCCTAACATTTTGTGTGATCTTTAGAAATCTGTTTGGACTCATTATTTTTTAAATGAAAGAGTTAGATTTTATGATTACTAAGGTTTTTTTTCAGTTTATTGTTGTAATCTATGATAATACATAGAAAATCTATAATGCAGAAATAGCAAAATAAACCAATGTTAACAGATACATAAGAATAATTATTGTTCTTTAATTTTAGGATATATTTAGTGTTCTTCCACCTTATGTTGTTACATTTATCTCCTTTGTCAAGACTGTATGTTTTGTTCTACTTTCACAAATACCTTCACAAATACTTCTATTAAAATCCTCTAAAACAGTGGTTTATATTAAATCTAAACAGTAAATTCTTTATAATAGGAAGATGACTTCTAAATTACAACGCAATTTAGAACAGCTCTGCTAAACCAAGTATTGTTCTTCCAAAATGTGTCTCATAAAAATAATATTGACTCATAGCCTTAAAATGTAACCTCTTGAGACAGAGATTTCAGAGAGTTAGGCTTTATCTGAAAAAAGCAAATAAATAATAAATATAGTCAGAAACTAAAATCAGACCTATCGATTATATAGTAACATTCAAAATTAACTATTAGTGCCCCAAATGTTTGGAAACTAAAAAGGAAGTTACACTAATTCTGGGTTGCCACAGCACTGGCAAGCCGTAAATCAGGATTTCTCAACATTTCTTCCAAAAACCAATAGAGAACAAGTTGCACAAATAAAACTATGCAAAACCCAGACCTCAGAAGACAGAGAACATGTAAATTTCAAGGTACCTAGAAAGTAAAACAGATACCAATACATTCCCAAACTTCTACCTCAAGTCTTGGAGATGAAGGACAATTCCAGAAAAAGTGTGAAAATAATGAAAAGGTATCCTGTTCTCTGAGGGCACCGACTATTGTAAAGGGTCTTAAAACATGCAGGCAGGAATGTGAGGAGGCAGGCTTGGGAAGTAATTTTTCCCTGAGGAAGAAGAGGGTAAATTGTGTAGTCAAAAGATCTCATCTTATAGGATTCCATTTACAGGAAATGTCCAGGATGGGGAAAACTATGGAGTTAGCAAGCAGATTAGTTATTGCCTAGGGCTGATGGGCAGGATGGAAAGGAATGGGAGGGGTTGCTAATGGTCACAGGTTTCTTTTTGAAGGGCAAAGTATTCTCAAATTAGATGATGTGATGGTCACATAACTCCGTGTCTATAACAAAACCATTTAATTGTACCCTTCAAGTGGAGGAATTATGAGATGCAAATTATATCTCAAACAAGCTGTTAAAAACAGAAAAGAAAAAAAAAACAGAAAAGAAAGAAAGAGGAGAGGTGCTTTTTGGACACCAGACAATGAGGAAGAGAAGAGGGAAGAAGGGAGGGAAAATTTAAGATCTTTCAAGAGAAAAATAAATTTAAAAACAAAAGGATATAATTCCTCCCCACCTCCATCCTCCAAAAATAAAAATCCACCAATCAAAATGCCACACCTTGCTATATGGAGGAAAGAAGGAAACTAGAATGAGTCCTGGGATTCTGGCATGAGCAGGCAAGGGTGGATACTCCTATTATTCATCCAAACTGGGGAGAAAGGCAAGACTGGAACTAGGGGAAGCTGATATTAGGAAGATGCAGAACTGAGTGCCCCTGAGGTACTCATTTGGAATCGAGATTACATAAATATGGAACTTAAAAAGAAGCAGCATTTGGAATCTCCATGCTACAAGAGATTTGCAGCCATCCATGGAAAGCGCTTTGACTAAAAGTAAGACTGTTTGTACAAGGGAGTTGAAAATAGGCTTCCAGGAAACTCAGTTTAACAGGTGGCAGAAAAAAAACAAGGAAACAAAGAAGGATTAATTTGCCCCAGAAACACTTAATCTATTCATTTGTTTAATGTGTAAAGCACCCACTAGAAACCTAGTAATGCTAAGTTTGTAGGCAACAATGAAGAAAAAGGCCTTAGCCCTGGTGGAGTTTACATTCTATAAGACTTCAATTAAGGTAAGAAAAATGAAAAAAAAAAAAAAAAAAAGAAAAATGTCCTTTAAGCCTGGCAATGAAGAGGCCATTGGCTACTTTGCCCTGAGTAGATTGAGGTCAGATGATGGAAAGTTACAGGTGCCCCTTGAGAAAGGTTCAGTCTCTATCATGAACAAGAGAGAGCACAAAAGAGGCTTGAACAAAGTGACCTAATAGGAAGGACAGCATATAGAGCTAGTAGTGATGAATGAAATAGACCAAGGCCCAGAGCAGGGAAGATAACATAACGAGTCTGGACATGCCTGCCATGATTCAGATATGCAACAATAGTAATGACTTAGTCTGGGAAGCAATAGTAAAAATAGGAAAGAAAAAACTTGATCATGAGAGACACAAAGTAAAAAAAATCTAAAAATTATTCCAAAGTATGATACCTTATAATATAGTAGAAATAAGACATGGGGGGAGTGGAGCTTTTGTTCCTAAGATCTCAATTATAATGTTATATTCTAGCAATAATTTATTTTTTTTAAGATATATTTATTTACTCATGAGCAACACAGAGAGAGGCAGAGACACAGACAGAAGAAGAAGCAGGCTGTTTGCAGGGAGCCGAATGTGGGACTGGATCCCGGATCCCAAGATCACACCCTGAGCCAAAGGCAGATGCTCAACCACTGAGCCACCCAGGTATCCCACTGGCAGTAACTTAATAATCAGATTAAGTCATAATGTTTTAGGAAAGGTTAAGTGTCATGCTCACTTTACTCTTTTATGTAAGTTTATGAGACAATAGATTTGCTCAAATTTTTATTTGTATCATAATCATTAACATTAAATTTCCTTTAAGTTTTGGTCACTTGTAATGGCTATATAAATTCTCTACTTCCCTAAAAAATGTTTTAATTGCTCTAGAAAATAAATAAAAACTATAAACAATTCAAAAACTGCATAGAACTAAGTCTTTAGTCTTTTCAAATAAGTCCAGGCAGTTTACTGAATTTGGTACTTTGGTTTTAAAAAAATGCTAATTTTTCCTTATTTCAGAGTATTTTTGGCAATCTTTGTTTTGGTGAGATGTATTGCATATAAATTGAATAATTTATTATTATATGTTATTAGAGAGATCAGTCATCCCTAGACAAGTTTATTTATAATTTATTTTATTTTTATTTTTATTTATTTATGATAGTCACAGAGAGAGAGAGAGAGAGGCAGAGACACAGGCAGAGGGAGAAGCAGGCTCCATGCACCGGGAGCCTGATGTGGGATTCGATCCCGGGTCTCCAGGATCGCGCCCCGGGCCAAAGGCAGGCGCCAAACCGCTGCGCCACCCAGGGATCCCTATTTATAATTTATACTCCAGAGAATCCATGAGTTAATTATGAGAAACACTTTAATCAAAGAATCTGAACAAAATCACTCAGAAATGCTGTCTTCTTGTTTAGAATAATGAATGAAAGATGTACTCCTGTTCATCTAGATGTTGTACTTTTGAATAGGAAAACAGTGCATCAGGTAGAGACCTAGTAGGTGAACTACAAGCTCCTTCTAAATTTGAAGTTCTGTTACTCCACCCCAGAAAGTTATCACTAAAGCTTTAGGAAGCTTTTGACATTTTGGGAAATATGACATTAAAAAAATGCAACTTTATTTTTATTTCATTATTTTGTAAAACACTATAGCATGTTTCTAATTAAATTAATTTAGTTTATAGGTTGCAGGCACTGTTTTTTTTATATATCATATCACTTGATTCTCAAGTAACCTTATAAGGGAAACAGATTATTTTTTAGGTGTGTTGTAAGAAAAGTTAATCTAAAATGAAAGTGAATAATGTAAAATTCACAAAAAATTATCAATTTAATACCAGATTTTTAAAAAAGATAGATTTATTTATTTATTTATTTATTTATTTATTTATTTATTTATGAGAGAGAGAGAGCATGAGCAGGGGACAGGGACAGAAGGATAAGCCAACTCCTCACTGAGCAGGAAGCCCAACATGGGGCTTGATCCCAGGACCCTGAGATCATGACCTGAGCCAGAAGTCAGCTGCATAGCTGACTGAGCCACCCCCAATTTGGTAGCCTGTTACAAACAGAAATACTTGGGGAAATTGTGCTAAAGCAGTATTATGCATCTATACATGTAGTCTCCTGGATCAACAGCCTCTACTGGAGAATTTTAAATATTAACAACTTCAGATATAGAATTATAGATAAGGGATTTCAGCTAAAACCAACTCTTAAAAATGCCTTGGCTTAGAATCCTCATTTTATTGATATTGAAACAGTGTCTGAGGTTTATGTAGTAGAACTAATCCTTGGTTTATTTTAATAATTGAATAATGACAGCTAGCACTGTCAGGGGACTATTGCTTTTACTCATGTATGACGTAGACTGAGAAGACAAATACTCAAATTTGCAAAAGTATATGTCCCTGCCTTTCTGAATAAGCCCATGCAGGCACTATCATCTGATTGAGGATTCTAAACAGCTCAGAATATAATCAGGCAATGGGTGATATATTCAGGGGTTCTTAGGCATGGTCATGTTTGTACCCTTTAAACTCTCTATTGCTGTCTATCCTGACAAATAAAATGTTTCCAATGGTTTATTTGTATTGAAAAATAGCATGAGGTTCAATTTCAAGAAAAAAATCAGAAACTTAAAATATAGAGTTAAGGGAAAATAATATTTTGTCTATGAAATTGATTAAGAAAATTAGCAAAGTCAACCAAAATATATGGAGTAAGAAATGGATTTATGTGCCAGATGATTGTTTGATTTCCAAAATATATCATTCTGATATAAGAAAAAAAAGGGTAACAGGGACATCTGGGTGGCTCAGTGGTTGAACATCTGCCCTTGGCTTAGGTTGTGATCCCAAGGTTCTGGGATTGAGTCTCATGTTGGGCTCTCTGCATGGAACCTGCTTCTCCCTCTGCCTATATCTCTGCCTCTCTCTCTGTGTCTCTCATGAATAAATAAATAAAAATATTTTTGAAAAAAAAGAAAGAAAGAAAGAAGAAATAAAGAAAAAGAAGAAAAAAGAAAGAAAGAAAGAAAGAAAGAAAGAAAGAAAGAAAGAAAGAAAGAAAGAAAGGAGAAAGAAAACAAGGGTAACATCCAAACTCGAGTAGATCAGTTGGTAAAAAATATGTTCAATAATAAAAAATCTTCTTATATGAAAAATTTCAGTTTTGTGGGTAAAAAGATTATTTTGGTGGCACTAAAATTAGAACAATATTTCTAGGACAGCAGTTTGACAAATCTATCTTAAATGACTATTATTTATGGCTTTATAATATTTCTATAATATTTTTGATATTATAATATTAAATATAATATTTGACATGGAGCTATCATATGTGCCTGAAATTTAGGCAGAATAGGTAATAATGACTCAAAATACCATATTTCTATTATAAACAGAAGACTACATATGATTATAGAGATATCTGAAAAAGATTAAATAATACATTTTAAATATACATGAGAATCATGAGAATAATATATATACATTAGTAACAAACTAGTTACATTTTGAATGAATATAAAGGAAGATAAGATGGAGCTTACAGAAGTTATAAAAATGACATTTAAAAAGCATACTGCTTTTGATATGGATTTACTTAATTTTCTTTGGTAAAAAAGCTTATTATCTATCTTGTTAAGCTCCCTTAAATCAAGAATGCAAAAACAAGTGTACAAATGAAGAAAAGCAGTTAGAAAGAAATGTATTTATATTTTTTAAAATTTTTTATTCAGATTTAATTAACATATAATGGTATATTCGTTTCAGATGTACAATATAAAGATTTAACAGTTCTGTACATTTCTCGGTCCTCATCAAGGTAGGTGTCCTCTTTAATACCCTTTATCTATTCGAGCCATAATTATAGTATAGCTTGTTCCAGAATCGTCTTCCATAGTGATTTTATTTAACTGTAGTTAATGATTTTTCTGAATCAAACTAGAAACCAGAAAATATATAATGAAACAGAATCTATTGGCCATACATCTTTAAATTTTCATATATATAATTTCATTGTGACAGATTTTTTATAAGAAATTTTGGAAGACTTTTTTTTAGATGCACTATTTTAAAATTGTCCCAAAAAAAATACATTGGCACAGATAGTTCTTTTTAAAGGACAGTTTGTGTTTTTATTTATCAACAATCTTAGGGGAGGAAAAATGTGCTGTAATTTTATTTATATAATAAAATATGATGCAACTTTTGAGACCAAATGATTATGCTTAAAAATGCAGATCTCCCTTTGAAGGCAAAAGGAACAAATTCTAACCACAATAAGGTAAGGCATATAAATTAGGTATCCTTATCATGATTTATAATGTATGTCTGTACAACTAACAAGGGGTTGGTACATAAATCCTCAATGAATAATAACTATTTCTACTAATAGTTGTATAACCTACCCAAATCATTTGACTCCTCCACCTAATAATTATGGCCACTATGTGTCTTTCAGTTTGAAGATTCTAATATTGAATCTGGTTTTCCGTACATCTAATCAATGCTTCATAGTATTAAAATTTAGTAGAGGTCACCATCTAGTGGCCTTTTGTTAAACTGTTCCAATATCTGAAAAGCGATTTTATCAGTGTCAACATAATGGAACATGAATCAATTCATAGAATCCTTTGCAATTATAAGAATCAGAAGCTCAGCTAATGCCAAAGCAAGCTATTCTGTTCTTAGTACCCTGAAGTACATAGGAGGATGGTTCATGCAATAAGAATTTGACAAAGATATTTTTGGAGAGAATAACATCTAGGGCACAGAAAACTCGACTAGTTATAATAAAGTAAACAAAGAGTAAATATTTTCTATGTGTAGCTTATCTGCCAGAAAATCCCATTTGTTTTTTTTTCTACAACATGTGCAGAATTCAACTTTTCCTATCTACTCTGCTGCCTCCCTAGTCCAAGTGACCCCTACCTATGAGCTGAAGTATTCAGACCCTCTACCTGGTCTTCCTGCTTTTGCCACTCCCCAACAACACTCTAATCTCAATACAGTAGCCAGACTGAACCTCTGAAAATGTAAGTCAGATCTAACCTCTCTACTTCTCCCAGAGCAAAAGCAAACTCCTAAAAATGTTCTTAAAGTTCCAACTTGACCTGTTCCCAATTATCTATGCTCATTTTTACTCTTCCTCTGTCTTAGCTCCATCCCACCATTTCTTAAACACACTGGATATGCTCCTGACTTAGGGATTTGCATGAGTTGTAGCCTATTCCTGAAATTCTTTCCCTAGCTATCCCATGGCTAACTTCAGGTTTTCACTCATATATCACTTTCTTATTTAGGCCTACCCTGATCACCCTATTGAAAATTTCATCTTGTCCCACTTCTAATGCCTAACCAACACCCGTGGTTTTCCTTTTCCTTCCAGAGTAACGGAAACTAGACTCATTAATTTATACTATTTTTAACAGTAAATAAGATGCGTAAGTGTTTAGGCTATATAAGTGTCATTAGAAATGAAAGACAACTTGTATCTAGAATGGTTGGAAAAAGCTTGATGAGGGGCATCTGGGTGGCTCAGTTAGTTGAGTGTCAGCCTTTGGCTTGGGTCTTGATCCTGGGGTGCCAGAATTGAGCCCTGCATTGGGCTCCCTGCTCAGCAGGGAGCCTGCTTCTCCCTCTCCCTCTGCCCCTCACCGTGTTCATGCTCTTGCTCTCTCTCTCTCAAATAAACAAACAAAATCTTAAAAAAAAAAGAAAGAAAATAAATAAAAAGCTTGATGAAAGAAATGAGATTTGAATTGTCTTCTGTGCATGGCTATGGCTCAAATAAACAAGAGTCTGGGAGATTTGTACATAGTTTTGACTAAGGGCATAGAGCATAAGCCATATTCTGAATATATTTAGTTAACAATATTGCTAGAGTATAAAGTAAGTTTGAAAGGAAGAGGGTAGCATACTTTATTTTTTTTTTTTTGTATGTGATGAATTAGCCCATAGAAAAACACTGAGAAAAAAAAAAAAAGAAAACACTGAGAATAATTAAAAGATAAATATTAAAAATATTTTTTAAAAATCTGTTTGAAGCCATCAAAGACCTGCCAAGACTGCTACCTCAAAATAACAAAGTACAGGAGAAGAAAAATCTCATGTGACAATAATCTTTAAAGAGAGGCAAAAAATCTGAGTAGAATTCTGTGCAATTTAAGTAGTCTTGGAAACAAAAATTGCAGTTAAGAACTACCAAGGAAAATGGACTCTGGGAATATCCTAGACACTTAGTAGGGCCCTTGAAGGCCTATTCCCTAACAGTAAGAGCAAACAGGAGAAAGAGAAGACCTCACAAAGATAGAAATGTAGGTACACATCAGATCAGATTTGATTAAGATGAAATGACCCCAACTAACTCCAGAAGAAAAATTAATCCTTTCTAGAAAAAGATAACCTTACTCAGAGTCTTAAATTGTTTCTACAATGCCCAAAACAATATTGAGCATAAATAATACATTACAATTATTCCAAGTGACAAGATCAGATGAACAAAAACCAAGAGAACAAATATATCAGAGAAAAATAACTATAAGTTATCAACATATTACAGTTATCAGGCACAAATATTAAAACAATGAATTAATATGTTAAAATATTTAACAAGTTGAAAAATTTCAAGAATAGGAACCTATAAAAATAATCAAAAATACTTAATTAAAGTTAGAAGATATTTTAACTAAATTATATTAGAAATATGAAATATCAAAACACTTAAAATGCACCTAAAACTGTGTTTAGAGGAAAATGTGTAGCTTTAGAGGCATACATTTAAAAAGAAAAAAGCTGAAAAACCAATGATATAAGCTTCCATATCAAGAAACTAGCAAAAAAAAACAAAAAACAAAAACAAAAATAAAAACTAAATCAAACACAAGTAAAATGGAATAGAGTAAATAAGTTTTTAAAAAGTGGAATGTAATGACATAAACAAAAAGAAAAAAAAGAAAGAAACAAAGAGGTAGAATTACCAAAACCAAATGTGGTTTCCATGAAAAAGAAAATCTAATAAAAAGTTGATTAACTATTGATGGGAATGACCAAGATGGGAAGTGGGAAGGGAAGAAGGAGGGAGAGAGAGTATCAAAAATTAAAAAGATGGCATTAGAACAGATTCTATAGGCAGTGAAAACATGAAGATAGGATTCCAAGTTAGCTTTTATGCACTGACCCTTCCAGGTACTAGGACTAAGCACTGGAAACAACACTGCTCTCCGCCTCAAAAAATCCTACCTAAAGGCACTGAATAAATGACAAGAAAAGCAAGCAGTAGGTGAATTTTCTAGTTTTCAAAACTTCTAGCCTGAGGACAGTTTCAGACTGAATTATGTGGGCAGGTAAAATACCAATTGAGAACCTACAGTATTTCCAGTCTAGAGAAACAGAGGACAGAAATTGTGGTAATCAGAGCCACTTAAATGTGAGAGAGAAATTGTAGAAAAAAGAATGCCAAGAGGAGGATCTCAAAATATTATTGATAAACACTTCCTGTATCTATGGCCGACTCCAGAACCACATTGCATGTTTCAAATAGCACAGCTAGAGAAAATAAATAAGTCAACTCAACTAAACTGAGACCTGAATTGCCTTCCAAGAGACAGGCTTTACAGGTTTTTGTGGTTTGAGTTCTACAAAGTTATTTGCCTGTGAGAACAAACTGGAAAAAAAAAAAAAAACAACTCTTCAAGGTAATATAGCAGAATCCAAAGGACCCTTTAAAATGTCCGTGATGCATAAAAGTACTTGACATATGTGGAAACAGGAAAGTATGACCCATTCTCAGGAGAAAAGTTAGTCAACAAAGACATAGCCTAAGATGACCAGATGTTGAACTTAGCAGATAAAATTTGAATGCTTTTTTTTTTAAGATTTTATTTATTTATTCATGAGAGACAGAGAGAGAGAGAGAGATAAAATTTTAAACTTGTATATTTATGTTCAATGATATGAAGTGTTCATAATGAATGAAAAGTGGGAAATATCAACAGAAAATACAAACTCTAAGAAAGAACCAAATGGAACTAAAGAGAATATCTAAAAAAATTCACTCAATGAATCTAACATTGAATTTAAGATGACAGTGAAAACGGGGGTACCTGGGTGGCTCAGTCGGTCAGGTGTCCGACTATTGATTTTGGCTTGGGTCATGATCAGGGTCATGAGATTGAATACCACACTGGGCTTTGTGCTCAGTGGGAAGTCTCCTTGAGACTCTCTGTCTCTCTCTGCCCCTCCCACTGCTTGTGCTCACATGCTCTCTCTCTCTCAAAATAAATAAAATCTTTTTTAAAAAGATGACAGTGAAAAGAGTAAACTTAAAGATAAATTAATGTAATTATCCAATTTGAAAAACAGAAAAAATAATAATTGGTGGACGGGAACAGAGCCTTGGGGAATTATGAAACAGTATAAAAATATTTAATATATGTGTAATTACACATACACATAGTACCAAAAGCAAAGGAAAGAGAGAATGGAGATAAAAATTATTTGAAGAAATAAGGCTGAAATTTTTCAAAATTAGTGAAAGAAATTAATTTACAGATTCAAGAGTCTCAGAAATACCAAGCAGGAAATACATAAAGAACCATGTATAGGCACATCATAATCAAACAGCTAAAGATCAATGATAAACTGAAATTAGCCAAATAAAAATAACAATGTAATAATGACATATTACACTCAGAAAAACTCATTATTTGAATACTAATCTCCAGGAAAATAGAATCATATTTCAAAGTAATTTAAAAACCAATTGACCCAGAATTGCATATCCTGAAAATTATCTTTTAAGAATAATAGTGAAATAAAGAATCTTTCAGGTGTAGGAGAAAAATTCATCACCAGAAGATCTACATTAAAAGCTTTGCTCAAGGAAATCTTTAGATTGATGGGGAATAATACCAGATAAAAGACTTAGATCTTGAGGAAGAAATAAAAAAGCATCAGAAATAGTAACAGTGTAAACATAAAAGACTATTTTCTTTCAATTCATTTAAAATAAACACACACAGTACATAGGTGATATCAAGGTGAATAGATTAGACTTGAAAATTTTTAAACCTGCTCAGCAAAAGACAGGTAAAAAAATAAATAAGCAAACCACAGGCAGGTAGAAAACATTTACAAATATATATCTGACAAGTGATTTGTGACTAGAATATACAAAGGAATAATGAAAAAGCATATCAACAAGAGACTTTCAGAAGAATATTTGCCACAGTTTTATTCTTAATAGCCAAAAGAGTAAATACTGTATGATTTCATTTATATGAAGTTCTAGAACAAGCAAAGCTAATCTGTTCTAGAAAAAAAATAATAAAGGTTTCCTCTGGGGATGGTGTAGATAGAAATTGACTGGCATGTGAAATTAGAGAACTTCTGGGGTTGGTGATAATATTTACTGTGATTGGGGTTTGAGTTTTTCAGGTGTGTACATGTTGGCAAAATTCAACATATGTTGAGTTATGGTCTGTGCACTCCATTATTATTTATTTTACACATTTCATTGTAGGTAAATTTGATGTTAAAAGAAAAAAAAACAAAAAAATATTGAATTCTGATTAATGATATACATGCTGAAGTAATTTAATTAAGAGGAGGTACACTGATGTCCTCAATCTGCTTTGAAATGTA
Organism: Canis aureus; assembly: GCF_053574225.1. Lineage (NCBI taxonomy): Eukaryota > Metazoa > Chordata > Mammalia > Carnivora > Canidae > Canis > Canis aureus. Next base: position 43,416,094 of record NC_135611.1, on the reverse strand, counting down.
AGCTAATAGATTGGTGAATAAAATAAGTATTGTAAAAATGTCAATGATGGAATCTAACTGGTAGATATATGGGTATAAACTATAAAAATCCCTTACATGTTTCTCTAAATTTGAACATTTTCATAATAAAATATTAGAAAAACATATGAAAGAATATCCTGAACAACTGTAAGGCAACATATTTAGAAATTTAAGTGGGAAAAACTTTAGAAAACACAAATTTCCATAATTATTAGAAGAATCAATAGAAAATCTGAATGATCCACTATTGTTAAAGACAGTGGTTCTGTCATTTAAAAGTTTCCTATTAAAAATGCTATAGATAATTACACTGGTAAATTTTCTAAAGCATTTAAATGAAAAACAATGCCAATCTTGCACATATTTTTCCAGGTAATAGAAAAATAGGAAACCCTTCCTAGCTTGTTTTATGAGACCTGCATAAATAACACTGATACCAAATGTGACCAGGCTATCACAAGAAAAGGTTATTATAGGCAAATTTCTCTCTTGAATGTAGATACAGGAGTTCTAAGGTCAGGGTCCTATTAAAGGTTATAGACCTCTAGGCTTATACTTATTGAATCTTATCTCTAATCACAGAGCCCAGTGAGAGATGTATTTTCAAATATTTCTGATGCAGCAGGTTTAAAGACAAGCATTTATAAACACTTGTTTTTCAAGCTTTCTAGGTAATGAGTTAAGAGAAATAATTGGTAGGTTGGTAATATGCAATAATGCATATAGGCCCAAAGTTTTAAAACTACAAATTAAAGATATGCATTTGGAATACAATAGTGAAAAAAAAAAGAAAAAAGAAAAAAAGAAAGAAACACAATAGTATTTGTTTGCTATTTAGCAGATAATATAGAGGACATCATTGGGATTTGTATGTCTAGTCTATAAGTTTACTCTGTCCCCAGTTTCTCTGGAAACTCCCTACTCCCATCTGTAGGGGTTAGACCCCTAAAAGCCATACTTTTACAGTCTGAGGAATAGAATTTTCAGCTACTAACAAGGTTTTCTCTCCCTTGACACTTGACTACTCAATAAATCAATTCACAACCTTTCATCTCTTTGATTACCTTGGAAAGGATTAGTACTGTTAGCTAGCATGCATAGGAAAATAAAAAGTTGATGCTTAGAATTTCTAACTGGACTAAATATATAGAATAGATGAAAACAAATAGATAAAAATCTTGAAAACCAGTTGTTTTACTCTAATCGCTAGATATTTTGAGAAATATGAGTGTTATGCTTTGTTTGTTTATTGGAGTTTCAAAATGCTGAGAGTCTAAAGGACTCAAAAGTATACTTTTTACCTTAATGAACAGTATTGGGAAAAATAAACCAGAGTCTATGAGTCATGTACTTGTCAACATGAACTGCCATACAGCACACCATGGCCTGCATACCTTAAACAACAAACACTTGTTTCTCATCATTCTGGGGGCTAGGAAGTCCAAGACCAAGATGCCAGCATGACCAGGGGCTGGTGAGAGCTTCCTAGCTCACAGGCGACCCTCTTCTTCCTGCTGTGTCATCACTTGACCTTTCCTCAATGTATGCTCCCAAAGATTGGGAGAGAGAGCAATCTCACTTGCTTTTCTTCTCAGGCCACTAAATGTATCATGTAGCCCCCCGTCCTTATGACCTAATCTAAACCTAATTACCTCCCAAAGATCCCATCTTCTACTACCATCCATTGTCCTGGGCATCACAGCTTCAACATATGAATTTGAAGGTGATGAGGGTAATGACACAAACATTCAGGGCATAATAAGTCAGTTATCAAAAGCAGTGCAAAAAGGAGAGGTTTTGGAGAGAAAAGAAGACCTAGTGACTAGTAAGGGTTTTGGAGAAGGAATCATCACTCCATCTCTCCCTGGGATGAATTATAGATTGATTAAGGGAATCTCAGAGAAGGTGGTATCTATTCTCAGTTTCTTAGGCCAAATGGGGAAGATGACTGGCCCCTCTGAGAACCCTGGGTGTCTAAGGGGCAAAGTAGAAGTGAGGATGGAAGATATTGCTATATCTGGGCCTAGGGCATCTGATAAACAGCTTCACCTCAAAAGCCTTTCACAACTCTAGGATTATGGAAGAGCATTCAATATTGTTCTGTACCACTGAGACAGATGGAAAAGTACCTGAATGAAAGGCAGTAGACCAGAGGGGACATAAAGAAAGGAGAAACTATCCATTAACAAATGTTGCATAGACCATGAGCCAGATTTTATGTAAGAGCCCTCAGTAGAAGAGGAGGGAAAGGGCAATGTTTTAAAAACAGATGAGAAATACGCATCAGTAGATGTCAGCAGAGATCAGAACTTGATCAAGAATCAAATACTCTACTTCTAATACCCTCTATAAGTATATAACTCCCATATACTTTGTGCCCTTTCTAATCTCAGAGAAAAGTCCCTTTCCAATCTCAGTGTCCTTTCCCACCCTGTGCCCTTTCCAATCTCAGAGAAAAGTCTTAAGGAAGAGGAAAATAGGGAGAGCTGAAGTCATAAAATCGAAAATTATTACTTAAATCAGGTCAAACTTTTACACTGACATTCAAAACTTTGCACAAATCTGCCTCAAACCATTCATCTCCACAAATGTGGCTTGTGTGTTTTTGCTTCTGCATGTTGGCTGATAATATTTCTCCTGAACTCCCTGAAATTGTCCAACTATGCTGTATTTGTATCACTCACACTTAACCCATTGACTTATACTTAGTGGATGGTCAGGCAGTGTTTCTGAGTAAACTAATAAATTGAATTGATAGATGAGTCAATGCATTAATAAGTTAACAAAGGGAGAATGAATGACTAAAATGTCCTTCTGAGGATTATCTTTCTTTGGACCTTATATGACTTATAGGAACAGGTAAAGCCTCATTTTTTTTTCTAAGAAAGAAAAATTTGGGGACCATTTTGGCCATTTAAAAAAAAAAACTCAACAATCATTGCCTTTTCCCCATGTATTGTCTAGCGTTACTCCATAAAAATATAGGCATATATTTGCATATGTATGGAGACATAATCTCCTCCAAGAGTGTGATCTTCTTGAAGCCAGACATTATAGTTTATGTAAGGATTAAATGAGGTGAATAAATACAAGCTCCTGAACCAGTAACTCCCCCAATTTTCCATGGTACCAGCCAAAAGAAAAAATGCATGGTAAGGCAGGAAACACAACCCAAACTATGTCTTCTTTATGATGCTAAGTACCAAAAAGATAACCAAGTTTAAGGATCTGTGTCTACTGTTTTATGAAGGCAGGATCCAGCAAACTTTTACAGGTTCTAGTTCCTGCTGCTTTGGTGGGGAATGTTCATAGAGAAGGGAAATGCATTACAGAAAGAAAAAGTGAGAAACACAAGGTGGTCTTCAGCTGTGTTGTCAGGCTCAAGCCAATTTTTTTGCTCCCTCTTGCACTGATTACTATAATGCTTGCAGTATAGTAATGAAATGCAAGCTATTATAATTGGTAATATCCTGGTATCATTATCTTATTTTTCAACATTCATTACAGTAAACCAAAAAATGATATCTGGAAAACAACTTTTTATACATCGTAAGTGTGTTAAGTTTGAGAAATTCATATGATTCAATGCATAAATTTTGCTTTTCTCAACTATTCTATCTTTATTCTCTAAATTTGAAATGTCAAGCAGACAATTGTCTTTGGAGGCAATAGACAACACATTATACTGTACTTTATAAGATTTTCAAAATAATATATTTGTGGAGTCAATGATCAAAATAGATGTCAATTTAATTACAAAAAAAATAAAAACTTAAAAGATCAACATTTATATCTTAGGAAATTTCTACATTTAGTATATTTACATTTAGATTTTTACATTTTATACTTAATATTTTTTTAATGTGATCTTTCATATACTTTCCCCAAATCATTCCTAATGTATCTGCTCAACATATTTGTATTGGTTTTGTTAATGCTTATCAATGAACACTCCCCTTCCTGGTTTTCATTATTTCCATCTATTTTCCATTGTATTCACGTACTAAGACAAGAAACACTAGCAACTATGTTTGGAACAGTAAGTTCCTTCTCAAGCACAAATTTCTGCACTTAAAACAAAAATCAGTATTTTTAGGATTGGTAAATAGGCTTCAATTAAGCATTCTCTTATTAATTCACATTTATTTTATGATTACTAAGTATGTTTTAGTCAGTGGCTGATTTCTTTTACATAAGTAAGCCTGAAATTTAACTTCAAATGGCCTGAAAAAAAATAGAACTGGCTTTTACATATTAATTTTTATGGAAAGAACTACTCTACTTTTGAATAATTTGTATAGCAATTTTTGTAATGATGAATTTAGTGCAAACACACTCTAGCTATGTTCAGTGTGTTTAGTGCATTCACTTTCTCTATAAATGGGACAGCAAGCAATATTGTAACAAATATATATAATTAAGACTTCCATAATTCTAAGGCTTATTGTGTGTTGGTGTCCACCTGGAATTACTTATTATCAAAGCCATCCTTTACAATATGCAAACATAATTTACTTTCTTCTTATTATTTTTTAATAATTAGATTAGGATGTTCACTAATATCTCTCCTTTCCAGGCCTGAAGCAAACATAAAGGGTTTATGGTTAAAAAAAAAAAAAAAGAAGAAGAATGAATGAATGAATTCCCTTCATGCACGTTTGTAGGATGGTGAACAGTTAGGTGAGGTTGTTAGGGATGGTCATCACTGCTACTTATTTTCACTGATAGTTTACAAAGCATCTCCACAAATCACGAAAGTATGAAATCGTGCTCTGAGAAGATTAGAAACTCATTCTGGATCAATAAATAGGGCTATTGATCTCTTCAGAAACTCTATTGTCTCCGTTAAAAATTTTTTTTCCTGAATTTAACTGAAATAGCCTCTTTTATTTTTAAAATTTCCCTGAATCCAAAAATACTTGCCAGTTTTACATCCTGGCCCTTCTTCGCTAGCCCTTGCCTTCTTTAGCCTAGAAGAACTGGTTATTTCAACTTTAGCTCTACCCTGCTATTGATGACTAACTAACTAGTAGTTGTGTCTGAACTCCGCCTAAAAATACTTTTATACTGTTTCTTTTTTCCCATGGTAGGTTTCCTTTTAACGTTTTATGTGATGTTATTTCCAGTGAATCTTTTCTACTAAATTTTTTTCGTCCTCTAACTTCATAAGATTCCTTATTTTAACTGTCATTTCACTCTTGAAGTATAGATTTTGTTATTTTGATTCACTTTGGAAATTAAGGAGTATAACATTAACAATTTAAGTTAAAATAGCCTCTGTAACAACTCTTGATTTCATAAAATAAGATATCAATTTATAACTTTAAAACAAAACTTATTTTTCCAACAAAATCCACATTGTCATATTCTAAACAATTACTTCTATCTTTTATTTTTTTCTCATGTTTATTTTCATTATTTTCTATTTATATTTTGTAACACCAGCCAAAATCTATGCTTGTTGCCCAGATTCTTCTTGAAAGTCTTCATAACACACTTTCAAGACATTTTACACGAATACACTTATTTTAATAAATCTATGCAAACTTAATCAGTTTATGGTAAACAAAATGTCTCAGAGATTTTCAATGTTTTAGTAAATTTTGCAGTACAATTTCTGCATCCTAACTTTAAATTAAGAACAGTTAAAGAAAATATCTTACCCCAAAAGTTTTCTGGCCATGGACTCCCTAAACTTGTTGTGTTATTAGCCATAATATCCACAAGAAATAGAATAGACAGAAGAAAAAAAGAAAGAAAGAAAAGCCAGTATGTCCAAAAGAAGCACTTTGATTCTATGTCTTTGTGGTTCGGCAAGAGAAAAATAATTTTCACACAACCCCTCATATACTTGTGTTTGCATAAAAGGAAACAAGTGTATCATGTTTCCTGCTTTTATACTCAAATTAGCAACTGTTTTTCTTATCTTGGAATTCCACATGGTTCCAGGGACACAAAACAATTTCCTTCTCGTCATTTCCTCAGCTAAATTACTAAGTTTCTTCCTCTGGGCCACCTCCAAACTGCTTTTGGGGTAAGAGGCTCCTTTTCTTGTTCCTTCTCCAACTCCTACTGACATACATAGGAAGATTCCAAAATCTCAGCTACAGCAGTCTGGGTTAAATTTATATAGGATAGAGAAAGAGAGCACTCCCAACGTTTGACAATTAGATTTTTACAGTAAGTTGAGAAGGGTGGGGTGGGTGGGGAAGTCTTTGGAAATCCATAGAGTATTCAAGTACATTTAATTAATTTTGTCTAATGCCCATTTTTATAAGTCTCAGGTATTTGTTAAAATTCTTAACATGTCTCTTTTTCTATCTGGAATATTAATTTTGAAAAATTATTTCTTCATTTAATAAATATTTATCTAAAATACAACTTATATTTAATTTTTATTACTCTTTTATTGGTATTTAAGTATGAAAAAGATGATATCCACAGTGAAAGAGCCTGTTTAAAAGCAAGCAAGGGAAACATAAATATTAACATTCAATTACAACAGAATGTTCAGTGTTATAGCAACAAGTACAATGATCACAGTAATGTTTTTTATGGAGATGTCTGAGAAAAGCGATGACTTCTGTACTCTGTGGGAAAGTATGAAAATAATTTTACCAAGGGGAGAGAATAAAAAGGTAGGAAGGTCAATATGACCAGAGTAGAACAATCATTACAATTCACACAGGGGTTATTGTGGTTGTGACTATAGGAAAGAATTACATGAAACTTTTCAGGAGATGTAGATAAGTTAAAATTTCAAGAGTCTTTCCTAGTTTTAGCTTTATTAGTTTAGATCAGATCCTCTGAGCATTGAGAAACCTTCGAAAGTAGAAGTAGTAGTGCCAGACGGCATTAACTGCACTAAACTACATTCAGACCCCATTTTACTTTTCAATATTTGTTGAAAAATTTATAAAAATAGAAAATTAAAAGACCATCTTATATTGGAAAAACATAATCTGGATGAAAGTATATTGAGATACTTCTAAATTCTTACCAAAATAGAGTGGGATTCTTCAATTTTAGATGTATTTTTTAAGTACACATTTTGTGTTTATATAGTCTGTCTGACTCAATAAATACTAATTTTAAAAATGGGTACATTTTAAGAAAGAGTTATATAGAGCACATTTGCGCTGAAACAACAAACCCTGTGAGTGGAACAGATGAGTCTGGGTTTGTCGAAACTGCCTTCTGTGCAAGAAGCGGAGCTCGCTCCATTTTGGGGCTGGGATATAGGCTGAGACTTCCTTTCATTGTTTCATGCTTAATCACCTAGATTTTCTCCTCAGAAGTTTTCACTTTTGCAGATGGTCAGAAATCCTGCAGAAAATTTGGTCTCTAACAATATAGGACTTAGGCATATTTTTCTTCACTGTTAACAGCTTGTTAGTAGCATGAGTTCTTATCTGTGCATGTAATGTGCTTGGTAAGGATTTGTACTTTTCCTTGGCAGAGATCCATATAAATGAGTGTTTATGTCTACAGGATTTTTGAGTCCCATGACTTATAATGCCAAAACAGGAAGTTGATTTTTATCTTTACAAAAATGTTAGGTCTGCTTTTCTACTGTTCATTATTTCACAAGTTGGGCCTTTAGACGTGGATTCTCCAATAGTCATAAAATACATTGGAGGTTCACCCTTGAGTAAGATAATCACAGAACCTCCTTCCTCTTTTCAGGTATCTGCTCAGGTCACTTCCTCACCAGGCATTCATTAGCCACCTTGCTTCAAACGTCTCCACTCCAATCACTGTCCCTAGAGCCTGCATTATCATTTCCTTTAGAGCACTTATCACTCCCTGTTATTATACTATACCTTCTTTTGCTTTACTTTGCTTTTTGTTTCTTCTACCAGCAGTTGAGTTTCATGGGATATTAATCTTGCTCATGGCTACTTCTCCTGAGGCTAATAGAATGTTCTTAATAACAGTTATTAATGTTATTAATAAATAACACAACACAACAGGCTCTTAGTAACAAGCTCTTAATAAATATTTATTAAATAAAGCAAAGAAGTAATTCCAAGGGATCTGAAGATGAAAGTATTCTGGACATTCCAAGGCCAGTTAATAAAAAATGTCATTTAAAAGCCAAAGTTCAAAACCCTTTATTAATGGGCATTTCAATATTTTAAAAACTTAACAAATAGCTTGATATAGAGTCAAATGACACAAAAGAACATTGTAACACTTAAGAGAAGATACATATTTGACTTTAAGCCTCCTTTTTTAGCTTTATCTTTTAAAACTGTCATGGGTTTTGTCTTCCCCATATTAAATTAATCCAAACAATTCCGTTAAACTGAGATTCTCAAGACACATAAGAACTATCAACAAAAAAAATGAAAATTCAAATCTATTTGAAAAAGTCACTTGGAGGATAAATTAAAATGTAAACATATCATTTTAACATATTTTTGCCCCTTTTATTCTTCTTGTTTACATGGCATGAAAATCAGTTTTCTTTTCTTTTTTTTCTCCTTAAATTCATTCCCTTTCGGAGGGGGACAGCAAAACAGAGAGAGACAAAAGTAGAGGTCAGGTTATGTGTCTGAAAATCTCACTGCTGGGGTTTAGGGTTTTACAAATTACAGTAATAAATAAATAAAAATAATCTTCTGGGACTAGGGTAGATGGGTATTTTTTTGTAGATGGACGATTTCCTATGTAAATATGTCTTCCTGAATGTCAGAATGAAGCTATGGCAAGTGATGATCGGAGAGGGAGGAGCTGACCCAGATGAACAGTGAGAAACTGAGCTTGAGCTGCAGGGTGGCAGCCTGAGAGTTGAGGTCCAGCCTGAGCATGCTGTCAGCCCCTGCTGGTCAATGCAACGCAAATCAACGAAGAAAAAGAAATTGTACTGTAAGAGATTTGCTTACCTTGCCTTGACTCAGGGAAATAGGAGAAAATAAGGCTTCTCTGAAAATTCCTAATGAAAAACTTGTGCTTACATGTGTTAGGGTCTGAATTCATAGTACCAGAAAACATCACATTAGAAATTTAAATTATTTAGCTGTATTAGCAATAACTTACATGCTTAGAGAAGGAAATTTTCTAAAGGAACACATTTTAAATCAAGATTTCAAAGAATGCCCAGAGATAAATTTGTAAGAAACAAGGATTTATAATTTAAAAAAAAAAATCAACAAGCCCATCTGGAAGGCATAATCTCCTCTCCTCCAAGATATCCACACCCTAATCCCTGATATGAGTGTCACATCACATGGCAAAAGGATTGTGCCCAATGTAAGTAAGGGAAATTATCTTGGATTAATCTAGTTGGCCCAGTGTAATCACATAAGATCTTAAAAATAGAACTTTCTCTTCTTGGAGTCTGAAATGTGGGTTCCATGTCCAAGGACCAGTGGGAGGCTTCTAGGAGCCAAGGGCAGCCCTTGGCTGGCTGAAAGCCAGCAGGGAAATGGAGAGTCCAGTCCTACAACTGCAAAGAACTGAATTCAGCCAACAACACGAACAAGCTTGGAGCAGATTCTCCCCTGGAGCCTCAACCAAGGGATGCAGTTCTAACATCTTGATTTCAGTTTTAGGAGGCCTGGAACAGAAGCTAACCCACATTGTAGCTGGACTTCTAGCCTGCAGAAACAGAATATTTCCAAAGAAATCGAATTCCTCTAAAAGATGACCTGTAATGGTAACAATGGGAATGAGGAAAAAATGGAATAGTATCTTCAAAGTGCTGAGAGAAAAATATCACTGGCACAAGTGAGTATTCAGTGAATCTGCTTTTTAAAGATAAAAGTGAAATATACTTTTAGGAAAACAAAATTTGAGTGATTTCATTATCCTAAATTAATCACTAAAGAATTTTGGTTCAGAATGAAGGAAAATTATTCTAGAGAGAAAATGTGATGTAAAAAAAAAAACCCTGATAAATATGCAAATAAATCCAAACATTTATATTATGAAAATGATAACAATAAATTCTAAACTATAGGAGTAAAAAAAAAAAAAATCAAACACAACCAAAAGCCTATAGGAGAATATAGATTATAAGTAAAAGGTACAAAAGAGCTAAGGCATTCAGGTGCCTTCACTGAAATATAGTATGCATCAAAACATTCATCAAATATCATAATCACCTAAGGAATACAAAAATATTCTCTTTGTAATTCTTTTCAAATATTTCCTTTAGAAACAAGACAAATTTGACCACTATCACTACTTCTACTTAACATCAGACTGAACAATCTTGCTAGTACAATAAGAAAAATAAATATACAATTTAAAAGGATTGGAAAGATATAAATAAAATGATTGTTACAGATTATATGATTGTCTACATTACCACAAAAGGTATAAAAGAAAGGAGTCACTAATAACAATAAAATAAACAAACAAGAAAAATACAAGAAAAATGTGTAAGATTTATATGGAAAATGATTATATTTTATTAAAGGACATGAAAGAAAACTTTTAAAATGTAATACTCTAATATGTTCATGGATGAGAACACTCAGTACAGAAAAGATATCAATGCTCCTCAACATACAAATTTCTCTTATTCCTAAAATAAAATCCTACCAGCTTTCTTCAAGAAATTTGGCATGCTGATTCTAAAATATATATGGAGGGTCAAGGTGCCAAAAATAGCCAGACACTTAAGAAAGAAAACTAACTTAGGGGACTTAGAGATATTATGGCTTATAATACTGCTCTAGTATTCATTCATTCCAGTGTAGTGTTGATTCAGGGGTAGAGGAACAGATCAGTGATGCAGAACAGAGAACCCAGAAATGGATCCAGAATAAAAGGAACCTGGATATATGACAGAAAAACAAGCGCCAATATATGTAGAAAGATGATCTGTTCAGAAAACCACACTGTTGTACAACTGAGCATCCAACTAGGACAAAAATGGGTCCCTAATTTGTACCATATAAAAATAAAATTTCCAGATAGATACGTTTAGAAAGCAAAGTAGAGAAGGACCTGATAAACAAGACACACCAAAAACACAGATCTAAAAGAAGATTGATTAGGCTGAATTTATTAGAATAAAGAATTTATGTCCCTCAAAAACTTCAGAAAGAAAATTAAAATACAAGCTACAAGCTGGTATAGATATTTAATTGACTTTGTATGTTGATTTTGCCTCCAGCAAACTTTTGTAAAGCTCTTCTTATTTCTAATAATTAGTTGTTAGATTCTTTGAAACCTTGCATATAGATAATTCCTCCACCTGCAAATAACTATAGTTTTATTTTTAGATTTCCAAAAACATTGTAGTATATAATAAAATGTCATATGTCAGGTGCAAGATACAGAAACTCTTCTTTTACCTTGGAAGCTATAGGTCACTATGTGAGAATTCATGAAATTTCTACTATACATACGTGCTATGGAATTTTATGTTGCAATCCTCAAAGGGACCTGGACTCTGCTTTAGTTGATAGACTCTAGGTCTAAGACTAGATGAAATCTGGAAACCACAGGAGGGATCATGATTTTTCAGTGACAGATATCAACCAAGAGGTTTTAATGTTAAACTGTGAAAAGCAATAAGAGTGTCTGGTAATTTTACTGAATAAAACACCAAAATACTAAAAATCAGCAGTTTTCTTATATATCATAAATAGCCAATAGAAAATATAATAGAATGTAGTCATCTTAATGAAAAAAAAACTATAAAAGGATACACTAGGATATACTAATAAGAATTGTACTGTATCTATCTTAAGGAAATTGAAATTTTTCATTAAAGAAAAAGCAAATATTGGAAAGAAACATCACATTCCTGTAATGTGAAAACCATATAGTATTAAAGATATCAGTTTCTGCTGATATACTCTATGTAATACCAAAGATTAATGTATAATATATTTTAAAAGATCTTATTAACAAGATTTATTTTATTGGATTTGATCAGTTGGTTCTAAAATATTCATGGAAGAACAAATGTGCAAGAATGTATATATGAGTATATATTTAGACACATAAGCTTCTCTCTAAGGATTCATTTCACAGAAACATATCCGCGGTTCACTGCAGCATAGGTCATGATCACAAAATGCAGTATTTTTGTGGAAAAATTGTTTGAATTAGCAAAAAATTTGGGAACAGCCTCAATATCCCTAATAAGCTCAATTAAAAATGTTCATACTAGGGAAATACAAATCAAAACCACAATGAGATACCACCTCACACCAGTGAGAATGGGGAAAATTAACAAGACAGGAAACAACAAGTGTTGGAGAGGATGTGGAGAAAGGGGAACCCTCCTGCACTGTTGGTGGGAATGTGAACTGGTGCAGCCACTCTGGAAAACTGTGTGGAGGTTCCTCAAAGAGTTAAAAATAGACCTACCCTACGACCCAGCAATTGCACTGCTGGGGATTTACCCCAAAGATTCAGATGCAATGAAACGCCAGGACACCTGCACCCCGATGTTTCTAGCAGCAATGTCCACAATAGCCAAACTGTGGAAGGAGCCTCGGTGTCCAACGAAAGATGAATGGATAAAGAAGATGTGGTTTATGTATACAATGGAATATTCCTCAGCCATTAGAAACGACAAATACCCACCATTTGCTTCCACGTGGATGGGACTGGAGGGTATTATGCTGAGTGAAATAAGTCAATCAGAGAAGGACAAACATTATATGGTCTCATTCATTTGGGGAATATAAAAAATAGTGAAAGGGAATAAAGGGGAAAGGAGAAAAAATAAGTGGGAAATATCAGAAAGGGAGACAGAACATGAAAGACTCCTAATTCTGGGAAACGAACTAGGGGTGGTGGAAGGGGAGGTGGGCGGGGGGTGGGGGTGACTGGGTGAGGGGCATTGAGATGGGCACTTGATGGGATGAGCACTGGGTGTTATTCTGTATGTTGACAAATTGAACACCAATAAAAAATACATTTATTTTTAAAATGTTCATACTATAAAATACTATGCATTTACTTACTAGATTTAGATAAATATATGTGAAATAAAATAGAACAATCTCTAAGAGATATAGTTAAATGAAAAAAAACTCAAGCTACAAAACAAGGGTAGTAATATTTCAATTTGGTTAACAAAACAGAAGGCTAGATATAAATATGTGTAATATATATGCAATTTACCTGAAAATGCATAGGAAAAAGAATCAAACGTTACCAATGATTAAGTTTGTGGAGAGAAAGGGATATAGAGTGAATGTTAAAGGACTTTTACTTTGCTCTGTATTTAAGATTTTTACAAATAGATTTAGATATGTTGCTTGAATAATTATCTTCAAAGGGAAAACATGATGCACTAGTTAATAAAGTTGAATTGTGTGCTATCTCTCCAATAAATATTCTTTTTTCATCAGAAAAATAATTTTACTTTAAAGATTTTATGTATTTATTCATGAGAGACACAGAAAATGAGAGGCAGAGACATAGGCAGAGGGAGAAGCAGGCTCCATGCAGGGAGCCCGATGTGGGACTCCACTCTGGGACTCCAGGATCACTCCCTGAGCCAAAGGCAGATGCTTAACTGCTGAGCTACCCAGGTGTCCCCAGAAAAGAATTTTTAACTCTCACATAGTGACCCAGCTAAATCCTAAAAGCCCCAGCATCCTACTAACCAGGTTTGTGCACACAATCAAGTGCTGACCATTAAATGTGAAGGGAAGTAAAAAGGGCCACTTCCTGACCTTACCTTAGAATTAGGTAGAAGTGTCCTCTCTCCCCACTTCCCTCCCTGTCTTCTTGATAGAAAGCAGATGATGAGGAAGTTGCTGGAGCAGCCACTCACAATCAAGAGATAAAAGCCATAGTCAAAAGTGGTAAAATCTAAAAAGACTGGAATCTCGCCATTTGCAACATGGATGCACCTTGAGGTCATTATGCTAAATGAGTAAATCAGACAGAGGAAGACAGATACTGCATGATCTCACTTATATGTGGAAATAAAAACAAACAAAATAAAACCAAGATTATAGATACAGACGACAGATTGGCCATTGAATGCAGAGTAGGTGAAATGAGCAGAAGTTAAAAGGTGTAAACTTCCAGCTATAAGGTATGGGGATGTAATTGATGAATGTAGTTAGTAATGCTTATTGCTTCTTTGAAAGTTGCTAAGAGAGAAGATTTTATTTTTTATTTAAATTTTGAAAAAATATTTATTTATTCATTAGAGAGAGAGGCAGAGACTTAGACAGAGGGAGAAGCAGGCTCCCTGCGGGGCACCTGATGTGGGACTCAATCCCAGGGCTCTAGGATCATAATCAGAGCCAAAGGCAGAGGCTCAGATGCTGAATCACTGAGCCACCCAGGCACACACTCCCCCCGCCCCCACCCCCAGCTTTAAAGATTTTAAGAGAGATTTTTAAAGTTCTCATCACACACACAAAAATTTTGTACCTATGTGTGGTGATGGATGTTAGCTAGACTTATTGTGGTGATCATTTTGAAATACATACAAATATTGAATCATTATGTTGTGCATTTGACACCCATACGAAATTATGTTCCAGTTTATACCTCAATCACAAAAAAGGGAAGAATGGTAGGACACCCCACCCCCAAAAAACCTTAAGACCTGATAATTGTAGCTACCATAAAGCTTGGATTGCTTACCAGCATTTTCACATAACAAATTCAATTCTATCTATGCCTTCACATTCAGAACCAACCCAAAGGAGCTTGAATGATCCAGTACTCCTGAGCAGTTGATGTTTCTCACTGATTTTATGTCACCCATGAGAATAATTCACTTTGGTTGATATGATAATAGTTTATAGTAAGGGTCCTAAGGCCTCAACACTTTAATAAGAAAATTAATTTAGCATGATATGACTTGCTATTATTGCAATAATCCCAGATCCTAAAATGATTAGTGTTCATTCTCAAGTACCTTTCCATGGGCTCCCAACCCCCCACATACCAAGTCATTCATTTAGAATCTCATTCTAGAATCTATTAGGATTTTTTTTTAGCAAATATTTATTATAAATTTTGTTCTTTTTAAAGATAAAAACCTTTCCTATTCTCTATCGTTCTCTAAACTTACATTTGATAAATTAATATTCAAACTCCCTTTACAATAGAATCCAAATTGACCAGACCAGGAGATTTTACTCATTAACTACATATTAATATATAATCTCTTTCGTGATTCATAACTTCAAGTCTTTCTTTTCAATTTTTGGTTCCTCCTTTCAGTCTAAAGATCTTTATCTCTAACTAGAAAGAAGTGAAAAAAGAGATGAGAGTTCTATTTCTTCACCATGTCATTGGCCATTACTTCATTTTGATCTTCTGGTTCTAATGATAATTTTAAAAGCCCTTTATGTAGGTAATAAATTTGCAAATCTCATTTTATGTTTTTTACATTCCTATAATGTATTATTCCGTATATTCCCATATATTATATTCCTGTATATTCTTTTTGTTTTGCACATTTCTCTTAAAATATATATTTCAGATCCACCTATAATGCAAATTATTTTCCTCCTACTTTTCCACATATTGCCTTTTTCTTGACTCAGCTTCAGCTCTACAAAACCATTTCTCGTCTATTTCTGAGTTCCACTGCAATTTTTGTCAAGTGTAAAATTCTGTAATTGTTTATTCTCTAAATGCCTCCTGATACTGAAATTTTTTCCTTAGATCATGATGCATGGTGTTTACCTCCCTCATATTTTTAGAATCTTATACTATCTCTTTGAGCATAATATAGTTACTTAATAACTATTATATTTACATAGAGTATTCAATGACCAATATGATGTATGACTTATTAACTATTTTAATCATTAGGTATCAGTTAACCTAATAAAAGTTTCTATTTTAAAATAATACTAGTATTTTGCTATTATGCATTATCATAAAGTATTTCATGTGTATTTAATAATGCATGATAAATGTTGATGATTCTTAGGTATATTGATTATATCCTTACTGGTCATTTGAAGGCTTTTGAGTGATATATTAGAGCAAACTTTGAAAATATCTTGACAAAAAAATTCATTTAAAATAATTTTATTTCATCATTTACTATATATACTCCATACTTAAATAAATAGAACCCATCAGCTAAGAATTGTTTATATGACCTGTTTTTCTAGGTAATTGCACACCTGTCAGAGTGAGAACCAACCAACAGTGAGTTGGCCTGATCATTCTAGGGATGTTCTTATATTTTATTGCTTGGTGGAAAGGGTTAAGCTTAGATGTAGAGGACTGTGTTGGCCATACTCATCCATTCATAAAATCTTTCATCATTGGTCTATGCTTCCTAATTTACTGTTGTGTTACCAGCCATCATTTATTTGGATAGGTCATGGTAAAACATATACCGTTTAAGTAAATACATTTTTAGTAAGAAGCATTGTGCTCAGGCCGCATTCTGTTTCTTATCTTTTCATATATAATGTTGTGTGTGTGTATAACACTTTTTTAAAGTCCTATCCATTTTGCTATGTGAACATCTGGTCTGTTAGAAGTAGTCTATGTATTATCTGTGGGGAACACCCCATTTACTTATTACATTTTAAAAATCTCTTTCATAGATATCCAGTAGCTTATGTTTACAGTCATTTGTTCTTTAATTACTTAATATTCTGAATTTAATTTTATTAAGTCCAAGATCTTAGCATCCAAATGTGTTTTTGTTATTGTCTTAATTGGATAGCCCTCATAGTTGTTTGTTTGTTCATATATTTGTTAATTTTTTCTATTGTGAGTTTAAATTTGGCAGAAGATCATCTATGGGAATCTTGAGAAGTGAGATTAAGGCTGCTTTCTTTTAGAATGTATTTGGGATTTTTGTTTTTTGGGTGTTTTGTTTGTTTGTTTGCTGGTCAGTGGAGATTCATCCAATCTGGAACCACTTGGATTATCATAGTGTAGGGTTTCCCTTCAGGTACTGTGAATTTCAACTGCATATGTACATGAGGATAGTCAGTGATTACAAATGCTCAGAAGAAACAATTATCTCTCTTGAAATGTGGGAGCTTTGGCAAGGCAGGCATTTTTTCTTCTTAACTCTTTGCCCACAGGCAGGATTTCTTTTTTAACTAATGCTTTCATTAAAATGCAATCCTTTTTTAGAGTTGCAGTTTTATGCAAGTGTTTCAGACTTATCTCCTCCTGTTAA
Organism: Canis aureus; assembly: GCF_053574225.1. Classification (NCBI taxonomy): domain Eukaryota; kingdom Metazoa; phylum Chordata; class Mammalia; order Carnivora; family Canidae; genus Canis; species Canis aureus. Next base: position 43,398,972 of record NC_135611.1, on the reverse strand, counting down.
ATGGGCCCTAGGCCTAGTTTTCTTTTCTCTCTTTAGATCCCAAACCCCAAATTGGGAATTCGTGGTACCAACATCTGTTCCCAGGACAACCCTAACTTTAGAGAGTTTTGCCTCCTTCTCCAGTCATAATTCCATGGTGTTTATTATGTTTGTGATTGCTACTTGTTTTTGTTTTTGCCTTTAGACATGTCTCTTACTTAACATGTCTCTTAATTTCTTACTTTCTCAGAAATTCATTTAAAAATATTGATTTTATTTTTATCCTAAGAGAAATGTCTATTGATTTGGAGAAGTCAGAGGGTGAAAACAGTGTGTGCAAGAAGAGATGAACATAATTTCACTTCAAAAATTTTCTTTGTACAATGGAACACAGCTGAGGAAAATAGGTAAATTAAAAGGCTATTTTAGTAATCCAAGAAAAGTATCATGGTAGCTTGTTTTAAAGTGCTGGAAGTAGGGCAGCCCAGATGGCTCAGCGGTTTAGCGCTGCCCTCAGCCCAGGGTGTGATCTTGGAGACCCTGGATCCAGTCCCATGTCGGGCTCCCTGCATGGAGCCTTCTTCTCCCTCTTCCTGTGTCTCTGCCTTTCTCTCTCTGTCTCTTATGAATAAATAAATAAAATCTTTTTTAAAAAGTGCTGGAAGTAGAGCTGTAGAAAATGCTATATTCAAGATATTTTTAGGAGATAAACATTGAAAATTGGATGAGGTTGAACAGGTTTGCTGGCATGTGTAAGTGACAGGGAAACCTGAATGAGAGTAGATTAGTGGGAAGGATCCGGGTTAAATTCAGGCTATACTGACTTTGAGGTGTCTTGAGATATTCAAGCAGAGATTTCAATTAGGGAATTGGACATAGGGTCTGAAGTTCTGAAGAGTAGGTGGCAGACATAATCATGTACAAGTCTTACGTTTTGTTTTTTGGTGGTCATTGAAGCAATTGATGTTGATGAGTTCATCTTTTGAAGTATGTATAGAGAAAAAAGATGACATTAGGTTCAAAACGTAAGCAGCCTTAGTATTTACCATTTAGGTAAAGTAAGATGAGGCTGAAAGAAGATAAAATTAGTGGCAAAAGAAAGAAAACCAGGAGGGTATACTGATATCAAAGCTAAGGAGAAAATGTGTTTTCAAAAGAATAAAATTCTTATCAAAATCCCACAAGGTTTTTGAAAAACATGTACAAACTTACTGCCCAACTAATTTTTCACAAAGATGCAAAAGCAATTCAGTAGAGGAAAGATACCTTTTGAGCAAAAGATGCTGGAGCAATTCAACAACATATACAGAACAAAACAAAAAAAGAATCACATCAAATTCATCAAATGAATTTCATCAAATGAAATCTCACACTTTATATAAAAAGAACCTGCAAATGAATTACAGACTTTAATGTAAAACTATAAAAATGTAAAATTTATTACTATAAAATGTAAAACATTTGGAAAAAACATAGGAATAAACCTTGGAAATCTAGGTGAGGTGAAGACTTCTTGGGCAACAAAAGTACAATCCATAAAAGGAAAAGTTTGCAAATTACACCTCATCAAAATGTAACACTTTTGCACTTTGAAAAAGCCTAAGACAATTAAAAAGATAAGCTATAGATTTGGAGAAAGTATTTGCAAACCAAAAATCCAATAAAAGACCAGTATCTGAAAATCTATAAAGACTTCTCAAAACCCAGCAATAAAAAATAAAATTTAGTATGAAATTAGGAGAAAAACCTGGCCAAACATTTCAATGAAGAGGACATACAGATCACAAATAAGTACCTGGGAATATGTTCAACATCATTAGTATCAGAGAAATCCAAATAAAACCACAATGAGGTATCACACTGCATACCTACAAGAGTGGGTAAAATTAAAAAATAATAATAGTGACAACACCAAATGAATGTGAAAAAAACTGGATTGTTGACATAAGGCTAAAGGAGATTTTTAATGGTGCAGCTGCTCTGGAACACAATTTTGCAATTTCTTATAGACTAAACATGTACTACTATATAACCCTACTCTTGGGTCTTTATCTCAGAGTAATAAAAACTTATGCTCACACCAAAACCTATGCTAGAGTGCTAATAGCAGCTTTATTTATAATAGCCCCAAACTGGAAACAACTCAAATGTCCTTCAACAGATAAATGATTGGGTGCCCTTCAGCTCAGGTTATGATCCCAGTGTCCTGGTATTGAGTCCTACATCGGGCGCTCACTCAGCAGGGGGCTGCTTCTCTCTGCTCTTCTCCCTCACTTGTGATCTTTCTCTCTGATAAATAAATAAATAAAATCTCTTAAGAAAAAGAGATAAATGATCAAACTATAGTATCTCTATACTGTGGAATCGTATCCAGAAAAAAAAAGGAACAAATCATTGCTACGTGCAACATCTTCAATGAATCTCAAGGGAATTAAAATGAGTGAAAAGGCCAATCCTAAAAGGTTACATATGTGTGATTCCATTCATAAAACCATTTTAAGATGACAAAATTATAAATAAAACAGATTAGTGGTTGCCTGGAGTTAGGGATGGGGTTGCGTGTGGGATAGAGGCATTTTTGTGGTGATGGAACTGTTGTTTCTTGACTGGTGGTAGGTGAATGAATTGACATTTGTGATAAAACTGCAAAGAAATAAACACACACACATACCTGAATGCATGTAAAATTGGATAAAACTAAATAAGATCAATGGGTGTATCGATGTCAATATCCTGGTTGTGATATTGCACTATACTTTTGCAAGATGCCGCACTGGGACATACCAGATAAAGCATACAAGGGATTCCTCTAAGAGAATGAATAGGAAAAAAGACATAGGAGAAGGTCTCTAGGAATTGAGTTTCTCTACCTTGACAAACTAGAGAATGCTGGAACATGAAAATTGCTAGTTTGAGTAAAAGTACAAGAGATATGAGAATGAAAATAAGGAGATGAATGATAAGTATGTACATTGTGCTGTCCATTGCCCATTTGCCCCATAAGTCTCCAATCTAAGAATACCTGACAGCCAGATAACCAGGTATTCCTCTTGCCACCTCCCACTCTCCCTCCTCCATCACCACTCCTCACTCCTCCCTCCTGCAAATGGTGGTTTCCTTTCTGCAGAAGTGCTGTGAACTTTCTGGGGAAATGTAGGATACTTAGTCTGGGAGTCCATGTTCCAGAACGAAGGTCAGGGACTCCTGTCTTTACAGGATTTCCCACAGCAACATCCATCACCTCATCTACTTCTAATCAAGCAAAAGCTTTATCTGAAAACCAGAGACTCTAATATCTGGCACGTAGCGTTGTAAACATAACTTTACAATATGTGATAGGCTATGCAAGGCTTGGTTAATAAAAATCCAATAATAATAATAGTTAGAAATCTGTTGAAGTAATTAAACAAAGAGGCCATTGGACTGCAGTGGCTTTAATGCCATAGTAACCTAAGTAAGCAAACCAAAACCTAGGATGGAAATGCCATTGGTTAAGAAATTGAAACCTAGGACAACCAATCACAAAAAGGTAGCAAGTCTTTTCCAAATAAGGCAAATCTAAGGAGGAAAGAACAAATAGAGAGTAATGCTAAAGATTGTCGGTGGGCATGGCGGTATCCTGGCTTAGTGATAAAGGCACTGCATACTGGAGTCTTTTCTTCTAAACAAAGCACCCTGTGCTCTATCTGCACCTTCTGTCCTGGTACAGGTTTTCACTTGGTCACAAAGCACTCCATAGTCTCACTTTCCAGTGGGACTCACAGTCAAAATATCACTTGCTCAAAACTTTGTGTTCTTGTCTGCCATGACAGCAAGGCAATTGTTAAAATTAGAATCAGGAAGCTCATTCCTCCTCTCAAATAATTGTGATGTTGAAAATGACTGTACAAGAGTCAGGAGGAAAGTATTCTCTTTGCTTTTCCTCTTCCAAAATCTCCTTCTCTCAGGCCCAGGCCCTGGGCTAGACTCTCCTGTCAACATTCAGGCAGTAAAAATGTCACTCTGTGACCTTGGCCAACTGATCTAGCCACAATGATCTTTTTTCCTACCCTGTATAATGAAATTGAACAACTTAACCTAAAGCCAGTATACCTAAACTCTGTTTGTCTTCAAAGCTTATTTCACATGATCATCAGTTGACCAATGCCAAAAAGGTCATAAATATAATACTCCTATAGGAAACATGAGAGCTTCATTTTTATCTTTCAAATCTTTTCTGATATGATGGATTAGAAATTGTATTTCCTCTTAAATTTTACAATTTGGTTATAGTTAGAATTTGTATTCTTTCTTTAATATGTTTTCCAATAACCTGTAACTCTTTATTAATTTCCTGTTTATATTCCTATTCCACTCACTGAGTGAGTTCCTTCATTTTTTAGAACCTGGCATGTGCCTTGCTCATCATGTGTTGCAGGCATTTACCTTTTTGGTTGTTTGCCAATTGATTTCCTTCTTCCATTACTTCTACTCCTTCCTGTCTTTCCTTCTCTGAACTCAAATTTCTTCTTGTGCTAAGGTGACAATAATATTCACCCCACATAGTTGAGAAGTGATTCAATGAAAGGACTCCTAAAAAGCTTTTAGATCCTGAGGTCAATATATGGTAACCATAACTATGTCTGACTTAAAGGAAGCCCTACTATTAATATCTTATAAAATGACTTGGATTAGGAAATCTCTAAGAGCTGTTTTAGCTATTAATTTATGGTGATTGTTTCTTAATTATAATGAGTTCTTACATTAGAATGAATTCCTATTTTTTAATGTCAGGTTATTAATCTGAGAAGATAATGAAATAAAGTTAAAATGAAAGTGATAGTGGGTTTCAACAAGGACAAAACTAGTTTTATTAAGTTACCCAAGCACAAATTTTAGTAGAAATCATATTTATATAAAATAACTTCAAAGTTAAATGGATTGGTAGAAACAGAAGAGAAGTAACAAAACAAAGGTAGAAAATATTTTTCAGGGAATATTAAATCTTGAATGTAATTTATTGTTTCTTACATTGTGACAGTGGCATAGTCTTATAATTTTGAATAATTTAAAATAAATTTTTCCTTGAAGAAATATACTTAATAAAAGGAGAAAGAGTTTGTATTTTCCTATAGGCAGGAAAAAAAAATCTCTTATCACATCTACCTGTCTCGAGGCTATTCATGACTCATTGAAGCTTATGGCTAAGCAGTTCAAATAAATTGTCCAGATAGAAAATATTCTCAGTAATGTTCTCTACCAAAAGTACTTGTTGGTTATAAATAAAAGGCTGTCTAAGATTTAGAATGGTGTTACTATACTAAGAGAAATATAATATTCTAAGTAACTGATTTTTTTCTCCCACTTTTACTTCCATTAGTCTCTTACCCTGTCTCTTAAAGGTCATTAAAATTTTGAAAACAAAAAGCAAGCTGGAGCTGGAATGGTTGTTTTTAAGTTTTATTAAAGACTCATTTCCTCTTACTTGGTTCACACCCTAAGAGAAGAATTCCATGGGAGGAGACAGTAGAGTAATGTCCTTGAAAATCTATGTATAATCAGTAGAATTGTATTCCGCTGGGAGTGATTATTATTATTTTATCATCACAGTTTACTTTAGTGGATAACAAATGTCCATACAGCCAACGTTCTCAATGTCCAAATATTCATCTTGTAACTGAGATTTTGTTATACACTCTAAAGTACAAACTCTGGCTTGAAACAGTTCTGTTTTGTTATTATTGTAACCTGAATTTGCCCTTATCAAAATATTTTTTTATTTTTCATATATAGGCAATAGATATACTTCCCCAAAGATAATTATATCTTTTAAATAAAACATGTGTGTTCATTTTTTAGAGGAATCTCTATAGGATTATTTTTGGTAAAGTAGTGATTCATTTTATACTATGAAAAAAATCAAACAACTCATTTTAAAAACAAAGTAGATATGTAATATATGGGTTGACATTATATCTTTACAAAATATAAGTTTTTACTTATTTTAAACAGACTTTATTGTATTTTTTGTCTCTTTAAACAAATATATTTTGTGAAGAACATCTTTTTATTATTTTTTAGCTATTTTGTTTTATTTAAAAATTTTTTTAAATTAAAAAATTGAATTTAAAATAATAATAATAGTTTTTTCTTACTTTAATTCTAGTATAAATAACATACAGTGATATATTGATTTCAGGGGTACAATATAGTGATTAAATACTTCCATACATCACCAAGTGCTCCTCACGACAAATGCACTTCCTAATACCCATCACCTATTCCACCCACCCATCTCCTCACCCCTCTGGTAACCACCAGTTTGTTCTCTATAGTTAGTCTGTTTGTTGGTTAGTCTCTCTCTCTCTCCTCTCTCTTTTCTTTTGCTTATTTGTTGTTCTTTAAATTCCATGTATGAGTGAAATCATATGGTGTTTGTCTTTCTCTGGCTGACTTATTTCATTTAGCATAACACTTTCTAGCTCTACCTATAACATTGTAATGGCAAGAGTTCATTCTTTATTATGGTTGAATAATATTCGTATACATACATACATATGTGTATATATATATAAATATATATATATCACCTCTTCTTTATTTTTTTCTTCAAGTTTTTGTTTAAATTCAAGTTAGTTAACATATAGTGTAGTATTCGTTTCAGGAGTAGAATTGAGTGAGTCATCACTTACATATAACACCCAGTATTCCTCACAATAAGTGCCCTCCTTAATGCCCATCACCCATTTGGCCCATCCCTCTACCACCCTTCCCTCCTTTCAGGCTGTTCTTTATAGTTAAGAGTCTCTTATGGTTTACCTCTCTCTCTGTTTTTATCTGATTTTTATTTTTCCTTCCCTTCCACTATGTTCATCTGTTTTATTTCTTAAATTCCATATTATGAATGAGATCATACGATATTTGTCTTTCTCTGGCTGATTTATTTTACTTAGCATAATACACTCTAGTTCCATTCATGTAATAGCAAATAGCAAGACTTCATTCTTTTTGATGGCTGAGTAATATCTATTATATCTATATCTATATCTATATCTATATCTATATCTATATCTATATATATCTGTATCTCTACCTCTATCTACCTATCTACCACATCTTCTCGATCCATTCATTAGTCTATGGACACTTGGGCTTTTCCCACAGTTTGGCTATTGTTGATAATGCTGCTATAAACATTGGGGTGCATGTACCCCTTTGAATCTGTATTTTTGTATCCTTTGGATAGATAATTAGTAATACAATTGCTGGGTTGTAGGGTAGTTCTATTTTTAACTTTCTGTGAAACCTCCATACTGTTTTCCAGAGCAGCTGCACCAGTTTGCATTCCCACCAATACTGTGCATGATGGTTCCCCTCTCTCCACATCCTCACTAATATTTGTTGTTTCCCATGTTATTTATTAATGTTAGCCATTGTGACAAGTATGAGATGGTATCTCATTATGGTTTTAAATTGTATTTCCCTGATGATAAGTGATGTTGAGCATCTTTTCATGTGTCTGTTAGCTATCTGCATGTCTCTTTTAGAAAAATGTCTGTTTATGTCTTCCGCTCATTTCTTAGCTGGATTATTTGTTTTCTGGGCATTGAATGTGTTAAGTTCTTTGTAGATTTTGGATACTAATCCTTTATCAGATATGTCATTTGCAAATATCTTCTCTCATTCTGTAGTCTGCTTTTAGTTTTGTTGATTGTTTCCTTCACTGTGCAGGTTTTTTATCTTGATGAAGTCCTAATAGTTCATTTTTGCTTTTGTTTCTCTTGCCTCTGACAATGTGTCTAGTAAGAAGTTGCTATGGCCAAGGTCATAAAGGTTACTGCCTGTGTTCTCCTCTAGGATTTTGATGGTTTCCTGTATCCCATTTAGGTCTTTCACCCATTTTGAATTTATTTTTGTGTATAGTGTAAGATAGTGGACCAGTTTTATTCTTCTTCATGTCACTGTCCAATTTTCCCAATACCATTTGTTGAGGAGACTGCCTTTTTCCCATTAGATATTCTTTCCTGCTTTGTCAAAGATTAGTTGATCATATAGTTATAGGTCCATTTCTGGGTTCTCTTGAAGAACATTTTTTAAAAATGTATATAAATAAAAGCTTATCCTGAATCAATTTTGAGGGTATTTTTTTGTTTTGGTACATAAGTTACGTGACATAGAGATGATATCCCTCAGTGTAGAAGATATAATCTCAGCTTTTTTGCACCATAAACACTGAATGCATGAGTACAGAGTATGAGTACCAAGTGTAAGAAATGAAGCCATGCAGCACAGAAAAGAAGCTGTGAATTAGTGGTGTTAAGGGAAAACCTTTACATTACACATTAAAGATAATTAAGTCCTAATTAAGGACAAAACTGTTAAGTTTTTAACATTCTTTGAAAAGAAGCTAAGCAAGAGCAATGATATAATGTGAGGCCATAATATTTTTCTTAGAAGTTAACATTTAAGGGTAATTTTCATTAACAGCCATTACCAAAATTATAATCAAGGACTCAAATTACTTCCTTTGCCCTTCTCACAGTGATTTCCAAGTGGCCAAATAAAACAGAAGATCTAAAAGTGGAGAAGGGAATGCTGTAACACTAGTACAATAGTAAACAATTGCAAGAAAGCTTTTGTATTCTATACTCACTCTATCCAAAATGGTAGCCAGCTTTGGCTATTTAAAATTAAATTTAAATTAATCAAGATTAAATTAAGTTAGAAGTTCAATTTGTTGGTCACACCAGACACATTTCATGTGCTCAAAAAATATGACGTCAGACAAAATTTGTGGATTCAAATCTTATCTCTGTTAAATGACCTTCGACCTATGACTTTTAGTTTCTGAGTCTTTGTCCCTTTATTTTCAAAAAGGGTAACATGATGCTTGACTTCTAAGAAGTTTATAAGTATTAAAAATTATGTATGGAAAGTGCTTCCTGAAGTGATGACACATAGTAGGTATTCACTTATTGTAGTTATTGTGTTTATTAATAAATGGAAAACAAGCAATATTGATCATACACAAAAATTAAACTTTTGAATAAAGTATGAGTCTATTTGCTAGGAAAAGTATCTTATAAGGCTTTATTTTCTTTCAGAAGCTTTGCACCAAGAGTGTTTGTGATCATGGTAATCACAGGACAGGGAGGAAATGGCCCACCCAGGACAGGAATATATACAACCTCAAAAAAATGAATGAATCTGGAAAAGGATGAGAGAATAAACTCGTACAAAAAGGGAAAGTGAGAGATATTTTTTTAAAAAAGGCACATAAATCCAAGGGTAGAAAGGGGAAAAGCTAATCTCAGAAGATGTTCCTCCTAGAAACATACCAGAAACAACTAAGAAGCATAATGACATGATCAAATAGTGAAGGAAAAACCATTTCTCACTACAAGACTGTGAGGAAACAGTCTTCTATAAAACTAGTTTTCTGGTGTGCCTGGGTGGCTCAGTAGGTTGCGCATCTGCCTTTGACTGGTGTCATGATCCCAGGGTTCTGGGATCAAGTCCCTCATCAGGCTCCCTGCTCAGCAAGGAGTTTGCTTTTCTTTTTTCCTCCCTCTGCTCATTCTCTCTCTCTCTCTCTCTCAAATAAATAAATAAAAATCTTAACAACAAAATCTATAGTTTTAGAGTTTTCTATGAAACTATTCTTCCTGTGCTAAAGAGGCAAATACGTTTAAATGATCCAAGGGAGGGCAGCCCAGGTGGCTCAGCAGTTTAGCGCCGCCTTTAGTCCAGGGCGTGATCCTGGAGACCCGGGATCGAGTCCCATGTTGGGCTCCCTGCATGGAGCCTGCTTCTCCATCTGCCTGTGTCTCTGCCTCTGTGTGTGTGTGTTTCTATGAATAAATAAATGAAATCTTAAAAAAAAATAAAAGATCCAAGAGAAAAAAGATGACAAACTGCTAAAAAGTATATTCCTATTGTGCTTTAAGCAAGTCACTCTAAATTGATGTGCCACTGTTTGAGATACACAAAATGCATAGGTAGAACCAGATGAATATTAATCCCTCCAGATTCAGTAAATAAAATTTACAATAAGTCATTTGTATCTGAAACCAAATTTGCATTCTCTGAGGTCATTCATCAGAAAGAGGCATCCCAGAAAAGGCATATGGCCCAGTGCTGGGGGAACATATGTAAAAGATAACACAAATCACATATAATTATGGCCAAAACTTTCATAATAGAGCAAAAGCTGTCAAAAAGATAAAATTTCAGAGCTAGGGAGGGATCTCAGGCATTGTCTGTGTAGTCCATGGAGAAAACATCAGGTCCCTGAAATTATTCTGGACACTGGAAAAAGACAGGATGTTTGGAAGAGGCAGAAACTCACCTCTTTAGTAGAAGACGGGGGCTTATTAACACCCCAAAATAATAGGAATATGTTGGTTGAAACAAGATGAAGAACGTAGAAAACTGTTGACATAGCCCAGAGGCACCAGACTCAGGAATCAATTTCCATTTAATCCTGAAAATAAAGCCAAGACTACATAAAGACAGTAACAAAACCTATTATTATTCAACATCTATATACTGAGTACTCATGTGTGCCATAAGTAGTGGCAGGTACTAGGGATGCAGAGATGAACAAAACAATCACAATTCCAGAGCTTTGAAACTTAAAAACCATCTGTGTCTACAGTTAGGTCACAATTAGTCACAATTTATATTATTGTTTAATAAACACATATATTTGCACTGATAAAAGCATTAGTTTTGAAAAGGCAACCACATTAAGGGACTATTGTTAAACTTCACCCCTTTTTTGGGAAGCACTGAGAGGCATTGATGAAACTGACCAGAAGATGGCAATACAGAACTCCTCTCTCCCTGCTGTCCAAATTGCTGCAGCCAAAAAATGACGCTGTTTGCATCTAGCCTGCAAAACCTCCCTTACAAGCGCAAATCATACTTTTCATTTTTGTCCTTTGCAATAGGCATGCTATGTATATTTTGATCACCAGGCAGCATGGCATTGCCAGATTTATAGGTTTTGTTGATGATCGGGTAGTTTAAAAGTACGATGTGATAAAAAAAAAAAAAAAATCCCAGATTTCAAGGCCCATAGGAAGGCATCGTTGGCATCTACTCCATCTCACCATCCTTTCCCTATATTTTCAACAATGTGCCTTGCAAAATTTATTAACGTGAAGTAGAATTCCCCTACATTAGTTGCTTTTTTTGAATTAGAATCTTTAGCCTTTTTTTAAAAAAAAAAAAAATTTATTTATTTATTTATTTATTTATTTATTTATTTATTTATTTATGATAGACATAGAGAGAGAGAGAGGCAGAGACACAGGAGGAGGGAGAAGCAGGCTCCATGCCGGGAGCCCGACGTGGGACTCGATCCCCGGACTCCAGGATCGCGCCCTGGGCCAAAGGCAGGCGCCAAACCGCTGAGCCACCCAGGGATCCCCTAGAATCTTTAGCCTTAAAATGCATGTATTTATTTATTGTAGTAGACCTGAAAAAAATTCAGGTCTTAGAATCTCTGGGTTGCTCAGCGGTTTAGCACCTGCCTTCAGCCCAGGGCGTGGATCTTGGGGTCCTGGGATCGAGTCCCACATCGGGCTCCCTGCATGGAGCCTGCTTCTCCCTCTGCCTGTGTCTCTGCCTCTCTCTCTGTTTCTCATGAATAATTAAATAATTAAATAATTTAAATAATTAAATCTTCTAAAAAAATGCAGGTCTTAACCTTCATTAGTTATGCAAAATACTTCTCTAGTTGAAATTCAAGATAAAAATATTTCAAAGTTGCTTGCTCTACATTTTTTAATGGAACCAGCTAAACATTCAGCTGCTCACTTTTAAATCAATTGGGTTTACCTGATGTAAATATAACACCAGTAATTTAAAATTATGAGTTGGTCAGTTACATTCATAAAAATGTGGGAGAAACTTGCTACCTATTTAAGCAGAATAAGCACTACTTACTACTCTAGAAATCTAAAAGCAGGTGAAAAATAAAGACTTATGTTTAATTCCAATTGGCGCTGAGGTTGCTTAGAGTTAAATCTCTGATAAAAAGAAAGACATAATAAAAATGGTGGACGTTTGCACTTTGTAGAAGTGAAAAATACATTAAATCTCCCAGCAGTAATAGGTCAAATGGGGTGCTTGTCAAAGATCAATTCACTAATAATGTTCAGGTTTAGGAACTGAAGAAAGACCAAATAGTCAAGCAGAACCTGTTGTATTCTTTTTAAGCTCATCTCTAAAATATATTAAAAGACTTTAAAAAAAGATAAAATTGTAGGACTGAAATTTAAGCAATGTCCAAAATCTAGGAGGAATTTTACTAACTATAAAAGTGAAGTGATGGAACCAAATAAGAAATGGAATCAGGGAGGAATACCTGGGTGGCTCAGGGGTTGAGCGTCTGCCTTCGGCTCAGGTCATGATCCTGGGGTCCTGGGATCTGGTCTCATATCGGGCTCCTGGCAGGGAGCCTGCTTCTCCCTCTGCCTATGTCTCTGCCTCTCTGTGTCTCTCATGAATAAATAAATAAAATCTTAAAAAAAAAAAAAAACAAAACAAAGAAGTGGGAATAGTGATAAGCCATGTTCTGTCACACTAAGAATAGTAAGAAAACTTATTCTCCCTTCTCTGCTAGCTCTCTCCCCCTTTGTGGAGAATTCAGAACCCCAGCCATGCATTGATAATGGGAATAATAATAATAATAATGGGAAGATGATTTTACAGGTTTGAAAAAAACTGGATAGATCAAAAGTGTATATTTTTACAATTATAGTCCAGATGTCCTGATTTCTAATACTATTGTATATATTCTTGGCTCCTTAAGACTAGTATTACATACCTGAAGGTCTGCCAACACCACCTCTTATTAGCAAAAATCTCTAACTTTCTCTTTCTTTCTTTCTTTCTTTCTTTCTTTCTTTCTTTCTTTCTTTCTTTCTTTTTTTTTTAAGATTTTGCTTATTAGAGAGAGAGAGAGAGAGAGAGAACAGGTGAGTGGGGTGGAGGACAGAGGCAGAGGGGAAGCAGACTACCCCCTGAGCAGGGAGCCCCACATGGGGGCTTGACCCTGACATCATGACCTGAGCTGAAGGCAGATGTTTAACTGACTGAGCCACCCAGGCACCTCTCTTTTGTGATTATCCCCACCATAAATATTTCTAACAACCTTTAAAACATTTTCAGTTATAATCTGAATTCATAAGTCTTGGTGATTTTGATGAGCAGTTCCTATTAGCCCTTATGTAAGAGCCAGTAATTCAAGCAATATGGTTTTTTTTAAAATATACAGGTATAAACACTAAGAAAAATAATACAATTAAATCATGTTAATTTTAGTAGGAAAAGAAGGGGAACGTAGAGGAAACACAGTAAATATTCATTGCTCAAATTTAAGAGTCAACAAATATGGTCTAAATATAGAGGCAGCCCAGGTGGCTTAGCGGTTTAGCGCCGCCTTCAGCCGAGGGTGTGATCCTGGAGTCCTGGGATTGAGTCCCACGTCAGACTCCCTGCAAGGGGCCTGCTTCTCCCTCTGCCTGTGTTTCTGCCTCTTTTTCTCTGTGTGTCTCTCATGAATAAATAAAATCTTAAAAAAAAAAATGCAAAGCTACCAAATTAACAGTTAATCACACATATGTAAAAAATAAAAGAAAACCAAGCTGTGTAATGAACTGTATGTTGAAATACACACATACACACACACAGAAAACAAGAAGCATAACGAATTATGATGGCAGAATTAACACTAAACATATCTATCATATTGAGAAACACAAATGGGCTAAATTCACCCATTAAGAAAAAAGACTTTCTGATTGTACCTCAAAGCAAACTCTGTTATGTACAAGAAGTACATCTACAGTACCAGTGACGCTGAATGTCTGAAATATTTTTAAATAAAATCTAAAAATATCAAGCAAATAGCAACAACCACAAAAATAGTAGGTCACACTCTCAATATCAGTGTATGTTAAAAGCAAAAAGAGAGAAAGCATTTAAAAAGACATTAAACCATTTAAAAATTATAGAGAATAAAATGCACAATGACACGCTAATAGATGTGGATGTCAACTCTCATAGCATAAAAATGTATTTAGCAAATGTAAACTACAAGATATCTACCCCAAATGTGTTTCAAATGTCAAGGCTCCAGATACCTCCCACATACCAAGCAGGTATAAAAGTTTTATTACTTAAATAATGAGGTTTTCTAGGTAGAGCAAAGTTCCAGGGCATGTCTGAAATAAGACTGGAGAGAACAGACAGGAGACAGTCTTGGTGGCTTTGTGGTGGCTAGTGATGTAGTGGAGCCAAGGTGAGGGTTCCCTGTTGGTGGGGGCTTATACAATTTAAACTTCCCCACTTGGACCAAAGAAGGAAGCACTGGGCATTCTTATCAGCTTGTCCAGGTTCATGTAGAAGGAGGAGATATGACAAACATCAAAATGTACGGAATTAGGCTCTTTATTGGAGTATTATGAACAGCCAAACAGAACATTAGGGAATTATAAAAACTGTGACTTCAGAAAGCAGCTACCACCTCTTAAGCTGGAGAATCAAAAGGAAGAGGTTGGAGTTATGAAACTTAGATGCTTTCAAGAAGAGCTCCATGAGCTGAAACTCAAACTCTGAGTAGGGGCCTCTGCTTTACTGGTGCTGGTATCTCTCAGCTTGGAGATGTGCCACAGGGATGGGACCAAGACCTCTAAAATGGTAAATAAGAATTGCTAGGTTTTAGCACCCTTGAATTTCTCTACACTGACAGCACATTCCAAAGGAGTACAGGGCTTACTATTGGGACAGCAAGAGGAAGTTGTAGTGGCTTCCACTTGACTCCTACCATATCATCCTTCCTCCAAAGATTAGAGAGCCAAAGTGGGATCTGCCAGTTGTGACACATGTCTTTCCAATTAACTATTCCAGAAATGAGAAACTAACAAGATGGATCAATGAGCCATTGTGATTCAATGGGACAAAACTCCATTTATCATCTGATCATTATTCTTACTCTGAAAGGTGGAACAAAAATGGGATTATGAAATTCTTAGATATTAATCTAATTAATAGATTAATTAATAGATTAATATATTAGAATTCAATTCTAATCAATTTAGACCCAGTGTCTATAATCCTTGACAAGCCAGAAGAGTTCTTTATTCCTCGATACACAGTCACTCTGGCAAACAACTTAGGGAAGAATCTACAGTATAATCTTGTGTCAGTTGTGCAGAATCCTTTCTTAGAAGAGCCTGATCTCCCCTTCTCAAAAGACTCTGAGTATAGTAATTGGCTTCTAAGGAACCAGACTTGGAAATATTTTTCTGTTATTTGAATCTAAAACATTTGAGTAGGCTGCCAATCTACTTCAATCCCAAGGACACTGTGATCAAATAGTTGCCACCAAAGATCCCTTCAGGACAAAATATGTTAGAACTTTGAACCTGTTATATCTATTAAGGTAAGTGTGTCCATCTTATCTTGGGTGATTAGGAGTAGCCACAGTCTCTTCTACTCCATTGCGCCCAGTGAAATGGATGAACCAGCCTCTCGCCATCATATTCAGGTGATAGAGAATCGCTATCACAGAGCCTTTCAAGGCTTCTCCTCCTCCCCTCAGCAATGTTTTTATCAATGCGTTAGTGAAGATCCTCTTATATTACATCAAGGGCATTCAGGCAGCTCAGCTTCATTAACGTAAGCCACAATTGAATCTAAATTTTAGTCAACCAACCAACTAAATCATTAGAGAAAAGTGGGTTACAGAGTTAATATATTAAGTATTTCAGGTAATGTTTAAGAACCTTTCAAAAAAACAATAAAATGCCTTCTTTAAACGTTCTTTAGACTCACTGTAGCCCATTCTGCTGATTACAACTAAGACTTCTGGTAAAATACCTGTCCCCGCCCCCCTGCCCCAGCCAAAGCAACCACTTAAGGACTATAAAAAATACTGAATAGAGAAATAAGAAACAGAGAGGAACAAATAGAAAACAATAAAATGGCAGACTTACATCCACCTATATAATTACAATAAATGTTAAACAAACACTGCCAATAGAAATATACTGCAAGTTGCCTTTGTTGTTTAGAATTTCTAGCAGCCACATTAAACAAATAAAAAGAAACCCTTATATCCAAAATATTATTGTTTCAACATGCAATCGATATCAAAATTATAAATGAAATAAAATATATCACATTCTGTATTTGGATTGTCTTTGAAATTCAGTATATATTTTACACTTAAAGTAAATACCAGTTCAGATGAGGCTCAATAGCTCAATAGTTACATGTAGCTAGCAGCTACTGTATTGGACAGCAAAGCTCTGAATGTACCAGTTAAAATTGAGATCTACAGTGTAGATTAAAAAAAAGACCTCTCTGGTCTTTAAAAAGTTAAAAATATACCTACAATATGACAAAAAATTCCACTCCTAGGTATTTACCCAAGAGAAAAGGAAACATAAATCCACCCAAAGACTTACACAAGAATAATCATAGCAGTTTTATTTGCAACTGCTCAAACTGGAAGCAACTCAAGTGTTTCTCAACTGACAAATGGATAAGCAAGTTATGATATATTCATATAATAGCATTCTGCTCAGCAATAAAAAAGAATAAACTACTGGTATAAACAACAATGTGAATGAATCTGAAGATCTCTATGCTGTATAAAAGAAGCCAGGTAAAAAAGGATACATAGTATATGATTCAATTTCTATGAAATTCTAGAAAATGCAAACTAATTCCTTATGATGAAATGTAGAACAGGGAGAGAAGAGTGGATTACCAAGGGGGCACTGGAGGAATCTTTTGGAGGTAATAGAACTATTTATCTTGATTATTGTGAAAATTTTATATATACACACGTAAAAAATGATCAAAGGGAACACTGTAAATATGTGAAATTTATCTCATTTCAATTATACCCCAATGAAGTTTTTAAAAAAATAATAAATAGGAAATAAAACTAGAAATAAACTACATACCAGATATCAAAATACCCTACCATCTGACAATGTTAGTAGACTTTTTTTTTTTTTTAATTTATTTATGATAGTCACAGAGAGAGAGAGAGAGAGGCAAAGACACAGGCAGAGGGAGAAGCAGGCTCCATGCACCGGGAGCCTGACGTGGGATTCGATCCCGGGTCTCCAGGATCGCGCCCTGGGCCAAAGGCAGGCGCTAAACCGCTGCGCCACCCAGGGATCCCTGTTAGTAGACTTTTAAACATGATTGTGGGGTGCCTGGATAGCTCAGTTGGCTAAGCGTCTGCCTTTAGCTTAGGTCATGATCTTGGGGTCCTGGAATCGAGCCCTGCATCAAACTTCCTGCTGTGTGGAGTCTGCTTCTCCCTCTCCTTATGTTCCTCCTCCCTGCTTGTGCTCTCCCTCTCAAATAAATAAAAAATCTTGAAAACAAAACAAACACAAATACAATGTGATTGTGTCAGAGAAAACAAATCTGCATGGCAATTGAAGAAATCTAAGGGACAATGATTATTATAGAAACAATGACTACCACTGGGCACCACTTACTCTGAACATTGGAAAATAGGAAAGAAAAGTATTTGTTCCGTGTTTTCTAAACAAACTATCTCTGGGTAAGCCTAGCTGAAGAAGTAAAGGTTTTTTACAGAATATTCCCAACTACTAAATGTAGAAGAAATGATAAAGTTGTGGTTTTTTTTTTTAATCATCATTTTGCAATGCACGGTGAAATAATTAATTAAGCAAAGTTCATCATGGAGTAGAACCATCCAAACATAGGTTAAGAGGGAACATTACAATAAAGGGACCAGGCTGTTATCACCTGAGCCCTCCCAAGCCATTTTAGCATCACAGAAAGAAAAACTGAACATGTGCTTTCTAATATGAGGTAGTGTCAAACTCTCTATAGCACTAAGAATTCTTTTCTTTTTTAAAAGATTTAATTAATTAATTAATTAATTAATTAATTTATTTATTTATTTATTTATGAGAGACACACAGAGAGACAGAGACACAGGCAGAGGGAGAAGCAGGCTCCTCACAGGGGGCCCAATATGGAACTCGATCCTGGATCCCAGGATCATGCCCTGAGCCAAAGGGCAGATGCTCAACTGCTAAGCCACACAGGTGTCCCAGCACTAAGAATTCCTAACAAGAAGGTATGCCTGAATTTATCAAAACTTTAGAATGAACTCCCATTCATATGAAGTATGACACCATGAAAAAGCAGAGCGAGAAATCTAGAATGTCAGGTGTCATGTAAAACAACTGGCTCCATTTCATTAAGAAATCTAAGACTGAAGAAATAAGGGGAGATAGGGGAGGGCAACTGCTTTAGATATAAATAACTTAAAAGATTTAACAACAAAATGCCAAGTGTGGACTATGTTTGAATGCTGAGTTCAAGAAAGAAGGAAAGAAAAGAAAGCAAGCAAGCAAAAAGGAAAGGGAGGGAGCAAGGGTGGATGGGAAGAGAAAAAAGAAAGAAAAGAAAAATACTGTAAGGAATCATTTTGAGGACAATTGTGAACATTTAAGTATAGATAGAATATTAGATACATCAAGGAACTATTATTGATTTTTTTCACTGAAAATGGTACTGCGGTTATGTAGGAAAATGTCATTAAAAAAATGTATATGCTTTTTCGCAACGGGTTTGCCGCCAGAACACAGGTGTCGTGAAAACCACCTCTAACCCTAAACCAAAATGGGAAAGGAAAAGATCGTCTTCATTGGACACCTAGATTCGGGCAAGTCTACCACTACTGGCCATCTGATTTACAAATGTGGTGGGATCGACAAAAGAACCATCGAAAAATTTGAGAAGGAGGCTGCTGAGATGGGAAAAGGCTCCTTCAAGTATGCCTGGGTCTTGGATAAACTGAAAGCTGAACGTGAACGTGGTATCACCATTGATATCTCCCTGTGGAAATTCGAGACCAGCAAGTATTATGTGACCATCATTGATGCCCCAGGACACAGAGACTTTATCAAAAACATGATTACAGGCACATCGCAGGCTGACTGTGCTGTCCTGATTGCTGCTGCTGGTGTTGGTGAATTTGAAGCAGGTATCTCCAAGAATGGGCCGACCCGTGAGCATGCCCTTCTGGCTTACACACTGGGTGTAAAACAACTAATTGTTGGTGTTAACAAAATGGATTCCACTGAACCACCCTACAGCCAGAAGAGATACGAGGAAATCGTTAAGGAAGTCAGCACCTACATTAAGAAAATTGGCTACAACCCCGACAGTAGCATTTGTGCCAATTTCTGGTTGGAATGGTGACAACATGCTGGAGCCAAGTGCTAACATGCCTTGGTTCAAGGGATGGAAAGTCACCCGTAAAGATGGGAATGCCAGCGGAATCACACTGCTTGAAGCCCTGGATTGCATTCTGCCACCAACTCGTCCAACTGATAAGCCCTTGCGTCTGCCTCTCCAAGACGTCTACAAAATTGGTGGTATTGGTACTGTCCCAGTGGGTTGAGTGGAGACTGGTGTTCTTAAGCCTGGCATGGTGGTCACCTTTGCTCCAGTCAATGTTACAACTGAAGTAAAATCTGTTGAAATGCACCATGAAGCTTTGAATGATGCTCTTCCTGGGGACAATGTGGGCTTCAATGTCAAGAACGTATCTGTCAAAGATGTTCGTCATGGCAACGTGGCTGGTGACAACAAAAATGACCCACCAATGGAAGCAGCTGGCTTCACGGCTCAGGTGATTATCCTGAACCATCCAGGCCAAATCAGTGCTGGATATGCACCTGTGCTGGATTGTCACACAGCTCACATTGCTTGCAAGTTTGCTGAGCTAAAGGAAAAGATAGATCGTCGTTCTGGAAAGAAGGTGGAAGATGGTCCCAAGTTCTTGAAATCTGGGGATGCTGCCATTGTTGATATGGTTCCTGGCAAACCTATGTGTGTTGAGAGCTTCTCTGACTATCCTCCTCTGGGCCGTTTTGCTGTTCGTGACATGAGACAGACGGTTGCTGTGGGTGTCATCAAAGCAGTGGACAAGAAGGCAGCTGGAGCTGGCAAAGTCACCAAGTCTGCCCAGAAAGCTCAGAAGGCTAAATGAATATTATCCCCAACACCTGCCACCCCAGTCTTAATCAGTGGTGGAAGAACGGTCTCAGAACTGTTTGTGTCAATTGGCCATTTAAGTTTAATAGTAAAAGACTGGTTAATGATAACAATGCATCGTAAAACCTTCAGAAGGAAAGGAGAATGTTTTGTAGACCATTTTTTTTTTTTTGTGCATGTGTGGCAGTTTTAAGTTATTAGTTTTTAAAATCAGTACTTTTTAATGGAAACAACTTGACCAAAAATCTGTCACAGAATTTTGAGACCCATTAAAACAAAAGTTTAATGAGAAAAATAAATAAATAAATAAATAAATAAATAAATAAATAAATAAATACTGAAGTTTGTAAAGATGAAATAACTTGACATCTAAGATTTGCCATAAAATATTTTATCAAAAGAAAAATGTTCAAAAAGTTGGATAAAGTAAATATAGCAAAATATTAAAAATGGATAAGATTAAGTGATGCATATAAAATTAGGTGATGTATTTAGTCTACTTCTGTATTTGTTTAGAGTTTTTTCCATATGAAATGTAGACAGTCACAAATAATATCTTGTTGATACAACAGAAAGTATCTAGTTCAAGACAGCAAACAGTGCACTCTTTTGTCTCCCATCCATGCTGACCTTGAATGAAATAAAAGAATAAAACAAGCACAAAAAAAGAATAACCACAAAGTGAGACAGATAATAGGAGGGAGTATCTTTGGTATAGGAGAGACTCCAACAAATTTCTGGAAGACTGAAGGATGTGTATTGATGGATGAAACCAGCAAAGAAAACCACACCAAGAATACCCTATGTGGTTTCTGTAGAGCAAACGAGGTACCCCACAGGGTTTCCTGCCTCCAAGTCAGAAAGGTAAGCAGAGTAGGAAAAAGAAGTACTGTTGAAAAGTAGAGGTTAATTAAAGACCTATATGTAGAACAAAGACACCAGGTGGCACTCCTTTGCTTCTTAGGAACATCCTAGCCAGTTTGCCCAAGGCTGAAGGGAGGAGATGGGGGAAGGGATGAGAAACAAATTTTATGACTCTTCTAAGGAATTTCAATGAACCTGGGATGCCTGGGTGGCTCAGCAGTTGAGTGCCTGTCTTCGGCCCAGCGTGTAATCCTGGAGTTCTGGAATCGAGTCCCATGGCAGGCTCTCCGCATGGAGCCTGCCTCTTTCTCTGCCTCTCTTCTCTGTGTGTCTCTCATGAATAAATAAATAAAACTTTTTTTTAAAGGAATTTTAATGAAACTTCTGGAGGAAGCTATGGTTTCTAGTGTCAATGTCAGTGCCCAAGAGCAAAGTTCTCCTCGATCGGGTGACTAAGGAACCTGCCACTGGACAATCACTCAAAGTAATGCTGTTCAGTGACACATAGCCCACCCTATCTCACACAGAGTTCTTGGTAAAAATTACTATTCAGGAAAAAGAGTTATAAGAATAAAGGACATTTCTATTCAACAGAAAGAATACCCATACCATCTTTCCAATCCTTTTTTTCAATGTAAACAGATACCAAAGAATTTCCAGCTATGAGAATTGGCCTCATAAAGGAGAAAACCAACATAAGTACATACACAAGCCAAACCTGTGCTTAGAGATAACCAAGATAATTCAGAAAGCCAGTTTAATATACTGAGAGAGATTTAAGAAGTTATTAGAATACTATGAAAAGCATAATATAAGAAAGAAAGCTTAAAAAAGCTTAAAATTATGATTGCTGAAATAAAAATTAAAGACCAAAATAGTGTCAGGTAATCTTGCAAAATGTCTAGTAAAGAGATATAAGGAGAGAGAGAGAGAGAGAGAGGTAAGAGACACAGAGGGCCAAGCAGAAAGTCCAACATTCAATAAATATTCTCTCAGGAAAAGGTAACAAAGATAAAAGAGATGTGAAAATTTTAAGTAAAAGGTAGATGAGAATGTCTCAATAATAAGAAAGACATAGTTAATTAAAAAAACAAAACTAGCCATAACTAGATACATCATCATATTGAAATTTCAGAAGATTGAGTTAAAGAAAAGATTTTAAATGTTATTTGAAAGAAGAAATAATGCCCACAAAGAAAAGAGATTCAAACTAAGACTGGAACTTTATCAGATTTTTCTTTTATGACACCAAAATTTTTAAAACAAGTTAATTCAAAATTTCATGGAAAATTACATTTGAGAGGAAAATTTTAAGTGTATTTGGCAGAAACATAATGCAGTTGCCGAAGTGAGGATTCACAGCTCTTAATTAATTCTCAAGTCTAAACCACTTTGCTAACTCTAAGTCTTTAGACTGAGAGGAAAAAAAAATGGGTTTATAAATTGGCCATAGGGAAAAACTGTGAATATTTCCCCAAAATTTCTATAAAGAATGTGAGACTATTTACCCAGATTACTGGAGAAGGGGGAATAGTCCTTCTTGAAGAGATTTGATTGAGTCCTGACTCTGGGGACCCCAAAACGCCTGGTCCATAGTCAGAGTGGGGACTTAGGGAGTCAGTGACAGTCTTATCCATGTCTGTCTCCTAGGGCATGATGGATATATAACAGTTTGCTCTACTTCTATGTGTGTTCAAAAGCTGTTATAATAACATATTTAGATATTATCCCAAGGTTATTTTCCTAGTTCCAAAACATCTATTCTGGAAGAAAAGGCAGACTAGAAACTCCAGGAATTGAATTACTCCTTCTACTCCCACATCCCCCCTCCAAGATAGCGTACAATATGCAATGCCACATACCTGGAGAATTATTTAGATTAGTGCCACCAACAAAGACTTAAGGGTGCAAAGCTAGTGATTCCTGCCATATCCTCATCTAACAAATCTGATGAGCAAAAGCCAGATAGGTTACACAGAGTATCAGCAGGTTATGGCCACGTTAATCAAGTAGTGAAACCAATCGCTGCTGCATTTCCAGATATGGCATCTGCTAGAGCAAATACATACAGCACTTGGTATGAAACTACTGGCTGGGCAATTTTTCCACAACCCATCAGTTCAGAAAATCAGAAGCAGTTTGCATTTACATGGCAAAAGCCAAAGTATACTTTTAATGGATACTTTTTATCCATTCTTCTGCTATCATAATATATAGCTCAGGGGAAACTTGATCGTTTAGATACACAAAATATCACACTGACCCATTACATTGATGACATTATTCTAATTGGACCTGGTGAGTAGGAAGTAGCAAGCACCTTCAATTCCTTAGTAATACCTATTTATTACCCTGAGATGGGAGATGAATGTTCCATAAGGTCTAGGACCTTTCTTACTGGTAAAGCTTCTGTGGGTCCAGTGATATGAAGCACATCAGACTCTGTCTTCTAGGGTGAGACATGTCACTGTACCTTGCATAGCCCACCATGATGCAAGAAGTGTAATATGGGTTGAGCCTTAGATTTTACTGGTAATACATGTCACATTTGGTTAAGCCACTCCAACCCATTTACTGTAACCTATAATGTTGCTTGTTTTGAGTAGGACTCAGAGGAAAAAAAGGGTCCCCCACAAGTCCACACATGACAGTTGGCCTGACATGTGGGCTTCATGATGCAGTAGTTAATAGACATATCCAGGGTTAACAGTGATGCTATATGGTGTTGCACACGCTGCGGCAACACGATCAGGGTCCTGAGGATAAGGGGATGAGGAAAATAAAAGAAAAGTAAAGAGATGGGGACAGGAGGGACACAGTGGATGATGTCCAAGCAGTGCCAGCTTTATTCAAGGTTTTACAATATTTTATAGCATGAGCAAAACAAAGCCAAGAAGGTGTTTATCTTTAGCAGGTTTGTGAGACTCTCCAAAGTTCCCCTTTCTCAGCATGCAAGACAGACTCACGGGTGCCAGAAGACCTTGGTAAATAGATAAGCTTGTTGCTCCAGATGTGCATACTTCAAAGGAATATTAGGTAAGGTAAATAGACCAGCAAGGACAGACAGACTCTTTTTTACATTTATGCCCAGGTCAGAATAAGTTGTATCTATTGTGTTATGTGGGTGATCACGTACAAGCAAGCCCTGAGAACCATTGCTCAAGCTCTTTCTCAAGCATCTATCAACTATTCACCCTTTAGGCTCTCTAGCCTTTTGAGTGAATGAGGGACGCAAGTCCGGGCCTGGTTTGGTTCAGTTACTCCAGCTAATTCGTGGTCGCCCACAATACGGAACCTCTGAAAAGCCCCAGTGAGATAATGATAGTGCAGACCCTTAGAGTATGGGAGTAAGGTCATGCCTTCTTCTATCAACCACCATTCTTGATGGGAAAAGAGTTTTTCTGGCTCTGACAGAAACTGAACATCACACCATGGGGCCAGATATGTACAGGGTTGAATAATGTCCCCAAAGTGTGTGTCCATCCTGAAACCTCAGAATATGACTTTATTTGGAAATAGAGTCATTGCAGATGTAATAAATTAAGGTGAGGTTTTATTGGAGCATGGTAGACCCTTAGCCCAATATGACTGGTGTCCTTGTAAGAGAAGAAGAGACACAAAGACACACACACAGGGAGAATGCCATGTGACAACAGAGGTAGAAATTGGAGTATGTGTTCCAAGCCAAGGAAAGCCAAGGATCATTGGCAATACCAGAAGCTAAGAAAGAGGCATAGAATAGATTCTTCCTTTGAGCTTTCAGAGAGAGCATGGCCCTGTCAACACCTCAATTTGGAACTTGTAGCCTCTAGGCCTTGAGTCAATAAATTTCTGTTGTAGCTAGGCCACCTAGTTTGTGGGTATTTTGTTACCACAGTCTAAGAAGCATAGGCAATCACACAATCTGTTACACTGGTGTTGAACTGGTGTTATATGATCACCAAACCATAAAATTCAGTGTGAATGGCAGCTTGTCATTATAAAATGGAAGTGTTATCTGTGAGATACATCTGGCTCCAACAGGTTTGGAGGGCACAATAAAATGCATATCCTATCACTTTGCTGTCTTTTCCTCATCCCATACCTATGACTTTATGGGGAATTTTCTGACTCATTAAAGGAAAAACATGGGCCTGGCTCAAAGATCAATTCCTGCTGTGCCAGCAGAGTTGAAAGGAACAGCTACTGTACTAAAACCAACTCAGTAATGGAGGAAAACCTTCCCAGTCTGCAGACCTGGAGTGGTACATATGATTGTTTGCTTTGTGTCAAAGTAAAGATGGCCTGGGCTGTCGATCTATAGTGATTCATGAACAAACAAATAGGTTGGCCAGCTGGAATGGGACTTGCAAAGAACAAAATTAGAAAATTGATTATGAGAAAATCTGGAGGAAGGCTATATAGGTGGATTCTTTGGAAAAGCAAGAGAATGTGAAAGTATTTGTTTTCCATCAAATGCCTACCAGAGGGCATAGCTGGTAGAGAAGGTTCTCAGTAGTTATGAGTAGACAAGATTAGTTTTCCTCTGGAGGTACTGAGCCTCTTTCCCTTGCCATGTGTTTGCTTTATGATGTATCTATATACAATATCATCAGGTGGCAGGAGTGGAGGATATGCATGAATGCAACAGCATGGGCTTCCCCCACTAAGGCTGGCCTCATTGACTATAACTGCTGAGTGTCCAATCCGCAAACAGCAGCAGCCACTTCTGACAGCTCTGATAGTTCTGACATAGCATCTATGATTAGGGGACACAATTTATAGCAAAGAAAATTGATAATCACTTCATACCCATGAAATCCATTAGTCTTAAATGTGCTTCATTGCCCAAATGTAGCTGTCTCAATCAAACAGTGATATGTAATGCTATAAGTCCCAGTACCACATGAGCTGAGAGACAACATCCTGAGACTGAAATATTGTCTTACGAATACAGTCTAGGCCTTAAACCAGAGACCAACAGAGGCTACTCTCCCGCATAAGCACAGCCATGATACACAGGTCTGGAAATCGGGGTTCATGATAGAAGCAGCTCTCCTTACTATTATGTCTTATTGCCACTGAACAAATTACTGCTTAAAGTCCTTATAACCTTAGACACTATGGGCTCGAAGATCTTAGGGCCTAAAAAAGGAATGTGTCTACCAGGTTGTGATACAATGAACTGGAAACTGATACTGGCCATTGTGGGCTCTTCACACTTCTGTAAAAAAGGGGCAAAGAAGAGAGCTTCTCTGAGTGTTGTGATTGTCCCAATTGCAGACAGCATTTGGGTTGCTATTATTCAATAAGATGTGAAGAGTTATAGTTGGAATCTAGGAGGGGATTTACTGAAATTCTTTAATATATCCTCCTCTAGTAGTCCTAAATTGAGTACTACAGCAGTATAAAACAAGACCACCAAATCTTCAGATTCTTCAGGAATGAGGGTTGGGGTCACCTACCCGGGAAAAATCTATCCAGCTGAGGTGCTAGCAAAGGGAGAGAACTGAGGTCTCATTGTTATAACAACTGTGTTTCCTAATATTTCTTCCCTCACTTCTCTCCCCCAGGCATTTCTTAGAAGAACACAAGTCTAGCTAACTTTTTAGGTTTCAGAAGAGTGTGACTGAATTGACATCACCCTATATTCATACAGTAGTTGCGTACCTGATTCATTTGTCCATATTGTGAGGAGATTTAGACTATTGGGCAGGGAAATCTGGATGTTGAGGCTGTGAAATTCTCATTAAAAAATGAGCTAACTTAATAACAAAAAACTGTTATTGGGAATGATGAGCAGTTACAGCACAATCTACGTATGTTCTATTCATCTGGTCATGATAACATAAATACTAGATATTTACCAAATTAGAATTAGGATTATACTCCATTAGGAACACGAAAGAAGGAAGTGTATGTGAGTATAAGAGAGAGAGAGGAGAGCTAGAATAGAGTTCAATACTCATCTTCCATGGCATGAAGTCTGTAGATAATGCCCAAGATACCAAAATCAGGAAGCATGTTACTTAAAGATATAAAGGTAAGTACAAATTAAACATTGCTATAAGTATTCCAGTCTGTTGCCTTTGGGAAGGGAGAATAACAAGAAGTAATACTTCCAAGGATTTGAGTTTTATTTTCATTTTGCTTTAAGAACAAAGGACATAAAGCAGGAAATAAAGGTATCTTCACATTGCAAGGTGATTTGGGTGGTTATATGCATGTTCTAAGGGATTAAACATCCTGAATAAATCACATGCAGTTGAATAACAAAATGTGTTTCACAGTAATCATTTGGCTTACTCTTTACTGATGTTTGATGCTTGCAAATTTTCAAGTTAGCCTAACAGCATTGATTTCCAGGATTTCATTTTTAATTTGCTAAGTGTTAATAGGTTGGCATACATTTTGGTAATATAATAAAAGAAGTTAAAATTAATTGCAAGATCTTTATCAATATTAATTTCTAACTATAAATCCCTATGAAATAAAGATATAAGTGGTTAGATTGTCTTAGATGTGAAGTTAGGACCTATTTGCTAATTTTTATCTTTAGTTCCTGACAAAGAGTAGGTAAATAAGAATTTTGGTATGTCTACTATGATTAGGATTTTCAGAATATAATGAGTAAGTTATTTTTACCAACATCCAACAGTTTTAATTTTTTTGTTGTTTTATTTGGGGATCAGGATCTCATCTTTAGCTCGATTAGTATGACACTTTTTCCTAAAATTACCTACAGATTGTCCCACCTCATCAACTTAAAATAGTAAAGTCAACAGGATATGTCATTTGCCCTTTTTTAAAGGCATTTATTTATTTATTTATTTATTTATTTATTTATTTATTTATGAGACAGAGAGAATATGCATGGCCATGAGCTGGGGAAGGGGCAAAGGGAGAAGGAGAGAATCTCAAGCAGACTCCCTGCTGACTGCTGAGTCCAATGCAAGGCTCAATCTCACAATCTTGAGATCATGACCTGAGCTAAAATTAAGAGTCAGATGCTTAACTGACTAAGGCATCCAGGCACTCCATCTGCTCGTTTTCGTTTAAAATAAATGACGATACTTTCAAAACTTGTCAGATCAAAATCTGCATTGCCAGCATTCAGCTCTTATGTTGGTCATAGAAGGTATAGTTTTGCTCTTTGAAACTAGTTCTGATCACCTGAGCTTTTTTAAAATACAGATTTCCATGCCTTATCCAAGACCTAAAGAATCAGAATATAGGAGGTTAAGGGCCAAGAAAATGTATTTTTAGCAAGCTCCCCAGGTCACTCAGATATAGCATGTAAAATCATGGCTATTACATAAAACATAAAACTTAGAAAAATACCCTTGGATTATACAATTTCTATTTTTAATTTATTTTCTAACAACTGTCCACAAATTTATCTAAGTCTTCCTTTTTATAATATCATATATGGGTTCTCTTATTCCTGCATTTACAGTAATCTATTTATATTTTAGCATCACTTTGGGGAACTGAGTTCCAAAAGCTGCACAGTTTATAAGGTAAAATTTTCAAAATTCCATTATGCTTCCCTCCTTCAAAATAAATCTTCTTTAAAATTATCTCTTCAGGGAGACAAACCATAAGAGACTCTTAATCATAGGAAACAAAATGAGTGTTACTGGTTGGGGGGATGCGGTAACTAGGTGATGGGCATTATGTAGGGCACATGATGTAATGAGCACTGTGTGTCATATAAGACTAATCTGAACTCTACCTTTGAAACCAATAATACATTATATGTTAATTAATAGAATTTAAATAAATTTAAAAAAATAAAATGATCTTTTTACATGCAAGTTATTATCAAGTAATAACTCAGACATAATGACTCTCAAGGGCAATAACTGAGACCCCCTGAGAACGGACACCAGAAATGAGAGTGGAGCAAGTTAACCAAGAAAAACAGTCAAACCAGCAAAAAGAGAAAAGCAATCAAAGCAAACCATCACAATGCCTGAAAATATAGGAAGAGGGACAGAAAAGGGCACAGTGGAAGTGACATGAAAGATTTGTTTCCTGGAATTGTCTTACAGTAGATTAACTTAGTGGAGAATGTCAGGCTTTCTGCTGCAGTGGCAAATTGAAGGAGATGGGAAGCAGAGAAAGAAATAGGAGTGGAGCCGGAGTCTGGAGAAAATGAATGAAGGACAAAGTGAAAGAAACAACTACACATAAAAAAAAAAAAAAAAGGCCTATTTTTGTTTAAGGACAATATTATTCTCCTTGTCACTCAGGCTCAATACTTGTGATTTATTGATTCCTCTCTCTCAGCCTCTGCATTCAATCAATTGCTTAGTCATTGTGGCTTTTACCTATGAAATGTCTTTCTTATCCATCTTCTTTTCCTTGCCACTATAAGCACCTAGTACAGATCTCAATTTCCTCCTCCCTAGACACTTAGAATGATATTCTTGCCTTTGATTTCATATCCTTCTGCTATGGACTGACTTGTGTCTCCTCAAAATTCCTATGGTGAAGCCCTAACTTGTGTGACTATATTTTGTTTTGTTTTAGTTTTTTGTTGTATATTTTTTATTGGAGTTCTATTTGCCAACATATAGTATAATATCCAGTGCTCATCCTGTCAAGTGCCCCCCTCAGTGCCCATCACCCAGTCACCCTGTCCCCCCGCCCTCCTCCCCTTCCACTACCCCTTGTTCATCTCCCAGAGTTAGGAGTCTCATGTTCTATCACCTTGTCTGATATTTCCCACTCATTTTCTCTCCTTTCCCCTATAATCTCTTTCACTATTTTTTATATTCACTGAATGAATGAGACCATATAATGTTTGTCCTTCTCCGATTGACTTCACTCAGCATAATACCCTCCAGTTCCATCCACGTCGAAGCAAATGGTGGGTATTTGTCGTTTCTAATAGCTGAGTAATATTCCATTGTATACATAGACCACATCTTCTTTATCCATTCATCTTTCGATGGACACTGAGGCTCCTTCCATAGTTTGGCTATTGTGGACATTACTGTTATAAACATTGGGGGGCAGGTGTCTTGGTCTTTCACTGCATCTGTATCTTTGTGTATGACTGTATTTTGGAAATAAAACATTTGAAGAGCAAATTAAGGTTAAATGAGGTCATAAGGGGGTGGGTCTCTAATCCAATATGACTTGTGTTCCTATAAAAAGGGGAGTAGGGTCACCCAGGTCATGTCATGAATCAGAGTCCTGGGGTTGAGCCCTATGTGTGAGGCTCCTTGCTCAGTGAGGAGCCTGCTTCTCCCTCTCCCTCTGCCCCTCCCTCCTTGCACTTGGACTCTCTGTCTCTCAAATAAATCAGTAAAATCTTAAAAAAAAAAAAAAGAAAAAAAGAGGAGGAGACACACACCAGAGATGAGCATGCATGTGAGGATGCCAGAAGGTAGGTGTCTACAAGCCGAGGAAAGAGACCTCAGCAAAAGGTCTAAGACTCCCAGCCTCCAAAATTATGAGAAAATACATTTTTGTCATGTAAGACACCCCGTCTGTGATGTTTTATCATGGCAGCCTTAGCGAACTAATATGCCCTCACAGTGAAGGTGGAAAAAACTTTTTTAAATGTGACACTCACTGTTACTCTCCTCCTTGCAAATTGTTAATGACTTCCCATAGAGATTTCTCATCCTGGTCTTTAAGGGCATTCATCCTGGATGTGGCTTTTGCCATTCTCATGTTTCAAAAAAACCAGGACTCCTTACCATTTCTACACATCCCAAATAGTTTCTCATTTCCATGCCTTTCCCTGTCTATGCCTCTCTATCTGGGAATGCACACCCTTTCTCTGACCTCAGTAACAGCCAGGAGTAGCAAGAGCCTTGTCTGAAGAAGTCTCAGGGAACCATCCCAGTATAGTGGCCAGACTGAATGCATCATTGAAAAGTCACTAGAATAGCCATGTAAACTACGGAGGCTGTGAAAAACCCAGAAAGATAAAAATACCTTCTATACTTTATAATTGACCTTCAGGTCCTGTTAGCATTTGAGTCTTTGAGAGAGATACGCCTCAGGCTGTGTCATTTCAGGGTCTTGACTTACCTGGCTTCCAGTCATATATACTGCTCTACTCCTCACTTAGGCTTCACCCAACCTCCATTGCTGAGATCAGCTGTGGCTTGAGAGAGGTTATTCTGTCTCTCCAGCTTTAGTCTGGATATCTTAGTCAGTGCCTTGAATCTCTGAAACTAGATCCCTCTCTGAAACAAGAAGTTGCTATCTTCTTCCACAATGATCAAATCACTGCCCAACACTAAACCCTACCAGAGTCAGTATTATGATATATCCTCCTAGATATCTCTGATGCCACTCTGCCTACATCTGTGCTGATTCTGCCATTTTTTCTCAGACATTCTTGCATCCCCTTGATTCACTCTGGATCTTATCCTGAGTTTAGAAATGTTGTTATTGGGGGCAATCCGGGTGGCTCAGCGGTTTAGCGCTGCCTTCGGCCCACAGTGTGATCCTGGAGACCCAGGATTGAATCCTGCATCAGGCTCCCTGCATGGAGCCTGCTTCTCCCTCTGCCTGTGTCTCTGCCACCCCCTCACCCCCGTGTCTTAATAAATAAATAAATAAATAAACAAATAAATAAATAAATAAATAAATATTTAGAAATGTTATTCTGTCCATTCTGATTGGCCTAGAATTTTCCTTGTT
This sequence comes from Canis aureus, assembly GCF_053574225.1. Taxonomy (NCBI): domain Eukaryota; kingdom Metazoa; phylum Chordata; class Mammalia; order Carnivora; family Canidae; genus Canis; species Canis aureus. The sequence continues at coordinate 43,367,430 of NC_135611.1, read as the reverse complement.
AGTTGCCCCATAAGAATGGCCCACTTCCACTTTTAGACCTGTTAGAACTCAAATGTTGTTTTCATGGAATTCTTTGGAAACACTGCCAGTCTTAGCGTCCTAATGACTTTTCTAGCTCTCATGTGTCATATCCTGTCAGTAAATCCTATAATCTCCCACTTCCAAATATATTCAGAATCTAATTACTTCTCACCACCTGTACTGTCATTACTATATTCCAATCCACTCACTTCATTTTCCGCTGATGTAACTGTAATGTCCTCCTAATCACCTTTCCTGCTTCTGCCTTTGATAATTCAGGCTACTATCAACATATTTGCCAGGGTTTTCTTGAATCTTAAATTCAAGTTATATCATACGATTCTTGTGCTCAGGACTCTTCAGTGGATTCCCATATCACCCAGATTAAGAGCAAAGGCCCTGTAATCACCTACCAAGACTAAAGATTTGTCTTCCACTACTAACTGCTATTTTTCTGACTTTATCTCTTATGGCTATGCCCACTACTCACTGAGCTCTTGTCACTCCAGCTTCCTTTCTATTCCTCACATAGAACAGGAAGTTTTCAACCTCAGGGCCTTTGCATTTCCCACAGTACTTTCCCCACAATACTTTTTCCAGATATCCCTATGGCTTCTTCATTTACTTCTTTCAGTTTTTTTTTTTTTTTCAAAATTCCAGTTTCAGTGCTGCCTTCCCTGGCCACAGGATCTAATATTTTCTCCATTTACTGAACATATCTTCTGTCTTTTCTCTGCCTTATTTTTTTCTCCTTAGCAGCTATCACTATCCAATGTAGTATATATTTGCATGTGCATTATTTATTGTCTGCTTTCCTTTCTGGAAGATAAACTTCATGAATGCAAGAGTGTTTCTGTTTTGTTCACTGATCTAACAAACACAAAGTATATTATATGGTATGTACACAGTAGGTATCCAGTAAACTTTGAATGAATAAATGAATGAATGTTAAGATCCTTAACTCTGCCTATCTGCCTGTATTTTGAATCCTACTTTTTCTGATCTAGTCTATAATTCCATGCTTATGTCCCACTTGTAATATATGAAGGCTGTAGAGAAATCTGAGGACTTGGATGGGAAGTGCAATGCCTCAGTGATCTGAATCACTCTAAGCTAGCTCCAGATGAAGATGGAAAGTAGTCCACTCACTCTATAACCACAACAGCTGTCACACTGGTAGTTATTCTAGACACATTGCAGCTCTGTGGTTAAAGAGGCAAAATTAATTTTTTATATCCACTTAAGGATCTGTTTGGTTGCCATATTTATCTTAGAACTTAGAGGAATCCAAAACTGTGTTCAAAAATATTCAGCAGGGAAAATACTTTGGAGTTTAACATATCCTAGTATCAAGAAATTCTTCGAGGGGTGTCTGGGTGGTTCAGTCAGCTAAGCATCTGCCTTTGGCTCAGGCCATGATCCTAGGGTCCCTGCTTAGTGGGGAGCCTGCTTCTTCCTCTCCTCCCTTCTGGTGCTCTTTCTCACTTTCTCTCTCTCAAATAAATAAATAAAATCTTTTATTTTTTTTAAAGATTTTATTTATTTATTCATGAGAATGCACAGAGAGGAGAGAGAGAGGCAGAGACAGGCAGAGGGAGAAGCAGGCTTCATGCAGGGAGCCTGACGTGGGACTCAATCCAGAGTCTCCAGGATCACACCCAGGGCTGCAGGGGTCGCTAAACCGCTGAGCTACCGGGGCTGCCCCTAAACGAAATCTTTTTTAAAAAGACACTCCTCTAGTTAATCCAAATATCTTGTGCTAATAGTACATTCATTTTCTCTTATTTTATGCTCATGAAAGATAAGGAATAGGAGGTCTCTGTCATTCATATGATAATCTTTTATGTGAAAAATATTTTTATCTAGGAAGCATTCCTAAGTTAAGCAATTTGTCCCACCAATTAGCTAATATCCTCTCTATAGCTATTAATATAGAGGATGACAATAAATATGGTTAATTAAGATAAATAGTTCATGTTTCTAGTCTTGGGGTAAAAAATATTCATATCATATAATGTGATATTCTAAGTATTTTTAAAAAGTTTTATCTGCTTTATGGAATGCTGCCCTAAGTATCTTAAGAGTACTTAGTAAGATTAGTGAGTAAAATACTTTTGGTTTGTGGGGAACATTGACTGACTGTCTTCTCAGGATTTATCACCCATCCTCCACCTTCCTCACAGCACCTAAATTTTAATTCAGATACTGTGCAGAGTACATGCCACTTGTCTTCACAGCTCTATTCTCTGCCTTCTGCCCTAGAATGCTGACCAGTATGGGCCACACAACAGGGCTCTGGCATCCTCAGGTTTCTGGTTTGGTTTAAACAATGAGAACTAGCAATAAAAACAGGAGAAAACAAGAATATAAGATTATTGTTTTCACTAGCTTCCTCCAACCTCCTCTGAAATTACCTGTGTTTCTAACGGATCACTGTTCCCTTTAACATGCTGCTTTCCATACGGCTCTTCTTTGAGGTTCTAGTAATCTCTCCCTCCTCTTTTTCCTTTTGGGTGTGGGATTGGTAATGGCTCTGCTGTTGCATTCTCCAAGTCCCTGTGCTATGCCTTATAATTCTACTATACTCCATTTATACCTTTGTAATCTGGTCTTTGGGATAAAATAAAAACAAAAACAAATACATCTCACCTCAAAATATCCTAACTTGGTGTATATGATTTCTGGTTCCTTTGGGACTCTGACAAATACAGACATCTGTAACTTGTTTCATGTAGACTTACTTGCAAAAATACTGTGTTGAGTGTAATGCCAAGGATGGGTTCTGATTGACCAAAGCCAATGAGGACATTTTATTCCTTTTGGCTTGATTAGAAGAAGGGTATTAGGCACATAATCTAAGCTGATTCAATTGGAATAAATGTTGTAAACTTTGCCTGAAACTTTTAGACACAAGCACTTTCTTTACAGATGGATAAACCAAGAAGCATGCAGCATGTTATTGCCCTACAACCATAGGGCAATCAGTCTTAGAAAGAAGCCAACATGTGGGCAGCATAACAGTGAGTTATTGAAACCAAATCCTTGACTGAAACTTTCGATGAATCTTGAAATTTATCCTTTCAGACTCTCATGAGCTAATACGTCTTCTGTATTGTTTTTGCCAATTTCAGCTGACTTTTCTGCAGCTTGCATCATAAGGAGTCTGAACTAACACATGTTCACGCAGAAACTTGATTCTGATGATTTCCCACAAATTTTCCAGCTGGAAATAGGTAGGGATAGGGACATCAACCAGGAGGAAGAAATATACAAGTAAGGATCTCCTTTTCATTCTCAGGGGCTCCTTGAAGTATTTCCAATAGGCCAATAAAACTGTGTGTACCAGTGAGCTCATTCAGCTAGTCTGGAACACTCTTTGTGGGAGTCCAATTAAGAGGTTCTTCAATCCACATGATCTTTTCCCATTGCAAACTCATCTACAACCTGATGTCATTACTGGCACAGTTATCTTGTAAACAAAATCTCAGTTTAAAACAGTATTTAGGGAAATCTTTATACACAAGTGAAGCAGAATGATAATGGCCAATGAAATCAATTTTTGAAGTATCCATAAAAAGAGGTCCTTTAATCCTTTAAAAAAGAGAAATAAGGACAGAGAAAGGGTAGATGATATTAACACATGATGAAGAACAAGAAAAGACAAGACTCCAATATACCTAGACTGTAACACAAACTCAAGGAAACTATGAAAAGAACACAAAATCTCAGAAGCAAATTTATCAGATTTCAGAGATCAGAAGCTATTTGAGGCACACACACACACACACACACACAAATATATATATATCCCTAAACAGAGCAAAAGTACAGTGGCAGAAGTGCTTTAGAGTAGTTACAAAATTGTGAACCAAGAAGAATAGGTAAAATTAAGAGCTGAAAAGAAAGAAAAATATTATTTTCTACCACTTTACATGATGAAACAAGGGATTATCTTATGCTGGTGATCCACTGAGTATCCAGATGTCCTGGAGACTTGGGTAACCAATTTCCACTGGCTTTGATTAGAGCATTACAGGTATAATTGATGATATGCAGAAATCCATGAGGTATAATAAGATTGGGACATTATTCATTCACCTATTCAACAACTATTTATTTAGTGCCTTTTATGTGTCTATTTTATTTATATTTTTAAGATTTTTAAATTTTTAAAATTATTTTTGAGGGAGAGAGAGAGAGCAGGAAGAGGGGCAGAAGAAGAGAATCTCCAGAATCTCCAGTCTGGAGAGCCTGATACGGACTTGATCTCACAACCCTGAGATCATGACCTGAGTCAAAGTCAAGAGTTGGATGCCTAACTGACTAAGCCAACCAGGCACCCCATGTGTCTGTTTTATTTATTTATTTTTAATATTTTATTTATTTATTTGAGAGAGAGTAAACTGAGAGAGAGAGAGAGAGAATGAGCAGATGTGAGGGACAGGGGAAGAAGCAGGCTCCCCCGCCAAGCCGGGAGCCTGATGTGCAGCTCTGGGATCATGACCTGAGCCAAAGGCACACATTTAACAGACTGAGCCACCCAGGCACCCTTTTGTGTCTGTTTTAAATGTTGAGAACATAAGAGTTAAGAAACACAAAACTATCTGCCCTTGTGGAGCTTACATTCTAAAGGTCGACAGACAATAAACTAGACAAGTAAAGAGAAAATATAAAATGTGGGTGCCAAATGCTGGAGAAAAAAAAATGGAGAAGGATTGAAAGTTCAAGGTAGAGTGAGGATATTTTAAATTTTTATATAGGGCATCCAAGAAAGACTTAGAAGAAAGTGGCATTTAATAAAAGACCTGAAAGGGATTGGGGAGTAAGCCCTCTGAATTATTTTCAGAGTTGTACTTCTTGGCAGAATGAATATTACATGGAAAAGTCCTGAGGCAGGTGCTTGTCTGGTAACCTTCAGGAACACCAAGGAGTCCATGTGGTCTGCAGTACAGTGACTGAGGGAAGAATTGTAGCTGAGACTAGGTAACCAATGGGGAGGTAGGGGCAAATAATGTAGGCTGTGCAAATAATAAAAGGACTTGAGTCTTTAAATAAGATGGAATACTACTGAGGAGTTTTGAGCAAAGGGTGACAGCATTTGATTTATGCTGTGATAAGATTTAACTTGATCCTTATGTTAAGAATGGCCTGAAGTTAAGTGATGATGATCCACAGTGACAGCAGTAGAGCCAATGAGTAATGGATTTTAGATATGTTTTTGGTAATCAAGGGAAAAGTTGTAAGATTATTACATAGAACTCCCATGTACATGTACCTTTCAACCAGATACATTGATCATTTACATTTTGTCCTCTAAATCTGTCTTTCATCACACTTTTTCTGAATCACTTGAGAATATGTTGGGTACACATGTCCTACAACTAATAAATATTTCAGAATTTGTTAACTAAGAACAAGTATGTTCTATAGATATATTTTTAAAAATAGAATCAACATGATATGCTGATTGGCCAAAGGTGAAAAATGGAAAAAAAAGAATTGCTAAGTGTGACACCAAAGCTTTAGCTTTAGCAACTGAGAAGGATGGAGCTATCATGTGAGGAAAGAAGAAACAGGAGTAGATCTGGAAGAGAAGATTACAAATTTAGTTTTGGAAGTATTTTATTTGGGATATCTTTTATACTTCCTAGTGGAAACCCAAGTAGATGATTGGATATTAAAGTCTGGAGTTCAGGAATGAGGTCTTGTCTAGATATTTAATTTAGGAATTCATAGCATATACATGATATTGAAAAAGGAAATATGAATTTCTTATAAAATTGCAGCATAAGATCCCTTAGGAATTAGTGTAGCTGGAAGACAGAAAAGCTCCAAGGATGGAATTGTTGGTCCTTCAGAGTCTAGACATGGAGGAGATGAGAAGAAAGTATCAAAGGAGACCAAGAAGGAGTAGCCAGAAGAAGCAATAACATGAGGACAATGTGTGGTGGGTTCAGAAGGCAAGTGAGGAAAAACATTTTAAAGAAGAGAGAGGGGAGGATCCCTGGGTGGCTCAGCGGGTTAGCACCTGCCTTCAGCCTAGTGTGATCCTGGAGTCCCCGGATCGAGTCCCACATCAGGCTCCCTGCATGGGGCCTGCTTCTCCCTCTGCCTGTGTCTCTGCCTCTCTCTCTCTGTGTGTCTGTCATGAATAAATAAATAAAACCTTAAAAAAAAAGAAAAGAGAGGGAATAAGTCAAATGGTTCTGATAGGTCAAGATAGGGACAGAGACAAGACCATTTAATTTAGCAAAGAAGGAGTTACTGGTAACTAGATAAGTTGGTGCTGTGATTTCAAGAGCAAGGGGTATGAGAGAAATGCCAACAGTGAGTATAGACAACTCCATCAGAGTTGGCTTGAAAATAAGGGGTGGTATTTGGAGTTCAGGTCATGATCAAGGTTGTTGTTTTTTTTAATATGAGATAAATAATAACCTGCTTACATGCTTATGGGAATGAACTAATAAGAGAAAAGAAATTAATGATTCTGAGAAGACATAAAATATCATTGGCAGGAAGGATGGATTGAATATATAAGTGGAGGAGTTAGCCTTAGCTAAGAGCTTGAGGAGTTCATTAGTGGCAATAAAAGACAACTTTGCATATTATATATAGCACTGATGCAGATAGTGCAGATGGTGGTGGGAGCTTCTCAAAATTCTCTTTTGATTACTTAAAATGTTCAAGGAAAATAGGAAGAAAAGTTAGAAGTTGAAAATTTAGATTTGGAGAAAGATGTTGGAAGTTTGAATAAACAGGAGGAAGTATGAAATTTGCTTAGGGAAGTGTCAGGGTGTATTGATTAGAGAAACAAAGTATTCCAGGGTATTTGATTTAGTGATTGTGAATGCAAAGTCCATTTGGGGTGATCGAGTTTTCTCCAGCTGTATTCAGCAGTGTGAGGGCAAGCACCAAGTAGGTAGAGTTGAATTTAAAAAGGTGTGAGGTTTAGCCAAGTGAATAGGACAAAGTAAGAGGAAAAGTAGTTGAGGACAAATGCAAGAAGGTGAATGTAATGATTAAATATGGAATTTAAACCGGTTAAAGAGTAATAAACATAAAAAGGATGATAAGAATGAAAAACAATGGTAGGATCAATAGTCCCCAAGCTGCCATATATGGTTAATGTAGGTTACACACAATATACACCTTAGGGTACCCCTTTCAAGTGGGCACCATTCATATCTGATATTTATGATTTGTATATATATTATAATTATTTTCTGGAAGATGGCATTCAAATGTCTTGTTTTATCAAAACATAGTCTATTATAGTAGTTTCCAAAAGATTAAAGTGAAGTGTCTTGAAAACTCATTAATTCTAAGGCATCATAGGGTATATGGTGGCCCTAACAATGGATATAAGGTCCTGCTCAGTTGAGGGATTATTGGAATTGGAGCACTAGATGGTGTGGTCTGAATTAAAAAAAGAAATGGTCAGAGAATGGGGTGTTAACAATTGATATTATCAATATGGAATAATTGTCATTATTGATAAGGACAAAATCAAAACTATGATCATGGGACTGGATGACTAAAGTAGGAGAGCAACAACAACAATCTAAGAAGAACAGGTTCTGAAGGAATCATAGGGAGAAAGTGGCAAGAAAACCACACTGAGGAATTAATGATTTTATCTTAAAATATATCAGTAAGCTAAATGTTTTGTTTTTTAAAAATAGTCTTAAAATCCTAGCTTTTAGAATTCTAGAACAATATTAAATGAGTCAAAAAATTTAAAAAAATCAGTGTCTTAGACTGCAATTTCTGTGAGTTTTGGTTTAAATAAATGTTTGTATGATCCCATTTACCTTAATTCTGTGCTCGTACTGAACACTTTTGTTGGCAAATAACCTTCATTCACAATCCATTCTATGTTCAGGAGCTGGAAGTTTGGTTCCCTTTCCTAGGGGTTTTGGATGAAATTTGCACTTTGCCCTCGCTCTCACAAGACATATGAAAGCAAAGGAAACACGGAATAATTGCCCCTCCCACCTCGATGGGCATTCATTCATTCCATCCATCCTCATTCATTCTACAATGGCTGATGGAATGCCAAGCTCCATCATCAGAGGGAGCCTCAGAGCAGGGGCATTGTGGTACTGCTGGCCATTTGATGCATTATCTTGACCTCTAGGTGGCAGCAGCAAGTTGCTGAGTTCTGGACTGTACCTCCAGTGGCAGCCACACTAATGGTCACTTCTCTAGCTTTACCAACAACTTTTGAGCCCCTGAATCCCCAAATCAAACCCTCACGTTGTTTTGATTTTTCTTTTAATGAATTTAGCACAATATTGCACTCCAAGATTGTTCCAGATCTACCAAGATGAGAATTTCGTGTCGGTTGGTTGATCTGATTGGGTTTGCATGCAGTGATAATCTCATTCCTATGTAAAACAGAATTCTAAGGAGACAGGTAGGTAGTGACTAACGGTTACTTAAAATAACACCTATAGATGCCTAAAAGTAAGGGCTTATTGAAGTCAAGGATTCAGGAACCCACACTGGCTATTGTTGTGGAATAGAAATGAGACCTAGAGAACTATGGGTAGTTGACCTAGTCAACTACTTCTGACTATAATAGAGATCATAAAGAAAGAAAATGGCAAGACCAAGAACTTTACAGTCTTGGATCGAGGCATGACCAAAGACCCAGAAAGCTTCTAGGACCCTTATGCTTACAGCTGTATTGTTAATATAACCAAAAATCAGACCTAAGATCTATTGCCACAGGCTGCAACCTCATAATGCAAGATGAATTCAAAGCCTTGCTCTTATGTGAAAGTGAAGACATTTACTTAAAGTGGGTCCTTTAATTGGGAAAGAGGCATTTTGGAGAATTTGGGTGAGCTTAGTACTTTGAACTCCAAATCCTTCTGAGGCTTCCTTGCCAGCAGAAGTCAACCCTTCTTACCTGGTCTGTCTTTCATCCCTTGTTAGCAAACTCCACCAGCAGAAATTACTCCAGCCAGACTATTCCTGACTATATCAAGATCTTGAAAATTACAAGTCTCTTGACCTTTAAACAGTAAGAAAGCTATTTTGTTTAAAGTTTCCCTGCTCTTTGCCTAGAAGTGTGTTTTGAAGAGTCTTAAGACTAGGGGAGAGAAGTGGAAGAGAAAATCCAGTTTTGAGCTGCACATGTTCTTGTGCTATAAAGATACACTTCCTATAAGCCCCTAAAGCAAATCCCTTCGATAAATAAACAACATATTTTAATTAAGGCAAGTTTTGGCCTTAGTGTTAACACAATCATATAAAAAAGAAATAATAAAAAAATAAAATAAAATAAAAAAGAAATAATAGAAATAAAAATGATTATTTGCTGAGGCACCTGGGTGGCTCAGTGGTTGAGTGTCTGCCTTTGGCTCAGGTCTTGATCCTGGTATCCTGGGATCCAGTCCCTCATTGGGCTCCTCACAGGGAGCCTCGTTCTCCCTCTGCCTATGTCTCTGGGTCTCTCGTGAATAAATAAATAAATAAATAAATAAATAAATAAATAAATAAAATCTTTGAAAAAATGATTATTTGCTGATTTCATGTGGGCACTAGAACTCTAAATTTACAAATACATATAGCAGAATGATGCAGGCATTGGGAAAAACTGAATTGAACCCAGCCTGTGAATTTTTGCTGTTCTTTAGCACCTCCTATTAATGCAGAGAGGAGATACTGGGGGTCCAGCTGCCATGCTATATGAGAATGTGTCTCTCTGTAAACTAAAAGAGTATGAAGAGAAGACAGATGAGGAGGACTGATGGAGGAGAAAAGTGGATATTGCTACCCTGGCAGCTGTCTCTCAGCCTGTGATGTCCCACAATTATATTTTACTGCTCCTAGGAACTGATATCCTCATCCAATCAGCCTGTTGCAAAGTGAAGTAGAGACTGTTTTCCCTTTATTTGCCAACTTAAGAAGCATCTAGAATAATAGTAATAGCTATAACTATGATCATGATGCATTATAATTATATTGTATTTCCTGGCATCTGGCCACATGCCAGGCACTGAAGTATAAAGTGCTTTCCAGGTATCAACTCATTTAGTCCCCACAATAGCCCTATGAATGAGATATACTGTTATAATTCCAATTATAGGTTTGTAAAATCTGAATTTGTGAGAGGTTAAATTACTAGCTAAAAATCACACAGATAGCTAACGATGGAGTTAGGATCCAAACGTAGGGCTTTCTTGCACTCAAACCCAAGTCTTTAATCATTTTACTATTCTGACTTCCTTTGGCCACACATGGCCTTATGTCCCATATATCTCATCCATTAAATTCCCTTTGAATCCATCCACTGTTTCTACCACCATCTATTATGAATGCTATGATCTTCCTAAGGGATACCGGAGCAGCTTTCTAAATGATCCACTTGTACCCATTTTTATCCCATGTCTTATCTGTTCTCATATTATAACCATATGAAACATTTCAAAACATGAGTTTGATCATGTTGTACCACCTAGTGAAAACATTTTAATGGCTTCATGTGAAGGCTCATCAATTCAGGCTGCTCTTTCAGGCCTGCCCAGTCTGTCCTTCATTCCTTTTGAGCCTCATGGGGCCCATTGTTTGCAAAGTTCCATCCTTTCCCTTGCTGTATCTTCTACAGTGACAGTGGACCTCCTCACTTCCTCCAATGCACTATGCCCTTTTCTTCCATAGTCCTTTGCCCATACTCTTCGCTCTGACTGGAGTGCTCTTCCTCACTGCACTCTACCCCTCTTTCACCTAGTTAATGCCAGTCCTCCTGCAGATCACTTCCTAGCAGTCTTCCTGATCATTAAACTGAATTAATGTAATTAATTAAATAAATTCACCACAGGCTCTCATAACACATGCCGTTTCTTGGAGGTTTGGGTTTTATAATTATTTGTGTGCTTCTCTGATGAATGGCTCTATTCCTAATCATATGGTAAGCTCTGTGAAGGCAGGAACTAGGGCAGGTTTTGCTTACCCTATAACCACAGTACTTAGGACAACATTTGGCATAGAGTGTTCAAGCATCAGTTGTTGAATTATTGGGGCTGTAACAAACCTCCCCCGGAGGAGGGGCTATGAAAAAGACAAGCATTTTCCCAAAGTCTATAATGTGCTTAGCCCTTGTGCAGAGGATGGAGATGAGTTGAGAATGGAAAGTTAGCTTATCAGGGAACCAGTGCCAGCCACGGCCCCAGTCTTGAGCCTAGGAGGACAGCGGCTAGGTCTCATCAAGGAGTTTCACTTGGTGGGAGCAATGCTTCAGTCTCAGAATTTACAAGTAAGGCAACAAACACACAGAGCTTTTGAGTTTGTAAAATAGACTTTCTTATCCTGTCTTGGAAAGCCTTCAGTGTAAATTGGCTCTATAAAGATGGAAACCAAGAGGGAGAGCAGAGGCTGATCCTTTTCCCCTGAGCGGCAGGCCTGGAAGCTTGGAACCCAGTCTCATGACCACACAGAAAGAGAGCACTATCTGAAATGACTGCACTCTAGGGCTCTGCAGGTTATCTCCACAGGGAGCTCTGGGAATCCATAAAGAGTATCACCCTGAGGCAGAAGCAGGGTATACATGGAAAACAATTCCCCCAAACTGTGCCCTCTCCAGGCCCAACTTCCTGGTGTAACAAATTCTGCCATTAGAGATTCATTCTTTGGTCTCTAAAAAATGTAAACCCAATAAAAAGGGCACATCAGATTGGTTTATCAGATTCCTTTCAGATATTGCTGTTTTGAGGGGATCTGGAAGAAAAAAGAATTTGAAGAAAATGCACAGCTAAATCATGTAGTGTTGGCAGCAAGTGAGGGAAAGACAGGAAGCAAAGAGAAACATCATCAACTTTATAAGACCACCCTTCCATTTAGCAAATCTAGAGAATAGAAAACTCTTTTTGTCAGATTAAAAATTTGAGATGTAATTATTATTCTTAAGATTCTTGCAACATAGTCCCATTATTTTGGTTGCCATAATCCTGTTGGACTTGGGCTTCATTGCTGGTGAAGGGAGACTGTGTTTGACTTTGCTTAGAGACTATAAAACCACAACAAAATAGATTCTCCTGAACGCTACTAGGCAACACCAGGAACTCAACACCATGGTCGTGATAAATGACAAATGGCTCTGCAATGTGCAGCATGCATATAGGGAGTCTGAAGAAAGTGACTGGTGGTTCTTCTGAATCATTTTAATGAATAACCAAGAATAAATAGAATTAAGATGTCAAGCGCCTTCTCAGAAAATCTAAGCTTTATAAACAACAGCAAAAGTCTATAATCTGACCAATCTCTCTAAAATTGTTCAATATGGATCTGAGAGCCAAAAGGTCAGCTGTTAGGATCTTTTTGAAAGTTGATTTAAAAGGAGTCTGCTAAATGTCCTCCCTGAACTGCATCACTTCCTTCCTGGGACCATCAGGGAACCACCCCAGCCTTTCAAGACACATTCTGCTTAGAAAGGTCAACCGGGCAGCGGGAACCCCAAGCAAAAGTTAGCGGCTAGTGCAGCGCATCTCCTTCCCGGGGCTCTCGACCGTTCCTTCTCCTCGTCTCTCCCCCGGAGGTGGACCCTGTGGAAAGGTTCGCCGGGAGGGTGGGTCACGGCTCGGGTTTGCAGCCGCGGAGAGAGCCATAGGCCGTGCATCTGCAGGAGGTAGGGGAAGCCTGCGAGGGAGCCTCCAGGCCCCCGCCCCCAGCTCTTCCAGGGACCTGCTCCTCCTGGAACGGGGCGCGGGGCTCCGGACGGAGGGCGCGGGGCGCCGGGCCGGGGAGGGGTGTGGCGGCAGGGGTAGTGCCCGCATCCTGCCCGGGGGCTGAACCCTGCGGGCCGACCTTCCCCTCGGAAAGGAGCTTTAGTGCGGGGGGGCGGGGGAGAGTGGGGGGGAGGCCTAAAACCCCAGGGTGCCTCGGAGGGGAGGACCCGATTGCAGAGGGAGGGCAGAGTCGCCGAGCGGCTGGGCGCAGCAGAGAGCGGGTGTGCGAGCGGCCCCGGGGGAGCGCGGCTGCGGATCTGCCGCGGGCAGGGAGCCGGCCGGCGCGCTGCGCTCCGTAACCAGGGCGGCCCGGCTCCCGCAGCCCTGCACGGCGCCCGCGCTCCCTCCCGGAGCCCGCGGCCGGCCGTGAGCTCGCGTAGCTGCCGGGAACCTGGACGAGCCCGGGAGAGTGAAGGTAAAAAGAGAGAGAGAGAGAGAGAGAGAGACAGGTGGAAGGAAGGAGTGAGAGAGGGGGGAGAGAGAGAATACGAATGTGGGTGCAAGCTGAGCAAATTGCAGCAAATTGTAAGCAAGTTTGTACTTACATACTGGGGTTGTGCGTGCTTAATGGGAGGGAGAGGGCGGTGATGGTGGTGGTGGTGTGTGTACGTGTATGATACTCAGGGATGAGGAGATAAGGAGGTGGGGAGCGTCCTCCCTACATCTCGTACGTAGATATCCCTATTAATATCCCCCTCTCGGATTGTCATTTCCGCTTGTGGCACTTCTCTTGGGCTCCAGTGATGCAGAAGCAAAAGGCAGCCACCCTCTTGTTGTGATGGTCGGTACTGTTGCTACTATCAGATGGGAGATGCGGGGCGTTGGACAAAATCTAGGAGCCTCCCTTCCTCCACTCTCGACTATTTTAGGAAGGGCTTGGGGCGGGGGGGGGGGGGGATGCGGGGGAGGGGAAATGAGTAGCACGGCCCAGGGCTTGGAGACCGTGCGGAGGCCAGGGCTTCAGACTGCTCGAGCTGTCACCGTGCAGTGGCTTCCAGGCGGTGCCTACGCTAGAGGGCAAGATAACTTTCATCTCCTCTCTGGAAAGACACATTGCAGACGGAGATATTACCTTGCTACTGGAGGAGTTCTGTGAAATGGTGGTTCACAGGGCGGCAGGTGCATGGCACAGGGCAGGAAAATAGTGCAGAATAAAGCAGCTCTCAGCCTAAGGCAAAGAAAGTCCATCCGGGAAACGGGGTTGGGTGTGCTGCGGGGGGTGACAGAGTGTGGAGGCTGCAAGTTCAGGCCCAGCCTAGGGGGAAGCATCAGCTGTGAAACCAGCGTTAGCATCCTGGGATGCTCATTTCCGAGCTTTTCAGTGGGAGGTGGAGAACCTGCATGTATCTGACCTTCTGTGAACGTTAAGAAAGTTCTAAGTGAACTATTGTTCTCTCCTTCAGTGTCTGTATTTTTGTCTTCATCTGAGAGCCCCTTTCCTAGAGGAAACATTTGTATACAAAAGCCAGACTTGTGCAACAGACTGTGTAGTAATTTTCACTTAAACAACAGTTATTAATATGACCCACATCTGTATAAAATGCTGATTGAATCATTAGTCATGAAGGTGGTTCTCTCAGAGGCTTGCTGTTTCCCATGATGAAAAAGATAAATCATAGGGATAAAAAGTACCTATTATTGCCAGAACAGTGTAATAAAACACATGGCTATTTTTTTCCTGTGTTTTTGAGTGTGTTCCTTACTTGTGGCAAATTTAGAACAAAATGTACCAGATCAATGCTAACTTAATATGTTTCATGCGGAAAATAAAACCACGTCTTCAGACAAACTCAGATAGTAATATCGCTGGCCTTTGAAACTATTTGCTCAGCTATCACAGTATAGACTCATTTTTATCTCTCTTAACTAATGATTTTTCCCAAGCTGGTTTGTTTCTCTTCTCATTGTCCCCATACAAAAATTCTTGTCACTTGATTCCTTCCTGCAAGGGAGCAGGGGTTGGGAAAAGGTAGTTTACCATTCAGAATCTTGCAAGAATGCCTTGCATTAAATGCGCAGGATGCCACACTAGGACCCACTCTCTGAGAAGTATGCCGCACACACAGCTTCTTGGAAATGAAAGGAGGCATAACTGAACAGGATGTAAGAGGCCCATGGCAGGGCGAGGTTGGTAGTGTTTTCTCAGCTCTAGACACTGCAGCCACACCCCATGATAGGCAATGGGGCCCAAGATTCCCCTGTGAAGGAATCTACATTTCTCCTCCTCTTATATGTGTTGTATGTGTCCCTCCTTGTGATCCGATCTAGCCAGATCTAGTTATTTGGCAAGGGGTGTGATATATACTCTAACAAAAAGAGGAGGAAGGTAACAGATATCGTTGGGCCTGATTTATACTCCAAGTTAAACCAAAAAGAATTGAATAATGACACTTCCTATCTGTCATGCTGGTCAGCTCTGTACTTTGTCGTTTGCTTATTTCTTTACATTTTTGTTCTTCCAGAAAAAGGACCGATTCCTATTTGTTACCCTGTTCATAATTGTGAATAATTCACAGTACTATTCACCGATAGCCCATATACATACATAAGTTATGTATTTATATTAACTCCAGATGTCCCTCTCCTTCTCTACTGCTCAGCCTTCTTCATGATTATTAATTAACACCATTGCTAAAGGATGAATACAGAAAAACAATAATTAAATTTAAAATTAGACACTCATGTGACTCACTCCCGCAAAGGACTTAGAGAGAACGGGGTGGAGATGTAGTTATTAGCTTTTTTATTTTTGTTTAGTAGCGAATTTTAATAGGGGTCCTATTCTTCTACATATTTAGACATCTATTTTAGTAACATTTATGCTTCCTACTCTACTGTGTATCTGTTTGTGTTTTACGGTACATCGTTTTCAGTTAGAAATGAACCACATCATCTCTAGTGGTCACAGGGTTTGCAATTTTCTGCTGTAGTTTCCCAATACCTACAATTGTAGTTGTGCTGGTTTATGATGTGTTCTTAGAGCCCAGCAGTGCTCTTCCTAATGTTTTCTGCATTTCTTTTTAGGACCACAAGCAAGAAACTGCTTTAGCAGCCAGTTGTCCATTCTGCTTAGAGACTGGAGAAGTCGGGTTTTGATGATTCACTCCTGTGCTTCTCACAGGGGCTGCTAAGAAGAGTATGTTGTTCAGATAGGAACATCCTACATAGCAGACAGTATACATTCCCCCTGCATTCTGCGCAATAAATGCAGCAGATGGTTATTGATTGGGTATTCAGTTTGCTCTCACAGTTCCCTGGACTACTCTGTGACAAAACTCACCCTACTTTGTTGTGGTATTATTGATAACATCTCTCTCTCTCTGGATACATAAGCTTTAAGAAGGGCTTATCTGTCTTGTTCACAGCTATTTACTCAGTACTAATGTCCTTTATGAATAGTTTCTCAATATATTTTTGATGTATGAAGTAAGCATGGGCTCTTGATTCTCTGCTAGGCGTGGTAGATGTACTTAGCTGCAGTGCGATCTTCGTTCCTTCTCCTGGAAGGATTTGGAGATTGTTCTGGAACTGCTCATTGGTACACAATCTATCGGTGTCTAGCTGATTCTCCCTTTCCATCCCAGTACTGGACCCCTCCCAACCACCACCCCTGCCCACAATCTCTTGCACCTATTAAAACTTTTTTTCAATTTCCCTGGGAGTAGTGAGCTCGTTGATGGTGCTGGGTCTTCCTCTGACATTCTGGCTTTATAGGTCAGGCCCACAGCAAGAGCACTACTAGGTAATCCGTCAGTTCTTGGAAAGAATTTCAAGTTCTCGTGACCTTGTACCAGTCATTATTTCACCTGTCACCTATGCTGCCATTGGTTTTGGAACTGATGAGGATGCTGGAGAGTGCCTCTCCATTCTGGGTCCATTTCTCCTATTGCAGGTGGAGAAACCGAGGCTGGGGGAAGGGACGTGGAAACCAGTTATTTGCTGGAACTCTGCTACATGCCAAACAATCTGCTAAGCATATTACATCATAATCTTTTTAAATTTAACTTATGCAGGATAAAATTAAACCTAATTTGGCATAAAATATCTTCACTTTACAGATTAAGAAACAAGTGTTTAGAAAAGTTAATTTTTTATTAAGGTCATATGGACAAAACTAAGACTCTGCTCTAGATCTTTCTTAGTCCATAGTGTGTGAATGTCCCGGTACACACTCCCTGTGATTGGCCATTGAGGAATGGTCCATACACAGAACCAGCTCAAACTCACCCAGCTAGTTGGAACAAAGCTAAGCCTAGAACTCCTACCTTCTAATCCCCAGTCTTCTTTTATATTTTTAAATTAAATTTTCAGATCATATGTCCCATCAAGTGAAAGTATCAGTAAAAAACAAGAATACCATAATTTCACAAAGGAGGAAATGTGTGTATACATGGATGATGAAAGCAAAATATTTTATCTTATGTCTGAAAAAGGAAGGATATTGCATTAACTTCTTTTGCAGTGAGGTGGGAGGGGTTTTCTGGGGTTCTCTCATCAAGGGAAAGTATTATGAAGTTGACGCTAAAACAAATACATGTATTGAGGGCCTAGGATGTTCTCAGGGATGTACTTGGCATTGATGGGTGGGATGTCAAAACAAAATGACTTACAGACCATGCCCGCAGAATGTTCACAGTCTACTTAGAGTGTAAGGTTAACCATGATGATGAATGTAAGAAAACTCATATTTATAATAGTATGGATTGTTAGTGCTGAGTCTCTACTGGAGTGTTTAGGGATGGCTTCAAGCAGAGTGTGAGTCCTGGGCCAGGTATTTAGGGACACTTTGAATCTGCTCAGTTGACAGTGCCCCACACAGGGGTGAAGTTGTTCGGCAAGGACATGAGTGTATAAGGCGAAAAGTATTAGAAGTAAAACCTGCATAGCCCTTCTGGCTGCTAAGATCAATTGGTGGTACATGGCCCACAACATCTCAAGTCAGAATCACGAGAGTCATCCAAGAGACTCTGACAACCCCACCAACTGCTTCCTGTCTCCCCTCCCTGATTTTTCAGATTTCTACCCTCTACTCATTGTCCTATTTCAGTCTATCATCTCCTGTCTTGACTTCTGAGATACTTTCCTAACTGATCTTTCTGGATCTTTCAGTCTTGTCTCCTTTAAATACACCCTTAAGAACTGTATCTAGAGGGCAATCCGGGTGGCTCAGCGGTTTAGCGCCACCTTCAGCCCAGGGCCTGGTCCTGGAGACCCAGGATTGAGTCCTACGTCAGGCTCCATGTATGGCGATTGCTTCTCCCTCTGCCTATGTCTCTGCCCTCCCCCCCCCCCCCCCCCCCCGCCGTGTGTGTGTCTCTCATGAATAAATAAATAAAATCTTAAAAAAAAAAAAAAGAACTGTATTTAGAATAATCTAAATTATACTTGGGCACTTAGAGTTTAAATTTCTGCAGAGGATTCCTTTTGCTTCCCAGAGAATCAGGACCAAGCTTGTAAGCATAGCACACAGGGCCCTCAATCATTTGATGCTACCTCCTTCTCCAGCCTCAGCTCCAGAGTGTCACCTGGTAGAGTCCTTCACAATCTAACTCTTGGTACCCCCACATAGAGTCATGTTGTTTCTTGTGTCCATGACTTTGCTTGAACTATTCACTCTGTCTGAACTGTGTCTTTCATATTTTTCTCCTCACTAGACCTGACTCATTTACCAAGACTCAGTTCAGGGGTAGGCTCCCTCCCAGGACACTGAGAATTTTCTGATTATGTTAACAACTTTTTATTTGCATTTTCCATCTCTATATTTGCACTTGCCTGTAGTATTGTTATACTGGTTGTTTTTCTATGTTGTATCTCCCACTATATTCTAAACTCCTCAAAAAATAGAATCTATGTCATATTCATCTTGGTACCCCCAGCATTGAACTCTGACATTCAGAATGCTTTTGTTATACTGTAGAAGTAAGACTGGATACATAACCTGACTTTGGACATAAGCAGAGAAATTCTGAGTGTTACGTGGCCATCATAAGATGTATATATCTCTTATGTGTATATCAAATATATCTCAAATACACACACACACATACGAGAGAGAAGGAGAGAGAGAGTTCAAAATTAATCTATTGTGTAACATGAATGTGAACTAGAAGAAGGTAGAAACATGGTGATCTGTAATGCAGTAATTGAGAGAAATCCTTTTTTATTCCATAATTCTTGATTGATGATAGGAGACATATCTTCTATGAACGTCAGTGCTGGGCAGGGGCTGGCTTGGGATAGCTGAATTAAAATGAATTTCTTCCCTCATCTCTATGTATGTAGTTAGCTAGCTAGCTAGAGTTCAGAAAGTTATATTCTTGCATTTGGAAAACTTAACTTTCTAACAGTGTAGAGGAGCCAGTTGTAAGATTTTAGGCACTTCCCATTGTTTATTCGTCTCCAAATTATGGTAGCTTTTGGATGTAGGCAGGTGGAATGTTTTCCCTCAAGAGATGAAGGCTGCTAATGGGTACACAATTCCAGCAGGGCTTAAGGCCTTAATGCATGATAGGCTAGCCATAAGTAATTATTTCTCCTCAGAGGTCCATTGGAAACCTACACACTGAGAGGTACCTCTCTAGCCCAGAAGCTGCCAAGTATCCTTCTAAATATCTTTTCAAGTAGCCGAGAGAAGTCCGCTTGTGCCTTCTTACCAATTAAGGCTGTTCACTGCACTACTTCATCCTAACCTGTTAAGTGACTAGTACATCCTATCTTGCTCCACTATACTTTTCTGATGCCTTTTCACACAGGACAGCAACCTATGCAATGTTTTGCATCTTTTTCCAGATAGTATTCTAAAATAGGTAGTACCGCTTTGCATTCATGCATTCTAACCAGATACCATGTATACTAGTATTAATAATGCCTTTTTAAAGTCAATTGTAATTTGTATTTAGACTTTTTTATACAACCAATGTCTCATAAAAAATACTGCTTCTATGACCATACATTCAGGTCATGATATAGTTTTTGATAACATCATAGACTCTTTTTGGTTTCTTTTTTTCCTTCCAGCAGATGGACCATCCCACATGTATGTGTTTTCTTTACAGGTTTGCTTTTGCCATCCTCCCCTGCCCCCATCCCATCCTTTTTCTTCACCTTCATCTTAATAAGTGGGAATTGTATAAAGTGTCATCTTGCATGGGGTGCCTTAGTGTGGCCCCTTGGTTGAGCTTCTCTTTCTGGGTGCACGTTCACCCTCTTCTCCTTTCTTCATTATTTATCCTCTCATAGCAAAATCTTCTCTTCAACTAACCTTAGGGTAAGGAAATCCTTGTTCAAAGTAGATGTATCAATATCAAGCTTTCATCAACTACTCTTCTATCTCTTTTTCTTCTTGCCCAGTCCAGAATAATGAACTTGCCCAAAATGGAGAATTCAGGAAGGGGTTAGAAGGGAAATGGCCTCTCTGCTCAGGCCACCCCTACCCTAGCTTTACAACTGACTTTGGAGTCTTTATGGGAAGGAAAGAAGCTATATAATATCCATTTTGACTTCTAAAATCAGAATATTTGAAACTCACATTTTTAGAATGAAATACTTTGATATTTTTAGTGTTTTAATTCAGCAAATTGTTATTAGGAGTTAAGATTTTTTTAAGTTATTTTTATTTTTTAAAATTTTAATTCCAGGGTAGTTAACATACAGTGTTACATTGGTTTCAGGTATACAGTTTGGTGATTCAACAATTCTATGCATTACTCAATGCTTATCTAGAAGCTAAGACTTAATATCATTCCTGGAAAGTGTACAGATGAAACAGCAAAATGTATGTACAAAGCAGGCGGAAATAGCATCTATAAGAGAACTGGGAATATTGAGAAATAGGACTTAATGTTTTGGCTTCACAGTACATTCACTTTCATAGATGAATGGAGAGAGATTATAGCTTAAAAAGAAAACACAGAATAAGCAAATATTTCTTTTTTAGCAACCCACTTTATTATATATCTCTCATGTATGCATTTATTTTGTCAGATATAAGGATTCTTAACATTTGCCTAATACTTTAAAAGTGTTTTACTTGGTAATGAATCATCTATCGAACTGAATAAAAAGTGTTTTCTTTTTACATGAGGGTATATTATATATATATATATATATATATATATATATATATATATATATATTAATGCTGTATATTTTAATTTGTTTTTCAGGTTCCTGAGTTCATTTAAGAGAACAGTCTTAAAATAAAAGAAGAAAAAGAAAAAGGGATTCAATCTTCAATCTCTGGAAGCACTGCCCCTCGCTCGCTCGCTCTCTGTCCCAAGTTCCTTGGGATTCGTGTATGACTCAAAAGATCTAGAGAAGCTCCAGGATGTTTTCTTGAGTGGTGTACTGCTACACTGCCCTAGGTGAAGAGTCTCTGGTGTTGGTTTCATGCTACAGGAAGCACCATGGCAACTTCCAGGACGACCTCACGGTCTCCTCGGGACATTGCCAATGTGATGCAGAGGCTGCAAGGTAAGAGGCAGAAATGTAAGGGTTTGGTCTTTATTTTTAACTACACTTTAAAGTTCAAATGCCAGCTTAACTCAGGGTCTTTTCAATATGCTTGCACTTCCTTTTAGTTTTATGAGTCTATAGCAAGGAATCACAGTGATCTCTTTTCCTAGCATTCCCAGATGAGTCCATGCTATTTTAAGGTGCCATCTTTCATGTAGAAAAAAGACAAAGATCTCTGTTTGGTTTGTGTCTGCATTCATGTGACCTTGATGGTTATTCAGTGTCCAGTTGGGAATACAGTTATCAAGCTGCCCTTCAATCACCAAGGACAATACAACGCAGTGACAGTGCGCAAGGTTATCATGATGATGGTGACAAAGAACTGTATGCTATGGTCAAATAAGCCAACCAGGAGTTTACTTATCCCAACTAGAAAGCCCTTAAATATCTAGAAAGTCTTTAAGCAAAATGAGGCAATGAGAACCAGGGAGTTTTTGACATGATAAGATTAATGGTAAGTGGCAGCGTGTGGACTAGAACCACATTCTCCACCACTGTTCTTTCTCTAACAATAAACTGTGTTTTAGAAGAGAATTAGCAGTGAACTGTTATGGCAGCTTAAAAATTAATTTTATAGTGACTGAATTATGCAATTAATAAAGTAATTATGAATTAAGCATACATTTAAACATGTATATTCATTAAGCCATAAAAATAATCATCTATAAGAATATGAAAATATTACTTCTTTGTCACTATTCTAATGCCACATCCTCCAGCTTCAAATGTGTACTTTTAGGTATAAAAATCTCTAAATTTAATAGGGTTTTTCTCTGGTCTTTGTCAAGAGAGATTAAAAGTAATGTTATACTTGGCTTTTTGTTTTTCTATTCTCTCCAGCAGGTGATCATTGTGGTTTGGCACTACAGCCATCTTACTAATCTCTCACAATTCCGCCTTCCTTGCTTACAATGCATTCGATGTGCATAGCAGTAATTTCCAGTGAAGCACTCTTAACTTTCAAATACAGATGAGAATATGGATATTCATGGCCTATAGCATGCTCTCAGCTCTAGAAAGGCAGAGTTTCTCCCTCTAACCAGGGACCACCAGTTTCACTGAAGCTCCTGTAATCTCATGGTTCCCTCTCATGCTGAGTGTCTTGGGCTGATTTTTGAGGCTTCAGTGCAAATGTTTCTGGTTGAATTCTCACTGTCATGCCAGAAAGAGCCTGGTTAGATAAAAAGACAGATCCTTGCTGATTATGTGGGCATAGACTTCCTCCCTGGCCAAAAAACCCCTCTGATTGGGAGTATACCCAATGCCAAGGATATCCAACTTAAGTTGTACATCTTTATTAGGGTGGATGGAATACTGAGATGGAATTCCATTTTTCTGTCCATGTCTGTCTTTGCTGTTTTCTGGGCACAAATTCCTGAGCCATTTTGTGTCTCGGTGACCTCATTGATGAAGTGATGAGAAGGAAAGTAGCAGGTGCCTTACAAAAGTGTAGGGGAAGATAATTAGGTTATAAAGCAGATATTCCTTTGAGCCTATGAAACGTGAAAGTTCTTCGGGTGAGATACATACACATATTGAAAATAAGGTGAAATTATACAGGGTAAATTTGAAAAAAAATTCAGAATCAGACTATGATCCTACAAACAGTTTACTCTTTATTCCTATTTTGGCTTGAAGGAACCTTTTCCAATGCGATAGTCGTTGGGGTAAGAGGGAAGGGGAAGAGGACTGATGCCTCAGAGTTTTATTGTTTTCTGTAGTGTGTAGATCAGTGGTTTTTCTAGAGAGGTGTGTGGAGTGGGGTAAAGCACTGGAGCCCCCACTCCCCTCCTACACGTGGCCTATGACAGTGGATGTCCTATGCAACATCTGTGCATTTTAGGACCCCTGGCTTATAAAATGTGGACTGTTCTCACTCTGGATAATTTCAAAGCTCAGTGAGATGATGACAAAAGGTGCTTTAAAAGTTATAAACACAGTCATCTGCTGAGCTGTTCAAAAAGTCATGGAAAAAAAGTGGATGAAGAGACATAGGTTTGATAATTTGTTGCAAATTTTTCTAGTTATGCAAATTTGAGGATGAGTGTTGATGGTTTTATATATCATGTGGTACCTAAAACTAGTAATTTTATTACATAATAAAGTGACTGTACTCACTGTATTAATTGCTTTCCCCTTTCTAGTAAAAGAAAGAATTATAACATGTGTGTCATAAGGATATCTGACAAATGTAGAACAGTAAATCCTACCATTCGAAAGAAGACAAAATTTCTAAGCGCTAGATATTTATCATTAGTTTTTGACATCAATTCTGCTATATATATGTGTGTGTGTGTGTGTGTGTGTGTGTGTGTGTGTGTGTGTTTTAATGGCAACAAATGTAAGGTCTGTACTGCCACAAGATGCAATGAATCCAGCCTACAGCAGTGGAAACAGAACAAAAGTGTCAGAAGTGAAGGTGATCTGGTGGATATATCTGTTAACATATTGATCTGCAGGGTTACTTGTGCTGATTCAGCTGGCTAGGTCTGTGTCTCCCCTGCATCTCACAGCTCACTGTGCATCCTCCTGATGCTTTGAGACCAAGCAAGAGTCAAAGTCCCTGGACAAAAAAGTTTGTTTTTTGTCGAGGATATTTAGTGATTCTTCTTGCCTGATGGAACCTCCAAACCAGTAACCATGGTGCTAATAAATGGAGGACTGGCATTATTGCCCAGATAATTATGACAAATGAGGGAATGTATTTGAGGAAAAAATAAATCTGTTAACTTAAATAGAACCAGAGCTGCTATTTTCAAAGTTCAGATCCATAAGAACATTCTTCTAGAATCTCCTTTTCTTTGCTTAGATAGATAAGCCAAGCAACTAATGTTTCTTCCCCCCTCTTGGATTTTATTGTCATATCAGATCTGTGTATAACTAATAAAAATCATGTAGCTTTGAATAATGGCAACTTGGCTTTGCTCTTTTGCTTATTTAGTTTATAGCCATAATTGTTGACTGTTTTTCTGCTTTTAATTTTTATTTCTAGTGTTAGGAAATTGAAGCACACACAGATTGCTACGTAATTTAGCTGCTACTGTAGCAGTTCAATATTTCACCTTTGCCAATATTTGTGCTTGTTTGAGCATAATGTTTTAGGCTGGGATGCTGAATTATGGATGAGCCAGCAGACTGCAATGCAGAGTTTCATTTGCTCTTAAGAATAATGAATGTTTCTGTAACTTTCATCAAGTTTAATATGACCTTAAAAGCAAATACAAGACAATAGAGTAATACAGGAGTATTAAAATTTTAAATTCACATAATTAGTATATACGTTTTCCATTCTTTAAAGGCTAAGGGAACCCATTCCATGGGTGGCTTGCGGAGTGACTTTAGTTTTTAGTCTAAAAAAAGTAGATGTCTGAACTCTTAAGATTATAAAATTTTGAAGATACTGACAATATCTTTGTCAATTTCATCATGCTTCTGCATAATCTCTGCTTAAAAAAGATTTGTTGAATGGCTTTTATCGAATACTTTTTTTTTCATCTGAAGATGATATATCAAAGTATAAGGATTTTTTAATTAGCATATCAGTATTTGTTATTGTAAGACAGGGCAGCATCCATATAGTCTTATAGAGTGAGTGGTAAATGCCAGAGAAGATTCAATACGTGCAAACTAAAGTGTCCTATAGAGATCACTCTGGTAAAAAAGGAGGATTATTGACTGCAAGGTGAAACTTTTATTTTTAAACCTGTGAATAAATTCAAAGACAAAGAAATGAGAAAAGGGATAAATATGTATTCCTGGAGATATATCTATAATGTTTGCTAACTGCTCAGTAAAAGATAATTGTGGTTTCCCTCTAAAATTGCTTTTATGACCAACTTTTTTTTTTTTAAGGTTTTATTTATTTATTCATGAGAGACACAGAGAGAAAGGCACAGACACAGGCAGAGGGAGAAAGCAGGCTCCATGCAGGGTCTCCAGGATCACGCTCTGGGCTGAAGGTGGTGCTAAACTGCTGAGCCACCCGGCTGCCCTATGACCAAATTTAAACTCTTGGTTAAAAAAAATAAATAAATAAAAATAAATAAATGAACTCTTGGTTAAATGTAATATTTCCTATAAATCCATTGTACTATACAAGAAAACCTTAGGCTAACAAAGAAGTTAACTGAAAAGTAGAATCAACAATAATAAATAAATAATGAAATATTTTTTTGTTTTTTGTTTGTTTTTAGTTTAAATTCAAGTTAGTTAAAACATAGTGTAGTATTGATTTCAGGAGTGGAGTTTAATGACTCATCACTTGTATACAAAACTCAGTGCTCATCCCAACAAGTGCCCTCCTTAAAGCCCATCACCCGTATAGTGCATCATCCCCCCACCCTCTTCTCTTCCAACAATCCTCAGTTTGTTCTCTATAGTTAAGAGTTTCTTATGGTTTGTCTCCCTCTCTGTTTTTTATCTTATTTTATTTTTCCTTCCCTTCCAATAGGTTTATCTGTTTTGTTCCTTAAATTCCACATGTGAGTGAAATCATATGATACTTGTCTTTCTCTGGCTGACTTATCTCACTTAGCGTAATACCCTCTAGTACCATCCAAATTGTTGCAAATGGTAAGATTTCATTCTTTTTTGATGACTGAGTAATATTCCTCTGTGTGTGTGTGTGTGTGTGTGTGTGTGTGTGTGTGTGTGTATGACATCTTCTTTATCCATTCATCAGTTGATGGACATTTGACCTCTTTCCATAGTTTGGCTATAGCTGAGAGTGCTGCTATAAACATTGGTGCATGTGTCCCTTCAAATCAGCATTTTTGTATCCTTTGGATAAATATCTAGTAGTGCAATTGCTGGGTTGTAGAATAGCTCTATTTTTAATGTTTTGAGGAAAATCTATACTGTTTGCCAGAGCGGTTGCATCAGTTTGCATTCTCACCAACAGTGTAAGAGGGTTCCCCTTTCTCCGCATCCTTGCCAACATGTGTTATTTCCTGAGCTGTTAATTAGCCATTCTGTCTGGTGTGAGGTGGTATCTCATGGTTTTGATTTTGTATTTCCCTAATGATGAGTGATGCTGAGCATATTTTCATGTGTCTCTTGACCATTTGTATGTCATGTCTTCTTTGGAGAAATATCTATTCATGTCTTCTGCCCATTTCTTAACTGGATTATTTATTTTTTGGATATTGATTTTGATGAGTTCCTTATAGATTCTGGATACTAGCACTTATTGATATGTCATTTGCAAATATCTTCTTCCATTCCATAGATTGCCTTTTAATTTTGTTGATTATTTCCTTCACTTGGCAAAAGCTTTTTATCTTGATGAGGTCCCAATAGTTCCTTTTTGCTTTGTTTCCCTTGCCTCTGGAGACATGTCTAGCAAGAGATCCTGAGGTCATAGAGGTTGCTGCCTGTGTTCTGCTCTAGGATTTTAAAGGTTTCCTGTCTTACATTTTGGTCTTTCATCCATTTTGAATTTATTTTTTTTTTTTTATGGTGTAAGACAGTGGGCCAGTTTCATTCTTCTGCATGTCACTGTCCAGTTTTCCCAACACTATTTGTTAAAGAGACTATCTTTTTTCCGTTGGATATTCTTTATTGGTTTGTCAAAGATTAGTTGGCCATAGAGTTGAGAGGTCCATTTCTATATTCTCTATCCTGTTCCATTGATCTATGTGTCTGTTTTTGTACTAGTCTTGATGATCACAGCTTTGTAATAGAGCTTGAAGTCTGGGATTGTAATACCTCCTGCTTTGTTTTTCTTTTTCAGCACTACTTTGGCTATTCAGGGTCTTTTCTGGTTCTACACAAATTTTAGGATTGTTTGTTCTAGTTCTGCGAAAAATACTGGTGTTATTTTGATTGGGATTGCATTGAATGTGTAGATTGCTTTGGGCAGTATAGACATTTTAATAATATTTGTTCTTCCAATCCATGAGCATGGAATATTTTTCCATTTCTTTGTGTCTTTTTCAGTTTCTTTCGGCAATGTTCTATAGTATTCAGCATACACATCTTTTACCTCTTTGGTTAGGTTTATTCCTCGGTATCTTATGGTTTTTAGTGCAATTGTAAATAGGATAGATTCCTTGATGTGTCTTTCTGCTGCTTCATTTTTAGTGTATAGAAAAGAAACAGATTTCCTTATGTTGATTGTATATCTTGCAACTTTGCTGAATTCGTATATGAATTCTAGCAATTTTTTGGTGGAGTCTTTTGGGTTTTCTACAGAGTGTCATGCTGTCTGTGATTAGTGAAAGTTTGACTTCTTCCTTGCTGATTTGGATGTCTTTTATTTCTTTTTGTTGTCTGATTGCTGAGGTTAGGACTTTCAGTACTATGTTGAACAACAGTGGTGAAAGTGGACATTCCTGTCATGGTCCTGACATTAAAGGAAAAGCTCTCAGTTTTTCTCCATTGAGAATGATATTCCCTGTCGGCTTTTCATATATGGCTTTTATGATATGGAAGTATGTTCCCTCTATCCTCGATTTCTTGAGGGGTTTTACCAAAGAGCATCCTGTATTTTGTCAAATGCTTTTTCTGCATTTATTGAAAGGATCATATGGTTTTTATCCTTTCTTTTATTACTGTGGTGTATCACGTTGATTGATTTTCAGATATTGAACCACCCCTGCTGCCCAGAAATAAATCCCACTTGATTGTGGTGAATAATCCTTTTAATGTACTGTTGGATTCAATTAGCTAGTTGGTATCTTGTTGAGAATTTTTGCATCCATGTTGATCAAGGATATTAGCCTATAATTCTCCTTTTTAGTGGGGTCTTTGGTTTTGGAATCACAGTAATTTGGCCTCATAGAATGAGTTTGGAAGTTTTCCTTCCATTTTTATTTTTTGGAAGAGCTTCAGAAGAATAGGTATTCACTCTCCTTTAAATGTTTGGTAAAATTTCCCTGGGAAGCCATCCAGCCCTGGACTCCTGTTAGTTGGGAGATTTTTGATTACTGATTAAATTTCTTTGCTGATTATGAATGCTCAAATTTTCTATATCTTCCTATTTCAGTTTTGGTAGTTTATATATTTTGAGGAATTTATGCATTTCTTCCAGGTTGTCCAATTTGTTGCCATATAATTGCTCATAATATCCTCTTATAACCATTTGTATTTCTGTAGTATCGGTTGTGATCTCTTCTCTTTCATTCATGACTTTATCTATTTGGGTCCTATATTTTTTTTGGGGGGGTCCTATTTTCTTTTTGATAAGTCTGGCTAGGAGTTTATCAGTTTTGTTAATTTTTTCAAAGAACCAGTTTCAGGGCATCTGGGTGGCTCAGTCGATTAAGCATCTGCCTTCAGCTCAGGTCGTGAGGTCAGAGATCTGGGATGGATCCCTACGTTGGGCTCCCTGCTCAGCAGAAAACCTGCTTCTCCTTCTCTTCCCTTCTGTGCTTTCTGCCACTGTCTCTGTCTTTCTCTCTCAAATAGATGAATAAAATCTTTAAAAAAACAACCACAAAGAACCAGTTTCTAGTTTTGTTTATCTGTTCTACTGTTTTTTTTTTTATTTCTAACATTTATGTCTGCTCTAATCTTAATTATTTCCCTTCTTTTGCTGGTTTTAGGCTTTATTTACTGTTCTTTTCCCAGGTCCTTTTGATGTAAAATTAGATTGGATATTTGAGACTTTTCTTCTTCTTGAGGACAGCCTATATTGCTATATACTTCCCTTAGGACCACTTTTGCTGTGTCCCAAAGGTTTTGGAGTATGGTTTTTTCATTTTCATTTGCTTCCATGTATTTTTTTTAATTTTATCTTTAATTTCCTGGTTAAGCTATTCATTCTTTAGTAGAATGGTCTCTCTTTTTTAAGATTTTATTTATTTATTTGACAGAAAGAGAAGGAGAGCGCAAGCAGGGGGAGGGGGAGAGGGAGAGGGAGAAGCAGGCTCCTCGCCAAGCAGGGAGCCCAATATGGGGCTTGATTCAAGGACCCTAGGATCATGACCTGTGCCGAAGGCAGACTCGTAATTGACTGAGCCACCCAGGTGCCCCTTTAGTAGGATATTCTTTAACCTTCATGTATTTGTGGTCTTTCCAAATTTTTCTTGTGATTGACTTCAAGTTTCATTGCACTGTGGTCTGAAAACATGCATGGTATGGTCTCAATCTTGTTGTATTTGTTGAGTCCTGATTTGTGACCCAGTATGTGAAGTATACATGGAATGCTCCATGTGCACTTGAAAAGAATGTGTATGTGCTTTACTATGTTTATCTGGTCCAGGGAGTCATTCAAAGCCACTGTTTCCTTGTGATCCTCTGCTTATATGATCTGTCCATTGCTGTGAATGGGGTTGTTAAAGTCCCTTTCTATTCTTGTATTATTATCAATGAGTTTCTTTAAGTTTGTTATTAATTGATTTAAATATTTGGCTGCTCCCAAGCTGGGTGCATAACAATTTACAATTATTAGACCTTCTGTTGGTTAGACCTCTTTATTATGATATAATATCCATCTTCATCTTTTATTACAGTCTTTGATTTAAAATCTAGTTTGTATGACCTAAGTATGGCTACTCCAGCTTTCTTTTGATGTCCATTAGCATGATAGATCTCCACCCCTGTCACTTTCAATCTAGAATTGTCTTTGAGTCTAAAACGAGGTTCTTGTAAGCAACATATTGATGGGTCTTGTTTTGTTTCGTTTTGTTTTAATCCATTCTAATAAACCTAGGTCTTTTAATTAGAGTATTTAGTCTATTTACATTCAGAGTAATCATTGATAGATATGAATTTAAGGCCATTATATTACCTATAAAGTTGCTGTTCCTGTAGATTGTCTCTGTTCCTTTCTAGTCTTTGTTGCTTTTGGTCTCTCTGTCCTGCTCAAAGAGTCCTCTTTAATATTTCTCACCTAGCTGGTTTAGAGTTCATGAACTTTA
Source organism: Canis aureus (assembly GCF_053574225.1). NCBI lineage: Eukaryota > Metazoa > Chordata > Mammalia > Carnivora > Canidae > Canis > Canis aureus. The sequence goes on along the minus strand of NC_135611.1, from coordinate 43,337,303 downwards.
GTTTTTGCTTGTCTTGAAAACTCTTTCTCTCTCCTTCTATTCTGAATGACAGCCTTGCTGAATATAGTATTCTTGACTGCATATTTTTCCATTTCATCAGGTTGAATATATCATGCCACTCTCTTCTGGTCTGCCAAGTTTCTGTGGACCGATCTGCTGTCAACCTGATTTGACAGGCTTGTACTTTAAGGGCCTTTTGTCACCAGCTGCTTTCAGAATTCTTTATTTATCTTTGTATTTTTCAGATTTCACTATGATATGTCATGGTGTTGACCTGTTTTTGTTGATTTTGAGGGGAGTTTTCTCAACTCAAGGCTACTGCTCAGAAAGCCATCACAGAAAAGCGAACAATCTCCCCTCCTGCCCTGGCTTTCATCAGATCCCTGCCGTCAACTTGTCTGTACTCAAGCCATTGGCACACCTGATACCATAATTCTCCTATGTTTTATTTCTGGCCATCAGCTGGGATTCAAAACTCCAAATCTTAAAGAACTCAGCAAGGCACAGACCTGCTTCCCTCCCCCATTGGACAGCCTCAATGCACTGTGCCTGGCACCTTTCTGCCCCAGAAAAGCAGTTGCATGGCTAGGCAGGTGCCTGGAGTCTATGATGAAACACAGTGAAAAGCTTTGACCAAGTTATCTGCCCTCTTTCCCCTTCTGTTGAATGGCTACTCAATGGCACCAGGTGAGCCTTTTGTCCTTAGAGAGGCAATATACCCTCTTCCAAATGTACTCCAGGAAGGGATGCATTCCTTCCCAGTGTAACTCAGGGTATCCCCACACTCTGGTAACTTACTTGAACCCTACACACTGCTTCCTCTCCTCTACCCCCCACCAACTTTCTCCACAAGAAAGGCTCCCTCCCCACTGTGGCATTGTGGCTTTTCTTTCCCACATTTCACATTTTTGAACCTCATATCTGGTATGTTCCTTCCCTCCAATTGTGCAGATAATTTCTTAATCCTCAAATTGATTTCTTCTTTGTTCAAAGTTATTTGATGTTGACCTAGTTCTGTTTGAAGGATGAGGCAAGCTCAGGATCCCCCTACTACTAAGTCATCTTAACCCCTCCCTTTTAGTTTAACATAAAATAAGTATCAGGGAAGGAAAGGTTTGCCAGTCATGATGATTCATGATGTTTGTTTGTTTGTTTATTTGTTTGTTTAGAGTGCCTTGAGAGATTCAGTTCTAAATTTTATTACTCTGACTTAATGACTCTTCTTATTAAACCTCAAAATGTTGTCAAAAATCCATTTATTGTATTTAGGTTAAAATTCTCTTTTTGCTTTAATCTTTTTCCTATAATGAATGTTGTGTGCTAGTCCCTCAGATTTAAATACTAAGCAAAACTCAGCACAAAACAACGATCACTTATTTATATTTTGGAACATCATAGTTAAATAAACATTTAATGAGTAAATAGATAAATCACAATCCCTAAATTAATGAGTTGAAAATGAAATTACTCAAGATGCATATAAAAGCAAAGGAAAAAAAATCAGTTAAATTGAGTCCTACTTTATTTGCCCTCTTTAAAAGAAATTTTCATATGAGTTTTATTTTTAATTAAACTTGATTTTTGCCCATAAAATCATTTTAAGGACAAATATCTGACGTGAACAAGCATCCATGTTGACTTCTCAGATGTTTGCTAGTTTTTTTTTTGTTTGTTTGCTTTTTTCTAATTAAAAAAAATTTCTTTTTAACCTTTAACAACATCTTTACCTTTGGGGCACTTGGGTGGCTCAGTTAGTTAAGTGCCCAACTTTTGATTTCAGCTCAGGTCATGAGTTCAAAGTCATGAGATTGAGCCCTGTGTCAGGCTCCGTGCTCAGTGGGAAATCTGGAGATATTCTATTTCTCTCTCTATCCTTTTCCTTGCTCACACACGGTGTCTCTAAAACCAAATAAAGTAACTCTTAAAAAAACAAAAAGCATTTTATCTTACTACTTTGATTTTTATTTTATATCAGTTCTAGGTTCTCATACCGTCTACTCATTTACCTATTGTATTGCCTTTTTTTCCTGAGTTTTTGTTAAATTCTAGTTAGTTAACATATGTGGTAATATTGGTTTCAGATGTAGAATTTAGTGATTCATCACTTACATATAACAACCAGTGTTTACAGAGTTCCTGGATTGTTTAGATGGTTAAGCACCTGACTCTTGATTTAGGCTTAGATCATGATCTCAGGGTTCTGGGATCGAGCCTGGGGCTCTAAGCCAAGTGGGGAGTCTGCTGAGGATTCTCTCTCTTGCTCTCCCCCTGCAACTCCCCCATTCACACGTTCTCTCTCTCTCTAATAAATAAATTAATTAAAAACAAAACAACCTGTGCTTATTGTGTGTTGTTTTTTTAACTTGAATGCTTTAAAGATATTTTTCCTTCCTAACGGTATATTACAAGTTCATATTACTTTTAAATGCATTAAAGTATTTAAATTTGAATAATGCCCTGTCCTCCAAACTTATCTGTTTGCAGAGCCTTTTTATCTATCACACATCATGGAGAAAGTACCAGAGGCCTTCTGGGATTTTCTAAGGTCTGCAAAAATATTGGCTTTCAGATAGAAAAAGAAAACTGCTAAATCGAAATCAATAGAGGTTTACAAATACTAAAATTATGTCAACTAGTCAAATGTAAATCAGGTTAATTCAAAAATTTTATATTATATATGTAAATATATTTAAATATGCAGTGTGAGTATACATTATTGCTCTTGTATAGTATGTGGCAGGCCTCTAAATATAAGAGCATCTGAGGCTTACAAACAGAACATAAAGCATTCCTACACATTGCTTTCAAATTAATTCCTCTTAATATACCGCTTAATTTTGTTACTTTCATGATGAGAATTCTTCCTTCACTTCTTGACCTCCCTCTTAATGTCCCAACTTCTTGACTTGGCTTCCTTATTCAAACTTCATCTTAACTGCCCAACATTTGTCTCCTCTCACTCCCCTACCTATCCCTAGATACCTGACAAATGCCACTACTTGCAATGCTCTCAAGATGCCCTGACTCTTCTGTGTCCTTCTGTGGCACTTGCAAAAATGAGCTTTGTTGACTACTCCTAAAATTCATCTTATCATCAAGTCTCAACTTAAATTCAGCATCCTCAGAGAGAGCTCTATTGCTGATATAATCAGAAATTCTGTCTAAATGCCTTTAGCACTTTGTAGCACTATTCCTGAAATTGTCTACAATTGGTATGCATTATGTTACATGTTTGTGGCTAATCTGCGCACTCAGAATATAAACACCTTGAAGGCAAAAATTGGGTCAAATACACATCAGTGCTCCCTACACATTGACTAGGCAGTGCATTTCATAATGTGGATACTTCATAAATATTTGTTAAGTGAATGCAATATAAATATGTAATATATTGATTTTCAGTGATGGAAACAGGATGACCAGGAAGGGGGTAATTTGGAAAAGTCACAAGAAAGATTAGAGTGGCTTGGACTAGATGTTAAACAGTGGATGGAGAGAGAAGTAAAAATCTAGATGTATTTTGAAAGTAAAGCTGAAATAATGTGCTCAAGGATTGGATGTGGTGTATGAGAGAGAGGAATGAAAGTTGACCCTCTCATTTTTCATTTTGAAATGAGGTAAGACAAAACACTGTTGGGAACAGGGTTAAGGAAAACCAAGAGCTTTTTTGGGATATGTTACAATTTAGAAGGCTGGTGGATAGCCCAGAAAGTAACTGGGTATATAGAACTGTAGAGATCAAGGGAGAGGACACAGCTGGAGAAAACATTTGGAGATCTTAAGCACACAGAATTTAAAGTTATGCAGTTGATTGACACCACCCAGAGAACAAGGACAGATAGGGAAAAAAAAGCCTTGAAATATAGAGCATCAGCCGTTGGTGGTGAGGGAATGAGGAGGGGTCCCACAAAGGAGACTGAGAAGCTGCAGCCTTTGTGGTAAGAAAAGGAGGAGAGAAGGAAGATCTAGAAGCCGAGAGAAGAAAGAGTTCAAGGAGAGAGTGATCAAGTGTGTTAATGTTGTTAACATTCTTTATCTGTTCATGCTTCCAAATGTTTATGGTATATAAAAAGATTATGTGTTTATATATATAAATATCAGGGCTGAGTGAGCCAAGTACATGTGCATATAGTTTCAAATTCATTTCTGGAAGAATAAAAGAATAGCCCTGTGCATTCCCCAGGAAGAGTTGCAAAATTCTTGGAAGTTAATTTGATAAGGGCAATTCCTGAAGAATTTATTAAATATAAATCTCTACTTCACATAGAACCCAATCAAAAATGCATCCTAGGAATAAAATGTCTCTCACTCAGGCCCTAATAAGTCCTTCATTCTTAAGGAGCTGGTGGCCCTGCTGTAAACTGTGGTCCTCATGAGAACAGTGCTCTTACTGATGCCATTTTGTGTGTGACTGTTGCATCTCAATGCCTTCCTTTGTTGTGTACTTCCTCCCCTCATAAATCTATACTTGCACCTCTTGACATATTTTTCTAGGTTCTTTCCACATAATAAGGTTAATGCATTCTTCTTGTGTTTTGGGAAAAATCTCTGAGTCAGTGTCCTGTATTTCCATTGCTTGGGTTGTTGTTTAATTAGTTCCTCCAGGGCACAGTTTCTTGAAAAGAATTGAGAAAGCATGTCATTATAAGTGTTTAGATTATTTCAAACATTTTCTTTCCATTAAGACCAGATGGTACCCTTCCTGAAAGTACTGTACCTGAATTTGGGAAAACTACATTTGCACTGAGGAAAACTCACGGTACTATTGGTAGCTCTTTAACCCGGTTTGTGCTGGATTAGATTGGGGCTTTGGGGTAACCTCAGAAGGGATGTAGACCACACTGGTGCCCATGAATTTTGTTCCATTAATGTCTATTTAGGGTAATAGATACCTATAAAGGGAGAAAATACTAGACCTTAAATTTCATGTGATAAATCCCTCCTGTGTCTTAAGAGCTTACACAAACAGTTCATATTCTGAGTAACTTTTTTCTCTTTTATTTTCTTTCTCATTGGGACCAATAAGACTGTCGATGCATTCTTTACATGATACCCTAAAAATACATAGGCATTCAGGTAATCATGCACTTATTTGAACAGGTAAGAAATTCTTGTATAGGAATATACGCAGCTTTGCCATAACACTGAGAATAGGCAAATCATAACTTTTTGTTTGTTTCTATTTAAATAAGTGAATGGAACTATCTTGGAGAAAGAGAAGTTGGTGATTGCCTCAAATAGGGTCTGGGCCAAATGATTTATGTAATATTTTGAATTCCTTAGATATAGCAAAGTTTGCTTCAGTGTTTTTAAAATGATTTCTATGGTAACTTATGTTCTTTTTTTTTCATTGTTCACAATGACCTCTTGCATTAAAAACAAACAATTCCTTCCTCTACTGATATCAATCTTCCATGTTTAGTAAACACTGGTCTCCACCTATGTTTAAAAAAATTATTTACCTTGAATTACACAATTTTTCTCTATTCTTTTGCTTACTTTCTCCTCACGTGTCATCAAAATTGTTCATATGGCACTTGAATCTCTTTTATCTGTTTATTCTTTATTATACTATTGACTTGTTTACAAATTTGGGAAGAAGCTCCAGATTTCCAGGACTGATCTTGTATTTTTATTGTTGTTGTTACTATTCTTATTATTTTATGAGCCATAGTGTTCATTTTGACAAGAATTACTCTAGTTATGTACTCATGGCCCACATTTTCAGCTCCTTCACTTTTCTCAGACTTCTCATGGGTTATCTCATTTATCAAACCATGGTTCGTATAAGCATTCATTGCCTCAATAATGAACAGCAAATGGAGACTTCTTACCCAGAAACCTGGGCACTACACTAGACTGTACCCTTGATATTGTTACCAGAGAGGTCTTTCAAAATATAACTATGATTGTGTCCTTTTCCCTGTTTAAAAGCTTACAATGACTCATCATAGCCTTCAAGATAAATTCATCCTTTTAATCTTCTTATCTTTGGAATCATCCTCCACAGATTAAATCATGGTGTCTCAATCACTCTGCACCACTCCTACTTCTGCCTAAGCTAACTCTGATCTCACCTTCATATCTTTTCATGTCTTCCACTACAGTCCTTCCTTTCTTTTTTCCTTACCTGGACTTCTACTCAGGCTGTAAGACTCAGCTAAAACATTGTCTCCTCTGTGAAGCCTGCCCCAATACCACCAGCCAAAATGAAAGGATTCCGTCTTTGTGTTCTGAACATGCTTCTATTAAAGTATTAACTACATCACCCTACGATCGTTTCTTTCTTACTGTGTCCTATTTGAATATTAGAATCTTGCGGGTAGAGGGTCTTGTCTTATTTATTCAGCTTTGGATACCCAGTACTGAGCACAAAAACTTAACATATAGTAGGTACTCAGTTCATTCAAGTGTACATTCCTGCATTTAACAAATGTGTTTTGAGCAGCTATTGTGTCCAAGTCCTCTGACTACAGATGTGAACATGTACACTGTTCCTGTCCTCCTACAGCCCCAGCTGTAGTCTACTGGAGTGATGTGATAAGTAATGAAAAATTTATAAACTGGGTGATAGGTATGATGATAGTAAGTACATGTTTGATGAATAAATTAAATTTCCACAAAAATGGAATTAAGTAAATTGACCAGGATAGCAGACCGTTTATTATTTTTTTTAAAGATTTTATTTATTTATTCATGAGAGAAACAGGGAGAGAGAGACAGAGACAGAGAGAGAATGAAAGGCAGAGACACAGGCAGAGGGAGAATCAGGCTCCATGCAGGAAGCTTGACATGGGACTTGATCCCAGGTCTCCGGGATCATGCCCTGGGCTGAAGGTGACACTAAGCCACCTAGCAGACCGTTTAATGGTCCAAATTATTTTCATGTAATCTTTTATTCTGCCTGCATTGAAAACACTTAGTTTTTCTTTTGTTTGTTTGTTTGTTTGTTTTTAATATAGGCTACTGTGGTTGCTTAGATTGGAAAGGAAGTTACAGGGACACCTAGGTGGCTCAGTGGTTGAGCATCTGCCTTTGGCTCAAGGCATGATTCCAGGGTCCTGGGATTTAGTCCTGCCTCAGACTCCCGTAGGGAGCCTGCTTCTCCCTCTGCCTGTCTCTGCCTCTCTCAGAGTGTCTCTCATAAATAAGTGAATAAAGTCTTTAAAAAAAAAATAAAAGGAAAGGGAGTTACAGTGCATAATTTGATGTTCTTATTTTTCAGTTGAAGTTACAGAGTTCTAGAGCAGTGAAATGATAAGCAAAGGTCATAAGTAGGTATTGGAGGAACTCTGTTCTCTGACAGAATTGAGGGGTAATTCAGTATTCATACATTAGTGCATATTCTTTCAAGGTTGTTCTTTTGCACAGTTCCTAATGATCCCTGGATCATTATGAATAGGAGGCAAAACTGACTACCTTATTTTTTTATTCTGGCCCAGTACAAAATAAAACTGTGTGGCCCCTGTTCAACAGTTATTACAAATAATTAATATGCATCAGGGCATTAAGGCATGTGTGTGGCCCATCTTAGTACAGAGCCTTGTGCAATAGTCAAGTCACACACCCATAAGGCTGGCACAGATAGATGGAAAACTTGAGGCCCTGAGGATTTTAGGGCCATCACTAAAGAGAAATTGAGAAGTGGAACAGGATGAAGAAAGGAAGCAAAACATCAGAGAGCCCTCAGCTATTTCAAAATTTGTATCTGGGATCAATCGTGTATAAAAGGCAAGAGAGAAGAGGAGGCCTCTCTCTCATCCTCAGCCCAACACAAAGCTAGTCCTCAGGCACTGCTGGTAGTATTAGTCAGTTGTGCTCTGGGTTAACACACTGGGGGCTGGGGAGCCTTCCTATCACTTGCAACCATATCTTTCTGGGTTCAAAATAACTTCTAACAGAAACGAATCCATGGTCTCTTAGTGAATTAAATTTGCCCACACATTTCAAAGGAAAGACCATTTGAATATTAATTATTTTAATAGCCAGTTTTCTACCAAAAACATTTAGGTCATACTAAATAATCATGATTAGAAACTAGCAATTATTTTTCTTATTTCTGGATATATTCAGGCTAATCATATCCCTGTACTTTTTCTATCCTTACAATATAGTAACACTATAGTCAAATTTGTAAGAAATGTGATATGTGGCATACAAAAAGATTTGTTGGAAATTTTTTATCTTGACTTCATCTTATTCAGTGAAGTGGTGGAAAATCCTTAAAGAGTACATTGCTCTTGTGTTTATGAGTCAAAAAGTGTAAAAACACTTAGTTGTAAAAGCATTGCCAAGTTCATGGATCTCATATATTAAGAGTCAAATATTTAAAAAAAAAAGAGTCAGATATTTTGAGATCATTTTGCATTCTAGTGTTATGTTACTTTATGTAATTTTGGTAGATACACCTATGCATAATTAATGAATTTAATAAATTAATATAAAGCATCTTTAAATCTGTTTAGAAACGTGTAAACAGCTAGTCCCCTTTAACACTTTCTGCTTGGTTTTATAATATTTGTTTTCTGTGTAATACATGTGTCACACCTTTGTGATAAAATGGCTCCTTTTCAAAATAATAAGTTTCACCAGCACAATAATAATCAGATAAACAAAGAAGGAATGTTATTTCTAATATGTTTTAAAACTTTGTAAATTTTTTCTTTTGATACTTTGTACTTTAAAAAATAGTTTTATAACAATATTGAATCATAAAGATACTTGTATGAGTTCAATATAATGATAGCAATGGTTGCATAAAGCTTCGTTAAATACCTATAAATATTTGGAATATGGCTAGTGATAGTAAGAAATCCAACTTAGGGTATTTAGCCATTGCTCATAAAAAGATCTGCATATTTTTAGATTTCTAAGTGACATTTAATGGTCAAAATCTAAGTGTTGTGGAATACTTACAGAATCTCATAATGTTTGAGGGAAAAAAATCTTAAATGTTCAACTTGTTTAATTCTGATTTTATAAGTAATTGGGAGTCCTAAAGATTAAATGACTTATACAAAATTGCACATTTAGTTGAGGCAAAATAGGACTACAACATAGATTATCTGACTACAGGATTGTGAAATTTTATGAAATTTTCCCTTCATGGTAAAATTATCTGGTTTATAACTAGCATTGCCTTTTTGGCTCTGTTTTGAGTTGAAAAGCAAGATTGGGTTTAGTGTGTGCTTAGTTTATATAAAGTTATGTACTTTGTATTTACCTCTAATTAGAGTACTTATTACAAATAGTTGGAGCTGTTGAGGGCGTAGCTAATATCTTTTCAACTTTGCAAAATAGGATAAATGTTTGCTAAATATTTGTTGAATGGATGTTAGGTTAGTAAATTCAGAAAGAAAGAGATCTGTGGGGAAGAAAGAGAATGAGATTTTTAGCTTATCACTTCATTTTTCAACTGTGCTTAGTGGGCTGTTGCAAAGATTTCTCTATAGGTACAACTTACCTATTCAAGTGGTCACTTGAACTGACACATATCAACTATTAGGCTATATAGATTAAAATATAATGCTGTTCCTAAGGATAGTTTTTCTTCTAGAAATGTTGCCATGTGGTTGATTAGTTTACGTGCTTTTATGTGATCTTTTGTCATGAAATGCATTAATGAGTGACAATTCGGTAGATATCCCATTCCTACAGCAAATATAAACTGAACACCTCCTATGTTCCAGATACTTTGCTAAGCATAAGGGATCTGACTCTGAAGTTGACAGTGGTGTCCTGGCCCTTCAGGGACTTCAAAGCTAGTGACTAGGTTGTAGCCATGATTGAAGAATTTGCAGTGAGTCACTCTGGACAGGGGGAAGAGGATCCTTTGGAAGTTGGTTGAGATTACTCCTGGGCTAGTGCCAGGCAAGTCCCAGGAGCCTCCCTGGCTACTGCTGTGCTTGTGCTTCAGCTTGGGCACTGGTTCCTCCTCATGTTAATTTTCATGCCAGATTTTCAGAACTAGGCCACATTCTGACAGAACTGCCAATGAGCTCCCCTTCTTGTCACACTCCAGATGGGCCATTGGGTCTTAGACAACAAACTGTGGCTCCTTCTCTCTAAGCACTGCCAAGCCGCAGACTGTGAAGATGGAGGGTTAAAGGATGCTCACTTCCTTCCCCACAGTTCCTCCATAATGTTAATCTCTTCTTCGTTATATTAAGGAAAGTGGGCTTTTGTTCCACATCCAAGACAATTAGGAATACTAATTGTTAATTATTACTTTACTGAACCTCACATTTTAACTTTGGTGTGGGGAAAGTATGGACTAGTTGAATAGCACACGCTGCCCATTTTATTTAAAACTGAGTGCTACTCTAATGAACACACATTGCTCCAACAATAATTTTAAAAAATTAAAAAAATAAAACTTTTTGAATTTGTAAAAGCCCCAACCCATAATTGCAACTATAAAAATATCTTCAAACATCTGCTTTTGGAAAAGTAAAAATGTTCCTATGTTCAAACTATAAAGAGAGCCTTTTTCCCAGAAAGCTTTGTGCAGTTTCAACCTAGAATTGGTTTTAATTGGCTCAGTTACTGATGCCTCAAAAAGTGGGGTTTTAAAAGAGAAATGTTGAATCAGACTTAAGTGCAAACCACTGAACTGAAGTGCCATAATGCATATCTTTTTGGCAAATTTTCTTCATAACCAGCTACACATTAATGCGAGTTTTTATATGTTTGATAAAGAAAACTATTTCCTGTTGTCCAAAATAGCTTCTAATGTGGGTCAGATTATTGATGCAGAACATTAGATACTCCCTTCACATTTCAAGGACAATTGGTGCTTTGAAGTACCAAGTGGCCTTTGTTTCTGGTTTAAGGAAGGAAACACGAGTCCAATTCTTCATTGCTAGTTAGCTATTTAATAATTTAACTTAGAAAATGTGATGCCTAGAAAGTAGATTTTATCATTTCTTTTTTTTCCAGCCTTCATTTCAGGCTAAAAGAAATGAATCCAAATGGAAAACTGGTAAGAATATTTTAAGCAAAAATATTCTTCATAACCTATAGTGATTGTTTTTAGTATTCTATCAGTGAGATTAACCAAAGAATATATTAGATAGGTTTCTGAATTTTTTCCAAAGTTTAAATAGCTTGATTGCCCCAAATTATAGAAATATATGTTTATTAAAATTCAACCAATCCGGAGAAGTATTAAGAATAAAGTGATAGTCTTTCCAATACCACTACATAGATAGATAGAAGGGGAGAGAGGGAGAGAAGAGGTAAATAGATAATAGTAGATAGATAAGAAGGAAGAAAGAAAATATTTTGGGGGACAACTGGGTGGCTCAAGTCACAATCCCAGGGTCCTGGGATCAAGTCCTGCATCAGGCTCCCCTCAGGGAGTCTGCTTCTCCCTCTGCCTATGTCTCTGCCTCTTTCTGTGTCTCTCATGAATAAATAAATTAAAAAAATATTTTTGGACATCTCCCCAGGTGTTTTTCTATGTACACACATACAAATGAGGGAAAGGGTTTTCAGTATGAATGCTGTTTTGTTCTCTGGGTTTGTTTTTAATGTTTTAATTGTTTGTTTTAATATATTGTGCACATCTTCACACATCAGTAAATACAAATCTACATTGACATTGAATGGTTAAATACTATTCTATTTTAGAAAAGTTCTGCTGTTGGTTTAACTACTCTACTGTATCTAGCTTTTCACTATTTTAGGTAAGACTAATAATCCCTTAAAACAGGATGCTTTTCTTTCTGCATTGAATTTTACTTTAAGAAATATAGACTGAATATGAGATAGCTTATGACTTTTAAGAATCAGCTTTATAATAATTGTAGTAAATAAGTTTCCCCAAAAATGGGATCGTGAAAGTCTAATCATCATTATCAGTGACTTAAGGATTTTAATGTAAGTTAGGATAAATTTCCCATTACTTATGGAGTCTTTTTCAATGAAGTCCTCAAACCCTTTCTTGAGATGCAGTCGGACTGCCTAACCTGGAAAGAGCAGTGTTGGCATCCGCATCCATTTGAATGGGAAGTTCTGAATGGACATTTCTGTCAAGAGCTGATACTTCCTTCATCAGACTGATGCCCATGTAGCTAAGGGCAGAGCTGTCAGCAGCATGTGATTTAAAAGGACACAAACTCTTTTGCAAAGTAACACCACCTATATTGTAATAAAGCTGAAGTTTGTCCTTAAAGGCAGAATGTCACAGTGAAATCAAGGATGCTGGCCAACAAAAGTCTTCAACTCCAAGGTAATCCATAGGCCATTGAGGTACTGGAGTTTTATTTTCCATTTCCTTGAATCACCCAGACAACTCTCTGAGCTCTCAGTTTTATGCTGTGAGTGGGAGTGAGAAGTTGTGAGAAGTTATGAAAATAATAGGCACCAAGATGCTGAAGTCTTGCCTCATGTTCCTGGCAACGGTTACTTCACCTGCAAAGTAGTTGCTTTAGTCTGAAACAACATGGATCGTCTTCCCAGCTGGTCCTGCCTCAGTCGCCACTGTATTCTGACCTGTGTCATGTTTACTCTGATTTGGTTCCTCAGCTGATGGTGAGTGGCCACAGAGGAATGCCTCTCCCTCCAACTTAGCTGGACAGTAGGACTCAGCCCTCCCTCCCTCCCTCCCTTCTCTCCAAATAACCTACTTCAAACTCGACAGGTATTCACAAAAAATATCAAACAGCTCTGGGTCTAGTTTCAGATCATGAGGAGTCTTTATTTATACCCTCCTTGTTCCAGAAAGGATGGAAAATAACAAACATGCATACAACCAGATTCAGTTTGTTTTTAAGTGAGGAAGTGAGCAACTTGGCCCTTGGAAAGTACTAATTAGCACTGCTTTCTTTCTTTACTTAGCAAAGATGTGTCCAAATTTTTCTCACACTGAGGGCTGAGGGAGTTGTGGTGGTGGAGGAATGGAAAGTGGAGGATCTTACTTCTGCTGAGTATCTTACTTCCAAGTTGCTAACTGCCAGCTTTAGCATCAACCTGGGGATCATAAAGTATTGACCAAAGTGAGTAGGAGTCAAGGGATAAGACAATCCAGGACACAAGTGGCCAGTGAACACTGCAGATGAATTTCAATGTATGAGTAGCTTTTTGCACACAGCCTATGACTGATTATAAAGGAGTTGGTATGGAATCAGTAAGGAACAGATACCCCACCACACACACACACACACACACACACACACACACACACACACACACTCATTTTTGAGATGTTCTCATATTGCTTAGGTCTCATTATATAGAACCATTTCATTTCTCTGTTCAGATTCCATTCCTACTGTAACTATTGCTAAGTCTAGTGACTCTCAGAGCACTTTAGGTCATGATTTGTAGTCTTTTCCATAGGTGTCCAAGGTGCCTCTCTGCTCATGGCTTGCCCTTCATTTTTACTCGTAGCTATTCAGCAGGACTGTATTTCTGGGTTCTTTGTCCTTTGGGAAAGGAAAGCATTTGCATCCTTATCCTGCTGTGATTTTCTTACCTAGCTTAGTCTGCTGCCTTTTATTTGCTTTGGGTTTCCCTTACCAGAGACCTAAATGGCATTGGTTATTGAAATTCCATCTCAACCTATTACTCCTTTTTCTTTGGTTTGTCTCAGATGTATTGATTAGCTCATGGTTAAGGTTGAACATCCAGTTAGGTGAACCTCAGTTTCTTCAGGTAAGTTAACCTTGTGCCTAGCTAGGTCTACTGTTGTTCATGGTCTCAACAACAGGCACTGTTATCCATAAAACTTGTCTCTCTGTAATCAGCAAATGCTTGTCTTCTTTCTATTTTTAGGCATTAACTCTCTGTTGAACTTCTACCAATTTCCTGTTTCGAGTATAAATGAGTGCCCCCTAGCTTGGCATAAATCATTAGAATATGCCCTGTATATTAAATGAGCAGTCAAGTGAACAAAGCTTCCTCTCCTTGGAGAATCTCAGACCTACATTGTTATTCTAATTCACAAGTTCTCTTTGGTATTTTAGATTTGGTAGGTGATCTTACCTTCCCAAATTACTTGATTTAAGGCTCCCAATTGTAAGACAACATAAATATATGGGGAGATTTATAGCAAGGTTTCTATTAAGAAAAGAGGGAAACTGTTCATACCCTAACTGGGCTTTGCGTTTCTTACTGAATTATCATTTTTACTTTACCATGGCTATATTTAAGTAAAGGCTTTTAGTTTCATGGTGCAAAAATTCATATTCAGAATTTCTGAGAACTTTACAGATTACATTTGTTTCTTTTTGAAATAAAGAGCCATCTAGAGGAAAACTTCCCTCCAGTGATTACAACTTCTTCCCCTTTCAATTTCTCAAAACATCAAGGAAAATTTAGACTGCTACAGGGCAAAGGCAAAAAGAAAGAGGAAACTAATTATAAGGAATAGAGCTAAAAGACTGTTGTTATTTAAAAGAAAAATACAGGGGCCCCTGGGTGGTTCAGTCGGTTAAACGATTAAACGTGTTGGCCTTGGGCTTAGGTCAGGATCTCTGGGTCCTGGGATCAAGCCATGTTAGGCTCCCTCCATAAAGGGAGCCCTGGGTGTGCTCCCACCCCCTTGCTTGTGCTCTCTCTCTCCCTCTCTGTCAAATAAATAAATAAAATATTTTTTAAAAATACAGAGGCAAATTTTCAGCAAATTCATTTGCTTCTTTTTTTGAATTATTTCCCAGCAATCAAACACTTCTATCACCAGGGAGAAAAATTACTGTAGCTTCTACTTGGTCATGTTTGATCCTAAAAGTCTGCATCCAACTCTCCATATAAGATAAAGGGGACGCTAAAAAGAAATTTTTATTTTTATTTTTTTAAAATCAGGTAACTTTCTTTTTCTACACAACTGTCCCCTTTTACTAGCCATTTAAATAAGAATTATTGCTTAGATGGTACATTTTGTACTCTTGTGTCTAAAAGAAAGCTATGCAAAGGTGAGATTTGTTTGGACTATCAGTTCTTTCTCACATAGGTGATAACAGCTGTTCCTTATCGCCTCTCTCCATCTGTTGTCTTGTTTTGTCACCTCTTCTAAGGTTTTTGCCACCACACATCCCTCCTCTTACTGTTATTTGAATTGTTCATCTTTGTTACTATATGTGACGTTTCAGGGCTTGTCAACTGCCACTACATTTAATATATTGGTCAACCCAATATATTGTGTAATACTACTGGGCTTTTCTGTCTCCTGCTGCTACTAAAGGAGAGACGTTTCTAATAAATTATTTGATGGGCATCTTCTCAAGCCCATTATTTTGGGATTCAACCAAACTAATACTTTCCATTATCCTATTGGTTCTTGTGTCTATACTTACTTTGTCTTCTGCTTTTTACCTACCAGTTATTATTCCATGTATTTAATGCTCATCTGTTGACCTGTAGTACCTTATCAGAGTGCCAAATATAGAATTGAGTGGTTGCCATTACTATCTTGGGATAAGCAAACCATAGAAGACAGGGTGGTATAAATAAAATAATAACCCTAAAAATACTTGATTCAAACGAACTGACCGATGGATTTTAATTTTTACCATAGGCAGGCAGTAGAAATTTATTTATGCAAATTATCAGTATTACAATCAATAATTTGGAGATTCTTACCAAAAGACCAAGTCTCATGTAACATTTTGCAGTTTATTCATCCTATCTGCAAATTAAGAGAAAAACGCCGATATATCTGGTTGTGGTACATAATGTTCAGAGCATTAATTCCAAGATGCATGTCTATCTGATATTTAAAAATAAATTTACCTCCATATGCTTAAAGGGAAAACATCATGTTGTTTCAAAACTCAAATGTCTGTTGATTTATTAAAATATCTAGAATCTCCCAGCACAGTGCATTTAACTGAAATCCGCCATTTCACAATCAATTTAATAAAAATCCTCCACGTCTTATTCCTTTAGGAACCAAAGGTATTTTTAGTTCTTTGATCTGAAAGTGTCACCTGTGTAGAACTGCTCTGTATGTCAAGAGAGGGAAGTGAGAGGAGTTCTGGAAAGCCTGTGGGTGTGTGATAACCTAACGCCATCAGATAAGTAGATCCAAATAGGATTAGGAAAACAAAACAAAACAAAACCACTGCTACCAACCCCCCCCACCCCAAAACCCATTCTTCTTCTGTATTCCAAACACTTATTAGAACAAACCACAGTGATGTTTTCCTTGGCAGGCTTACAGAGCATTTATTAGCTCATGAGTTCTCCAGTCTAAAATTAATGACAATTTGAGAGACTCACAAGGGCTTGGACTTAGTGCTTTAAATAAATTCAGAGTGATAATTTTCGTTTCCTGTGAATTTTCGTTATTGAGATATTAAACAAACAGTAAGCTTTCCTAGACTGAGTTGCTTATTTAGTATCATATATGAAGCTTGCAAATAAAATCCCTATGTTTGCTCTCTTTTTTATTTTTTGAATATTGTGGAAGACTCAGAAGAGGCCTCTGATCTCTTACAAAAGAGTATGACATCACTTGAAATTACTAATTATTCTGCTTCTCTCTGTGACGCAGATGAAACAGCAGCAAAACATCTGGATTAGTGGAGAACAGCTACAAGAACAAAAACACTATTAATTATGTTGTTGGTCAGTGTATTATTTGTCAGATATAGATCAATTATTGGATGTATATGTATATATTACTGATGCTTGGTTTACTTGATTCTCTTTATGCACAAGAAGAGAAGATTTACCCAGACTCTTAAAAACTGTTATTAGCTATCAGCAAAGATGAGTAATTACCACTTTGTCCCTTCCTCTTGTGCTCTACAAAGAGTAAGCTTTCTTTTAATCTTGCAAATCAAGAGTATACCATGTTCACATGATGCTATTTTGAAAATCCTGAACCTGAAACCATGTTTATTTTGGGAGATATTGCTAAGACACCATTGGATTTGTGAAAAATCAATCAAAATGATTAATTAGTTAAATTATTTAAAGAAGAGTAATCTTAATATTTTGATGTGTACATTCAGTTTCTGAATCTGAGCTCCAAGCCTGAGCTTCTTCCTCTTAGCCCCAGGAAATATTTTCCCTCTCTTACTTTGCTGTATACTTTGTATACATAAAGGACGGCACATTTATTACCACTTCAGCAACTCAGGACTCTACTAAGTTAGAGGGAACTTATGGGTCAAGTCTTAGTCTCAGAAAAAAAAAAAAAAAAAAAAAAGAAGAAGAAAAGAAAAGAAAAAAAATGGATATAAAAGAATCATCTCAATATAAAGAGTAAAGGATACTCAAAACCATCCATAGTTGCCATAGGGACTATGAAAAAAAAGGGAGTTTTTCTAAAGGAGAAAAACTTTCCATTTAACTGCATTCAAGCATGCATTTTGCATTTTTTCCTTTTGAATATATTCATAATAATTATAACGAAAGAAAATTCCTCACATGTGGCTATTTTCTCATTAGACATGTACTGTACAATTGGATAATAGTGGATGTGGTCTCTGGAGCTTAGGCACACTCATTCCGAGCACAACAGCTACCTGAGCTACTGAGTTGAATCCAACTCAATAAGTATTTGTCTTGCACTCATTAAACCATATAAATTTCATACGGTAGAAAATTTGAGGCAAAGAGGAAGATACTTTAGGGAGTTTTAGTTACTGTAAGATGCACGTCTGTTTGATGTTTAAAGATAAATTTGCCTGCATATGCTTAATGGGAAAAACATCATGTTGCTCAAAACTCAAATGTCTGTTGCTTTATTAAAATAAAATATCTGGAGCTCTCCAGAGCTGAGCATGAAAATGAGATCCACCATTCATTTAAAAAAAAAAAATCATCCATGTTGCTAAGATTTAAAGAAGATGGTAAGAGTGAGTTTATTGAACTTTATCTACCAATATAATATCTACATTTTCCCCAGACATATGAAAGCATTCATGTTCCTGGCGCAGAGGTCAGGCAGTTTTGCCTATGCTTTTGTCTGCACTTCTATGAAGAACCAGTTCTTTATGTAATAAACCAGTGCTCTAGTGAGGTAGAAATCATATAATGCCAAATTTACTTAAGGCTGTCAAAATCAACAGGAAGAGAAAATAATAGGAAGGAAGATCTCTTTTCATTCTTTTGAGTTCCATAGTTAGGAGGATATAAGTGAAACAGTCCTATACAAATCATACCTCTATTCCCTTTTCTTTCCTTCTTCTTATATATATAACACTGACCTTAAGCATAACCTAACTAAACAATTCCAGGCACTATATGTAGTGGAAGACTTAAAGAAATAAGAATAATTCATGAGAATCAAGTTAAAACTATAATATTTTTAAAATAACAAAACTATCTAAAAATATCTCTTCAAACAAAGTTGGCCTAGGTAGATATCAACAATCTTTGTTATTATTTTTTGAGGCATAATTGACATATATTATGTCAGGTATACAACATAATAATTTGAGATTTGTATATAATGTGAAATGATCACCATAATAAGCCTACTAGTTAACATCTGTCACCATACAGAGTTACAGAATTTTTTTCTTGTGATGAGAACTTTTAAGATCTACTCTTAGGAACTTTCAAATATGCAATACACTGTTATTAACTATCATCACATGCTGTACATTATATTCCCTGGGCTTATTTATTTTGGCAGTGTACCTTTTGACTTCCTTTACCTATTTTGTTCACCTCCCAACCCCTGCCTCTGGCAACCACCAATCTTTTCTCTGTATCTATCAGCTTGTTAGGGGGATTTTTTTTTTTTTTAAAGATTTTATTTATTTATTTATTCATGAGAGATACAGAGAGGGGGTGGGGCAGAGACACAGGCAGAGGGAGAAGCAGGCTCCACGCAGGGATCCCGATGCGGAACTCCATCCCAGGGCTCCAGGATCACGCTCTGGGCCAAAGGCAGGCGCTAAACCGCTGAGCCACCCAGGGATTGTTAGGGGGATTTTTAAGATTTCACATGTAACTGAAATCTTGTGATATTTGTCTCTCTTTGTCTGACTTATTTCACTTAGCATAATGGCCTCAAGTTCCATCTATGCTGTCACAAATGGCAAGACTTTTATGACTGAATAATATTCCATAATATGTATACCACATTTTAATTACCCATTCATCTGTTGATGGATACTTAGATTGTTACTACCTTTTCTTGACTATTGTGAATAATCAACAAATTCTTCTCTAAGGAAGATCCAGCTAAGGAAACAGATAAGAGGGGCCTTTTTTTTCTCTCTCTCTTTTTTCTCTTTTAAAAAATCTCCTTTTGCTCTAGGTACACTTTTTTGAAAGAGAAGCACAAGGGATATTGAAGAAGCTGATGGATCTGCCCCTGCTCTTTGGCCATGATTAGATCAGCCAGCTCAGCCTCTCATCTCATTCCTAGGTATACACATAAGGCAAAGTTCCCAGTTAGTTACTCAGGATGTAAAATATTTGAAGCATAAAAGCATAAATTTCAGAACTAAATGAGAATGTAGAGATCATGGATTCAACAGCAGCATTTTATAGGTGAGGCAGTGATAGCCTTGAAGCTTCATGCTTTGTCAAAGTCTAAACTTTGTGTTAACTGAGGCTATCATACCCCCTTTATAAAGTTCCAGAGTTCCTACTAGGGGCAGATGCAGAGCCAAGTACATTTTTCTATAACAGCTCTGTTAACAGATTTCTGTTCCAGTGATTCCAAATTCAGGAAAGAATATATAGTTTCTGGCAAGGCAGTTTGGAATAGCTTGTAGCAGCATTTTTAAGTATTATGATAAGAAGAGATCCATGATTGCTCATTTATTCATTCACTATTTAATAAACCATTTAATAAACCTCTGCAATGCTACTTGAGATAAGGTTATCAGCAAAGGCTTGTGTTAGAGTTAACATTTGATCAGAGATCTGAACAAGAAGGATGGGTCCTTGAAATGGGTTAGAACATTCCAGGCTATTTAAACAACAAACGTAAAGCTCTGTGGAACAAATTTGGCCAATATATCTGGAGGATGAGGCATGGAATTAAGTGAAATGTTCATGTTGAGATGTTATAAGATATCCAGTGGCATTAGAGAAAGCTGTTCATCTAACAGCTTGGAGCTCAGGAGAGAATTCAAGACTAGGGATAGATGTTCATGATTCAGTGGTATAAAGATGACATTAATCTGGATGAGCTCTCCTGAAGGAAAAATGTCAGCAGAGAAAGGAATGATCATTGCTTACTTGGTCCTCGCCAATATTTGTAGTTCAGCAAAAGGAGAGGAGAAAGGAGGATAAGGAAAACAAAACAAAACAGGAGGAGAGATGATTTGGAATTCATGTCAATAAAGTTTCAAAAACAAGGGCATAACTAGCAACATTAATGTGCTGAGAGGTCATGTAACATGATACTTGAGAATTGAGCTTAGGGTTTGGTAGGGTGTAGGTGTGGCACTGACAAGAATGTTTCCATGGATACCGGTGGGATGAAAGTCTGACCAGAGTAGGCTCAAGAGAGATTGGGAAAGAAGTAAGGAAATGTGGGTTGGCGTATTAGAAATTCCTTGGAAGTTTTTCATTACAAGAGAGTAGGGAAATTGATGGTAGCTGGAAGGAGAAAAGACATCATGTCATCGGAGGTATTTACTTAACTGATTTAGTTATTTTTAGAATAAAAGTATTGCTTGATTCAATAATTTAAAATAATGACTCTGTTTGCTATAACTTGAGTCCTGTGTGTCACCAAACACAAAAAAGGTTTTTTGAAGATTTCATAGATTTATTGGATATGAAGTTTAAAATAAATCCTAGAGACAATATAGTCAGACCTCTTCTCAGACCAACATCTCTGTCAGTAAGGCAGTGCATTCCATCTTTAGAGATACTAAACAGTCAAAATCAAGTTCTTCATGTGTACCTAATAGAAATGTCTTCTTGTAAGTTCTTTTTGGTGTCCTAGTTTTATCCCATTAGGCCACACAAACCTTGTCTCGTTCCCACTGCACATGAGATGATCCAGGTCTTCTTTCTTGGTATTTCTTTTTTTCCACCCCCCACCCCCATCCACTGCTTGTATGACATGGTTTCACATCCCTTTACCAATCTGACAGCAGTTCTTTTCCAGTGGCCCATGTCCCACATAAAATTTTTTAAAAGACTTTATTTATTTATTCATAGAGACACAGAGAGAGAGAGAGAGAGAGAGAGAGAGAGAGAAAGATTGAGAGGCACAGACACAGGCAGAGAGAAAAGCAGGCACTATGCAGAGAGCCTGACATGGGACTCGATCCAGGGTCTCCAGGATCACGCCCTGGGCTGCAGGCAGCGCTAAACTGCTGCACCACCGGGGCTGCCCATAAAATGGTATTACCAGCAGATTTCCTTTGTGAGTTCAGCTCCTAGAAATGACTCCCTTATTCAGCCACTTATGCTTCTCCAGAATCTAAGTGAATAGGAATTGAACAGAATAGGGAAAAATGAGTATTTTCCTGATCTAAAATAATGGTAAGAAGAAGTTAATGAGACGGTGGGTAGATGCTTGTCAGTGGAGAGTTTGGTACGGAGGAGCAGTCACTATTGTCTTTTCCTGACCTGAGTGATTAAAGGATACAGTTTGTGGAGTCCTACTTTATGTATATGCTGAGAAAATATCTAGATTCTCTGCTTAGCGCTCTTATACAATTTTCACAACACTTGAAGCAGATACTTGTGAGTTAAGTATTTATCCCTGTTCAGTAAATGAGAAAATACAGGTCCCAAAACTTTAAATAAATTGTCCAAAGTCACATTGTTTGCAAGTGGCTCCTTTGACATTAAAACCAAAATCTGTCTGACCTCAGAGGTTTCTTTCAGGCATGACCTAGGTACTTGTTAATATACTCAAATAACAGGCTGGGAGCACCTTGGATATTATCCTCACTCTATGGTTCTTTAAGATGTGTCATTACTTAACACATTTCATTATGTTATACTTTTCATTATAGTGTGATTTTCATTGTACTATACTCTTCAGATGTTTTATTTTATAAAATATTTCATTATATTACATTATTCTATTGAGTATATTCTTTGGTCTGGTACTATTCAATGCTCTTTAGGATATGCTAAGATGGAAAAAACTCAATCCCGGTCCCTAAGAAGTTGATAGTTCTGTAGAAAAAATAATATAAATACATAAATAATTACCTAAGGTGAAATATGATGAGTGATCTTGCAGAAAGGCACTAACAAATTATTATGCAATATTATATATTATAATATATAATTATATTAATTATTAATATAATTATTAATTAATATAATTAATAATATACTATTAACATATATTAATAAACTATTATGGAGATTGGGAGGACATGACCAAGTGGAAGATCTTGACATTTTCCACAAAAAGTTAGCTGTCAGATGAATTTTAAAGGATGAGTGAGTAAGATTGTCCACGGGAGGGTATATTATACGTCTAGTGAATAGCATAAACAATGGAGTGGAGGTAGGAAACCCTAAAATAAATCAAAAGACAGCTTGTGATTTAGTTTAGTTAGAGGAAAGGATGCATATGAGAGAGAGATCAATGGGAGACAAGCAAAGAAAGCCAGGAGCATATTGACAAAAATATGACTTTTATTTTGCATGGCAACAAGAGCCATATGGGACTTATTTATTTTTTTTTAGAAAAGTAATAATTTTTCTAATTATAGGAGCTTCATTTGGGGGGGAAGGGAGTGTTGGTTTTGTTGGTGGTTAAGAGAAATTATATTTGTAATTATTTTTTAACTATTTATTTATTTGAAAGAGAGAGAGCATGAGCAAGCACAGGGAGGAGAAGGAGAGGGAGTGAGAATCCCGAGCAGACTCTGTGCAGTGTGGAGCCCAGCTCTGGGCTTGATCTCAGGATGCTGAAATCATGACCTGAGCCGAAACCAAGAGTTGGTTGCTATACTAACTGTGCCACCCAGGTGCCCCTGTAATTATTTTAAGAATGATTAACTGTTTTGGCCTTTTTGATACTGTGCAAAGACCATTTTACATATAAGAATAGGTAATATGCTGCAACTTATTTGGAATATCATTTATTTGGAACATGATTTGCCCCATCAATTACTTACCTTAAAAGCTTTTTGGCAATTTGAGACATTGTCATATCTTCAGGTGATTATCTAATAAGATGAACACAACTTACAAAATTATTGGAACAAGAGATCAGTGAAATATTAGGGAAAATCAGTTCTAATTCCCCTGTTGAGTGAAGTATGCTTTTATATATGGAGAATATAGATTTTAAACTAACAAACTGGTGAAATATGAAAGATTGTGTATAAGAAAAAATAATTGATTCATCTAAGATTTGCTAAATCCTTTATTTCATTTTGAGTCAATATTCCAAATGAATAACTGTAATTCATGTTTAGTTAAAGCTTGCACGAGGTTGTCATACTGGTCCTTTGCTGTCCTCCTGGGCCCTTAGGATTAGTAACATGATTCTTGTTTGACTTAAAGATGTCAAATATTAATGGTGATATAAACTGATGGACAAAATGCTGACTGTAGACTTAGAGAAAAAAATCCCCATTTGTTCTATTTTTGTACTTTTCAGATTGTAATTTATGCCATGCACCTCTATCTATTTAGATTCATTTATTACCCAAACTCATTTTTGTGATTGATTCTGGTAAGAGGATGAAATTTTTCACATTAATGGGTTTTTATTTAAAGTCCATAAAGGATAAAAATTTAAAGTAAGCTAGATTTACGTTAAATTTCCTAGTAGGAAATGTTTTCTGAGATTACTAGTTGCCTTTCCTAGAAAACGAAAACTATTAATAGGAGATTTCTTTATTACATATTTCTTCAATAAACCCAAGCTAACAAATGTTTAAAAAATACTTATGATCTCTTTTAAAAGGAAGGATTGCAATACAAGAATTTAAAACTCTGGGCTTCTCAGGTGCCTGGGTGACTCAGTCTTGTGACCAACCCTTTATTTTGGCTCAGGTCATGATCTCAGGGTCATGGGATCGAGATCTACTTGGAGCCCTGCATTGGGTTCTGCACTTTGTTCAGAGTCTGCTTGTATCTCTCCCTGTGCTCCTCTCCACGCTCCCTCTCTTTCTTCCTCTTTCAGAGAGATAAATAAAATCTTTAAAAAATTAAAAATGAAACTCTAGATATTTCCCAGTTTTGCTTTTGCAGTCTACTAGCTGAGCAACTCTCCTCCTATGTAGCTGTAAAGGCGTAAGCTCTCAAAAAGTGCTGTTAGCTCTGGGTACCCTCCCAAGGACCTACCTGGGTGAGCCTATCCAGAATAGTGGTTGCTCCCCTACCCCAGCTTATGTGATTGTTGAATAAGGAGGGAAAAACATCAACTAGGAAGCTTCTATATAACGTGTATACATGTCTCCTCCTGTCCCCACTTGAACTTCAAGGGAGGAACCCTAGGCATGTGTGTTTCAAAAGAACTGCTTTAATTAGTCTGATATAACCCATTCTCCATCTTCCTCAATCACCAGTATCTGTAATGTAGGGGCATCTTGGCCCTCTGGGAGGATTCCTTTTCCTTCTGCAAGTTTAACCTTGACCTTGCTTGTCTTAGAGGCAAGTCAAACACTGGTCAGGTCCCTTACTGGCTGTCCAGTTTGTATCTATTCAGGGAATGAAACCATAAAACAAGCCCAACAAATGAACCTGTATCATTCAGAATAGTTACTGCCTTTCTATATGGTACTATATTATAGATCATTTCAATCTTAGAATATTTTACATACTGTCAACTGTATGTAAACGACCTATTTAATACAGGACAGTGTAAGACTCTCCTAGGCATAGGTTATATAATAAACTTCTTTGTCTTTATTGCCTAGCACAAAGCCCCAACACTGCAGGTGTTTGTTTGTTTGTTTGTTTTAAGTTTCTGTGGTTTTTGTTGTCAACATTGATCTTGTTTTAGTTCCTACTGTCTGCCTTAGCATTCGATCTAATTTGAGGCATCTGTATTTGATGAAGTAGATGGGTGATCCATGCTGAAAAGTCTCGAGAGTCAGCTGCACTGTTTAAATCTATAGGTTTTTCAGATACAGGATAAAAATGAAACCTTTAAAAAATTTTGTGGCATCTATGTCTAAGACAGGTGACCAATGAAATCTTGGTATCATTATTCCTAAACAAACAGCATATACAAGCTCATGGAAGGAGTTTGCCTCTTTTATTCAGAGTGCCTAACCACCGGACCTTATACTGATGTACTATCTTCATGATGATTTGTGTTAGTTGAATTCCATGTCATAAAAGGAATTTCCTCCTGGCATCCCTGGGTGGCTCAGTAGTGGAGCGTCTGCCTTTGGCCCAGGGCATGATCCCAGAGTCCCAGGATCGAGTCCCATATCGGGCTCCCTGCATGGAGCCTGCTTCTCCCTCTGCCTGTGTCTCTGCCTCTCTCTGTGTCTCTCATGAACAAATAAATAAAATCTTAAAAAAAAAAAAATTTCCTCCAGACAGTAAGTCTGACCTAAAACACATTACTGATGACAACCCTAATATCTTAGCATCTTACACGTAGAGCGACAGAGGCGTTCTAACCTCCTGCAACAGTATTGCCACAAGAGAGTCTGTATGAGAGAGGATGTGGGAAGGAAAAAGAGAAGAAGATATTAAATAAGAGGAACTTACTCAAGAGATTAAGTTCCCTTTATACTCCCTTCTGCCTGAGGAACTCAGCCCATAGAAGTAGCACAACTTTTTCATTATTCTACAGGCATCCTCTACTTGTCTGCTATTCGTTATTTTGTGTGATTGAATTGGATTTTCTCCACTCCTGGTCTTTTTTTTTTTTTTTTTTTTAAGATTTAATTTATTTATTCATGAGAGACAGAGAGAGAGGAGAGAGAGAGAGAGAGAGAGAGAGAGAGAGAGAGAGGGAGAGACACAGGCAGAGGGAGAAGCAGGCTCCACACCGGGAGCCGGACATGGGACTCGATCCCAGGACTCCAGGATCACGCCCTGGGCCAAAGGCAGGCGCCAAACCGCTGAGCCACCCTGGGATCCCCCATTCCTGGTCTTTTGAAAAGTTTCTTCTTTTCAGTGATATTTATGCCAGTGAAAATCTGGAGCAACCTAACTCATTCTCTACAAGGAGGAGATTGGGTCGACAATGAATTCCAGCCATAGAGTGGAACAACAGACAGCTGTTAGAGTCATGGTGTAGGCATTATGGTAAGAGATTGGGAGAAAGGATATCTTATTTTATAGGTCTCCCTGATATTTATCAAAAACGGTAAAAATAATGGAAAGATGGTGAGAAAAAAAATCGAGTCAAGTAAATGTGAAAATAGTCAGAATCTAACCTCCCCCCAAATATCTGACAAATAAGTAGTGACATTTGGAAGGGCTCCGGTGAAGGACGTGGAGAACCGCGCACACATCTCCAGCGCTGAGGCACACCCGCCCCTTCTCATCAGCCGACTTCTCCCGGGAGCCGCCGGGGCGCGGGGGCGGGGCCTGCGGGCTGCGTGGGCGGCGTGCGCACGCGCAGGGCATCCTGGGAGGTCGACGTGGCCACCTTTGGCGGGCGGCGCGGTAGGCCGGTGGTGCCTCAGCCTCCTCGGTGGCCTCCGTGGCTCGTGAGAACGCTACACAGGTTCTGGTGTTGCTTGGGAGATTGTGTTTCCCGCAGAAACTTGCGAGGGAACCAAGCACACGCGTTTGTGCAAAACGGCACCTCCTCGGAGACGGCCACGCCCCCTACGGCTGGCTGGGCGGCCCTCATGCTCACGCGTCGGCGGCAAGCTGTCACGCCAACATCCGGTTCTCCGTGTGGGGACCGCGAGGCGCCGGGTGTGAAAGGAGAAGGGGTGCACTTCTCTCACCCACTGCACCCTTGCAGCTTGGACAGCCGCCAGGAGTGGTGACCCGAGGGGTCCCTGGGAACTGGCAAGGACACCACTGGTCGGCCGCAGGCACGTGAGGGACAACCTGGAGGCTCCAGAGGCCCGGTGGATGGCAGGTGCGAGGCGCCGGCGTCAGAGAGCCGCCCAGCAGCATGGTCCTCCCCGCTGTCGGAGGGCCGCTCCAGATCCGGGGGACAGGCCAGTGAGAGCGCTGCCTCAGAGGGCCTACCCAGGAGGCCAAGGGCCTTGGGGCGAGGGCGGGGAGAGGTCTGCAGCCGCAGCCTGCGCACGCCGCCCCGTGGCCTGGAGAAGAGGCCAGGGGCCTTCGCGCAGAGTGGGGAGAGCAGTCCCCTTGACGTGAATGTCCGTCCCTGGAGAGCCCGAGGTCACCACATCAAGGGCACAGGCCTCTCTAAAAGTAAGCATCACCATCCTGAGAGGACCCTTTGTAAAGATTGCACGACTGAGGCCGTGACACGCCGTTGTAGATAGGCTTATACAGACCTGTTGCCTCATTAAAACCCATCAGAGCATCAGGGCTGAAGAAACAAACAGACGTATGCTTATTCTCTCAGAGCTTGAATGAAAAGAATTTAGCAGTTTATTAAAATAATAATATACCACCAAATGAGGTATCTTTTATAACTCTGGGAATGATTCAATATTGTGAATGTTCTCAACATCATAACTCAAAAGAGAAAAACCACATAGTCATCCAAATGCAGATTACGTTATATGAACTTGACACTTCTGACTAGTAAAATATCTTCTTAGTTTGTAATTAGCCAACGTGAGGCTTAATAAGTTTTAGAAACATCTCCACTAAAGTTAATAGTCACACAGCAGCCATTGTAATCAGACAAGAATAAAAAACACAAAGATTTGAAGTGGTGTGGCAAATTTTATTAGTTACCTTAATGTGAATGCGTGACTGGAAAACACAAGAGAATCACTTGAAAAATTGTTAAAACAGTAAGAGAATTCAGTAAAGTGGCAGATTTCAAATGTGGAAGAATTATATAAAGAAAAAATTTGAACACCCTTTTGAAGAATATACAAAAGAGGGTTTGATTAAATTGGAAGACATGATGAGGAAAACTCACTAAAGGTGTTAATCTCCTTAAACTAATATTTCACTCTCAAGCAAGATATTAGCAAGATATTTTTAAATTTGGATTAACCAAAAGGATTATGTTCATTTAGAAAAATATGCATCATGTAATACACAGAAAAATCCGCAGAAGAGTTATGAGAGAACATTGATTCTATCAGACATTGTAATATATTTAACAACCACAATAATTTAGATCCATCCTTAGAGCCAAAATGCAGGCCAGAATAGGCCCATAGATGTGGGAGATGGGTATTCACTAAATCATTTGGAGACAATTGGATGACCATGGAACCGGGAGGGAACCAGCTGACTGATTACTGCTATGTCTTTACATCTCTCAATGCATAATTACACATTCTCTTTTCCCTTCTTCCTCTCTCTCCATCTCTCTCCCTCTCTTTTTCTCATACACACACACACACATACAATTTCAAGTGGACCAAGAGTTAAATATTTAACTTGCTTGAAGCTGACTTTTTATAGGTTAACACCACTTGATTATTAGTTATTTTACAGGGTTTAATGCAAATTTTAAATCAACTGAATAAGACACATTATAAACACATTTAAAACAACAGAATAAGAGAAATTATAGAGGTTATTTTTTGTCTTTTATAATCTAGTAGTGGAGAATTCCTTTCTTATCTTGGCAAAACCCAAAATTAAAAAGGAATTGATTTGTACCTTTGAATATGTAAAAATATTTGCACAACAAAATGTATGACTAAACAAAAAGCATATGAAAAATTAGAGAAAATATGTCACACATATGACACTAGCTATATAATTTTATAATAGACAAAGATCTTTATAAATCAGAAAAAGAAGAAAGTCAAGCAGTAGAAAATGGGCAAAGGACCTAAGAAAGCATCTGCATTTAGATAGTGTTCCTCCAAGTTGGATAGATGGATAGATGTCCAATCAATTGTTTTGTTTGTAGGATTTTATCCCATGGATCTATTTGCACTTATATGTAAAACTAGACTACAAAGTTTAGTTGCAGTGTTTTGGTAAATACATGCATATATATTTAAACCTTGAAATATCCTAAGTATCCCGAATAATAAAATATATCCATATAATGAAACATTATGCATCTATTTAAAAAAGTAAGGAAGATTTATATGCAGCATAATGTGAAGATGCAGAAGGATATATATACTTCAATCTAGAAGCAGCATAGGAGCGTATATATTAACTCATTATATTTAACATTATAGTAAAAATGTAAGGATAACCAAGAAGCTATGAAAATTTATTGACATCAAGATAAATTAAGTAGAAAAAGTTAGATATAATATGACCCCATCTGTGGTCCCATTTTTTTCTCTCTCACTTTCTCTCTCACTTGCCATATTTATTAAAACTGTGGGGGTACTATTGTAACTACTTTACGTGGATTATCTTATTTAAACTTCACGGTAACCGTAAAGCTTTTATTATCATGTCCGTAGTTAGCCAATGAGGATATTGAGGCATATAGTTCAGTACTTTGCCAAAGATCACAGGGCTAGTAAATGCCAGAGTCTGGATTCGAAGCCAGGCAGTCTGGCTTCATAGCTTATGTTGTTCATGACCTTTAGGCAAACTGCTTTCCTTCATATAAATGCATAGAAATTCATCACACAGATTCACATAGAAAAAGTGTCTGGGGGATCTCTGGGTGGCTCAGCGGTTTGGCGCCTGCCTTTGGCCCGGGGCGCGGTCCTGGGGTCCCAGGATCGGGTCCCGCATCAGGCTCCCGGCGTGGAGCCTGCTTCTCCCTCCTCCGGTGTCTCTGCCTCTCTCTCTCTCTATGTCTATCATAAATAAATGAGTAAATCTTAAAAAAAAAAAAGAAAAGAAAAAGTGTCTGGAAGAACATAATTATATAGTCTCTGGGTAGGATACTATAAGTATTTGTTTTTCCTTATAATTTTTCCTCTATATATTGTTCTACAACACGTGCATTTTTTGCATGACATTTTTAATAAGGTGTTTTTATTTAAATCATACTTCTATATGTAAGTTATACATTCTATGGCTATTATACAATTTTACTGTGCTTACTACTATTTTGTTTTGTAAATCAAGCATAATGCCCTAATATCTGCTGTTAAAAACTCTAATGCACCTGGGCCTGTCTAGCATGTTACCTAGTAGCTAGTTGTGGTATTTTAGACTTCTACTTTCTACTAAGGAAGTGATAAGATTAACACTTTCTTATACTGGTGTTCCCACGTACCTTTTATCAGTCTCTGTTTTCTTGGGGAAAAGCTGCACAAAAGGCAACTGTCTCTCTGTTAAGGGTGTCTGGGAATGTTTTTGTGGTTTGTTTCAGGCTGATTTTTATCCTTACTGAGTGTTTCAACAGTCTAAGCCAAGTGCAGTTTTCTTAAGTTAGGTTTTTGCCTGTAATTCATTTTTCTCATTGCTCACTATTCCTGATTTTTCTAAAAATGTTGATTTTTAATTATGAGACTCAGTGGAATAATAACATATTGTCTTTGTTTCATGTTCATACTGCTTTTCAAGGCTTGATGACTGACCTATCTGGCTCATCATTGTCAAAAATACATTTATTAGCAAACATTTATATGTGTTGATTTTCCATGATGATGTTATATAGAATATTGTCTGAGATAGCTAAATTTCACCATTTTGAAGGTACATTTTCAAGTTTCCTGGACTGTTTTGCAGATGAACCCCTGACTGTTTTCTGGGCACTGCTTACTCCCAAGCTGCTCCTGATTTTTGCTCACACAGCTTGTATACAGAAGTCTTTTAGAGCTCTAAGCTTACAGGAAGTATTGTAGGAATTCTTTAGCGCGTGAATTTCTTTTTTTATTCTAATGGGATTATTATGTAGTTATTTTTAGATGAATTTTTGACCTTTAAGTTGGTATAAAGAAGGATGCTGAGTTTTTGCTTTTCATGGAGTAAGTATAACTACTTTTTATCCACTTCAAGTCACTTTCTATTTCAAAATCTTATGTTTATTCCATAGCAGTTACTTACAGGTATGACTGCATGGTCGCCATCTAAAGTCTTGTCCTTGGCTACACATCACTGATAATACTAACACAGTGTTTGAGACAAAGTGATTTTGCATCACAAGGCTAGAACAAAGTGGTTGGTTGGTTGGCTGGTTGTAGAAATGATGCGGCTAGCCAGAGCCATACATCTATACAAACCTAATGTACTTATTTTTTAAAAAAACTTTCATGAATTATTATATAGTTATATTACATTTTTGTTTATACCCCAGGAGGAACCAGAGGAAATCATAAATAGTATCCTACTGGTTGACAAAACTATACAAATACAGCAATTTCCCCTTATCCACAGTTTTGCTTTCTAGAGTTACCCATACTCAGCCACAGTCCAGAGCAGATGATCTACCTCCTGACACACTGTCAGAGGCTCATAGTAGCCTTAAGCTTTATCACAATACCTCTGTCATTCACTTCACTTCTTCTCAACATGAGGGCATTTTCTCATCTCACATTGTTGAAAGAGTGAATATAGTACAGTAAGATATTTTGAGGGACTACACTCACATAACTTTTATTACAATATATTGTTATAATTGTTTTATTAATAATTATGAATCTCTTACTGAGCCTAATTTATAAATTAAGCTTTATTATAGGTTTGTTTATATAGGAAAAACATAGTTATATAAGGTTTGGTTTCATATATATATAGTTTCAGACATCCACTGAGAGGTCTAGGGGTCTTGAAAAATATCTCCTTAGGATAAGGGGGGAACTACTGCAGATATTCTACTCCCTTTGCAAGGAAAGGTTTTAACTAAATACAAATAACTAAATAGAAAATAGGCAGCATACTAGGATGGACACTTTGTATCAATCTTTGAAGATTAGTTTTAGTGAGTCAGAGAAGCTTAATAGGAAAATAAAATAAGTAACAGTTCTTTATAATATGCTAATATATCATTATTATTTTGTTTCAGAAGTTCTGTGTTTCCTCAGAATTTGCAAGTGATGCTTACATACTTTTCCAACTACCTTTTCTGTCTCCTCAGTATTAGGGAGGTGGGGCAGGGTCATGGTTAAGAATACAGGCTCTGTGGGCATCCTGCTGGAGTATAACTATCTCCTCTGCTACTTAGTTGTACAACTTTGGATGAGTTGCTTAACCTCTCTCTACCTTTGTTTGGCCAACATAGGTGTTATGAAAAGGATAGACTTCTTGATTTGTTGTAAGGATTAAATGTTTATCCATGTCAAATGTCCAGAACTCATAAATAGTGTGTTCAATAAATGTTGCCTGTTGCATTACATGGACACAAGTCAATTCAGCTGTATCAATTGAGCACACAATGGTTGGAAGAAAGAGAAGAGACATTTATCCAGATGGTACAGTGTTCTGCTGTTTTCCTCTGGCCCTGGAGCAAGTTTGAGAAGAATTGAGATGGGAGTCCAGAACCTGCTCTTCCCCCACTTAACCTGAACACCCACCTGTCTCAGTGCAGGCACCTCAGCTCCCTAAGTATGATTCTGGGCTTAAAGATAAGATTTTCCTATGAGGTGGCTAACACAAGCTAAGTATGTCAGTCTATGGAATTATCTTCATGTGACTGTTTTTGACTTACCAAATTGACGATTCCATGTGTTTCAACCTAATAAGTTATCAAATATTCAGCTGGAAAATTCTTGGAGTTTGTTTACCTTGCTTTATAATTTAATTACTGAAAAAAGTAAGATTCTATGTATATTTTTTCCTCACTGCTTCTCCCCCTATCCCCTCCAGGGAGTATGTTTTCTGTTTTTCTCCTTCCTTGTGTGGAAATGTCTATTTTTGAGGCAGTTTTGAGTAATGGAAATGTGTTTTTGACAACTCCCTGCCTCCAATCCATACCTGTTTCTGCTCTGCCTCAGGGCTCATGCATTGATTAATCTACCCACAGCTGCTCTCTCAGGAAAAGACCTAATACATTCAATCATGCAGAGGAACAAATGGCAGGTAAGGTAGAGTGTTCTCCTGGGATTTCTGCAATCATTATTCTGTTTAAGGAGGGCGTGAATCACAAATTATGGACTGAAAAGCTCTACTTAGTGGAAGTTTTCATGAGGTTGGAGGCTGACAGCAGAGATTTGAGGTAGGAGAGTTCCTGACCTGTGAAAACACATACAGGCCATTTCCCAGCTTCTGGAGGTAGGAAGTTCCCTGTTTTTCCTTTTTATTTATTTATTTTTTTGTTTGTTTGTTTGGATAAAGACTTTAAGACCACATGTTGGGATTGTTAAAATAGGTAACATTTGTAGTTTTTTACTATCTTCTATAATCCTCATAATATCCTTAGGTAGCTGGTATACCCCATTTTAGTAATGACATGGAGACTTACAGCAGTGAGATAACCTACTCAAGACCACTAAACAGGTAATGGAAATGTCATGCAAAGTGTACAATTATGGGTTGGAGGTGTCAGAAAGATAATGTTGATTGTGATAGTCCTGCAGGCCCTTTTCCTCTGAGATTCCTTGATTTTAGGATGTGTGGGGCCAGTTGTGTTCCAGAAGTCCTGACTTGCAGCAGTCTTTAATGAGGGTCATTATTTATAATCTGAGTAGAGATAATTAATAACATATTTTCACATATTCCCTTGTAGTGAAAAATAACTTTTAGTGTGGTAAATATATTACTGGAGAGCAGTTTAATTGTTTTTTTATTAATAAAATAGTTATAGAATGTGTGATAAGATTTATAACAACACTTCAAAAGCTGTCTGCTCTAATAAAAGCATTTATTTAGTTATAATAGCAGTCCATGATTTTATCCATATTTGTAAACAACTGCTGCATATAATAATTTAATTAAAGAAATGGTTTTAAATATTGAATGGTTACAACCATCTACAAAATATTGAGAAACAATGAAATAAATTTTCATTGCAGAATTATGAATATCAGCAAATGCTGAAAAGACTACAATATAAGTGGCCAATAGTATTTGGAGTGCAAGAAACTGGTATAACACAATTGTGCTAAAATGAAAGTATAGACTTTGTGTTTGAGGCTGTTAATAATTAAATGTATAATGAGTCATTTATTTTGCCAAAAAAAAAGAAGTATATTGTCTAGAAATTAATAAATAAAGGTCAGTTTCTTATTGGAGTGATTACAGCCCTAAATTATATTTTGTGCTATATTATTTTTGAGTCAAGATAGCTATTTAACTTTAAAAAGAAGAGCAAATTTATAATTTACTGTGGCAGTCCTGGACAGTTGCAAATATAAAGTAATCTCAGCAGGAAATTCAGAAACAAATCATGTTATAGCACCTGTGATAATTTATTCTATTAATGTCTAGTTTCAAAGGCCTTTTGAAATGTAAATAGCTATCTTGACATTATTATTACAAGGAAACATATACTACATAATACTACTCTACATAGTAGGAGAACTGCTATGGAAGG
Source organism: Canis aureus (assembly GCF_053574225.1). NCBI lineage: Eukaryota > Metazoa > Chordata > Mammalia > Carnivora > Canidae > Canis > Canis aureus. The sequence goes on along the minus strand of NC_135611.1, from coordinate 43,302,982 downwards.
GTTTAAGATAAGATGCTACTAATTTTGAGAGAAAGGAAGGAGAACTTCCGGGTATGATGATATCATGAGAGAGCTTGCTTTTGAACTAGGCCCTAAGGAGGAGAATTTTTACCAGAAGCAATGAAGGAACTGAAGGTATCTAAGGTGTCAGGGTTGACCTGCATAAACATGGTCAGAGTAGCTGGAGAGAGGAGCCAAGGCTGAGTTTATGAAGTGTGTGGAGGGTACAGTTTGTCAGAAGCAAGCTGCAGTGCAATACAACTCACTATATGGGTTATTGGTGACATGACTAGAAAGTAGGTTGAGGCCAGATTGGAAAAGGTTTTGAGTCCTGGGATCTGGAATAAGAACCCTGCTAGGCAGTGGTAACCCATTTTAAGGTGGCAGGGGAATGATGTTCTCAGAGTTATGCTCTGAAAAATTAATCTAGTGTTAGTGAATAGTATGAATCAGGTGGCAGAGAGACTGGAGACAGGGGAGGCCAGACATGCTTAAGAATCAGCTGGGAGTATTTACAAAAATACCAAGCCTGGGTCCCACCAGTAGTGATTCTGATTCAGTGAGTCTGGAGAGGCCCAGAGGTCTGCAGTATCACCAAGGGCTCAAATGATTCTTAAACTGGCGGAGTGCTGTGTACCCTTTAAGACCCATCAAGGAAGAGTTAAGAGGTATTTAAATTAAAACTGGAACGGGAGAGGCCTGGGGGTGGAAGGCATTACAACAATCAGCAGTGACTTTGAGAATTGGTGTGGGAGAAAGACCTACCTCGGCTGAAGGTTACATTAAGTGCATGGTCATTTCCCTACCCAGAAGTCCCTGCTGGACACTCTTAGGACATGGTGGGCACTCAGTGAATATTTGTGGAGTGACACCATACTTTGCAGGTTCAGAGGCACCTTTATAGATCTGTCCTCCCTTCTTAGAAAGTAAATGAGTCACTTTCAGGTCTAGTTGCCTTTGTGGCTAACAGAGCAGTCTTGAGCTCTTCCCTGTCCCTGTCCCTGTGGATATCACCTCACACCTATGCACAAAAAAGTACTGTCCCACATGGGCCATATATGATTGAGCATACTCTGGTTGGCTAGAAATTCAGGTAGTTGCAAGTGCCATATGGGGGGACATTCTCAGGAGAGCAGCTCTACACACTTCAGTTTACCCATCAGTGGTTCCTGAGGCCTCCTTGGAAAACTTTTGTAGAACCTTCATTGACAGGTTCTACAACGGTCAATTTAAGTAGAGTTTACCAAGTAGAGAAAAATTGGTCAATGGAGAAAGTAAGCAACTGTTTAGAAAGCCAAGAGAAAAGCAACATCACAGGATGTTGGCGGATGTCCCACTTTAAGTGCCAAATAGACCTTGTGTGCATGCTCTAGTCTAAATGCACATGTGTTCTGGTTGGCCATGACTCTGTAACAAACCACAGAAACTTTGTAGCCGAAAGCAATCACTTATATTACACTTACACATTTTATGGATCAGGAATTTAGGCCACAGTAGAGACTGCTCATCTCTGTTCCATAATATCTGGGTTCTTAGCTCAAACACTGGCCCTGCCAGGGGCTGGAATCATCTCAGAACTCTCTTACCACATGTGGTAGCTGATTCAGGCTCTTGGCTGAGTCTTTTAGCTGGAGCCCCTGCATGTGGCTTCTCTGTGGGGCCTGGTTGTCCTCTAAACATAGTGGCTGCATTCCCAGGGCAAGTGACCCAAGAGAGAGAGCAACTCAGAAGCCTTTTTGCTTGTAAGAACAAGCCTCAGAAGTCACACAGCATCATTCTGACACAGCCTACTTATCACAGCAGTGCCCAAAGCCCACTCAGTTTCAAGAGGAGGGAAAACAGCTTCTGCTCCCTCATGGAACAGGCAGCAAGGTTCTGAAAGAGCATGTAGAACCAGAAATGGTATTGTTGTCTTTTTCAGAAAATTCAATCCTCCACAATATAATTTTAAAAAGTAAACCACCTGATGTTACAAAATTTAAACCAATGGAGTCTATTTAGTGAAAAGCAGCTGGTAAAGTATTATAACTGTAGATTTACATTGCTTGGTTATAGGCATATGAAGTCAAAGCTCTTCTGAAATAAATTAGAATATTAAATTAACATCTGTTACCAAAGATTTAATACATTTTTAGGTGGATAACCTAAAATAAAATGTGGCTCTTACTGCTAAAAAAATGTTAATGAAATAAACAGAGGAGTGACAATGATGCAAAATATACTATTTAGATGAATTCATGTAAGAGATATATGCAGTCAATAGGGGTCAGAATTCATAATTATTAAAGTTAGCAGGAAATCAGGGCTATCACTGTCACAGGGTTGACTAGCCTGCAAGCCTCCAAAGGAGCCTTGGAACCAAAGTCAAGATGTTAGAATTAAAGAATATGAAATTTTACATCTTAAGAGTTTAACACAAGAAAAATAGTTTGCTGTTGTTTGGGGGCCAATTGGAAAAAAAAAAAAACAAAACTGTTGCTTCTATCTAGATTTGTATATTTAACAGAAAGAATGACACTTTACAAATATTCACATATACACAGACACCCACACCTATACCCACACAAACCCTGTGTCACATTATAGTATCTACAGGCAAGGGAAATGCAGGAAGTAAAGATGTGGGGATTGTTCCAAGAACTGTTTGTTTCTGGTGTTTACTTTCTGAGTGAGGCCTATTAGATGCTGTAAATCCCGTAAGTAGGTAAGGTATAGTGTAATAAATAAGTAAATTATTTTATTGCCATATTGCTTGGCAGAACTAAAAAACAAACAAAACAAAACAAAAAACCCACTCAAGTCTGTAATAATGGGGAGATGTAAAACCAGTAAATGTAACTCTTTACTCCAAGTCTGATATGAAAAATTACTGTAATAATTAGGAGCATTTCAGTGTTAGAAAATGTTTTTTGATTTAAAATACTACAAGTATGTCAGTTTTAGATTCAGTTGTTTTCAAGCCTTTAGTGAATTTTCTGAACCAGCAGCAGGATACACAACCTCTTCCAAAGCATGTGGCAATGTGTCCGTATTTCTTTGTGTGTGTGTGTGTGTGTGTCTGTATTTCTGCCTGCAAATATGGGCTCTAGCTTCACGAGTGACTTCTCTAAGGTTCTACATTAATTATAGCTCCTAATAAAATTCTATTACTGAACCATTTACAACGGGTTTTATTCTTGCTAAAGAATAAAAAACACAGCCCCAATGATTTTGAGTAGCTTGATTTAATTTAAAGAAAAGACAAGAATATCCCTTTTTAATATATGAACAATTATTATTGTCTGACATTTGAAAGCTGGCATTTTATGTATTCCTCTGTTTCTTTTTTCTCTGTTTCTTTTACTTTGGCTCACAGTCTCTTTTCCATAGATCTTTTGTTAGTATTCAATTATTAAGTTAAATTGTATCTCCATTTCCTCTGCTTGCTTTGAGGGTCACTTACTCTTCTTTAATCTAATAGGACTAAACAAGATTAGATTTGGGAAGCACAGAGAAAAAGCTGGATTTTTCCACTGATTTTTGACAGCCAGATTTGGGGAAATGTAAAATAATTTCTGTACTTCCTCTAGCGAATTTTAATAGGAAGGTCAAGAATCTGGCTATTTATTCTTACACCTGCTGTGACCCAAAGTTTCTTGCCAAGGTTTTGAAAGCCTTTTGGTCTATGTATCATTGTCTCACTTGGAAATACCTGTGTCTTTTGGGATGAGTCATCATTTATAGTAATGCTTCTTAGTTATCCCTGACAAATTTAAAATAATAATACTTAATATCTAGTAATGTATACTTTAGAAGTTATTTTGATGGCAAAAGGACTAAATTTAGAGAAGTAAACACACCAGGTTGCAAATAATTAGTTATCAAGAACTGGGAGTATAATCTACTCTCAGACACTGATTTATTAAAACAAAAAAATAACACTGTATATGGGAGTGTTGTGGAGTTGGCATAGCAGGGCTCAAAAAATCAAGACTAAATGTGTACTAGTATTTCTGCCATATATGCCTACTAATCAGTTATTCCCAATCTGTACTTGTGAGCTGTAGCACAGTAATATTTTGTTGCTCTGGACCACTTGAGAATCTGCTTATGCATAACAATCTTTATTTTGGAATATCTTGTAGCTATAGAATGTCAATACATGCCAATAACTGCCCAAGGCAAATAACTAATGCGGATTACACTTAACATGAGTAAGCAAAAATTGCTTGGTACATGTTAAAAAAGAAAAGAAAAGAAACCTCAGCAGGAACAATATAATAGCTGACTGAATAGCTACCAGAAAAACATGCACAGGCATGTTGGCTGATTTGTCAAGGTCCACTTTGTTTTATTGGGCAGATTATGTAATAGTTGTTTCCCAGAACATTGCTGATAATGCTGAAGAATTACAAGAGAAACTTTGTTTAAACTGAATATTTTTAAAGAGATTATATGCACATCAACTTGCTAAAATGGAGGATAATAATAAAAAGTTTACCATAGATTAAATGTGTTTTATGTTCTAAGCACTGTACTGTATGTTTTATACATACATTGCCCATTTAACTCCCCAACAGCCCTGTGAGGTAGTTGTTAGTTTCCTCATTTTAGACTAAAGGAAACTGATGCTCAGGTTAAGACACTTGCTCAGTTTGGGAACTAGCTAGTAAGAGGTGGCGAACTTAGGTTATTCTGACTCCAAAGATCATGTTTATTCTCATGATACCATACTCTAAAAACAGAAAGACATGTTAGATGATTACTGAGCTATAGTGAGACGCTGTATCACTGCTCTCTTAAATGTTACTAGTAATTAACATAATTACATTATTGTACAGATATTTTAAGGATCTGAAGCACTGTTTTTTATTTTTTTTTATTTTTTTTTTCAAATTTTTATTTATTTATGATAGTCACAGAGAGAGAGAGAGAGGCAGAGACACAGGCAGAGGGAGAAGCAGGCTCCATGCACCGGGAGCCCGATGTGGGATTCGATCCCGGGTCTCCAGGATCGCGCCCTGGGCCAAAGGCAGGCGCCAAACCGCTGCGCCACCCAGGGATCCCTGAAGCACTGTTTTTTAAACCTTAGTTTGGATAAGAACTACATGAGGAATATGTCCAAAGAAGACCTCTAAACCTCATCTGAAATCTTCATTCCGAAGATCTGATGCAGAACCCAGGAATCTATACCTCTATCACCACATTCTGATGCCATTGGTCCATGAATAGCATTTGACAGTAAAAATTCAAAGAAATGTAATTCAGCCCAAAGCATCAAGAAAAGCTTCTTTTAAAATTGTTCTGATCAAAGTACTATTGCATTAGGAAAATCTGTATCAAGTGGGTCTTCTTGAAATAGTCCTTTAGGATGTTTGTTATATTTCGAGATTGAAGACTACAATCTTAAACTATGGAGCCAGAAGTAACCTTATCAACTGGATATCCTACCAAGTGTTTTTTCAGGGATATAATCATGCTTCAGCTCTAGGAACTCTTACACTTAAGGTTTTGATATATTTACTTGTATTTATTTTTCTTAGAAGAGCATGATTCCAAGGGTTATTCTCTTGAAGTATTTACATATTGGCTTAAAAGAACTTAAAGCCATAGAGAAACAAAACAAAACAAAATAACAAACTAACAAAAACCAGCCCAAAGTAAAATGAAGTTCAAAGCCATTTCCTATACAGACTTGACAAGTGGATCCCAGAGTAGTACATTTAATGGTGTCTACTAGAGGATACTGAAAGCATTTGTATTCTTGATAAAACCAGAAGTTGGCTTATACACTGGGGCAAGTCACTTTGATTACCTTAAATACCTTAAATAATTGTTTATGAACATAGTTAAAGAGCATACCTTCAGGTGATGTCCAGCATATGCTACCTAAGAAACAACTCTGTGGCTGCAAAATAACTAGTGTATACCCTTCACCTGTCAGATTCATCCCCTTCTCTGCCCTCAAAACTTCATTTAATCCAATTAATGAGGAGATTTTGATCAATGATCATACTGTTCAAGCTTAGTCAACTAACCAAGACCTGAAGAGAATCCTGACAGCAGTGAGAGTGAGGGAAGATGAAGGGCATCCTAACTCTTTTTTTTTTTTTTATCCAATTCAAGCAATTAGCAATTAGAAAAGGAAGGGCAGTTATAAAAACAAAGAGGAGATAACCATGCAGAATTGAGCTTGGGATACCTTTGCCATACAAAGTTGTAGGTACTTTTCCTAGGCAACTTTCCAAGTGTCATCTGCAAACATATATGTGTATATATCTCCACGTAGTAGGTTTTGTCTCTCTTCTTCATTCTTACCCCCCTTTCTGAGATTCAGTTTATAATTACAAAATATTATCAGTGTCCATTTTCACAGATTGGAATTAAGAGATTCTTGCATGCCTGGGTTTTCTTGTCATTTGTTTTTGAGAAGCTGTAATTGGTAAAGAGATGACTCAGAGCTTGGATGAATGTTGCTAATCTTTTTTTTCTTGTGAAGTTAAAATACATTCTCTGGTTCCAACAGGTGAAACAGAGCTTCAATGATAGTCTGGTGTATTTGAAAATGAACTCATTCTGCTTTTTCTGTCATAGAAGTTTACCTTCTGAGATAAATGTTATTTTAGGATTGGTTGATGCTGTTATCACAATTAGTTTGATCATCAGATTTTTAAGAAATGATTGTCCTGATTTTCAAACATACATGTTCAAGTGCCTGGGTAATGGACTTTTATATGGTAAATCTTGAGCAAATTCATATAGAAGTTATCATTTATGAGAGTCCCAAGGTTACATGCTTTAGCATTTCCTGAGGATAAGTTTTCTAAAAGCTTCTTGAATATCTGTTCCCATATTCAAAATTGGAGAGTAACGATTTGAGGCCATCTAACGGGAGGACAGTTGTGAGAAATGGAATTCAGTCTACTTTTTCAACCTTTCTCTCCAGGTTTTCTCTATAGGGACCCAAACCACCTCTAAGTGCCTCACCCTTAGAAAAATATTCCTTTCTCTTTCTTCACTATTTTCATTGCCTGAGGCTATTCAACAAAATGTCTTCTAATTAGAGCAGCTGACAGGAGGCACGAATGACAAAAAGACCTACCCTTCCCAGTAGGTGTTTACATTCCTGAAATGTTTATTAGACCAAAGGCAACTCCCTGCTTCATAATTCATAGTTGAAATATTTTTTTTCTGAAGTGCTTTCCCTGTATATCCTTGTAAGCCAAATCACCAGGAAAACACACCAACACACATGAAAACACCAATGAACAAAATTCATGGAATCTGTTTTATTTTATAGTTTTTTGGCATTACATGACTTAATTTTCTTTACTTCTGTTCCCTCCCCTTCTAAGTGATATCTCATCCCCTAGCAGCAAGTGAGTCACTCTTAGGGAAAGACTTTTTCTGTAGCTAATCTTTCTAACTACAGAAAATAGAGCTTTTGGGTACCTGACAGTGATAAGCATTATTTCTGACTTTCTGTGGCTTTGTGACATTGGGCAGGTCACAGATTCCTACTACGAGTTTCCTAACTTGTATGAAATACTCTAATTCTAAAATTTTGCTATAGTATGAGTTCCCTTCCTCTGTTTGTTTTGAAGGCCTTCCAATCTGAATAATTTCTCCATAAGGCACATGAAATGAGCGGTTTTACAAAAGCAAGACATCTAAAGCTCAAGTGAATTATTCTAACAGCTAACCAGGTTATAATGCATTTTCAATGTGTATCATTAATTGACCCCACCTTTAACAGGAGAGTGAGAAGAATTGAACATTAACTGACAAAACTGGCAAAATACTAAAATACTTTGTAGAAACTTCAGTTTATGCAAATTGTAGTAAAAATTACCTTGGTTGTCATAGCCATGACAGTAAAATGCTAAGTATTATCTAATGACAATAGAAATAATCACCCAGACATTAAAGAATACCATTAAAGATGTAGACATTTTATTTTTAAAAATATTGATTTCTACTCACTTCCTAAAATGCTTAAGGCAAAAGGCCAGTCCAAGATTGTGGCTTTTAAGCTTCCCTCCCCATCCCTGCCTTATTCAGGAAGTGACTGGAAAGAATTTTGTCATTGTACCTACAGACATGATAATCTCTTCTCAAGGGCATCACGAAAATTTGTGATGATGCACAAACTAGCATTACAATTTTAAAAAAACCCATTATAAATAACAGTTTAGTTGTACATAGCAAGTAAGCAGGAAGCAAATTAAAAGTTAAGCCACATGTTACTCTGAATTATTTGAGAAAATAAAATGTTGATATTCTTTCTACCAAAGAAAATGGCCCTTCTGTCATAGTAATTGGTCCAATACAAATATAGTTATAATTAGACAGTTTTGTTTCTACAACTAGTTTCCTTCTTCCCTCCTTATGGGCATAGATTTGCAAACAAGTTAAATTGCACTGTTTTTCACAAAAAGGTAAAATGCATGTTCCCCCCTTTTGGGGGGTAGGGTAAAAAAGTATATATATATTTATATGTATGCTAAATATATATTCTCCCCTTCATCCTGAAGCTGTTATGAAGTGTTATGAAGTATGGAGTGTACTTACATAGTTCTAACTTCAGTGTGTTATAAGATTCATACACGCACATATATGCTCCATTTTTTTAAGGAATCTGTTGGATCTTTTGTTTCTAAACATTGTTTTTCTTTCTTCTCTTGATTTTCTTTTTCTGAATATTCAGATTCAACAGAAGTGGCAGTTCTCAGCTAGAACTCATTGCCAAGGCTGTTGCTTAAAAAAGCAAGTCTAGTGGTACTTTGTTTCCTGTTCTTAAGCATTCTCAAGACAAAAACCAAACCAAACCAAAACAAAACAAAACAAAGAAACATTTCCATTACATTGGGTTAAGAGGTGTCTCAGAAGTGAACATGTTGTAAGGTAAAGTGTACTGGCTATATTTACTAAAACTAGATCACTGAGATAAATTGTCATTTGAAAAGGATCTCTGTATTTTTACCTGGGTCAAAAGACCAGATTAAGAATCAGATTAAAGAGGCAATTTGGTTTTTGTCTCCAGTCCTTTCCCTTCTAGTTTTTCAACCAAAAGTATGAATCACCCCATGTCTGCCCGTTCTTGAGACCAGGCAGAGGTGTGTCACTCAAATCCCTCCGGATTGGGGCCAGGTTAGAGGACAGTGTCTTGGGCAGGTGCTCACCCACTGACAAGATTTTGGAAAACTTAAAAATTGTAATGTTTTGGACAATCATATCTACAATAAAGGGTAAATGTTAATGCTTTTTAAGTTTTGTATTGTTTTACTTAGTCTTGGGCAAGAATATTTAAAAATAGAAAATATAAGGTTGCATTTTTCATTTATTTTGCTGTGACTTCATGATGACTTAGTTATTATTAACAACCACATAATGGAGGAATTCAGTGGAGTTGTCAGACAGGATCTAGACAACACTGAAATAATTACTAGACTTGCACTTTTTATTTTTAAATTATGTCAGTATTAAATTGTAAATCAGAAAAGTATTAATAGACCAAATCCATTGGGATCACATCTTAATGACAGGTTAAGATCATATTTGGATCACTTGTAAATTAATAAAGGGTTATTTATTATATCAAAGTATGGCCTCAAGCCATGTTTCTACAGCCACTTTATTAGCATAGAAAATCAAACAAACATATCTTACCATCAAGGAAAGAAGTTTTATATTCCCAAATTATTTTAGACAGCATAAGAATTCACACTTCCAGCGTTATCGTCACAAAGATCCCTGAATTACTTATATGTGGCTCTCAATTATGAGAGTACTTGAGATTATTTTGAATGCAGCTGTTATATTCTTTTTTCTTTCTCTCCTCTATTCATTTCATTGTTCATAAAGCTTACTTACCTTGCTTCCTGTTACAGATATGCAAATTGACTTGTCATTTTTAGTAGTGTAATTATTATTATTTTTAAAATATTTTATTTATTTATTCATGAGAGGCACAGAGAGAAAGGCAGAGACACAGGCAGAGGAAGAAGCAGGCTCCATGCAGGGAGCCTGACGTGGGACTCCATCCTGGAACTCCAGGATCACATGCTGGGCTGAAGGCGGCGCTAAACTGCTGAGCCACCCAGGCTGCCCTAATTATTGATTATTTAAAAACAACTTTTAATGTGGTGTTTTCCCTTTTTAAATATAAAATCACTTGCTTTTTATTTCTATTTAACAGCAGGGTTAAACTATATGCTAATCACTATTTTGTACGTTTTTCAGATACTAACTCGTCTTGCTAACAAGATGTGGTGTATGATATTACTATCCCCATTGTACGGATGAGGCAACTGAAAGATGGAGCATCTAAGTAATTTGCCCAAGAGATGGAACTGGCACTTAACCAGGCATTTTGGATGCATACTGTTAACCACTATGCTACAGTGTTTTATACAGTTTATGATCCACACAGTGATCCCCACACTTGATTGTGCCTGAGAATCACCTGTCTTGTTAAAACAGACACACACAGAGGCAGAGACACAGGCAGAGGGAGAAGCAGACTCCAAGCAGGGAGCCTGACACGGGACTCGATCCGGGGTCTCCAGGATCACTACCCGTGCTGAAGGCGGCACTAAACCGCTAAGTCACCAGGGCTGCCCGAATTTTACATTTCTAATAAGTTTCTTGGTGATGCTGATCCAGACACTTTGAGAACCATTGATCTACCATAATATTGAAGTTATGGAAAATAAATAGCTTATTTATCCATGTTGTTTAATCTTTATTATAATAATTGAAAATAAAAACTTTTTGTAGCTCAGAATCTCTCTTTTTTTTAAAAAAATTACCCATGGATTGGGGTGCCTGGGTAGCTCAGTTGGTTAAGCATCCAACTCAGGTCATGATCTCAGGTTCATGGGATCGAGCCCTGTGTTAAGCTCCATGCTAGGTATGGAGTCTGCTTCTTTCCCTCTCTGTTCCTCCCTACCCTTTCTCTCTCACTCTCAAAAAAAAAAAAAAAAAATGCTTATCTTATTGTTTTAATATTCATTTTTTTATTCAAATAATTTCAAACCTTAATTCATATATCTTAAAAGGCATTTTGTGAATTACTTGTTCATATCTTTGTTTAACAATGTAATATATCTTAAGGTTTTTTTATTGATTTTTTTATTGATTTTATTTAAAATTTTAACCCTTTGTTAAATTTTTGTCAAATATTTTGCCCATATACTCTGTCTTTAATTATGTTTAAAATTTGCTGGGTGTGTACTTTTTACGCAATGAAATCTATCCTTCTTCAGTTATTTTGAGGCCTTTATTGTCTTTCTTTATTCAGTAAACAGATATTTACCTTATTTTCAAGTGCTTATTATATAATGTTACTTTAATTCCCTAACCATTTGGAATTTGTTTTGCTGTGAAATGAGGCTCTAAATTGACTTTTCTATCTTAATTTGCCTTCTAGTTTTGCCTAAGCCAGATAATCTTTCTCATTTTTTAAAAATGATTTATTTATTTATTTTAGAGAGTGAGTGCATAGGAGAGTGAGTACAAGTAGTGAGAGGGGCACAGGGAGAGAGGAGCAGAGAAGCAGACTCCCTGCTGAGCATGGAGCCCTACACAGGTCTTAATCCCAGGACCCTGAGATCATGACCTGAACCCAAACCAAGAGTTGGAGGACTAACCAACTGAGCCACATAGGTGCCCCTCTTTCTCATTTATTTTTTTTTTTTTGATAGATTGGAGTGTCTTTTTGAACTATGTTTTCCATTCCACCTTGGTTTATTCCTTCTGTGTTATCACACTGCTTCAATTCACTTAGCTTTTTGTTGTATTTGAGTATTTGGTAGGGTGAGCTCCTTGCTCCCCTGATCCTTATGATTCTTTTATATATACTAAGATATATATATATATATATATACACATATATATATATGTATATATATATATATGATAATATAACTCCTTTATCTTCATAAAGGAGTCAGACCCCTCTTATTTTTTAAAGAAAACATGTAAGAAACCGTTTTTGACAACTTAATAATAAAGATCACTATTTTCTTGGATTTTTCAGAAAAATCTATAAATTCAAAGTAACTCTTACAATAATTCTTTAGCATTGGGACAACAGGAGAGTTTCTGACTGAAGAAAATCATGACCCAAGAAAAATCAGTATTTTATTCTTCTCTGTTGCCTTTGTTTCAGAGCATGGTAGAAGGAGTCAATGTCTCCAAAGAGTGGGCACAAATAATTTAATAGAAGCATCAGAATAGTCTATTATATATATACTTCATTATAGACTTGTAGAACAATCCACTGATAAAGACCTTTCTAAAGAAAATTTAAAGAAATCAGAAATTTAAGGAAATTATGAGTTAAGGAGGTTAGGAAAACAAAAGAATGTACAATCTTGTATTATTGTGAAAAGGAAAATATGTATGTTTCATTGTTGAAGTGTTAGCATGATTTAGTTAATATTTAAAATAGTATGTAAGAAACCAAAGGATATTTTACAGGCCACAAAAAAATTGAGTTTATGGATTGTTTTTCTACCCCTGACATTATATTCTAAATGGTGAGAGTCACTCTTATAACTGCATTTGTTTGTAAAATTAATATTTGAGTCAAGCCAAGCTCTCTGCGGAATAATCCCATAAAGACACCTTGCTGAAAGTGAACCTGTGGTTTTTCTTCCTGCCTGATGGCCATTTGGCAGCCACATTCTTGATAATTCTACTAAACCTTATCCTAGAATACCGTATTTGAGATTTTTTGCCAAAAGTGCTATTTTACCAGGAAGGTGGTGGATTGGACTAAAATTGCCTCTAAATATACATTTTACTGCCCTTGTATCTTCCTTTGCTATCTTTGCAATTCCTTCCTATCACACTTCTTTGTTGTTGCTATTTTTTAAGCCAGATTTTTTTTCTTTATTGTCTCTTCCTGAAGAGAAACAATATTGCCCTTACAGGACTGAAAATAAAAGCGAAGGTCATGCTGGTTCATGCTCTAGCTTCTGAGAAGAGAGAACATTTTATTGGTAAACAAGCCAACATCTTCCTGCCCAAGACCTTCTTTGTTGGCCTTTCTCTCTTATATCAACAAGATGAGATGCTTCACTCTGAGTTCCCTCATGGACCACAGGTTCAAACTTTGGGAGCAGTAAAATCAAACTGAGGCTATTATATTTGCTTCTTCCCCTAACACACACACACACACACACACACACACACACACACAGCTGTACTGTTGCAGAGGAAAAAAAATATTCTTCAGGGATGTGAGGGGACTAAGTTTACAAAGAGTCGAGGTTTAGGATCTGCATCTTCTTTTTTTTCCACACTTCCCCCCAAATCATCAGTATATCCAATCTACCTTGCATGTAATTTGTATGTAAATCTTTCTTAAAGCCAGTTAAGAAATTTGGTCCTCCTTAAGGACTACAAACCCTCTTTAACTTTTCATCCCCACATTTCCTTGCCCTTAGCCATTAATAGCTGCTTAACAAATAGAATAAGGCTGAAATGAGAAATTTGAAAAAAAATAAGAAAGCCTATTTGTAAATCCTTTGTAAATAATTTCTGTCTTCTTTTCTTCCATGTTTCTTAGAAATAATGCCCTTTTTTAAAAGAGCTTTTTAAAATTTCTTTCTTCCAGCAAAGAAGATTCTGAATAGGTAGAAAATTTAAAGTGATGAGTTTAGTGACTTTTTACTTTTTTCTGGGTCTTGAGTGAATACAAGTGAGAATTTCAAAAATTATAATTGGAAAATTCAGTGTTAAATATTTTGAGATTGGGTGAGAAGGGACATACTCCCCATCTAGTAAAGGATTAAAAAATAGTGCCAGTAAACACAAAAGAATACTGTTCAGTCCATACCTTCCGCTGACTTTTCATTACAACACTTGCCATACTGGAGGACAATCCCTTCCTTATAGGGGAAGTGATAAACCCTGATCTCAAGGCTGTAGGATTATTTATTCCTACTTTATTCTAAATGTGTCAAGATAAACCTAATGGCACAGATTTGTTCAATAAACATATGCTGGAATGTCTTAAACTTTACATGAAGCTCTGATTCTTAGTGTTTGGAAACAGGTGAAGATAGAACATGTAAATAAATATCAAGTTTCTTCTGACTTATAGAAATTTCTTAATTTTCCTGCCTTTGTTAAATGCATATTCTAGTAATAAAATAAAAAAAATCAATGATCAGTTCTTTTTGCTTAACACAAACTGTTGCTATCATATTTAAATTAATGAGCAAAAATAAATATAATAAACACTTATTGATGAATAAATGCCATGTGGGGACAAAACAGTTATGTAAAATATTTAAGTTTTACAGTGATTTTGTGGAGATTGTGTTTTTTGCATCTCCCTTTTACAAAAGAGTCAACTGAGGTATAAAATGGCTGAGTCTCATAGTAAATGATGATTCTGGGGATTCCAAGTGAGGACTGTTACCATCCCAGAGTCAAACATTTACTTCTGAGGAAAGTAATCATTCCATTTCTGCCTCTACTAAGCAGTAATTTTGTTGTTATTTTCTGTAAGTCATGGTAATAGCTACCATTCTTTATAAACACAGTTTATAATCAAATTTGACATCACAAAAAACATCCCTTAAGATTTAATTTCTCTCCCAAATTCTAAGTGGGACAGAGAAATGAAAACAATTTCCATTCCTTATTTATTTATTTATTTATTTATTTATTTATTTATTTATTTATTTATGACACAGAGAGAGGCAGAGAAGAGACACAGGCAGAGGGAGAAGCAGGCTCCATGCAGGGAGTCCGACTTAGGACTCCATCCTGGGACTCTGGGATCACACCCCAGGCCGAAGGCTGGCACTAAACTGCTGACCTACCCAGGCGTCCCACAATTTCCATTCCTAATTTTGTTATGGTGTCATTTTAATAGGAATGAATATGGCTACAACCAATTTCTATTTTACCTTGAATTTCCAGGTTAAGAAATTACTGTATTCTAGGTGGAGAGACCCACAAATCTGTAAATATTTTTAATTTAGAGATCTAGTCCTAAATTGTTTTAGGAAGCATAACATGGAACTTTTTAAATATTCTTTGTGGATTCTTGCACCTATATTAGTTTTTCTTTTGTATGGCTTTTTCTTTAACTGATATTTTATGTATTTAAATAATGTAAAAACTCTCTAATATTGTTTATATACACACACATACACAGACACAAACTATATATATGGCAGTATGATTCCCTTGGTAACTCGCTATAATTATGCATGTCTCTAATGAGGTAATTATAATTTTTAACTTGTGTGTCACAATATTAGATATTTATATAACATTCCAGCAAGTTCAAAGAACAAACTAGAAATAAGTAAGATTGTATCTTGTATAAAAATAAATATGAGAAATTAAATGTCATTGTAATACAGGTCTACAAAGGATTCATTTAATTTCTATCCCAAATTCTAAAAACTTTACATATACATATACATCTAAGGTTATAATTTGGGACTTTAAAAAATTTGAGTGATTTCTTTTCAACCCCAAAACAAGACAAAACAAACCCTTGTATGTTTTTAGGACTTTAACATAATATTGCTGAATTCCTAGGTATACACAGAAAAAAGAGTTATTCTTTCCCCTGAAAATGCTGCTGAAGCACTTTTTATAAATCAATAGAAAAACTGTCTTTGTAGAAATGCTGGCATTGGAGAGTGGTGCATTTGGTCAGTAAGCAGGGGGTAAGGCTAAAGAATGAGAGAATAATATGCTTTTATAGAGGCGTTGCTATAGGGATACTTTTAGGGAGAATGTTGCTAGCCGAGTTGGAAGTTCCTTTGGTGAAAGCTGTGTTTGATTTAGATACTGATTGAATTAGGACAAATTCCAAAAGTTACTATAATATGTGGAATATGATAAAAACAAACTCCAAGACTCCTGGTGCGATAAAAGGTACTTTTGGTATTGTTGTCTATGTGTCTATCTGTGTGCATGTAGTGTGTATGTGTACGTGAGCATTTGTACTTTTTTTTCACATAATTTCAGTCTGAATCCTTGGTACAAAAACATTGAGATTGTATAAAATAGATTTTAAAACTGCTCTAAGTTGAAATTTTTTTCCTATTTTATCTGACTTGAACACTATTGGAAGTGAAATGAATAATTCTGGTTCATGGAAAACCTAAAACTAGTATTTACAGTGTAATCCTGGACAGTGAAAATTTGCTAGGAATGCTAAGATAAGATAAAAGCCAAATTTTAGCATAGAAATTTAGATGATTGATATTCAGGTGTTTTAAAGAAATGGCTTCTAAAACTTAAGATATTATTACATTAATGTCTGCCATTTATGACAGAACTAAATATCTTCCTCCAACTAATGAAGAAGACTACTCTTGAAACCTGAATCTTTGGTCAAGAATTTGTCAGTCTGTTAATGACTTAATTTTCTTTTCACTTCCAGTATTATTGCTTTTAACTTCTAATTTTTCTTTATTAAATTATAGATTTTATCTATGTATAGATTTTATTTATTTGAGAGAGAGCGAGAGAGAGCACACAAGCAGTGGGGAGGGGTAGAGGGAAAGGGGGCTCCCCCACTGAACAGGGAGCCCAATGCAGGACTTGATCCCAGGAACCTGAGATCATTACCCAAGAGTAAGGCAGAAGCTTAATCCACTGAACCACTCAGGCACCTTTAAATTCTCATTTTTAAAATACATTTACTATTTCATTTTTATCTGAATGTAATGAAATAATTTCATATTATATTTTGTTGTTTTCAGATTTTTATAAAGTGTGAGGATGACTCAGAATTTCAACACCTTACCACTATGTTTATTTATTTATTTTTTTTTTAATTTTTTTTTTTAATTTATTTTTTATGATAGTCACAGAGAGAGAGAGAGGCAGAGACACAGGCAGAGGGAGAAGCAGGCTCCATGCACTGGGAGCCCGACGTGGGATTCGATCCCGGGTCTCCAGGATCGCGCCCTGGGCCAAAGGCAGGCGCCAAACCGCTGCGCCACCCAGGGATCCCTTACCACTATGTTTAGATAGAAAACGGTACTCAGATGCATTCTAGTTTGCTTCTGGAGTCACGCAATTTTTATTTCCAGTGATGAGACCTCTAAACATAATTAGGTAGCTGAGACATTTTTCTTACTAAGAAACAATGTAGAAACAATAGCACATCTTATGCTACTGTTTGGGTGCATGGAATATCCTGTTAGCAACAAGTTTGTTCTTAACCTAGACTCTGGTGATTTCCAAAGTTTTATATAAAAGGTACCATGCATTCTTATAGCTGATTGAGATTTGGAATCTGGTGTTTGGTTATATAAAAAACACCAAAATCTTATATTTTATATATACTTATCAAGCTATATGTTTCCTTTATTTAAATCTTCACATAATTACAAGTAATGTTTAACCAGTCCTGATTGTTCTGAGTTTCCATGGAATAATTCAGTTGAAATAATGTACTTAAACATTTGTACTAATTTAAAATACTGGGAGGTAGTGGAGAACAGAAAACCTCTTCTACTTTTCTCGAGGATATAATTAAAACAGCTATACAATATCATATAAGTAATATTAATGTAAGATATTACATATTATACATTATTATATATGATGTAATCTATATATTTTATATATTATATTTTCTTTCCCTAAGGATATAATTAGAATAGTTATATTAAAAATTATAATAGCTTCTTTTTAAATTGGGAGAGTCTTTATTCTGCTGGTTACCTCTTCCTAAGGCTTCTTATCATACTGCCTTCTTTACTTCACTTCCTACCTATGCATATATGGAGGGCAAGTCTTCCTTTTTTCTAGATGTCTTAAACTCAGTTACTTTCAGGTGATTGGAGAAGCAGCTCATCTAAGAAAATAGAGTAATGGGTATGTGGAAAACTGGGAAATGATAAGTCACACCCCGAAACATTCAAGTTAAAACATTTTCTTAGAACATTGGTGAAAGAAAACACATTTGGAGAAGTGTTGGACACTCTCTGTTTCTTATTTGCCTAGGCTCCTGGTTGATGATGTTTAGTAATTGAAAGAACAGAATCCCCTACATGGAAAGAATCTGACAGGATGGACTATAATATGGAGGCCAGACAGAGGGCAGGACTAGCCAGTGGTTGCTGGAATTGTCTGGTTGGAGAAGTAGAAAGTTACCTCAGGTAGGAAGGCCCAGAGGGCAGAAAGGCAGAACCAAGCTTTGTTGGTTGGATTGAGAAAGCACATAAATTAGTGAGAAAGCATTCAAACTGGTAGGACTAAATCATCTGGATGATTTGGAGAACCTGTGTAATTGACTATCTTATCAGAGGTATGACACTGCCGTTTTCTTTATGCTATCCTCTTTATGTCAGATGTAGCACAACTTATAGGGTACAGCAAAAGTCCTGCCCTTTAGTCTTGGGGCTCTCATTTCTTCAGCCACCCAGAGTGTAGCCGGTAGGAGGTCCATACCCTGAGCCCCTCCCCAAGATATGTCATCTGCCCAAGAGATTTGCCTCATCCTAGACATGCCCCTCTCCAATGCAGTTCATATCCAGTGAGTGGCCAATGCCTGGGGACAAAGTCGCAGCTCCTTGCCTCAATTTAGGACTACTTTGAAAGAGATCCCAGCAAAAAAGAAAAAAAAGAAAAGAAAAAAAAAAAAAAGAAAGAGATCCCAGCTTCAGAGACATAATTGCATCTCTGTTCAACATCTCTCTCTGCCCAATGCTGCTTCCCTCACAGCCTTAAAAATGTTGTTTCTGAGAGCACATACCCAAAAAACTTTCCTGCTGACAAAATTTCTTCTAGCTATGGTTTCCCTGTTGGCCTGACCTGTGACACATGATAATACTAAGACAGATACAAATATAGAGATGGAGAATAAAGAGATGGAAAAGGTTGGAGAACTGAAGACATTAAGGTGTCTCCTGAGAGAAGTCCTTTTAGCTTGTAGTTCAAAAAGATGGTGGAACAGTCATGACTTGGATTGGAGGTGCTCTGTCTATTGGCTAGATTCTGGTCAGTTAGTTGCTAATATGGTGCAGAAAGCAAGGAGTCAGACTTCTTAATTTGGCTTTAACACTCATTTGCTGAGACAATTTATTTCTGAAATGGTGGTTTCATCTGTGAGTTGAGGATAGTATCTCTAGGGTTTGGTTAACAATCAGATGACATAAATAAAAATATTCTGGAAACCCCAATGGGCAATTGAGATGTGCAAGTAGAGTGAAGTGATTGAAGCCACAGCTTTGGAGAGACACAGAACCATGCTCTGCCTCTTAGTGACTGTATCACCTTAGACAAGTCTTTTTTACAGGCAAAATACAGGTCGGGTGATATTTCCTCTTAGGGTTGTTGCAAAGTTTAAATTAGATAATATGTACAATGAATGTACATAACATTATGCCTGCCACATGATATTTTCTAAATAGATGATGGATGTTACTATTGTTTTAAAGCTTAAAACACTCATCAGCTGTTGTCTCATGTGGAAGCCTCTGCAACTGGCACAGTGGTCACAGGTTCTATTATCCAGTGAATTTTCTTTTATGACAAAGGTCACTGCTGTCACTCCAGTCCTAAAGCAACCAAAAACTACATACAGTCTGGTGCTCTGTTTGTGACTGAACACTGAATGTAGGTTTTCCAAGTGGCTAACTTAATGTTATGATCCAGGATTGAATATGTTTGAGATTGGAATTTGTGGCATCTCCTTCTCAAATTTGGTGATTTGATCTTATTTTTCAGTTTTACTGTTTTCAGCTTTTATTATTTTGCCTCCATTTCAAATTGCAATTTCACTGTTAAAATTGTACCTCTCTTTACTTCTGAAGAGGATGTGCAGTATAAAATAGAAGTGAAATCGTGTCAAATTATTATATTTGTGTTTGGATCTTGATAAAAATAATGAAGAGGGGGAAAAAGAAAATTTAGATCACAGGTTGAAAATAAGAAATAATATTAGCAGTAATTTGACATACAAAGTCCCCAAATGTGGGATTGTAATCATAAACCTACTTAAGACAAAGGGCATAATTTAGTGAGAAAAAACAAAAACAACTGAAATTGAGGTTCTAGCTAAGAAAAAGTCATATTTATATGAAAGAACTATATATGTTTTTAAAAAGTGTACTCTAAATATCAAAAATAGAATATATGAACACTGTGATCAACTGTTCTCTGCTCTCTCTCCTTACCCAAAATAAAACACTGTATTTTGATTGATTAAAATACTAGTGTTGAAGTACAATTTAATGTTAAAATAAAATGGTTGTATGAAGATGGTATTTTACAACATTTTCTAATACCTGGTTTCCTTCTGCTGCACTCATATTGCTAAGCACTCACAACAGGAAAAGATTTCAAAGTTGTGGTAATTTTCTTGCAAAATCAGGAGATGTACCACTTTGTACAATTAGGGAGCTATGTTGTAGCAAGTTCATCCAGTACCAGCTTGAAACTTTTCTAAAGGTTTCTGCCCTAATTAGAAGGAATCTTTCATCAAGGAGATTAGCTGTTCTCACTTTTTATTTATCATGTGACTTTTATTTGTAATTTATTAGAAAAAAAATTTAGTTGTAGAAGCAGCATTTTCCACCCAGATCCTATGAGCAAGTGGTAGGGGTTGGCTTTCACTATTTGTACTGTTCAAGTTGCCTTCCATTTCATACTGTGGACTTTTTTTTTTTAATCCACTCACATATTCCATCTTACTGTCCTTTATGTTGCATGCACAGAACCTGGGCTGTGGTATGCTTCTTTTTGATTCCTGTTCTCCCTACTGGAGTGTAAGGAGCCACATCATCCTCTCAGATTGTGTCCATAGCGGGTCAGAGTAGGGTGTCAGCTCATAGGAGGGGTGTGATAGTATTTGTTTAAATAAATGAGGGCAGCCCCGGTGGCTTAGCAGTTTAGTGCTGACTTCAGCTCAGGGCCTGATCCTGGAGACCCAGGATAGAGTTCCACATCAGGCTCCCTGCATGGAGCCTGCTTCTCACTGTATCTGTCTCTGCCTCTCTCTCTCTCTCTCTTTGTGTGTGTGTGTGTCTCCATGAATAAATAAATAAAATATTTTAAAAAATAAGGTTAGAAAAGAACTCAGATTCATAGTAAGATGTTACTAAATTTTGAAAAAAGTAACTTTAATGAAACAGAGCTTTTATATCTGGTCATTGGTTTCATATAAAAGAAATATGATTCCAATTCCAAAACTCTTAGGAGCACTAAATAATTACTGATACTTAAAAAAATTGAAGCAATGGTCAGGGCACTCAACAGAGGCAAAGCTCCCTAGAAATTTTCTTTTCTCATCTTTTTCCTCAAACTCACTCCTCTGATAGCTATTGATCTTCTCTTCCATCCTCCCCAGTTAATCTATGCTTAATCATATGGAGAATAACTTTGGGTGTCCTTGTTCCTTATCACTCTTTTCTACTTTACTTATCTGATCAGAGCATCAAAGGCCCAGGAAGTGGACCCAACCAAGTATGCTGAGAAACCTATTGTAGAAGACAGAGTGATGGGGAAGGAAAAGGAAGATTACTTGTGTGTTTGTCATACAATTAAATGTGTTCGTTTTAGTTAGCCATCACCTGTGTAACAAACCACACCAAACTTAAAGATAATCATTTTATGGATTTATGGATTGGTTTACTAGTTCACAGTTAAATATGGATGTCCTTATTTCCTAAGGACATATATATAAGACAATGTGCTAGGCAGTGATTTAGTCTCTATGTATATAATGATGGGGAGAGTTCTTGCCTTGAGGAATTTGTAATCATGAATGTATGGGAGTGTCAGAGAGAAGAGATAAGAGATGTATCAATCTTGAATCCTTAGGTCTCAATTTTTTGGTTTCATCTGGGATGAGTTTATCTGCAGGGTTGGCTGAATAAGGTCCAAAATGACCTCACCCATGTGTCTGGCAGTTGGCTCTGGCTCATTTCTCCACATGGACTCTTGTCCTCCCATATAGACTGCTTTCTTTACATGCTAGTTTTATTTTTTATTTTATTTTTTTATATTCTTTTTTTTTTTAATTTTTATTTATTTATGATAGTCACACACACAGAGAGAGAGAGAGAGAGAGAGAGAGAGAGAGGCAGAGACACAGGCAGAGGGAGAAGCAGGCTCCATGCACCGGGAGCCCGACGTGGGATTCGATCCCGAGTCTCCAGGATCGCGCCCTGGGCCAAAGGCAGGCGCTAAACCGCTGCGCCACCCAGGGATCCCCTACATGCTAGTTTTAAGACAGAAATATAAGACAGCTAAAACAGAAAGTACAAGACTTCTTAAGGCCTAGAATCAGATGGCATAAAGTCATTTCTGCTGTGTTATTGATCAAAGCAAGGATAATACAAGATCATATTCAAGGAGAGGAGAAATCAATTCTACCCTTTGATGAGAGAAAGAACAAAGTCACCTTGGAAAAGAGGATGCATATTGGGACCAGAGAATTTTGTGGCCACAGTTTAAAATCTGTCCTTTTGTCACTATTATTTATATTCTTTTACATCAAAATACATTCACTTCCTCTCAAGAGTTTGAAAATCTCATCCATTAATGTCAACAAGCTCCAAATCCAGTGTTATGTGATCTGCATCTGGTCCACATACAAATGAGACTCCTCAAGTATAATTCTTCTCAATCCCCAGGCCTATAACTAAAAAGAGAAGGGGCTACACCCTATTCATCCAATATGCAATGATGAGACCAGGGGCCAGGACCATTGCAGTAGATGTCTCTGTACAAAGAATGGAAAAGAGATAACAGTCATGGTCTGAAATTTTGAAATCCAGCTAGGGACATGTGGCTAGTCTCTTTAATCAGGGGGCCAGTGACATTCCCTGTTTTTTTGCTAAGAAGTAGTTCATGTTTATGGCTGATAGTCTTCTTACCCTTCTTCCTAGTCATATAAAGTTGTGGTTCCCAAGTATTGTCTTCATTTTG
This sequence comes from Canis aureus, assembly GCF_053574225.1. Lineage (NCBI taxonomy): Eukaryota > Metazoa > Chordata > Mammalia > Carnivora > Canidae > Canis > Canis aureus. The sequence continues at coordinate 43,280,077 of NC_135611.1, read as the reverse complement.
AACTGTCCTGTCCCTTTAGTGCAAGGTGGTGGTGTTTTTGCTTAACAGATTTGTTGACTTGAGACACCTGAGTGGATCAGTTGGTTGAGCATCTGACTCGATTTTGGCTCCGGTCATTATCTCAGGGTCATGAGGTTGAGCCCCACATTGAGCTCTGAGCTCAGCATGGAGTCTGCTTATTCCTTTCCCTCCCCCAGCTTGCTCACTCTCAATCTCTCTGTCTCTGTCTCTGTCTCTCTCAAATAAATAGTCTTTTATAGATTGGTGACTTCCTGAAAATCTGCTTGGAGTTCACACTGTGCCTCTCAAACCCAAAATTTATTTTTTTTATTAAAGATTTATTTATTTATTTATTTTTGAGAGAGAGAGAGAGAGAATGTTCATACACAAGCAGGAGGAGGGACAGAAGGTGAGGGAGAGAATCTCAAGGAGACTCCTCACTGAGAATGGACCCATTGTGAGGCTCGATCTCATGACCCTGAGCTCGTGACCTGAGATGAAATCAAGAGACCAATGCTTAACCAACTGAGGCACCAAGGCGCCCCTCAAATCCAAAATTTAAAAAAATTTTGGACTACATGTAAGGCTGCTATGGGCAGTGCCCTTAACGTTTTTAGAAGCTGGTTTGTCTAGCTGAAAAGGTCAAGTAGGCACTACCTTAAATCTTTCTGAGTTCTTAACAGTGGGTCTTATAGTCAACACTGTTGCTTTATTGTTAACCTGAAGCTACTTTCTACTTTGCAAATATTTTTTTCAGGAAATACTGGGAATGACAAAGCATCATATTTTCTAATCTAACACAGGAACCAAAAAGTGCCTTCTTTGGTTCATCTTTCTCTCCTCCAGTTCCTCATAGAAAGGCAGTTGATGCTTTCAGATTTCTGCAGGGAAACCTCTCTAGCCAAATACACAAGTTCAAGTTACTGCATACAGAATATGTAATAGATAAAATATATGTGGCTCTCCTTCCAATCTCTGATGGCGGTGGGCTGCTGTCCTTTCAGTCTCTACTAACAGTCTCTGTGTCCTTCCAGCCTCCTTCCCATCTGGTCCCAGAGCCAATACCACATGTTTTAGATTTTTGCTAATGAAGCACTATATTCCCAGTAGCAGTTTCTGTTTCATTTAGTCTTTGCTAAGCTACCACCGAAATTTAGTGGCTTAAAGCAGTAACACATTACGATTTCTCATGTTCTTGTGGGTGGGCTGGGTGTTTCCTCTGTTGGCTTGCCTGAGCTCATTTACATGGATGCATTCAGCTAGAGGATTAGTAGGACTAGTAGGTCCACTGACTTGGATGTCTGGCAATTGGTGCTGGCTGTCACTTGGGGTACTTCAGTTCTCTTCAACGTGACTTTTTCCCTCTAGGAAGCTAGATCAACTTCCTTGTGTGTGGTCTCAGGGTAGAGCTCTAAGAAACCAAAATGGACCCTTAAGGTTTCTCAAGTCCCAGCCTCAGAAGTCATATAAAATCATATCAGCCACATTATTGGTCAAAGCAATCTCAAAGCCAATCTAGATTCAATGGGTGGGGAAATCCACTCTAGGTGTTGCTTTTTTTTTTTTTTAATATTTCATTTATTTATTCATGAGAGACAGAAAGAGAGAGAGAGAAGCAGAGACACAGGCAGAGGGAGAAGCAGGCTCCCTTCAAGGAGCCTCTAATGTGGGACTCCATCGCGGGACTCCGGGATCACACCCTGAGCCAAAGGCAGACCGTCAACCTCTGAGCCACCCAGGCATCCCTCCACTCTAGGTGTTGATAGGAGGCAGTGAAATCAGATTGCAAAGGGTTTGATGCTCAGGATAAAAGGAATTTGTGTACATATTTTGTAATTAGGCACAGCCTGGTTTTGTACATTTTGTTTTCATTTATGTTTAACTTACAAATCTAAACATTGGGTAATTATAAACTCTATTTCATTATGTTGAAATAGCCAACATTGGGCGGACCCAGATGGCTCAGCAGTTTAGCGCCACCTTCAGCCCAGGGTCTTGTCCTGGAGACCCGGGATTCAGTCCCATGTCAGGCTCCCTGCATGGAGCCTGCTTCTCCGGAGCTCTGTCTGTGTCTCTGCCTCTCTCTGTCTCTCATTAATAAATAAATAAAATCTTAAAAAAAGAAGAAGAAGAAGAAATAGCCAACATACCATAAACTCTACCTATGTATGACAGAGTTAGTGATGATTTTAGCAATTGTAGATCTACAATTGGGACCATAAAATTCTAATCCCAAAACCAGTAATTTGATTGAGGCCATCTTATTCGGGCTGTTATTTAGTTAGTACATTGCATTAACTAATACATTAGTGATTTCATTGTCACTCTGTTTTTGTTGTCTTTTCCTTCGTAGCCATGTCATTTATTGCGCCAAAAAGCTCAATCTACTTTCTACTTTAAAATTTCTTTCCAGGGATCCCTGGGTGGCGCAGCGGTTTGGCGCCTGCCTTTGGCCCAGGGCGCGATCCTGGAGACCTGGGATCGAATCCCACGTCAGGCTCCCGGTGCATGGAGCCTGCTTCTCCCTCTGCCTGTGTCTCTGCCTCTCTCTCTCTCTCTCTCTATGTGACTATCATAAATAAATAAATACATAAATAAATAAATAAATAAATAAAATTTCTTCCCTAAATAAATAAATAAATAAATAAATAAAATAAAATTTCTTTCCAACTTTTTACTGAGGGGAATTTATCTGCATCAGAAATAATGAAAAAAACTTTATTAGATATAGTTAGGAAATTATGACTTAAATTTTTTATTTTAAATTAGCATTTATATATTTCAGGTAACTCAAATCTATAAGACTTTTATTTAAGCCATCATTGTTATTAAAGCACCTAAAGAATAAAATGATAATCTGCAAAAAAACAAAAAGTTGATCATAACCTATTACAAGCTATCAATGTATCAATGTATGATACACTAATATTTTTGTAAAAGACAGCAATTTCAGACTTAACAATTTTAATTACCTGTTTAAACAGTCTTCCTTGTTGGTTGTTTTTATATTGACATGACATTGATTAAGGATGGATACATCCAGGAGTTCAGTATTTTGATCTTCATGATTGTTCATGACTCTGTTCAAAATATACATCTTTATGTGCATATCCATTTATGAAATCCTCTCTCAGAAATAAGTTCTTATAGACGATTTGTTAAATGTATTGAAATATGCCAACTTCAATATCGTTAGTATTTTTAAAAATACCATCTGTTAGGGGGCTCCTGGGTAGGGCTCAATTGGTTAAGCATCTGCTTTGGCTCAGGTCATGATCCTGGGGTCTCAGGATCAAGCCCTGAGGAATGAGCTCTGAGTCTTGGGGCTCCCTGCTCACTGGGTAGTCGTCCCTCTTCCTTTGCCCCTCCCCCACCCTCATGCTTTCTCAGTTTTACATATTATATATGGTAAAATGAAAATACAGCTAACTAGTATGTTTGTAGACAGCAAAATTTTCATGATTGATTGCAAAGGCCCAAAATAACCCAGGCCACTTTTTACTATGGCCTCTTTGCTTGCGGGTATATGTATAAGTTACTTGGGACAAAGTATAGTGCAAAATCAGCAAGTCACTGTTACTATGACTCATCATGAAGAAAACTGACAAAGAAATAGAGAAACTGAATGTCAGAGCCAGCTCCCTTCATCTTTCACTTGTTTCTAAAGAGGGATAGTGCCTTGGAATATTGAAATTATTTGTTATAACAACATTATCCAGGGCCATACTTGTACTAAACAGCCTTCCTATGTAGGCCTCTTTTAAGGCCTAACAGCTTCTAACTCCTGAGGTCTGTCGGACCAACTACCTTTGAAACAGAACCAGTGATGGAGACCTCAGGGTGAAGGATTTAATTTCCACAACTAGTTTCTTTTCTTCTTCACACAGTCTGGCCTTTTAATTTTTTTTTTTTTTTTAATTTAAATTCAATTAGTCTGTGCCTCTCTGTGTCTCTCTGTCTCTCATGAATAAATAAATAAAATCTTAAAAAAATAAATTCAATTAGCCAACATATAGTACATCATTAGTTTCAGATGTAGCTTTCCATAATTCATCAGTTACAAATAATACCCAGTGCCTTTAGAAGGAAAACAAGATTCAAGTTTACAGAGGAGGAGAGTTTGAGTTGCCTCTGCCCAGTAATATGTGGATCAAAACCTGGCCTTAAGTCAGAGCCCCTTACAGGTTCTTATCTGTGGAGCACCCACCTCACCTCACCTTTGTGCTGATGCACTTATCTTACCTAGACATTTCATGATGCATATGCAGTGCATTTGGAGCCTGCTGCTTCTCTTTCTTTCCTTGGTTAGTGGCATCATTATTGCAGTTGCTTATGATAAAAGTCTAGAAAGCACTCCTAGCTCCTGTCTGTCTACTTCTGACAGTTATCTTGCAGCCATCTCCTGCACCTCGTCCCTCTTGGCATGTCCCCAGAACAGAATTCATCACTTTTAACATGCGTTCTGTTCGTGTATTCCCAAATATCCTCCTTGCTCCCAGCTTCTTCTTTCAGTTAAGCCTCTACATTGCCATTTCTGTGTCTCAGGTCTCATATGATCGTGTCTTTGGCTTATCCAAACTGTTGATGGCTCCCCTTTGTTCATAAGATAGAAATCAAACTCCATGGCATGCTATTCAAAGACTTTAATAACCTGATCATTACCTATTTTCTAGGCTTACTTCCTTGTTAACCTTTCTTAAACCCTCTCCACTTTATACTCCACTCATAACATATTTTTACTGTCACTTTAATATATCATACCATGCTTTTAAAAGACTGCCTCTTTCTCCTAAAAAGTTTTCTACCTGCAAATCTCTACTTATCTGTAGATGTTTGATGTAATGGCACATCCTTTTTTAGCTTTTCTGAATCTTTCAGCCTGTTCTATTACCCTGTAAGAGAATTACTTGCTCTTGTATTTATATTCCCTCAACATCTTATCTTTCTCCAATTATAGTAGCTGACACATTGCTTTGAGCTATTATTTACATACTTGTCTCTTTCATTTATTACTAGTTCCTTAGAATAGGGACAGTTTTTTAGTCTCCAGCTCTTCCTTAGAAAATGCATCCATTAATTTCTTTATTAAGTATCTGTTATGCAATAATGAATAAGACAGTGATGTATAAGTCAGATGTGGTCCATGCCATCTCATCTAAAACTTAAATTCTAGTGGTAGAAATGAATAGGCATCTGAAAGATGATGGTGTTTTCAGTAAATTCTTGTTGGTTTGATGAGATATTAGGGAAATTAGACCAACAGCAATTCCTAATGAATTTGTTGTGGGGGATTGGGATAAGTAAAGACCCAAGGATGGCCTCCAACAGACTGGCTTAAGGACTAAATAGATTTTAGTTTGCATTAATAGAAATTAGAGAATAAGATTTAGAAACAATTAACTTCTTGTTCTCTGTAATTCCCAGAACTGGAGACCTAAGTTTACATGTGTGACTTAGACAAATTTCTTTGTGTTTACAAGTAACATGCCTGTTCAGCTAAATGGCTTAATGAATTACTCTTTTTACAATTTAAGTGGAAATGTTTGCACACATACATATGGACACTTGGTAAGACCATATCATGCTGTTGTTCTGAAAAGTGTAAGATTGCTATAAGATTAACAGTTAAATACACTTAAATAATGCTTTCTGAAATAGAACTACATATTCCCAAGAACTATAAACCTGTATCAAGGAGGTTGGTAAGGTCAGTTCTTCATCAACAGCTTTATGGATGTTGTTTTAGTGCAATGTGGTAGACGTTCATTTCATGTTTTATGTTATTTCCATGATTTAAACATATTATGCTATTGATATCAGATTTAATTACCAAAACTTGGACTAAATTATTTTGATTTTTGTATGAAAAAAGTGAATATTTGCTGACATATTTTAGGAATTTTTCCTTATTTTGGGAATACAGTAGGTAAAATCAGAAAATATTTACTTAGAATTCAGTTGGCTATGTCTGATATATAAAAAGTAAATTGCTAGGATCCAATAAACTCTGCATTTGCGCTATATTGTAAAAGGAAACATGTAGAGAATTTGAAACTTAGATATATACAATGCATGCTCCAAAAAAACCCCCCATAATTTGAGCTTTCTAAAAAAAAATTTCTAATATGAGCTTTCTAACTTATAAACTCAGATTTACCATCAGATGAAACTGTTATAATAGCAGTATTGTTTCATTAAGGTGGGAGTAGTAAAAATATAACAACTTAAAATCAGGAAGTAATATCAATAGATTATTACCTAAATTTATGACTTGTACAACTAACACTATGCTAATTTAAGATTTTAAAACATTGATATCTTGTAACATTAATAAAATTATACATAATCTCAAAATGTTTAAAATTTTACATACACTCTAACTGTACGTGTAGTCTATTTTAAACTTAGAATTGGATTTTATATATAGAAGTTCTGAATTTCATCAAATCTAGTTTGCTTGATTAGTTAAGATTATTCTGCTGCTACATGACTTTATTTATAGAACCTAAAGATTCTAAGGTCAAACTCAAATTGATTTAACTATGAATTTATCATTTTAATATGATTAATATTTGATATGACTAATATAGTAATTTCTCTGCTATCCTTGGACAGCAGTATAACAATGTAAAAACCTGACATTTGGGGATCCCTGGGTGGCGCAGCGGTTTGGTGCCTGCCTTTGGCCCAGGGCGCGATCCTGGAGACCTGGGATCGAATCCCACGTCGGGCTCCCGGTGCATGGAGCCTGCTTCTCCCTCTGCCTGTGTCTCTGCCTCTCTCTCTCTCTGTGTGACTATCGTAAATAAATAAATAATTAAAAAAAAAAAAACTGACATTTGGCTCTGCTACTAAGTAGCTTTGGTAAAAATGCTTAACTTCAATGTGCCTTGGTTTTCTTATTTGTAAAATGGCATTATAATAGTTCTTGCTTGAAGATTTGTTATAAGAATTAAATGAGTGGGCACCTGGGTGCCAGTGGTTGAGCATCTGCCTGTGGCTCAGTTTGTGATCCCAGGGTCCTGGGATCCAGTCCCACATCTGGCTCCCTGTGGAGAGCTTGCTTCTTCCTCTGCTTATGTCTCTGCCTTTCTCTGTGTCTCTCATGAATAAACAAATAAAATCTAAAGAATTAAATGAGTTAATAAGTATATATTACATATGATATATAATAATTGGCTTAATTAAAATATAATGAGATCTATACAGAGACATAGAGAGAAATATCAGTGCCTGGGTATACCTGAAACTAATATAACACTGTATGTTAATTATACTTGAATAAAAAGAAAAAAAAAAGAAGAGAATGGTTCAAAAGAATAAATAGTATGTGGATTTTGCTGGGTATATTTATGTAGGGAAAGAAGACGTTAATAATCTTGTTGAAGGGATGATTACATACATGTAGACTCATCCAGAGTACTTGCTTGCTGAATCATTTCAAACTGACAAATCAATAATTACTTTGATTTGCTAGGGAAAGAACACTACTAGAAATAATTAAATATACCTGGAACCAGAAGTTAAATTTGCATTATCACTTCCCATACTGCAAATAATTTTAAAAAATATTATGGGTCGTATTATGTTAGAGCACAGAATTTATATATTATAGGTGACAATAAGCTGCTTTTGTGCTAATTATTTCACTTAGCATTTGCCAAAACAATCACATTTTTAAAAACAGATTTTATTTACTTATTCATAAGAGACACAGAGAGAAGCAGAGACTAGAGGGAAAAGCAGGCTCCCCATAGGGAGCCCATTGAGGAACTCCATCCTAGGACCCTGAGATCACACCCTGAGCAGAAGGCAGACACTCAACTGCTGAGCCACCCAGGCGGTCCAAAATAATCACATTTTTTATTCAATAAATTATTTCTAATTTTTTCCCTTTATATCCTTCCTTGGTTAAAAAACATACCAAATAGAGTGATATTTTTAAAATTTAAAGCAAAGCATGCCATTTTAGTATTTTAAAATTTACTTTCTCTAATTTCCAATAAATTATGTTTCTTTCTCTACAGTAAATTGTTATCTAATCCTCAATGTAACAGGCCATTCATATCATGAAAGGTCTAAAAATAAGTATTTTGGTTAGAGTCAGATGTATCAGGTAATTCAAAGGAAGATACATAATACAAAAAATTAATAAAGCAAATAAAATTATTAGAATTCAACTTTCAGCAAGTTTGGCAGGACATTGTCAGGTGTTCATTCAACTCCACTACCTTTTTTCTTTTTCCAGGAACACAGAGGGGCTCTGTTTCCAGCTTCTTTTGTAGTTCAATTTGAGATTTTACCTGGGTTTTCCAAAAAGATGTGGACAGAAGTCTTCTTTCAAACTCAGCCCTTCAAACATCCCATGTAATTCTTAAGTTATTTAAAAACAAAAAGAGAAAAAAAAATCTGTGTCTGATATATTAAAAATGTTGCCTATTATCATACTGGTGTGTTTTTGTATGTACTTGAAAGTTTAAAAGCACATGCTTAAACTACATTAGAAGTAACAGCATTCTGTAAATCCTGTGGACATATCCAAAAGCTCTCCAAATTAAAATGCTTTGTTATTAATTTTCTTCATTCCTTCACTGAACAGTATTTTTTTTTTTTTTGGTCATATTTGTAGATATTGGGAACAAAGTTACTGTCCTCATAGGGCTTATATTCTCAGGTAGTCAGATGTTTTCTGCTGAAGCCCAAGAGAGATCAGTTCCAGAGATACAGATCTGAGCACCATCCCTGAAAGGGTGAGGAGTTGAAATGATGTCTTATTCAACTGCATTCCTCACAACATCTGATCTAGTGTTTTACAAACAGTTGACGCTTGGTAGATATTTGTAAAATGAATAGAACTTACCCTTTCTTAAAAGGTGTTTAATGGGCCCCTTTCTCTCTGGCCTTCATATCTTTATGCCTCTAATTATAGCCTTCCTGGACCCTACCTCTTTTTCTCCCCTGATACTAGTTTTCTATTGTTTCATAAGAAATTACCACAAACTTAGCAATTTAATACAATTTTCCTGGGTAGCTCAGTGGGTTAAGCAACAGACTCTTGATTTCATGATCTCAGGGTTGTGAGATAGAGCCCTAGAGCCCCATGTTGGACTTCATGTTGGGTGTGGAGCCTGCTTAACATTCTCTCTTTTCTCTCTGCACTGCCCCGCACTCTTTCTCCCCCATCTCTAAAAAAAAAAAAAAAAAACCCTGTACCCCCCCCCAAAAAAAAAAGTTTTCATTTGTTATCCTCAAACTTTTGTGGGTCAAGAGTCTTAGATGCATTCTCTGTTCAGTGTCACACAAGTCTGTAATTAAGCAGACAAGTTCACAATATCAGCTAGGTTGCATTTTTATCCAGAGGCTAAAATAGGGAAGAATGCACTTTCGAACTTATTTGGATTGTTAGCAGAGTTAATTTCCTTGTGGCTGTGTGACTGAGGGTCCCAGCTTCTTGTTGGCTTTTGGCCCGAGACCATCCCTTCACTAAAGGCAGCTCTCTCTTCCCTGCCACATGGCTCCATGGGCAGTTCACACCATGGCTATTTGCTTCTTCAAAGCCAGAAAGAGAATCTTTCACTCTGGTCAGCTAAGATGGAATCTAACATAAAATAACATATTTATGGGTATGACATTCCATCATTTTTGCTATATTCTATTGATTAGTAACAAGTCACAGGTACTGCCTGCAGTCTGCCTACACAAAGCTGTGGACTTCAAGTGGTGAAATCTTTGGAGGTCATATAGTCTGAGTAACATCCCTCTAATGCCTCACATACACAACTCTATCTTATTACATTACTGTATAACCCTCTACTATACATAAGCCCTTGCTTGTCTATCTCTGCTTCTAGGTTTTTCATGGTGGAGATGTTGCCCTTTGTTTTCTGTCTATCTCTGCACATAATATAAAACTTGGCACTTAGCTGGTCTCAGTGAACTTTTTTCAAACAGCTTGATTGAGGTATGATTCTATAGTGACCTTTGAAAAAGAGAATGAAGGCAAACAGGGATAAAATATTGAAATATTTGAAGTATTTGCTGATAATGTTTAAAGGAATCGTCAAATTGGAGTTGTACTGACACTTCCTTCGAGACAACAATTGACAAAATGGGTTAGAAAATAAAATAATATGATTACTTCTAGACTTTGTAACCCAATGTCTTTTAGGATGCAACTTAATGATATACTGTGTTACCTAACTAGACTCATTTTTTTTCTTCTAGATGAGCAAGAGATAGTACAAAAACGTACTTTTACAAAATGGATCAACTCTCATCTGGCCAAGGTAAAGGAAACTCCCTAGTGTTTTAGGTTTACTTATTTGGAGCCAATAAATCATTAAATGCCAAGTGTAAAAAAGGAACACTGCTGACACTCTTTTCACTAATACTAATCAATGATATAAATTTAGTTGTTGCCTATATGTGACATTTGCTAACATTGTTTTTGAGAAGAAATGAATGGATAGTTAGAATCAAGAGCAGTTACTTCATGTCAATTCTATGACATCTGATGAAATATTTTGTTCAACTATTTCTTCTGTACTAGTGTATATATCATATGAAAAGGAGAATTTGTGCTCAGTTTTTGTTTATACATTTGTTTCTGTTTGGAACAGAAAGAAGCAAGGGGTGGTCTTTCTTGAGCAAGGAATTTAGTCTGAGCAGATGATGACAGTGTCTGGGCTCCCCTCTTAGGAACTTTGATGGCAAAGTAACCATGGTGGCAGGACACTGAAAAAACTAATCATTCAGACAGTATCCACACCAACATTAGGTTGTATCAGATGACTGTGTATTTGTACATTGTAATGACTTTGAACATAAATGCTACTATAAAACAAATTCCAGTATGGCTATATTACTATAAAACTAGTCTCGTAAATATGTAGATGAAAAAATATGTGAACCAAAAAAATATTTCATTTGTAAAAATAAATATAGACAATAGGACAAATGTCTGAATTCAGTTAATGGGTCCTTTTGCTGGGAGTAGTATCTACAGTGTGTCAGGCATAATCCTAGGAGCAGTTTTTTTAAAAAGATTTTATTTATTTATCCATGAGACACAGAGAAAGAGGGAGAGAGGCAGAGACATAGGCAGAGGGAGAAGCAGGCTCCATGCAGGGAGCCCAATGTGGGACTTGATCCCGGGACTCCAGGATTACGCCCTGAGCTGAAGCCAGACACTTAACCCCTGAGCCACCCAGGTGTCCCCTATGAGCAGTTTTTGATCAGGGAATTCCCCAAAGCCTCTTTTATAGTGCAGAAGCAAATAAAGCATGGCAATTTACTACACTCACATTGTACAAATTAATTGCTTATTACATGTCTAAGCTGGGCTTTGGAGACAGGAAAATGTTGGAAAGTACTTTCCCAGACCCTGAGAAGCTCACAGTGCAGTAAAGACAGAAGACTAAATGATGTGTCTAGATAGAGGATAAATTGGGATTATCACTCCTATAATCTCTTTCCAAAAGTCCCTTGATGAGAAGGGAATTCTCTGCTATAGTGGTTGCCCCCAGAATCTGCCCTGTAAAAAGGCAGTAAATCCCCCTAGAGGCTCATTTTCTCTGATCTTGGCTGGTACCAGCTGGCCATTACTTTGCTACAGAATTGTCACCAATTGGGAAAGATTATTTTTTTCCAAAATGAAAAGTTGTTTTCTTCATATTGTTAAAAAGATTACTTGCTATTGTAAGTAATATTAATGACAAACCTCTTACACAGTGTAAAGAAAGTAGAAATGATTTTAAATCTCATGATACTGACATAGGCATCATTAACATGTTGATGTGCCTACACACAGACACACACTATTTCACAAAAATGGCTTTGTAGGATACTATTGTGTGTATGCTTCTGTTTCACTCAGTAAATATATCCATATTAATAGATACAGAAGAATGTAATAACTTTAATGGCTAAATAGTATTTTTGCATCAAGGGTATTATTTTGAAGAAACCCAGAAACTTACTACCTCCATAACTGCTCCATTATAGCCTTAATGTGATAGAGATTTTTTTTGTTTTGTTTGTTTGTTTTTTTTCTCTTATGTATTTTGATTTCTTTTTTTCTTGGATCATTGAAAACCAAAAACTGGAACAGAACAATGATACCTATAGTTCTCTCCCAAACTTATTTATACTGACATTGTAGTTAGTATCTTGCCAAACATAGCTAAAACCCTCAAATTTGTTTGAGAATATTTTCATTTCCTGATCGCTTATACTTGGAAAACATTTTAAAAATCAAATCTGACCCCATGGCCCTACCTTGGCAGAGTTTTTAGGATAGCTATAGAGTCAGTTTTTGTCTGCATTTGTCTTAGCAGCTAAGCACATGATTTCTTACTCATTTCTCTCTCTCCCATCTTTTGCCCAACTTTATCCCTTATTTGAGTTTTCATTTCCAGCCCTATCTTTCTCATTCTTCCTCCAACCCCTTCCCTATCCCTATACCATTTCTTTCTCCCACCCCAGCTCCTACTCTGTTATACCACTCAACCCCATTTCTGTCTCTATCTTAATATCCTCCTTCTCATCTTCGTCTATCTCTTTCTGCCTATATCCTATCCCTATAAAAACACATGCAACCTGCATATCCTGGGCTTCACAGTCTCATTGAGGTCATCTTTACATGTATGCCCAAATTGAAATGGAAACACACCCTTCCCCCTCCATTGAAGTGTGCTCACTTACTTCCAAGATGAGAATGATGATATTCCACTTGCAAAAAGAAAAGGTCAACTTCATATCTTTGATCTGGCCTCTGGACGAGGACATTGTGTCATTTTTTTAACTGCCTCCATTGGAAAACTTGTTCTCAGAGCCATTCTGTGATGCTTGAGTGTGCTTGGTTCCATCACTCTAGCACCTATGGACATGGACAACAGGCATGCATATGCACACATACATAGACACAGGTGTATGTGTACACCCAAAGTCAGCTGAGCTTCATGGAAGTTTATGTTAGGCCTGGAGTCTTACTAAGTTTCCTATGAAAGCTTCATGAATTTTTGGTCCTCAGCTCACAATCACTTATCAGCAATACCCAGGCTTTCATTCACAGGGAAGTCCCAAGTACTCAGGATAAAAACATTTTTCAACGGAAAAAATAATTCACCAATAAGCAACTTGATCTGTCTCAACATGTGTTTTTTTTTTATTACCCCCAGAGCTTTCTCAAACCAACATTTCCTTTTGCTTCTTGCTTATTAAATAACCAAGGCAGAGGTTTATCCTATAACTCAGGAATATTCTACCCCCAGGACGGAAACATAATTACTGTCAGCTTTGAAAGGATTGGGTACCCTTTAATTTGTTGGGTCAGATTGAATCTGGTTTGATGTGTTGTTTGTATGTCTGCTTGTTTACTTTGTCCAACAAATACTCAACAAATTTAGACCCTGTGTTAGTCAGCTTAGGCTGTTCTAACAAAATATGTCTACAGTAGACTGGGAGACTTAAAGAACAAACATTTATTCCTCATAGTTCTGAAAGCCTGAGACATCCCAAGATCAAGGTGCTGTCCAAGTTGATTCCTGGTAAAATTAGGACCCTGCTGGCTGTGTCCTCACATGGCAGAGAGAGGGAATAAGAGAGAGAGAGAGAGAGAGAGAGAGAGAGAGAGAGAAAGGGAGGGAGGGAGGGAGGGAGGGAGGGAGGGAGAGGGAGAAGGAGAGGGAGAGGGAGGGGGGAGAGAGAGAGAGAGGGAGAGAAGAGAACTCTGTTTCTCTTCATCTTCTTATAAGGACACTAGTCTCATCATGCGGGCATCACCTCATGATCTCATGTACATCTAATAACTTCCCAAAGCTATCCTACTGGAGGGTTAAGACTTCACCAAGGATTTGGTAGACACATAAACATTCAGTCCATAACTGGCCCCAAATTCACTTTGAGATCTGGCTTGAAGCACATGAGAGTTTCTTCCAGATGTATAATATAAAGATTGGAACTCAATCCTGGCATGAGGACTTCATTTCATTGTCTGGTAATCCCTGTAATATATAGCTCTGTGCTTTGGGATCATTTCAGATAATCTCAGAACCAAACCACTTAAAAGAGTTAAAATGCATTTTATTCCTTGACTGTTTTCTCCCTATAATTTTCTGTTGACACCTATGAATAAAGGTAAGAAAATGACCCATGTCAAAATATTTGTTACACTAGTAATCATGATACTAGTCTTAATTCACTTATTTCTTATGCTACATAACATGCCAAGTTGTTTTATCTCTAAGAACAAGAAAGGAGAAAAGTGCTAAATTGGCAGGGAAAAAAAAGAGTTTCCATTTTTTTCTAGAATGTAAGTTGTAAATATTTGGCAGATCTCAGTTGTCTAAGAGCTTTTGCACAGTAGTCATGGGAATGTTTGTGGATTTAAACTGGAATGGTAAACCATTTCATCCTAAATTCCATGATAAAATCTTGCTACTACAGTGCCTTCTTTAAAATTTTTAAGGAAACTAAAAGAATAAAACTTTTATTTTAAAGGACAATTTAAAAGATTCATTATTTAGAAAGAAAATTTATATCTCTTCTCAAAATTTTCTTTGGAAATTGAGTATTTATAGAAATGGCATCAAAATTAGGTTGTGTCAGGTTTTAAAAGCTGAAATGTTGCAAAAACAAACAAAAAAGCTGGAATGTTGAATTGATAAATAGAAAAATTGATTTTTCTCTCCTAAGATCATTCAATCTTAGGTACATTAGGAGATGTTCAAAAGATTTTTCATGGAGATGAATTTGGGGAGGGCTTTTAATGGGAAAATTTTAATTTCATTCTTGGCTGCTTTCCTCAGTTGCAAATTGACAAACTATTTACTTCTAATTAAGTAAAATAATAAGCTCTTTTACTGATGGCATTCTATTCGATTGTATCAATTCTTTACAAATATTTTGACAGCCCTATGAAGAGATAGGGTGCAAATAAGAGCAATCTGTTTTCAAAAAAATACTTTTCTTAAGCAAAAATCTTACTGAAGTAGGAAAAAACCCCAAGAATCTTCTGTGTATATGTGTTTTGTGCCATTTTTAGTACACAGATGTAGATTTTTTCAAACTTGTCGATATAATTATCAGTTCTTTTTTTTATGTTTGCTCTGTTTTCAAATTGAAGTCCTTATGCTTCTGCAGATACATAAAACATTACAAATCACAAATTGTCAATATAATGTAATATAATTTTAACAAAAATTAATGGGTTACATTTATTTTATATACCTGATAGTTCTTTTCAGTAATGGGGTTTCATCAGACATGGACTCTATCATTTTCTTCCTTTTCAGGAAAATAACTGAATCTTTCTTTTCTGTTTACCCTATTATGGAAAGAAAGCCTTTTGATTTCTTGCAGAGGGCTCAGAAAGGGAGACATAACGTAAAGACTGCTAACTCTGGGAAACGAACTAGGGGTGGTAGAAGGGGAGGAGGGCGGGGGGTGGGAGTGATTGGGTGACGGGCACTGGGGGTTATTCTGTATGTTGGTAAATTGAACACCAATAAAAATAAAAAATAAAAATAAAAAAAGGAAAGAAAGCATTTGTTTTTTAATTAGACCAATATTTATTTCAAGTACTGTTTTTTCAAAGTTAGGTCCTGACACAGTTCTAGCATCTTATCACTAAAAATATTTTAAAATTGATTTATTGAACTTTTACCATGTGCCAGTTACTCTGCTTTAGCAACTTTGTCTTTTATTTAACCTTCACTACAAGAATCAAATATAAAGTATTATTTTCACCATTTTACAGATTATGATCCTGAAGCTTAGAATTAATTAATAAATTAAGGTCACATAACAAGTAGACGAAACCAGATTTCAATCCCAGGCCTCTTAAATTTGGGCATTAACCATCATGTTGTATATTCTCATGGTCCATTTGTTTCTATTTATGCAGTGGATACTTTTTAAGCACCTATAATGTGCTAGGGGTTGTAGACTCAGTGGTAAATAAACCAATTGTCCATGCCATCTTGGAACTGATATAGTCTCACAGAAGAGACAAACAATTAGAGCAAAGTGTGTGATGTGTATGGCATGAGAGGGGAAGTGCAACGTGTCAGAGAACACATGGCAAGCTCAACCAAACACAGGGGAAATCTCATGGAAGGTGTCAGAATAAACTTTCAGAGAAAGGAACATTTAAGCTAGGGCCTGAGGAATGCCTTTGGGTTTGGTACCAAGAAGGAACCAATGGCTTTTTTTTTTTTTTAAGTTAAGAGATAAGAAATAACGTGGTACAGTAAAGGAAATGGAAGTTCAGAATACCTGACAATATGGTTCCAGGAGTGGGTTGGCAACATTGGTCAAAGGCCAGTCATTAAGAGAACTTGGACTGTGTTCTGGGGAGTGGGAGACATTAAAGAATCTTAGGCAGGA
This sequence comes from Canis aureus, assembly GCF_053574225.1. Taxonomy (NCBI): domain Eukaryota; kingdom Metazoa; phylum Chordata; class Mammalia; order Carnivora; family Canidae; genus Canis; species Canis aureus. Next base: position 43,263,691 of record NC_135611.1, on the reverse strand, counting down.
GAATTAAATGATCACCCTGGCCCTAAACATCTCTGTCTCTCTCTGTATCTTTCTCTGTCATAAATTAGAACAGAAACAAGTAACATTAGAGGTGGAGTAGAATAAAAATAGCCATACTGAAAGATATGTAGGAGTAGATTCAGTAATTAGAAACTTGGAGAAGAAAGAGTCAAGAATGATATCTAGATTTCTGACATGAGCAAATGATTGAGATCATTCACAGAGAGAATACAACAAACTTGGGGAATATCTAGTAGTCCAGTTTTAGACACAGAAATTACTAGAGATAAACCCATTTGATTTGACAGTTAGGAAGTCATTGACCATCATAGGGAGTAGCCATGTTATAACAGAAATCAGACTGATGAGTAAACGAGAGGTAAGGATATTAGGATACTGAATGCACATAACATGTTCATGAGATAAAGTATCAGCTAAAATAGAACATAGGATCTGGTTTTTTTTTCTTCAGATTTTTATTTATTAGAGAGAGAGAGAGAGAGAGAGGGAGGGAGCACAAGCAGGTGGAGGGACAGAGGCAGACTCCCTGCTGAGCAGGGGACCCAGTGCAGGGCTCCATCCCAGGACCCTGGGATTGTGACCTGAGCTGAAGGTAGACACTTAACTGACTGAGCCACCCAGGCATCCCAAGAGCTATTTTAATAAAGGGGAATTTTAAATGTGTGTCTGTTGAAAGGAATGATCAAAAATTAGTAGAGGAGGAGAAACTACAAAAGAAAGGAATGAAAGTTAAGGCTCTCAAGGAATCAAGGTGGGAGAGAAAATCAAGAGCACAAGTAGAACAATGTAAATTTGTACCAGAGGAGGGACACCTCCCATTCTCTGAGACTAGAGGGAATGGGAAGGATGAGTGTAGATATGCCTGAATTTGGGATGGAGTGAGAGAGGAAGGCAGAGATGATATGGACTTGAATTTGAGGAAATTCCTACCTAATGGTTACCATGTTTTTTAGATCCAATTGAATGGTCTTCATTTTCTAGTAAAGAATTTATGTTGGGATAAATACTTTAAAAGTTGAAGGTTAAAAAGGTGTTGGTTCTTTCACATTTTAAAATTGATATATCTTAACAAGCTCCTGAACTTTATGCAAGATCCCTAGGCTATAGTAATCCTATAGTGCTACCTCGGCCCCCAAAGGGAACAACTTAAAGATGCATTTGTCAAAAAATTTCACAAAATTTTACATTTTTAATTAGCAAAAGATAGTGTAAGCAATCTTGACATTGCCATTGGTTTCAAAATTGTGTAATTTCACATTTTTCTCTCATTTCATTAAATGGAATAGAATGTTATATTTGTATTTAAATCCCCTTGATCCAATCTTTATGGTATTTGCTGTAAAGTAAGTATATGGTTTGGCATTAAGTCCTTAGGGAAAAATAAATAGGTCTCAAAGAATCATTGTTTAGTGTTCCTATAAATGGAGCTGCTCTTTCAATATGCAAAAAACAAACCTTTCTCTATCTTAGTCTTAGAGCTATGGGGTATTAAGGATGGGCACTAAATATTTAAAATACAATGTCTTTTGGATAAACTTGGGCATGGAATGAGCATCTCCTCACTTTTTAGAAGAATTTTTAAAAAGAATCATAAAACATTACTGTATTCTGTATTCAGTTGCCAAAGTTATCATAACAAAGTACCACATACTGGGTAGCCTAAAATGGGAAATTTGTTGTCTTGGTGTCCTCAAGGCTAGACAGCCATGCTCTCCTAACACTCTGAATCCACCCTGGCTTTTCTCTAGCTTCTGAGAGTGACCTGAAATACCTCACAGTCCTTGGCTTGCAGCTCTATTAGTCTAGATCCTGTGTCTGTGTCTGCCTGTGTCTGTGTCCAAATTTCCCCTTTATACAAGGATACTAGTCATATTGGATAAGGACCCACCTTGATTATTTTAACTTGATTACCTCTCCAAAGATCCTGTTTCCAAATAAGATCACACTCTGAAGTACGGGGGTTTAAAATGTCCACATATCTTGGGGGAGAATGGGCACAATTCAATGCATAATATATTCCATTAAACATTCTGTTTTAATAATATGTTAGATTCATACACTCTTTGGAAGGAACACTTTTGATTTTTCATGTTTTCTTTTAATAAACTATACTAATGATGACTCTGACATCTTCAGAGTCATAAAGTATCTCTTTTGTGGCTGCTCACTTCTTTATCTTTCCATCAACAGTACTAAAAGATAATATAGAAACACTTCCATGATTGCATTTTACTTCCAAGCATTTCCTTGTACAAACTCTAGTGGGACTATTAGTGAACTAGGATGACAAAAAGAAGCAAAAAGGAAAAGGAAAATATAATAATTCACCCCCTAGTCATTCTTCAGTTATTTTCTAAAGCCACTTTAGTTTGATAATACTAAACATATTGCTAAATTCACTATTTCCAAATAGGTAACTAAAAAGTTACAAAGGAAAATCATCACTTAAAAAATAGCCTTTACTAATTTATTAATAGAATTATTAATTCATTGATAATGTAGATATAGATCTAGTAAAGATTATGTAGGTTAATAAACATTTGATAATATTTGTTAAAGGTTCTTTTTTTAGACATATACTTTATTTATTCACATTTATTCATTAAATATTTTTCTCACATTTTAAGAAATGTTTTATTTATTTTTAATTTTTTTTAATTTTTATTTTTTTTTATTTATCTACGATAGTCAGAGAGAGAGACAGAGAGAGAGAGAGAGAGAGAGAGGCAGAGACACAGGCAGAGGGAGAAGCAGGCTCCATGCACCGGAAGCCCAACGTGGGATTCGATCCTGGGTCTCCAGGACCGCGCCCTGGGCCAAAGGCAGGCACCAAACCACTGGACCACCCAAGGATCCCTATTTTTAATTTTTAAAAAAGATTTTACTTACTTGAGAGTGAGTGAGAGAGTGAGAGCACAGGGGCAGAGGGAGAAGCAGACTCCCCACTGAGCAAGGAGCCTAATGGAGGGGGAAGGGCTCAATTCCAGGACTCTGGGATCATGACCTGAGCTGAAGGCCGAACCTTTAACTGACTGAGTCACCCAAACACCCCAATATTTATTTATTTTAGAGAGAGAAAGAGAGGGTGTTTGTGCAGAGGGAGGAGCAGAGGGAGAGAGATAAGTAGACTTCCATGCTGAGCATAGAGCCTGATGCGGCCTTGATTCTAGGACCTCAAGATTATGACCTGAGTCTAAACCAAGAATTGGACAGATGCTCATCTGACTGAACGACCCAGGGGCCCTCATTAAATATTTTAAGATGATGTTTATCTACTTGGCAATGTTCTAGGTACTGAGAATGTAACAGTGAACAAAACAGAAGAAAGAATCCTTGCATTATGGTGCTTATATCTTAATGGGGAAGATGGACGGTAAAGAGGGCAAATAAGCTGTTCTGTTGAGAATAGACTGAAGAGGGGCACGGCCACAAGGAGAGATTTAAGTTAGGAACCATTGAAGTCATCTAGGCAAGACCCTGGTGTCTTAGACAAAGGTAAGTAAGCAGCAGAGGTGGTGAGAAGCGAATGGATTCTGGATGAGTTTTGAAGATAAAGCCACCAAGATTTGTTGATGGAGAAGCTATGGTATATGAGCAAAGGAGAAGAGTAGCAGATAACCCCAACTTTGTACTGAATAAAACAAATAACTTAAGGGTAGAGTGATTCTTTTATGCTATATAGTGAAAATAATTTTATTACACATGAAAATTGTGAAGAGCAAAGTTTTCCAAGCAGATTAAAACTTGGGCTGAAAAAGTAGCCATTGCCTTTGGGATGTGTATTTGGAATTAAATTAAGTGATTAAGGAAGTGGAAATGATTATGCTATCATAGGAAATAAAAAAGAATGGGAATTGTCTTCTCACCTTTGACAAGTAGAGGTGGAAAATAATCGCAATAGTATTTTTATGAAGGCAATGAAAGAGAACCAGATTACACATAAAATTTTTAATTACTTCATCTTGTTTCTGGACATATTGGGAACATCTGATTAGATTTTCTAAATAAGATGACAAAACTTTTAGACATTGAATTAATTTTATGTGGCTTCTGCTGGTGGTTGTAATCATGATTTTACTGCTCTGGTCTAAGGGTACTTTGGCATTTTTAGACATTTTAGTGTGGTCGGCTCTTAGCCAATCTTTAGGGAGGTAACTCACTTCACATCTGCTGGTCAACCCCTCTTCCCTTCCCACTCTCCTCTCTGTTCCTGTTGTTTAGCGTGCTGCTCCCACCCATCAGATAACCATCAGAGAATGTGAACCCTGCAGACTGATTCTGGGATGGGATTTTTCCCTGTATACTGTCCTTCAGCCTGTGAAATAGTTCCTGCCTGAAACTTATGGAAACCAGAGATTGTGGTTTGTCTGGCTCTGGAGGTGATGGGTCATTCTGTATACAAAGGTTTTAAGGGTGCACAGAGTACAGTACACCTTGAGAATCTGTCTTTGCCTTGGGACCTCTCTACAGCCTGTGCAGAAGGTCATTTTGAGAATATTTTAGGCCATGATTATTGTTTCAATTTCAGCAAGCCTGACAATGCTCAACAGTGTATGTGTGTCTCAGTTGGAGTAAAGCGTAATCTGTGCCATGTGCATTTACTTTAGGCCTTCTCTAATTTAGTTTTATTGGTACCAGTGGATATCCAGTAATCACAAATTTTAAACCCTAGGATATGTACTTAGTATTTTAAGGTAAAATGCTGTAACTTTTTTTGTGTGTGTCATGAAATATTTTGAGAGTTCTTTCCCTGAGCAGAAAAGCATTCAGTAAAAGACTGTCCAACTGTCTGAGATTAAAAGTCATGATAATAAATGAAGACCTGGGTTGGTCCCAGCGTGAAACAGATTTTGCCCTTTTATTTGTTCAAGAGTAAATCCTGTATGCTGTAAATCTCCTTGATAGCTGTGTGATGTTTGAGGCTAAGGAACTGTAAGATTCTAGAAGATGTGTAGCTATCTGTTGATGAAGTAATGATATGCTAGTAATGTTTCGAAGTAAATTTGTACTCTTCTACATTTCTGAATGCAATCTAATGCCCAATGCTTCTTTCACCTTAATTGATGTGCATATGGTCATCCTTTTAATGCAAAGTTAAAAATGGTAAAATTTTTTTTAGTTTATTGCCGTTTTTGTTATTTTTGGATATAGCCATACAGGTGTCCATGTGAAATGGCTTTATTTATTTGTTTATCAACAACATTCAGCTGTGTCTGCCTTCATCACTTACAAGTATCAATTGATCAAAAGGTTATAAAAGATCTTTTCACATCATATACAATTAGGTTCCCCTGAAAATGCATACTCTCATTAAAATAGCATAGATTTATTTTTGGTCACTTATGTGGATCTCATCATGGAGTAGGAGTAGAAGGTCACTAAAATATAAACTCTTACACTCAGACAGTGTTTACAAAGTAATAACAAAATAGACCCACATGTTAGTTGTGCTTTATTTTGTTGCAAGTAAATAAAATCATTTTAAATTATTTAACTAATAAGTGAAATCTATTGAAAGGTGCATTCTGACCAGGCAGGAAAAGGTTAGCTCAACAGGCTTGGGTTGCTCAAATTCTATACATTGTAAATAAAGACTTGTTTTTAGGAATGGTCCTTGAGTGGCTTCTGAGAGATAACCTCAGAACACTTGGAGTAGTTTGCCTGATAGGAGTGTTTTGAATGCCTAAACTTTGGGCCGTGCTGTACCACTTTGATGAGATCGGTTTAACAATGCGTTTTATACTGAACACCTATCTGTTTTTTTCTGGGGGATCTAGGACAGGGGAAGGGCTGGAGTTCAAGTAGCTGAGGTTTGTTCTGCAAGCTTTGTATGCCTAAGTGACAGACTACAAATAAAAACTCAGGCACTGGGGCTCAAGTGTGCTTTTCTGGCAGGTGACACTTCACCCATACCATCATCACACACCATTATGGGAAAAAATAGACATGTCCTGAAACAGGTCATTCATCCCTGGAAATTTATACATGGTTTCTTCTGCACCCTGCTTTATGAGCTTTGCTCCTTTGCTGATATTAATGTGTCCGTTCACTATAACAAATTTTAATTATGTATATAATAGCTCTTCTGAGTCCTGTGGGTCCTTCTATTGTGTTGTAGAGCTGAGGATGGTCTTGAGGAACCTTGGCATACTGACTGACCCAATCTTGAGAAAGATCGAGGCAAGTGGTTTTTGGGTCCTCAATAGCAGGACCTAGTGACAATTGCATTTGGGTCATTGCCATGTGACAGCTTGACTACAGGCAACTTCTGGATCCAAGCAGAGAATGTGAGGAGTGCAATTCAGATCATTCACATAACAAAAGATAGGGCTTTAGCACAAACATATCCACTAGGGGACATGACATGGTGTGAATTAGGCCAACTATTGTCTATGCCAATATGTATTTATATACATAATACTTCTGTTATTACTATTTAGTCTTTCTTATATCTATTCATTTAAAATAGCTCTTTGTTAATAAGTTGTTTCTAGTAGAATGGGAGGCACTTCAACTGATTAGTTAATACTTTCCATATTGATATTAAATAAAAATATTTATAAGTTTGTGTATTATTCAGGAAAAATTGGTTAATACTTGTATTTTGTATACTAAGCTTCCTATCTAACAGTATCAAAGTATACTAAACCTTGGCTCAAATCTAATCAGTTACGAGGGGTGTGATCTAGGCCAATGGTTGAACCTCTCTGAGATTCAGATTCCTTGCTTTAAAAGAGGAAATGATAATGCCATGGGTGGTGGTTATGAATATTACATGAGATAACATGTACAAGCCCTCAGGATAGTGCTTGATACATTGAGATGTTCAACAATACATTATTCATTCTTTCTTACCTTTTTTCTTCTCTTTTTCCTCTGTCACTGCTATTTAAAATATCTATTAAATTAAAATGTATAAATACCTAAGCCACAGAATCATCTAGTAAATTTTAGAATTCATATATGTAGTCTGTAATGTGACTATCATATTTACTTCATGCACCAAAAATTTTAATTTCACATATAATTTTAATTATAGCCCCATGATCTAAATGGTTATGTCTGATATCTTTTTTCATCAAAATTATATTCGTATTCCTTTTTTCCTCTAAGTAACATAATTGTTTCTAGGAGCATAAAATCAATATGTGGCAGAGGAAACATGGCCATCCTTCCATGAATAAATATGAAAATTGATGGTAGATAAGGCTTGAATATGTACTGATGCTTATAGATTAGTAAAGTGACACAAGATATTCGCATGCATGTACGCACACACACAATGTTAGAAAATAGGTTATTTTCCCCAATTAGAGGGAATGGCCAGCAAAAATTATGTCTAAGATACCCGTACTTTCTCATTCCATAAAGATCAAGGATGAACTTTAAATCTAATTAGGTGTCATTAAAGGAGCTACATAGCAAAAATAAAGGAGAAGAAATAGAGAAAAAAAAAAAAAAGCTCTGTGAAGTCTGTTTCACTCATGAGTTAACTCCCAAGGCTGAAGCCAAGCACAGAGGCATGTGCAGCTTCTCTGCGTTTCTAGGGCCTTTTAGACCAAGGCAGTCATCTTAGAGCCAGAATTTAAAGTTTCAACCTCGTTGGGGAGAACCGATAGGAGCAGCCACAGAATTTAAGTACCTCTTTCTCTGTTCTCTGTCCCATCTCTATCTCCCTCTCCCACTATGATGCCATCGGGAAGTTCTATTCTTTGAACAACCTCAGATTCAGCATGAATATATTTTGGTTCCATTACAGAATATCTAAGCGTGATTGACCATAATAATATTAATAATAAATAATTAATAACAACAATTATTATTATAATTGTGGTTTTGAAAAGTGCCTGATAGATTTTTTATTTAAATTCAATTTGCCAAATATAGTATAACACCTAGTGCTCATCACATCACGTGCCCTCCTTAGTGCCCATTACCCAGCAACCCCATCCCTCCACCACCTCCCCTCCAGCAACCCTGTTTGTTCCCCATAGTTAAGAGTGTCTCATGGTTTGTCTTCCTCTATAATTTTTCCTCATTCAGTAGTGCTTAAAACTGCAAATTGGGGGATCCCTGGGTGGCACAGCGGTTTGGCGCCTGCCTTTGGCCCAGGGCGCAATCCTGGAGACTCGGGATCGAATCCCACGTCAGGCTCCCGGTGCATGGAGCCTGCTTCTCCCTCTGCCTATGTCTCTAGCTCTCTCTCTCTCTCTGTGACTATCATAAATAAAAAACAAAAACTGCAAATTGGGGGGCAATGGGCACAAAACCACATTATCTTTATTTTCAATTAAGTCAGGTTCCAATTAGTTACCTTCATTCCTAACTCTTTCTTTTGGCACCTTAATCCTGTCAGAGTAATCAGATTGGTGCTGTAAGTATTTATATATATAATAGGAAGGACATTTTAGCTGACAGATCTTTTTATTAAAACATTGTTCCAAAAAATAATTGTGATATAGTCACAATATTAAAGGTCTTCTGTAGTTGACCCTTTACTATATGTAAACAATTATTTATACAAAAAGGGGTAACAAATCTTGTCCACTAATACTAGAACATTTTTTTCTCATATAATTTTTGATAAGTGTTTTGTTGACTTTGCACAGTATTTACATTACATGTGATTGGATAGAGCTTATAGAAATATGAAGATCATTCTCTAGTATTCATTTTTGCCAGCTCTTTGCAGTAAAGTAGCCAGAAGTCTATTTTCCCCCTCTTTTACTAGTTGAGGTATTAAGTAAAGAATTAGTTAAGTAAAGAATTGGTTACATAATGCTTGGTCCTGTAATTCAGTGTGTTGCAAATACAATATTTGTGCATTACAAATTAAATTGATATAAACATTTTTAAAACATTTTTATTTTAAGAAGAAATATTTTCTCCCAATTTCTATTTGGACTAGTAATAGACATTGGTCTACATCTCTTTACTTTGTGCAGGAATGCACTGGTGGAAAAATTCCAGAAGCAACTCATATTTATTATAAAAAGAGAAATTCTGCATCATGACTTTACTTATGTGCATCTCTAAGATTCCCAAAGATATTTGCAAATAAGCATCACATATCTCTGTTGAGTGTGATTCACTCACCATTTACATGTTATTGCCAGCTACTGCTAAGCACTGTGCCTGGTATTAGGTATATAATAATATATATAACGTCTTCTTTATCTTCAAGAAACCCCATGATCTGAATTTCTGGGGACACAGATTTGTAAATAACTAACTGTAATGTAACATGATCATTCTAATCTGAACAATGTACTTAGGGCAAAAGTAGTGGTTTAATTCTAGTTGGAAAACTAAACAAGATTAACTATGAGCTGAGTCATGAAAATTGAGCAAGAATTTACTAAGTGGAGAAAGAGGAAAAGTGAGGGTGTTCTAGATATGTGTTCTTGAAATAAAAACCATCCACTCTTCTTTATCATGCAGACTGGAACCTTAATTCATACCTTCAACAAATACTTAATGAGCTCGTACTGTGAATAAGACATTCAAAAACAAGATACTTCTATGTTTGTGTTGTGTTGCAGTCTGATTACCTAAAACCTGGAGAACATTTTTCTTTACTTATTATATATGTACCACATTTTAAAAGCCATTGATATAGGCACTATATATATGTATATATAATATATATAATTATATATATAATGAATATATAATTATATATAATAAATATACAATTATGTATAAGTATACATATATAATTATATATATTATAGTATGCATTATATATAAATAAATATATTCTATATATAAAGGCATTATATATAAATATATATATATATATATATATATATATATATATTAGAAAACTGCATTTATTCATTCATCCAGTCAGTCATTCAGCCAATGATATAATATTGAGTGCCTGTCATGGGCTCAACAATGTTTAAAAGAGAACATTTACCTGGACAGAAGGATTCAAGAGTCATGTCTATCCTACAACATTTTGTGAAGAACAGAGGAGTCAGGTTGAGTTTGTGATGGCCACAGTCAGAAAGAAAGGAGAAAGAGAGAAGGAAAAGAGGCTTGGGAACCAGGCAGGCTGATAAAAGAGGTTTGGAGAGGAACAGATCAAGGAGAGGTTGGTACCAGCGGTCAGCACAGAGATTAATGAGTTGAATTGCTCAATGATCACTACTGACCTGATGGCTGTGTCCACGAGCATGTGCAGGAGCAGCTTGATGGAAAGGAAGACTGTGGGGCACCAATAGATTCGAGGAACATCAGAAGTAGAAGGGGGGTCACGAGAAAATGTTCTTCAAAGTGGCAGACACGAGTTGCTGTTTAAAGGCAGAATAGGGGAGCCTGGGTGGCTCAGGTGGTTGAGCATCCAGCTCTTGGTGCTGGCTTAAGTCATGATATCAGGGTTGTGAGATGGAGCCCTGGGTTCAGTGTGGAGTCAGCTTGAGACTCAGTTCCTTTCCCTCTGCTGCTCCACCCCCTCTCATGTGCATGATCTCTCTTAAATAAATAAATAAATAAATAAATAAATAAATAAATAAATCTTTTTAAAAAAGGAAGAATGGATGGATGAATGTGACTTTTGTGTGTGTCAAATTTCTTGGAATTTTTGTTATTTCAAGAAAATTCCCTGCTTTGTTTCATTTTCTTTACATATTTTCAGGTTAATGCAATATAAAAAAAACTTCACTTGCATCTGTTCATTGAATATATCACATTTATTAACTTTTTCCTCATTGTTACACTGCATTTATATTATTAAGTTTTCAATTATCATTTTCAATGATAAACAGGCCATATTTTTAATGATTAAATATAACTAATGCAATAATTTTTATTCTTGTCACACGGAATAGTTTTCATTGTAGCTCACTAATAATTTTATCTATATGTTTAGAATATTAAGTCATTATTACATTTTTGCTATATTAATTATAAAAAGTATGAATAGTGAAATATAAAAGAGAATGCTTGAAAATGAAAACTCTATTATTTTTGAACATGTATTTCACAACATGAGAACAAAATGTATTCAGCTGTTCATTTTATAAAGAGAGAAAATGCATTTAAAATTAGGATTGTGCCATTCAGAGGACGTAATTCATGCAGTCATAGGAGAAATGTAAATGCTCCATATCAGTGGGTAGAGAAAAAAGTCATATTTCAATAAAACATTTGGTTATTAAATATCTTTCATAGAACTTTTCCTTTCTTCTTTCTTTTTTAGAAAGAAAGACAATTGAATATAGTCAGAAATATAGCTTTAGGCTTTTAACATGATTCAGTGAGAACCAGAAAACTGTAGGCCTTGAACCCAGGTAATAAATGAAAAAATTCTTGTTCTGTGAGAAATCTGAGGACACTGATCTTCCACTGACGGAGAACATGAGCATTATCACTTCTTTCCTTTCTTCTGAGCTAAGATAGACCTTAATTCAAGGTTTGACGAACCCCAATATATTAGATATTTTAGTGATCTTTATGAAAAAAAAATAAAAGACCTTCCATGAATTGAAAATGGGCTTTGACTTATTTTTCTAGAAGTGGTGATGGATTTGCACTGATGAGTCCGTAATCTTATGCTTACCATTCTCTGGGCTCAGTGCCACATTGTGAGAAAGCTGTGCTAGATTGCCAGGCCATGAAACAGAACATGGCCAGCTAACCCACAGGAGATTAAATCTGCAACCTTGGTTGTCCTAGCAGAGCTCACACAGCTGGCCACTGAGGCAAGGAGATTGCTGTGGCAAGAATAGGCTGTGAAAATGCCTACCTTGAGTAAGCCCTGGTAATGTGCTCACCCACTGGTTGGGGCACCTCCTCTTCCCTGTTTAGGCCCTGTGTTAATGTCTTTCTTATCTTTTATGTTGATTGTGACCTCTTTTCCTTCTCTTATTCCGTACCATCTTTTTGACCCTTGATAAAAATTCCTTTCTAGAAAGAAGCTAGTGTATATGTGAAAACCCAAGTGTTAAATCTCTGGTTTTTGAGTAAGTTTATCTTCAGAGGATTTTCTCCTATAATTGGTAGTTGCCAATCATATCCAAAAGAATTTAGGTATTTAGAAATTTCACCAGAATGAGTAGCAAAGGTATAAGAGAGAGATGGAAGCATTTTTTTTGCATTCATTCAATTTTATTCATTTTATTCATTTTTTAATCTTATAGCGGAAACCCCCACTGGTGGTAGATGATCTTTTTGAAGACATGAAAGATGGTGTTAAGCTGCTTGCGCTTCTGGAGGTTCTGTCCGGGCAGAAATTGGTAAGGACTTTTCCTGTGACCAGATTTGTCACTGTTCCCTTGTGGAATTTGGGGGTTTGGGAGTTGGGAGCATAAAGGGTACTGTCCCTATAAAACAAAAGTTCTCTTTTTATAGTTGGTAATACACTAGAAACACTAGCCTATCAGTCATCACTTCTGGGAGCAGGGAATATCTTTCCTTTCTAATTCCTACACAACTTTAGTGGATCTGAAACACTATATATAGTAGTAGCTACCTTAGAAGGCAAAGTAAAAAACCTCATCAGTAATCTGTCATGTTTAATTACTGCTTCTGGGTAGTATCCAGGAAGATTATTTGCAGATTACCACTACCTCATTTTATAGCATTTGCTTTCCATTTGGAAAGGATTGTTGGTCCATAACTGTGCATTGTTTATGTAGTTGTTTGTTGAAAATTAAGTTTGAAATCAGCGTGACATTCTTCATGCACTTGTGGACATCCTCCATAGTCAGTCATTTGTCACAGGAACAGCTTATTTTTAGGAGCAGTGGAACCAGTAGAATGAAAAAGCACATTGATAGTGAACTACAGAATATATGTTTCCACATTACTTAATAAAGTATCACCAGTCTCCAACTTACAGTGGTTTGACTTCATGGCTTTTTGACTTCATGATGATGTGAAAGCAATACACATTCAGTAAAAACCATACTTGCAATTTTGAATTTGGATCTTTTCCTGGGCTAATGACACACAGGATGATCCTCTTTTGTGATGCTAGGCAGTGGCAAGGAATCATGATCATGAGGTAAAGAGCTGATACACTTAAAATCCTTCTGTGCCCACATAGCCATTCTGTTTCTCACTTTCAGTACAATATTGAATAAATTATATGAAATAGTGAACACTTCATTATAACACAGGCTTTCTGTTAGATGATTTTGTGTAAGTGTAGGCTAATGTAAGTGGTCTGAACACATTTAAGGTGAGTTAGGCTAAGATGTGATGTTTGACAGGTTAGGCATATTAAATGCATTTTTGATTTGCAGTATTTCCAACTTACAATGAGTTTATCAGGAAATAATCCCATTGTAAATTGAGGAAGATCTATATTTTGTTTTTCTGGCCTATGTTTTGTTAATTCAGAGTAGGAGAAAGGTAAGTAGTTTGCAAAGATGAATTACCTATAAATGATGTTTACTGTAATTACAAAAAGATACTCAGAAAATAATCTTCAAAATGTTGTATGACATGCTAGACACAGAGGCCAAAATTGAGAGTACTTATTTTTTTCTTTATCTGTTCCTTCTTGACAATAGTTACCAATCATTCATACTTGGATAATTGAGTTTTTTTTTTAAGCGTTTTTGCCTAAACACCATTTTTCAGTTAATTTTGTGCAGAGTCTTCCAAATAGCTTCCAAATAGTGAAAGAATTTGCTGGAAAATTGTAAACTGATAATAATTTTGTGTAAATCTAATTGGATTCTTATTATAGTGGATGCTTTCAGTGCCCCTTCTGCCATCTTAGCTTGCCTCCAACTTCAGCAAGTGAGATTTCCGACAGTGGGGGCATTACTGTAGACTGTAGCAGCATCTTGCTTCAAATACTGTTAACAAGTCTCCAGGATTCCATCTTCATGGCTTTTATCAAAGGCACAAGTTGCTCAAGGCAGCCCTGACGTGTGGAAGGATTAATGGTCCCTCTCTCAACCAATGGAGATGGGAATCCATGAATAAATGTTCCAGCTTACCATTGTAGGAGGGACAATTCTGTGACATATTTTACACATATCTCAGAGTGCTTGGGTCCCCAGCAGGATTGAGGCCCAGTTCCTCACAGTGGGCCTCTTTTTTCCTGCCTCTCCTCACTCTTGCTACCTGAAGTCATTTCCCCAGTAAACTGCACACACCCAAGGCCTTATCTCAGGGTCTGTTTGGGGGAAATTAAACAAAACACATATGAAAAGCTAATTTGGAATATGCAAGTATATGCATGAGCTAAATAAACTGAATTCGCACTCAAATGTGGGAGTCATTGACTTAAGATATATATAGCCCCAATCTCCAGATATAATTGTCCATCCTTTGTATATCCTCCTGAATTAAGCTATTTACTAGAAAGCTAAAGGAACCTTTGTTCTAATTCAGTTGTGTATTAAAGAAGTATACCATGCTATATCAATATAATTTTGCCAGTGTACTTGACCAATAGGGTACAGAAACCTTGATGGGCATTTGATTGTCAAGCTAGACAATTCTAAAAAAAGCAAATATTTTGACATAAGAGTCCTTCTTCTGTTTAAGTGCCATACTTGTTCAGACATAGAGTTATAAGACCTTGAAGAAGAGCTAGAAGAGATTTTAAGAATTTTAGCATTCTTAAGTATCAGATAAGAAAACAGACATACAAGGACAATTTCCAATTTAACCTTTATTATTTATTTATATTGAGCCCGTCAAGATTCTGAATTACATAAAATTAGATTACTCTGAAATTACAAATAAATAAACCTTGGAAATGGTTATTTAAATTTTGTAGATATCGTTATTGTAATGACCACATTAACATGAAAAGCATCATTTGAGGGAATGAATATCCTATGTGTTCTTTTAGAGCTTTCAAAGGGAGAATGTGGGTAAGAACATTTCCCTCAGGAATGTTAACACTATTCAGGAATTCTAGAATATCTCATAGGTATAATTCTATTAAGAACACTATGCTTAGCATTAGGGTTCACATAGTCTGGGCCTCTGACTCTGACCATGATCATCTGGGAGATGTGGCCAAAAGGCTTAATGCCTTTGCACTGCCAGCATCTCTTGAGAAATCTCTATGATTATATTTAAAGACAGAATATTTTTAGTTTTTTAATTACTGTTCTTAGATTTCTGCACATTCTTTGGTTATTACTTGTGGAACATTACTCTTTATTAAATGGATCAATGATTATATATCTTTAATTGTACATAAACGTAGAAACACTAAATTTAATTTGCACTTAGGATTCTTTTAAAGAATATTACAAATTGCCATTGAAAAATTAGATATAATAGTAGCAATATGAATAGAGTTTAAAGGACTGCAGAGAAACTTCTTTCTTTTTTTTTTTTAAGATTTTATTTATTTATTCATGAGAGACACAGAGAGAAACAGAGACATAGGGAGAGGGAGAAGCAGGCTCCATGCAGGGAGCCTGATGTGGGACTCGAACCCGGGTCTCTAGGATCACTCCCTGGGCTGAAGGTGGTGCTAAACCACTGAGCTGCCCGGGCTGCCCCGAGAAACTTATTTCTTATCCATTTTGTTAACCTTCTCTTTAAAAAACTCCTTAACATTTTGCATTAGGGAGAAGCCTAACAATCCACTTAAAAGTACACAATAAAAGAAAACAAAACACCAATTCAAAAGGATATATGCAAACTTATGCTCATTGCAGTTTGATTTGCAATAGCCAAGACATGGAAACAACTTGAGCGTCTATCAATTGATGAATGGATAAAGAATATATAATGGATATATTATATATATATATATATATATATATATATATATATATATATATATATATAATGGAATACTACTCAGCCATGAAAAAGAATGAAATCTTGCCATTTGCAACAACACAAACAGACATTCAGGATATTATGCTAAATTAAATAAGACAGAGGAAGACAAATATTCTATGATTTCACTTATTTGTAGATTCTAAAAAACAAAGCAAATAATAAAACAAAACTCATAGATAAGAGAACAGATTGGCAATTGCCAGAGGGGAGAAGGGTGGGCGTAGGCCAAACAGATGAGAGGGATCAAGAGGTACAAAACCTCTAGTTATAGAATAAGTAAGTCATGTACAGCATAGTGATTACAATTGATAATATTTTATTACATATTTGAAAGTTGCTAAGACAGTAGATCTTGAAAGTTGTCATCATGAGAAAAAAAATTCTGTGTATGATAAATAGACTTACTGTTCTCATCATTTTGCAATGTATGTAAATACTGAATCATTAATCTGTATACCTGAAACTAATATAATGTTTTTTGTCATTATATTTCAATAAAGTATTTATGAAGAAAATAAGCTTGCAAAAAAATGCACACTGGGTACTTTTAGGAAATCTGGAGCATCAAAAAGCCCTGAATATTTACTAAGTAACTTTACTAGTCATTGATCATATACTTAGAATAGAACTCAAATCTGCAACTGAGCTTGGTATTATCCACTGAATATCCGTTCAGCTAACATTTCTGGAGTTCTGTTATGGATAAGACACTACCTTATGCCCTCTAAGGAAGACAAAGGTAAATGAGATATGGTCAGAGCCTTGTAAGACCTTGTAGCCTGGTAGGGATGATAACTGTATTAGGGCAGATTAAGTTGTATTAAAAATAGATGCAAACTTGAGAGGGACAATACAATAGATGTTTGTAACTTGCTCACTTTGCCAGGGTACATCCACATGGTATTTGCCTCACTAGATATCAAGCCTTACAGTGAAGTTACATCACTTAAGACAGTGTGGTATTGGTGCAAGTATAGACATACTGACAAATGCAGTAGGGTCAGAAACAGATCAAGGCATGAATGGAACATTGATATATGTCAGAAGTGGCTATCAGATCAGAGGATGGGAGGAGAGACTGTTCGATAAATAAAATAGAAAAAAGTGTATCCTAATATAAAAAGATGAAATTGAATCCTTATCTCATGACCTATGCAAAAATCAAATATACATGGAGTAGAACCTACTGGCAAAAACACTTTAAGTTCTTAGTAGAAAATATGGGTGAATATCTTTTAGACATTTGAATAGGGAAAAATAGTAAGGCATAAAATATTGACTATAAAAGATTGCTACATTTGACTGTATTAGAATTAAAGATATCTTAAAATTAAAAACCTTTAAAGAAAATGACAAAAGAAGTTAAAAATGGGTCAAAGAGGGCAGTCCGGTGGCTCAGTGGTTTAGCGCCGCCTTCAGGCCGGGGTGTGATCCTGGAGACCTGGATCCTGGAGTCCCATGACAGGCTCCCTGCATGGAAGCCTGCTTCTCCCTCTGTCTGTGTCTCTGCCTCTCTCTGTGTCTCATGAATAAATCAATAAAATCTTTTAAAAAAATGGGTCAAAAATATTCACAATACATGAAGTAAAAAAAATTAAGAAAAGATTATGGCAAGAATACAGAAGGTACATTTTCAAAACATCAACAGTACAAACACTCAAGGAAAACCGGGGTAAGAGACGTGAAGGGGGCATTTTTGCAAAAGAAACAGACATTGTCAGAGATTAAGAGGAAGACATGTTGATATCATTGTTGATCAGTGAAATGTAAATGAAGACCTCAGTGAAAAGACCATGCTACAATACATTCAAGTGAAAAAAAAATTTTAATATCTGTCAAAATCAAGTGTTGGACAAGATATGCATCCATAGGATTATTCTTGCATTGCTGACAAGAGTGGAAAGAAGTGCAAACACTCTGGAAAAGTTTGGCCTTACGTTAGAAGTTCAAAGTCACATTCCCTCTGACCCAGCAGTTTCACTCTTAGGTTTACAACCAAGGAAAACTCCTTATACTTGTACCAAACATGGGATGTACATCGATTTTCTATCAGCATAGGTCACAATAGAAATAACCTGAAAATAATAAAAAAGTAATAACCTGAAAATAACCCAGATTTCATTGAAAAATGGCAAAGAGCTGTCAAAATGAATGAAATACAGTGACAGCAAGAACATGGATGAATCTCAGCAACACAGTATTAGATGGGAAAGTAAGCCTCAAAAGATTAATATTATGATATCCTATATATAAAATTAAAGACTAAAATAAATACTTTTCATAAGTGAATATAAATGAAATGAATCTATATAAAAAGGAAAGCATTGGACTGGATTTTATAATGGTTGCCATGGGTAGAGAAAGGCAGGAGGATGAAATAGATGGTGATGGTATTGAGGGGTGTGGCTTTTGTACTTAATTTCTAGGCCCTGGCCTCATCTTAGTTGGAAGATTTATAGGTGCTTCATACATTATAAAAGTTAACTCATGAAATAACTAAGTGGGCCATTTGTGGATCAACAGTGAGACTGTCATGCTTAACAGGGGTTTCCAAGGAGAGAATAAATAAAAAGTAAAATAGCTCATTTTCTATTTAAATATTTGTTTAGAGTCATATTATAAAAATCATTACCTGGTACACTATAATTAGAATATAAAAGATAGGCAGTTTTGAGTTTTAGTGGAAGATTATTTAGAGTTCTGGTGTCACAGAGGAGAGACCATGTTACCAACTACGCAACCACGGAGAATTACTTCACCACACTTATCCATTTATTTCCCATATATGTAAAGGAGGCTAATGATATCTACTTTATTGAAACTATTTTGAGTTTTAGAGCTAATATTGTGGCACACAGAAAGCACCTAATGCATTTTAATAATGCAAATGCAAGTCAGTTAGAGTGTCCTTGTACCAGACATGCGAGTGTGTGAATACCATTTTCATTCCTGGCAATCTTCCTTTTTAACCATGGCTCTTATGCGCCATGTATTTTGGTCATTTGAAACAAGAAGTGTTACTGATATTCTCAGTAACCTTTCATGTTAGTATGACTGAAAAAAGAAATGGTGTGTGACCAAGTCTTTTTTTAAAGACTTTTTTTTTTTTAAAGGAGTTTTAGGTTTACTACAAAATCGAGAGGAAAGTGTAGAGATTTCCCATATATCTCTGGCTCCCACACATGTACCAAGAGCAGTTTTCATATAAATGTTTCCTAACATATAGGAGGGACGGTCTCAATAGATGGCATGGGAATTTTGCAGACTTCTGCTCTTGGCATACAGAAACCTGACAGGCACATGCACCAACAGATAAGTTGGGAATGAGTCTTTGTTGAGTAAATTAGTACACCTTCCAAGTGCTGTGGGGATAATGCTCCTTTGTGTGTCTACTAACTTTTATAGAAATTGAATAATATTGTTCTTGAATATTCTTTGAATATATTTTAATCCATTTAAATAGATTTCATAATTATCTTTTTAATGTGTGCATTTTTATTTATTCCTATTCCTTCCTGTTTATAGCCTTGTGAACAAGGACGCCGTATGAAGCGGATCCATGCTGTTGCTAATATTGGCACAGCACTCAAGTTCCTTGAAGGAAGGAAGGTAAGAGAGAGACAAAACAAAACACCTTTTTAAACAAGAAGGCATACTAATGTTTTTCAGTGTTGGCTATGCAGTAAAAACAGTGCATGTAAATTATACAGCAAAAGATGCAACATTATTGTAAAATTATTCTAGATTTATAGAAAAGTGGCAAAAAATGGCAGAAAGATTTGCTGTCTATACTTTGACCAGCTTCCTCTAATGCAATGAAGAGCTTACATAATATATACATTATTATATGTATAAAATATATATCCCACAATTATTAAAGAATGAATTTTAATGTGGTGTGATACCATTCATTAAAGCATAGACATTAGTCTAATTTCATCCATTTTTTCCACTTATTTCTTACTTCTCTCAAGGATCCAATCCAGTAACATTCCTTGAATTTAATTGTCGTGTCTCCTTGATCTCTTCCATTCTACAACCTTGTCTTTCCTTGTCCTTCATGACCTTGATAGTAGCTGGTGATCAGTTATTTTGCAGAATGTCCCTCAATTTGTGTTTGATGTTTTCTCGAGATTGAGGTTATACATTTTTGGCAAGAATTCCAAGGAAATGATGTATTCTTCTCAGGGCATCATGTTAGCGCATATAGAATTCTGTTACGTCTTATTGGCTGGTGATGTTAACCTCAATCACTTGGTAAGGCTTTCTGCTATATTTTTTATGATAAAGATACTATTTTTTTCTTTATAACGAGGAACAATTTAGGGGAAGTAATTGAGATTATGCCAAATCCTACTTGTCTGCAAACTTTGCTCACTGATTTTAGCATTGATCGCCTTCAGTGATTGTTTCTGTAATTATCTAATGATGATTTCGTTTCCCTCAGTCCTTTCATATGTATTAATCGAAATTATTTTGTAAGAAAAGGTTGTCCTTTTCCCCCCTCCACCATTTATTTATTTATTCAATTATTTACTTTGGCATGAACTTATTTTATTCTATAATTGTAATCCAATCCTACAATTATTATTATCGTCATTATTATTACTATTATTCTCCTCAAATCATTCCAGCTTTGGCTATTAAGAGTTCCTTCAGGCTGGCTCCTGTAACTCTTTTGACACAGCTCCATATGTTTCCATGCATTTCCTCATTTTCCAGAACTACAGATTTTCCCCATTTATCTCATATGTTCACTACCCCAGTTCTAGAATCAACCACTTCACTAAGCAGGCTTTTGTTCCTTTTATTAGTGAGAGACATTTAGGTGCTGGTATACTCATTGCTACTGAAGTTTCATTCCCCCTGGGGCCTCTCAACAGACAAATCTAGGAAATATGAATGCTTACTAACCCAGGATATGCATCTGTGTGTTTTCTCTCTCCCCTCTTGCCTCCTTTCTGTGTGTGTGTGTGTGTGTGTGTGTGTGTGTGTGTGTATGTACCATTAGTTTAAACTGATACTACTGTTTCCAGTCCAGTGCCGCAAGGTTCATTATAGCCTTCTATGCTTATTTGCTGCTTTTTTATCTGACAGCGAGAAACCTGGCCCTCACCTACAATGAATTCACCTCTTTTTTAATCCTCATATAGACATAAAATTGTTTAAGAATTGCTCACCACACTCCTGTGAGAAATAGATTTGTTCTTTTGGTCTTTGATATTACAGCATTCAGTCAAAAGACTATTTTTCCAAATTTGCTTAGGTTACTTCTGCTTTTTCATTCCCTTCAGTGTGATTTTGTTAGCCATTAGTAATTTAGTTAGGTAATCAAGATATATTCAGTTTTGAAGAATACCCCCTCATACACACATACATTTTAGTTAACTTTAGTTATTATGATTATTTTATTTTTTATTTTGAGGAATGAGACATTACTGCGATTCCTAGAGTATAAGTTATGCTTAGAGAAGGCACCCCCTCTTTATCCTTGCTATTCTATTCTCATCTCTCTTTCTTCCATTTCCTCTCATCTTAGGGAACCAGTCTCTTTAGCTTCAGATTGATTCTTCCAGCATTTCTTTTGCACTAATGGGCAGATGTATTTTCATCCACCATCTTTTTTTTTTTTTTTTTTACATGAAGGATAACATCCTATAATACACTCCTCCACTTTGCTTTTTTCATTTAACAGTGTATCCTGGAAATTATTCAGAACAATTCTTGAAGATCTTCCTCATTCATTTTCACAGGCTGCATTCACTATCTGGATGTGCCAGAGTCTATTCAACTACTCTTCTATAAAGGGGCACTTAGGTTGTTTCTGGTATTTTTCAAACACAATGATGCAATTAATGGCTGGCTGTCCACAGTACTTTCACACTACTAGAAGGGTATTTTCTGAGTAAATTCCTAAAAGTGTGATTGCAGAGTCAAAAGATAAATGTATATGTAGTTTGTTAGGTATTGCCATATTTCCTTCTGAATCAGTTGCACCAACTGATTTAGATTTAGCCTTTTCCTGACTTATGAGAATTCAGGTGTCTGTGTTTGGCAATACCAAAACCAGCTTTATAAGTGGATATGCAGATACTCCTGGAAAACAGAATGATTCAACTATTTCCTTCAAACTCTATCTGCACTAAATTCATTTACTTACTGCCCAAATGCATATTTGAATACTTTCTATTTTAAGAACTCTGGAAAATACAAAAAACTTGATTCTGCTGGTTGAACAATATATATTTTGATCAGTTGATACTATTATAAAACAATATAAAGTCCACTCAGTTGTGCAGATTCCATGCCAAAAAGAGAGTCTGGACATTAAGATGATGTAGAAAAACAATATTAGCTTCTTATAGAATATTGGACATTGTTTCTGGATCACTAATATCATTATTAATGGAGTGTTTCTCTTCTTCCAGCTTCCTCCATGAATTTTTCATAGAAAGCTGATAAAACCATGTTTAACAAGATATTTATAGTTTTCCAAATCATTCAGTCTTCCATTTTACCTATATAACAATGATGTCTTATTTTGTTCTGAGCTATCCTTTATTGGCTAGAATATAAAAACAAAATTCCTCTTATTAATGTTTTGGAGAAAATTTAAGAACTTAATGTATAAAGCATTGTTTACAAAGAGGACCAAAAAATCTTATTTTCACAGACTTTTTTTATCCAAGGTCATTTTCACAAAACAGCCTTAAGTAATAAAAATTTGACTGTGGGGAGGAATAAGTTTTTAAAGATTTTTCTGGTGCCCACCTTCTCACTATTTATTTTAATTTTTTAAAAATAATAATTTAAGAACTTATGTTTCAAACATATTTTTAAGAATTTTAAGAACATGTTTTTGATCTTTGGACTTACCTTGCCCTCCATTTATATTTTTTTCCTTAGATAATGGAAAATTAATTTAGTCCTTGGATTCTAGCTTGATTTAAGGAATAATGAGGGCACTCCTAAAATTTTACTGGAGAAAACCCTACCATTGTGTTTATTTTCCACTTGTTTACAGGGCAGTGGAAAAAAGCATACATTACTACTTGTTAGGAACCCTGTAAATGTGACTCGAATGATCTGGTGCCATTTCTACCAGTTTCTTTCTCCAGTGAGGTATCAAGTAAACAGTAACAAAAGGAGCCAACCACTGATTAACGTTCCTAAAACTTTGCTTAGTGCAGACTAGGGACATAAATTTAGACTCTTATGAAGTCAGATAGGTGATCTTGAAGATGAAGTGAGTTAGAGGTTACCCATAGAAACAGGAGAACTGAGCAATCTTGGGCCCTGTCTGGAAAACAAAGTGAACATTCAGTTCTGACGATAGTTGCCTCAGTGAAATGCAAGCACAGGGATCCCAGATTTTCCACTTCAACAAGAAAAGTCAGCAATCTGGATTTTTATTGAAATCTAATTATTTGTTTAAGTTATTTACTAAGTAATGCAGATAGTTGGCTACCTGTATCACTGGTTAGAATGACTCACTTGACACCTCATGGTAGAAAGTAACTAGTATAAAGTGGCAACGCATCCATTTGTTTGGTTTCCCAATTTAGCAAGAAAAGCTAGTAATCTGGAGTCTTAATTTAAATTTATTCCCAAATAATTTGAATATACTTTTGAAACATCTGTGGGCCTTATATTAGTCTGCTATGGCTACCATAGCACTAGCACAGACTGGATGGCTTACATAACAGAAATTTATTTTTCACAGTTCTGGAGGCTGGAGGTTTAAGATCAAGATACCAGCAGAGCTGGCTTCTTTGTTTCTTCCTGTTTATAAATAGACACACGTACTCACTGTCTCCTCACATGGCTTTTCCTCTGTGCAGATGTGGAGAGAGAGAGCTCTGGTGTCTTCTCCTCTTCTTATAAGGACACCCACTCACATTATCTCATTTAACCTTAATTACCTCCTTGAGAGCCCTGTCTCTAAATACAGTCACATTGGGGGTTAGGGCCTCAACATGTGAATTTGGGGGGAACATACATCAGACAATATGGGTCTCTGGTTTGCAAAATCAAACCTCAGATGACATGGGCCAAGTACAGTTGTCTAGTATGGGATTTTCAAACACTGACATGCACCAGAATCAATGAAACCTAGAGGTTTTGTTAAAGCATATGCTTGGGCTGCACGCCCAAGGTCAGCAGGTCAAAGGTGAAGTCCATCAATGTGATCCCATTCTCTTTCTGGTTTCTGGGAATTCTTCATTCTCTTTGAATGTCTCTATTGCCCATCCCACACTCCTAGGCTAGTAAGAATTTAATAGGATAAGTTCCATAAACCCATAAGAATAAGTTCCATGACCCCATTATGGAACACACAGTTTTTAAGAGAAAAAATAGGTATGAAGAACATTTTTTTCTTCAGAAGTTGAACAAATTAAATATGTTAACTTCATAGTACAGGTGTAGCTAGATTGAGGAAGGAAATTGAGTAGGAAATTCAACTTGTCATTTTTAAAAAGCATGATATATAAGGAAAGAGAAATAATCTTCTCTTTATGGAATGCATTAATCTTATGGTTATTAACATGTATTATATATCTGTGCCCTGTGGATGCTAAAATGGATGTGGAGAAAATTCTGAAGAAGCTATAAACAAGAGTAATCAAAATTATTATGGACATAGCAATAGGTTCTGTCATAAAAGGTTAAAAAATGTGATGTTCTTCATTTTCCATAAACATGTATTATATGTCTCATGCTGTGCTAGGTTTAAAAGAAGTTGACACATAAGCTTGTAATCTATGGAAGTTCTCAATTTTCTTTTCTGTCTCTAAACCTGATGAATGAATTTCATCAGTGAGACAAAATTCCATAGGTATATCTCAGATTATTTACAGTAACTTTGTGCTTTTACTCTACTAGTAAATATAAACTAATTACTCCAGAGTAAAGTATTTGTGGGATGATTTTGCATCTGATACTTTTTAAAAAGTAAACCACTTACAAAATTCTGAATTTTATTATTCACAATACACTTTATTAAATCATGTTTAAGAATTATTGAGCAAGGAATCTAAGGAGTATTTAATTTTTTCTGATTTATTTAGAGATTATGGAAAGGATGATGAGCAGTTGTTAATTGTATTTTTTATTGATTGGCTGAGATAGACTTACCATATAGTCTATTTTGCTGGGACTTAGGGAGTAACATTTTTAATAGTTGAGAGGGCATTAAAGTAAAATTATTGGAGACAACTGTAGACAAGTTAACATCTATCCTGAAGGCCCAAAAGTCAGGAACTGAACCCTAAAGTTCTCTTCTACTTAATTATTTCTTGGCTTTCCTTTGTCTTTATAATGTATTCCCCCAAATTATGCTCTAAATTTACTACCTACATTTTTATTCCTTTTGAACAAATAACTCTGATTTTGAAACATTATTTATATATGTATATCATCTTCTCCCTTTGTTTTTCATGTCAGTCCATGTACAGAGGATCACCGGTTAGTACAAATTTTAGAATTTTTAACTCCTGACTTTTATAGGTAAAAGACAACATAAGTTTCATGCTATTTGGTAACAAACTTCAAAGTAAGTGCATTTTCTTAAACTACTCATCACAGTTTCTTTTAAGTTCCAGTCAGCTTCTGAATGTAAACAAATAACATTTTTTTCCTGTGTGTGTTTTGTTGGTAATTCCTTGCATGATGTCACATTTTTAAAATTTTAAATAAGTTTTTGAAATTCATTATATAGTTGTTTTTGTTGTGTGCACCTAATGAATGCTCCTGAAATTTCCACTGAAACCATGTGCCTGTTTGTTTTGATGGCTCACCCTACTTACTTTTATGTACCACTACATAGGCATGACCAAATGTTATTGATGTCTAATAAAGTGCTAATTATTGAATAATTAAGGGTCTATAATCTTCTAGTACATTACTAGTACAGTTTTTCTTTTTAAACAGATTAAATTAGTCAACATTAACTCCACTGATATAGCTGATGGCCGACCATCAATAGTTCTTGGATTGATGTGGACCATTATTCTATATTTCCAGGTATTGTACCATAGCTCCCTTTTCAGTTGATATAATGTCATGGATGGAGGTAGTGGTGGAAATTTTAGTGATACTCTCATTTGCCTACCTTTGGGGCTGATTCTTAAGTGAGCAGAAACTTGACCTTCCCATATACATTGTTCTTTGTTACCAAAGACATTATATATGGAACTCCTCCCAAAGAACTGCGGTATAGGTACTCAATCTGAAAAGTGAGCAGGGCACAATGGAGATGAAATATTGGTGTATAAAGAGTTCAAGAAAATATTTGTTCTTTTCTGGAAGGGACAAGTTGTATGTTCCTATTAGACATTAAGGGGATCTAGAATAATTATTCTAGTCGTTAGGTTGTTTGAATTTTTTAAATTTTAATTTTTTAAAGAATTTTATTTCTTTATCTGAGAAAGAGAGAGAGATGACAAGTGAGGGGGAGGGACAGAAGGAGAGGGAGAAGCAGACTCCCCACTGAGCAGGGAGCCTGATACCAGGTTCTATCCCAGGACCTGGAGATCATGACCTGAGCTGAAGGCAGACACTTAGGTTTTGTTTCATTTATTTTTTTAAAGGTTATTCTTTGGAGCAGTTTTAGATTCACAGTAAAACTGAACAAAAAGAGATTTCCCATTTACTATGTGTCTGCACAGCATGTGTAGCTTCTCCCATAACCAACATCCTCCCCTGGGGTGATACATTTGTTGCCATTAATGAACCTATTTTGACACATCATTATCATTCAAAGTCCATAGTTTACATTTGTGTTCACTATTGGTGTTGTATGCTCTATGAGTTTGGATAACCATTAGGTTTTATTTTATTCATTCATTCATGTGTTTAACAAGTATTTTTTACTGTGTATAAAGTAGTTTCAGATGCAGTGGGAAGTAGGAAGCCAAGTACAGTGTCAGCCGTGCTCTTAAGGGCTTACTTTGTCAGTGGGTGAAGGGTGGGAATTTAAATCACTTAGTTGGAAAAGTAAAACATCCAAGGAAAGAAGAACAAGATAATTCTTATGTTTTTGCCAACTGTTAACTCACAAACAGATTGAGGAGTTGACCAGCAACCTGCCACAGCTGCAGTCTCTGTCTGGCAGCACATCCTCTGTGGATAGCATGGTTAGTGCTGAGACTGCCAGCCCCCCAAGTAAACGGAAAGTGGCCACCAAGATTCAAGGAAATGCTAAGAAGGCTTTATTAAAGTGGGTCCAGTACACAGTAGCCAAGTAAGTACCAAGAGTTTGTTTAAATTTGAAACCCTTGAATAATTTGGTTACCAATTTATTACTGAGTCCCTTCCAATATTGCAGAATTAGAAGAGACATTTGAATGAAAGGCTTTGCTTCAGGCTGTTCCATTCTTTCCTTGAATTAAAATATAAACAGAAATCATCACTGATATTCTAGGAAAATGCTATAATCAAACTAATTCTTTCACCATTCATGTGATTGGGCCCAATTAAGTTTTTTTAACACACACTTTGGTAATTTGAGGAGTAATTATATTTAGGTCATTGTTTGGACTTCCTGTTTTATTAAATAATCTTTACACAAATAAATTAGAGATTTAAATGTGATTATCTCTTCACAAGATTGTTGAGTTCTATTTAATAATAATGGAACTAAGGCCCACATTCTGAAATAATTATATTTGCTTTTGTTTCCCAAAACTTTCTAGCAATTTTATTTTAAAATTCTTTTTCCTTGTGTCTCCTCTTTCATCTGGAATGTAAATTCCTTTGTCAACCTCAGTTTTATAGACTGTGGATTTGCTTCTGGGCATAATAAATTTATATGTGTGTACATTCATGTGATAATGATAGAAAATTACAGCTCTCAATGAGTATCTTTTCAAAGCAATTTCAAGAGCATTTTCAGTTGAGACTACCAGTATTTTGTGGTCAGATGTGGTCAGTAGTAAGATCTCTTCATAAAGAAGTTGTGTTTTTGTAGGACTTCCTAAATGACATGTAAAATTAACTTACTTTCTGTTTTGCTTTTGCATGCCTAAATCTAATTTGAATCTTACCCTCTACTTCTGAAAAATAGCTTTCAATGAGTACTTATCATTATAAAATATTAAAGCACTTAAACGTAGGGAGTTCTATTTTTAAAGTGTTTAAAGAGCAAAAATGAGAGAAAAACTAAACATAGAGAAGATGTAATTAGTGTTACTATTTTATATAGTTTTGTTTAACTTTTAAAGTGTGTTGGTGGATTTCTAATTTGGGGTATATTTTTATGATTCAACTTGTATTCAAAAATATTTCTGAAAGCAAAGCTTTGTGGCTTTTTAGAATCTGTAGTAGAAATGAAATTTTGAAAACCTGACCACATTGCTGGTATACTGTTTGCATGCCATCCATAGTGGCAATTACTAAACTCTTTTGCAGCTTAATTGAACAGAGAGAAGAAATGTACTAGGCAGGAAGAGACAGGTGACTACACACTAGGATATTTGTTATGATGCTATTGCAGCAAAATTTTGTAATAATATCAATGTGATATTCTCTTGCCCATTGCTCCACAAAACATTAAATTAACCAAAAATAAATTGATTTCTACTTAATATTATAGTAGCTTAAGGTAAACTCAAATTTTTTGAAGTTTTTCTGCCTTGGTTTTGTTTTATATATGGTGTGTTAGCTTTCAAAAATATGCAGAGGCCTAATGGCCTAAAAGTCAGTCCTGCAAACGTTATATTTGTAACATTAGTGCAAGTTGTATTTTCCTTATCTGAATAAATGTCCAGATTTATGATTCAAGGCTTTTCCACCCATCAGTGTATGAGTGAGT
Source organism: Canis aureus (assembly GCF_053574225.1). NCBI lineage: Eukaryota > Metazoa > Chordata > Mammalia > Carnivora > Canidae > Canis > Canis aureus. The sequence goes on along the minus strand of NC_135611.1, from coordinate 43,235,085 downwards.
TTCATTTATTCTACAGCTGCATCAAGGGGAGAAATTTGGGGAGAGGACTGTTCTCTAACAAAAATTCTGTGATGAACACATAATTCCATTATACCTACCAAATTGTTGATAATTTTCCTAAAAGCTGCCTTTTTAAAAAATGCTATCTTACTATGTATTTTCCAAGCAACTTTCCTACTGATATGGATAAATACTTAACTATCTATACCTATTTAAGTATAGACATGTTTTTAAAATTATAATGTATGATACTCTGTGGTCTGAATGTTTATCAGTCTCATAGGACTGAACATGACAAGAAATGACAAAATATCCAGTAAACACCAGACATATTGTCAGAATGTATTCACTGTTTTCATATAAAATTTCAAAATATGTGAGAAGTGAATAAAAACTGCTTCGGTGATATAATATGATTAAGCCTTCTCTATTGTTTTTTTACTAATTTCATTTCCTGATAGGAAATATATACTCTCAGACATAAAAGCATTAAATTATAGCATATTTGATATTTGCAAACTTGATTTTGAGATGTCTAAGAATAAAATTGTATTTCAAGACAAAAATTAATAAGATAGCAAAACAAACGAAAATCTGTATATCCAGATCCATTCAAGATGATCCATTCAAGATGATCCGTCTTGAATGATGACTTGAAGTAAATATGTATTAGCAGAAATGCATATAAACTGGATATACTTCATCACTTTAAGTGATGTGTCCAAGTTTCTGGAAGTTTGTAACACTTCTTTAAGTAACATATTTACTTTTTTTTAGAATTTATATCAAAGATTCTTAAATGAGAGACTTGAACTAAAACAAAAATTTTTAGGAATACCACCTACTGCTTTGATGTAATACGAAACATTATAGGGGTGTGTGTGTATGTTCAAAAAATACAGAAAAAGAAAATGTACTAAAACTTGAAAAATTATTCCAACAGTAATATGTAGGGAAATATTTTATATATTTCTTTTTAAAAATATCTGAAACAATAAACAAGTTGAGGAAAGTCAGAAAATATCTAATACCTAATGAATATTTGCTAGCTAATTATTTATTTATACCCACCTTATTTTGTTAAAAAACAATTTGAAGTAACTGTGAACACAAAAACATTTAAAAATGTATAAGTGTAACCAAAAGGAAAATGTAGGTGGAAAAGTAAGGCGAAGCCGGGGGCAAATGTGCAAAGTGAAGAGGTGACAAGAGCACAGTGACCTGCTCCACCTGTGTGGGTATTTGCCCATGTGCCAGACTTTGGCTGAATATACTGGATGCGAACTATCAGAGACAGAAACCCTGAAACAACTAAGAGGAGATACAGGATTACTTTATAATTACCGAAATCTTACAAAATTGTTTTGGAAATATTTATTTTTGAAGTTATTGATGGGATTCAATGATGCTATTTTCAGCCCAAGACGTTTTATGCAAGCTGAATGTATATTGGTATAACAGGATTTAAAGTGACTCTTAAGGTTGCAGAGATAAAATCTAAGGGTATTTACCAACTTTGTATGTTAATCAGTGTATCAGTCAAATATACCCTACACTTCATGGAAATCTTGAGATTATAGTAAAAAAAAGGGGGGGGGGGTTAGGTGATACTACCTCTGCTTCATCTAGAAACAACTATAATGAGACTAATTTTTTTAAAAAAGAGACTACCAGAATATTCATCAATTGAATGTCATCTAATTGATCACTTTTGGAGGTCTCTAAACTTAACCAAGGAATGTTGTTCAAAGACATCTTCACAACTTCCTTTTTGGAGATGCTTTCGTATACAGTTTATATAGTTGATAAATTACATGTAAAAAAATCATTGTGAGCTTGTACACTTTTATTTTCACTAGCAGATATTACTACCAATTTGAATGAAGTCTTAATTATTGTAACTGACTTTGAATTAATCATATCTACCACAGAAGAACAGAGATTTGCCACCAGGACATTGCTGTCAAGGCAATTCCAAAAACAGATTTTAAAAAAACTATTTGATCAGTGGTGTAAATGGAAACTTGTGTGGACTTATGTGGAGTGTAGGCTCCTGTGTGACTGATTGAGAGATAGTCACATCCATTTGCATTTGTTCATTCTAAAGCATTTGATGTAATTCAGCTGTATTATCTTGGCATGTTAATATCTGTACATGTACAACACATTGTTTATCATTGTCATTAGAAATGCACTAGAGACTTCAAAAATATATAATGATGAATTACTCTCATCTTTGGTGTTTTTATAAGTTTCTTTTTTATTTTGCCTGACATGTTTTCTCTATATTAGTTTCCTTTTATTTTTTATTTCTTTAAAGATTTAATTTGTTTATTTATGAGAGAGAGAGAGAGAGAGAGAGAGAGGCAGAGACACAGGCAGAGGGAGAAGCAGGATCCATGTAGGGAGCCTGATGTGAAACTTGATCCTGAATCTCAGGATCACGCCCTGAGCCAAAGACAGATGCTCCACCGCTGAGCCACCCAGGTGCCCCTATTAGTTTCCTTTTAAAATGTGCTTTAAATTGAGTATCTCAGTTACTGAAAAGCTTAATATGGAAAACTCAAAGTATGGAAACAAAACTCCTTCTTATCTTGTTATCCTCTAAAATTTTTTTTTTCCCTCTAAAATTTTTGTTTTGCTTATTTTTTTTTCAAGCAGCTAACTGCTATAACTAATTGCACATCATTGCTGAGGATTGGATTTGGCATTAGTCCTTGAGGAAAGTGCATATTATCTATTCAGAATGTGACATTAAATAAATATTTTATTTTCTATCACACTAAGGCAGACAGGAACAGAAGTAAAGGACTTTGGGCGGAGTTGGAGAAGTGGGGTTGCCTTCCATTCCGTGATCCATGCCATTCGACCAGAACTAGTGGACTTGGAGAAAGTGAAAGGGAGATCTAACCGGGAAAACCTGGAGGAGGCTTTCACTATTGCTGAAACAGAACTAGGAATCCCCAGACTGTTGGATCCTGAAGGTAAGGAGTCATTGTTTGTTCTTGTACACACATTTCAACTCTGTACGTTCCTATGTCTTAAAGGCAGAAATTACAAATGATTTCTGAGACCATATCAGAGGCCAGAAAACTTTAGGAAAGTGGAAGAAATAGTACTTTCCTGCACTGAATTTCTTTTGGAAAAATATTTGCCACTATAATGGGAGTGTCCCTAGAAATTATATCTCAGATAACAAGGCACATTACAAAATGTTAGGGCAGTTTAGTTATGTTTTGGTTTTCATGGGTTTTGTTTGTTTTGTTACATTTTTGCTCTGTAAATATTTGTAAACTCCAAATGTAATCACCTTTTCATTGCCTTTAAAAGAGTTAGGCAGAGATGATTTAAAACACTGAACACTTTTTAGGTATGCAGTCTTACCCCGTATAACTCTATAATGACTAAATTTATATAAATACCTTTGCTTGATTTTTACTGGTTTTATTTGATAAACATCTGTACACTTAAAAATATGTTTTCAGGCTCGGTATTTCCTTCAGAGTACTTGACTGTTCAAAGTATAGTAATTTAGAGAGAATCATGCACAAGGGAGAGTCTATCCAAGGATTTGAACATAAGGCATCTCCCTCTTTTCCAAAATAAAATTTGTGGGGATAAGATGGAGCTTCTCTATATTTGGTCAGATACAGTATAGAAGCTCTAGAGTCACGTCATTCAACACCACACCTGTAAGAATTTTTTTACTATCCATTCACTTCAGTTCTGAAATGTACATAGTATTTGTGTTTTATTAATGACACAGAATATCTGAATTACCAAAGAGTATCTCAGATTTCTGGTGAATTAATGTTGAGATCATTTAAATGAAACCTGCATTACTTCCTAAAATTTCTTGGTTAAAATGTGTCATATTTGTGTGTCACAACATTCCCATCATGTGTCATCCAAACTAAATTGGTCTGCCCTCCCTCGCTGTCTTGAAATACTAATTCTGTTTTTCTTCTGCATTTAGGATAGTGTCTTTTGGTATGTTAGCTAGGATTCAAAGGTTGTGTTATTAAAATATAAAGAATGCTAATTAACTTGTTCACATTTGGTTTTGGTTGTTCCAGATGTTGACGTGGATAAACCAGATGAGAAGTCTATTATGACCTATGTAGCCCAATTTCTGAAGCATTACCCTGACATCCACAACACAGGCACTGATGGGCAAGAAAATGATGTAAGTATTTTTTTCTTCAGGTATTGATAACGCACTCAATGATAGTGACTTAGATGTTTTAACATGATGCTTTTGAAAAACTGAATTTGAATACATTTTATTATTTTATTTCATTTTGTTTTATTTTATTTTGGAATGCATTGCAAAAAAGGAGCAACTGAGTAAATAATAGATATAACCAATTAGGGAGAAGATTACAGGGAAAGTTTTTTCTTGTGTATATTGGATATGTGAGAGAAAGTATTATTAATGATAAATGCTGGGCATATGACACTGATGAATTAAAACTGAGAAAAGATAGCCATGTTGGGAAATCCAGTTAGTAGTCTGAAGATTGAAGTAATTTTATATCCAGCATGTCATGCCTCTAGAGCTGGAGCCCTCATATTCTTTTCATTCTGAGAAAATCTAATTTTGACTTTTAGGTTTATTATATAAGTCACTACTCAAAACGAACATACAAAAGTAAGGCAAACTTGTAAAAGTCCTAATTGTTCAGGACCTTTCAATTTTTTTCAGCCTCTCAATAGTTTAAATAACATTTATATTTTTCATACTGCTCAAATGACATGTTCATTGTCATAATAAAGAAAAAAGTGAAAAAAAAAACAAAAGAAAATTATCTGTACTTGATTTTCTAGAGAGACCCTATTCTAGAAAAAAATTAATATGTTGGTATAAGTTTCCAACATTTTTCTATATATATGTTGACACGAATAATGTTTTAACAAAAATAGAATTATAATATACATATAATTTCATCATTTTTTTTTCTGTTAACATCATAGAAAACTCTTCCTATGCCATTCTTTCCAGGACATCATCTATATGTATATGTACAATAAGTTATCCAATCTTAATTGTTGAAAATTTCTGAATTTTTGCCATTATAAAAAGTACTTCCATTAACACTTTTATAATAAAACATTGTTTTATTATTCTTCCTTAAATGTGGAATTTCTAGGCTAAAGTGCATGTAGATTTTTAATGCTTTTTTGAATTTTACTTTTCAAATTTTCCTGCAGAAAATTTGTCCCACTTTATACTCTAGCCACACACCAGAATACCTATTTTCCTAGACTTTAACAATGGACATTTCCATTCTTTTAATTTTTAAGTATTATTATTATTCTTTAATTATAGAGAGGCGGATTTACTATTGAATTTAAAATTAATTATAAGATAGAATGACATCAGGGAGAGAAATAAATAGAGTTTTCATGAAGTGTTTTTTAAAACTATTTGTCTGACCTCATCGCTCAGTTCTCAACTAGAATTTTCAAAACATTTTGAGATTATAATGAAAAGAAACAAGAAAGCAACAAAAAACTTAATATGTTTTCCAAATAGAAACAGGTCTAAGAAAGGAAAAGGCTAAGGAATGGCTCATAACCCCAAATTTTCAAATAGGCAAAGGCATTACACAATAGAAATCTGTGACTTCATAAAAAATTAACTTAAACAATGGTAACAGGTGTTTCCTAGGTTACTTGGATGAAGTTAATTTGACATTTGATAGAACTACATTAGTTTTTTTAAAAACTATCATTTCAGGAAACCTGTTTTGTTCCTTGACAAGATTCAGGCACAAACATTGACCACCCGAGTAACCTATCCATAGTCAGTAAGATAAGTATTTCTAAGAAGCACCACAGGAAGCAAAAGCAAACTATCTGTATAATTCCTAGCATAGACTGATACATGTGCTTTGGTGACATTTGGGGCTTTTCTGGGTTTTGAGAATATAATTGGGTATGGATGTTGCTGTGTGAATAAGAAACTCTATTAGAAAGCATATTAGACCTGACCCATACAGCATAGAGAAAATCAGCTTTCCATCTGATTTTCATATCACAAGTCCTTATATTACCCAATTGAATTCATTTCTGATCAAGTTTCTGAGATTGTATTGTTTTAATTTCTACGACATTGATCATCTCTCCAGATGAGTAAACTCTGTGACTGGCTAAGTCTGAGAAACAAAAGGAGGTGCTTTTGCTAATGCTCATGAGCAAGAATTTAATGCCAAAACTCCTCGAGATTTGGAAGACAGTTGTTACTGACATAAGCTTGTTAATAAGCTTTACTAAAGACGTTTCATTAAGAGATTACTTTCATTATCTAGAAAATAAATTCTGATTTTTTTTAAAGTTCCTTTATCCCTTCCTGAAAAGAGACTACATATCATTTTTCAGGGTTATTTCAAAAAATAATTTTGAGGAAAATGTATTATAAGCTTTGCCCCTTTTTAGTGTGGCATTTGTAATGTTGGGGACAAGCATCTAAAAATGAATATTTTCAATAAGAAAAGAGGAATTTTATGTATTTTTATATATTTTTCAGTTGTGTAAAGCAACTAAATGGCCACCTAATTTTATCTAGTGAAACTTTAAGATTTTATAGAGTATATATATTAAGGCTATTGATGGCATCACCTTAAAATACTTAGTATTTCTCTAAGTTTTAGGAAATAGTTCTTTTAATTCACCTTTAGAAAGCTTAGCATCAGTGCGTCTCCCAGACTTCCATTTTTTGGTGGATTTGATTGCTGTATCCTCTTTATGAGTTTATTTAAATTAGATACTTTATAGCTATGATTTTTAAATCTTTTTTTTGTATTTTTTTATTGGAATTTGATTTGCCAACATATAGTATAACACCCAGTGCTCATACTGTCCAGTGCCCCTCTCAGTGCCGTCAAATCTGATTTTCTTATTGGAAATAGACATTGTTATGCCTATTTTAGGCCAACCAATAAAACTGATAAACTTTTTCCCTAAAGGTGTCCTTGAGTAATGAGCACTCAGTCATAAATAGATAAAATATTCCTATTAGTTCTTCTGAGCTATTAAACTTTCAGTTATTTATTCATTCATTCCTTCTTCCATTGCAACAAATACTACTGACTGCTCTCAGAAGCACAGCACCATCTTAATTGATACAGGGGTACAGAGATGCATCTTATGAGTGTATTTAAGAGAAAAGAAATGAATTAATATGCCTCTTCTTCATAGTTCACCATATGAAATGCTTAATATTTCAAGATATAAATATTTATAAGATATAAATATTTCCAAAAGGTAAAATCAAACATGAAATATTAGTATACTACATTACCTTATTTTGATGCTTTCAAAGGTTATGAAAATTCTTAAAGTAACTGTACATGTAAAATTATCATCTATTTATTTATGGACAAATGCCTCTCCACTGTTTTTTTTTCTTGTTTCCTATATAATTTTTGTCCATGATTTATATTATTTTTCTATATATTATCTTTTCATATTGTTAGGAAATACTTCCAGGTTTTCCATCTTTTGCAAATTCTATCCAAAATTTTAAGGTAAGATTTAAATAATCTTGAATTAGTGACCTCTTTCAAACATCCTACATTCCATAGTTTATTAGCCATTCCTTTGCATGTATTTGTCTTTATATACACATTTCTTTTAATGCATTAATTCTGTTATTTCCTTTTCCTTTCTAATAGAATAAATAACATAGGTAAGTGTTATTGAATGTTAGTTACGGTCTAAGCCACTCCCATGGACTAATCTTTAATTATAAGATAGCATCAATTAATTTCTTTTTAATAACAGTCACTAGCACTAATAAAAGGAAAAATTTACAATAACTTTTTGGTTTCTTTATATGTGATATGAAAAATAAAAAATAAAGCTAAAGATTTATTTTTATGTTATCAAATATTAAGCAGGAAATAATTATTTGAAAAAAGGTAAGTATTCAGTTAGCTTGTATCCTGAGTTTTATCGCATCCCTTTTGCTCAGTATTTGGTCATATAGTTTGTTTCATAAAGTTCATGACATACAAGTTTCTTTCATTAGTGCTCAGATATACTTGTGGAATTAATGATTTTGAGTTCTTTCCTAATTCCAAATTATCCTGTACTTTTTCTGTCTTTCTTTATGTTCCATATAGGCCTGAGGTTAAGGCTCTATCAACAAACTAGACTCTATGCCAACACTGGAATAAAAATGAAAAGTAACTTTATATCATGTTAAATTAATTTCTATTTTATGCTCCATGAATTGTAAGTTGATGTACACATGAACATGCTACAGAACATGTAAATATGCCTGTAAGTTTGAGTGAAAAAGAGAGAAAGAAAAAGTCATGAGAATACTGCCCAGTTGGCTGCCTGGAATTTAGGTGGTCTTCTGTAGGCAAATAGACACCCAGGTCTTTGAATGCATGTAAAAGTTAACAGTTGAAGAAAAGCCACTGGACTAACTGGGCTCTGGGAACCTAAATATTGTTTGTACAACATCTCCTCTTAAAAGGAGAATGTTGAGTGTGTTAAATAGCTACATTCTTCTTACCTTATTGCAATTTGCTTGACACTGCCCCACCAGTAAAAAGTCATTTACTAGATGAACTCTAATAGTTATTTTAAAAATATAATCTTTTCTCTCAAATGACTTTGTGAAATAATTTCAATTGGTGAGAAATAGGTACTTGGAGGCTCACAATGAAGTTCCATGCTCACTTTGATGATCTCCCCCGACCCCCCACTGAGTGGTCACATTGGCCTTTGGTACCTTGGAGGTAAACCAAGAGCATATAGTTCCTCCAACCTTGTAAGAATGTTCCATTGTGCTTTTATGGGCATGATGGTCAACCAGCAAACCATGTACCTTGGTCACATTTATCTGTTCATTCAGAGAAGCCATCTTAGGAAAAGCTTAAACTTTGGAGTTTTGGGCTCCTGTTCCATTTCTTTCTCTACTTACCTATTATACCAATAATTTATTCTACTATGATATATTGAGTGAGACTGGGTCTCATTTTTATTCCAGTGGTGTCAGACACTGTGTTAGGCTAGAGAAAAATAAGATACATAAGGGGTTTGTACTATGGGTGGAGAGGAAGAGACAATTAAGTAGATGGTACAAAATAATGCTTTTTCAGTGAATATTTGAGCTCAAGTTGTTGCAAGATCAGAGAAGTGTTCTCAAAATGTGGTCCTTAGACCTTAGATTCACCTGGAAACTTATTAGGAATACAAATTCTTGGCTTCCACCCTAGACATACTAAGCCAAGGAAGACTGAAGGTGGTGTCCAGCAGTCTTCTTTTGGAAGCCCTCCAGGTGATTCTAGTGCACAGAATCACCTGGAGGTGATCATCTTAATGTGTGAGAACCACTGGCACAGAAGAGACACTCCAACAAGACTTCTGGGTCAGAAAAAGCTTACTAGAGAGGTTGTGTCTGAGCTGAGCTCTGAAGAAGGCATTATCCAGAGGAAGATGTTTTCAGGCAGGACAAGATTGCTTTTGTGAGATTGGAAAGTGAGAAGAGGCAAGAATCATGACAGTTGTGTGCTAGTGTCTGTGCTAGATGTGCTACAGAGGTTATCTTGAATTCTTCCTCAAACTGGGGAAGCAGTGTGTGGTGTCTACTCATATGATGGTACAGCAGTAGAGAGGATTAAAAAAAAATGTGTCCAAAGTCACAGAGCTGATACTTGTCAGAACCAGAATTTGGAACCAGTTTTGCCTGCCACCACAGCCATCACTCTATCTCCTCTGCCACTTAACCTGTCATCGTGATTTCATCTGTGTCACAAGGCTGTGATCAAGTGAGATGCTGTAGTTGGAAGTGACTTGTAAGAGCCAAGAACCATGTTAAATGTGTTTTTGATTACTTTTACATTTTTACGAGATAAGAAATCTTGGTGAAAAATTAGGATATTTTTCACTAAATCAATGCTATAGGCTTGTGATTATTTGTGGAAACAATTATATAAATCTCTGGATTTGGGTGGGTTTTTTTTTTTTTCCATTTCTGAGATGTGAGGTAGCCTGGATGCATTCATTCAGGAAATATTTTGGTAAATATTTTATAGGTGCTGTGTTACCAGGGTCTAATAATACCATATTGAGCAAAAAGAGTATTTTCTGTAATTTTGGATGAGCTTATGTTGTAATACTGAATAGAATTTTTAAATAATACTAGTCCACAGTGTTCTGTGACTGTAACTCCTTTGATTCAGTCAAAATTAATCTTATTGGAAGAAAAAAATCTCATCTGGAGTGAGGTGCAAATAACTGTGGGTTAAGAAGCACCCCCAGGCCTATGTTGTCAGTCTTATTCCAACCATTGCTCTTTTTGAGTATCTTTGTATTTAGGACATCTCCTCTTGAGCCTGCTTTCTTAATTAAATTACTGTTTATTAAAAAAAATGAAAGTAGATAGTTTTATTTTATTTTTAATGATTACCATTTTTAAAATTTATTTATTTAAAAGATTTTATTTATTCATTCATGAGAGACAGAGAGAGAGAGAGAGAGAGAGGGAGAGAGGCAGAGACACAGGCAGAGGGAGAGGCAGGCTCCATGCAGGGAGCCTGACATGGGACTCGATCCCAGGTCTCCAGGATCACGCCCTGGGCTGAAGGAGGTGCTGAACTGCTGAGCCATCAGGCTGCCTGAAGGTAGATAATTTTAGTATTCAGCAAGATAATTAAGCTATTTTTCTAGAATTTAAACTTTTGCCCCTCATTCTCCAAAAGAGGTGAGGGAGAAGAGGAAGTTTTTCAGAGACAATTGGAACTTATTAACTATTCAGTGTATTCTAGAATCAGCCAGGTATTAATCAGCAATTAAATAAATGCATAGTTATTAATAAAATTGTAATATGTTCTGGTTTCTAGAGAGAAGACAGGCTAATTTTGAAGGAAACAAAAGTTTGGATAGAACAATTTGAAAGAGATTTGACAAGGGCACAGATGACAGAATCAAATTTGCAAGATAAATATCAGGTAATGTATAAGAGGCATTTCAGTTTCTTAAAACCCTTTTTATGAGTAAGATTCATATAAGTCATTTAATCTATGTTCAATCTTTTGAATGATATTAATGAGAAAAATATTTAAAGAAATAATATGTGTTATCTTAAGTTTGCATGTAATCTAATAATTGTATTTCTGTGTAAATACGTAGTTTTAAAAAATTAATACATTTATATATTGTAATATGATTGCCACCATTGTAGAGATAATTAGCACCTCTGTCACATTGCATAAGTATTTCTTTTTTTTGTGGTTGGGATAATTAAATTCTAGTCTCTTAGTAAGTTTGATGATTATAATACAATATTGTTATCTATATTTACTATAATGTGTGTTAGATCTCAAGGACTTATTTACTACTCATTGCAAATTTGTACACTTAAGTAGCATCTTTCCTGTCCCCCTATTTCACCTCCCATTCCTTAGTAACCACCATTTAACTTTGTTTTTATGAGTGTGGCTTTTTTAGATACTTACATATAAGTGATGTCATATAGTATTTGTCTTTTTCTGCCTGCCTTATTTCACTTAGGATAATATCCTCAAGGGGTCTATCTATGTTGTCACAAATAGAACGATGTCTTTCTTTCTCTTGATATTTATAGATATAGATATCTATATCTGCCACACCTCTCTTATCATTCACCCATTAATGGGCACTTACGTTTTTTCCATATCTTGGCTATTGTGAATAGTGCTGCAATAAATAAGAGATGCAGATACCTCTTCAGTATCTTATTTTCACTTCCTTTCATATACTGAGAGATAGAATTAGTAGTTTTAAATGATGTGTGTCCGTCCTGTATGTAGACCTCTGAGGCTTCATGACTTTTCTGGAGTCTTATAAATGACCCCAAACACAAACATCTGGTCATTGTCTTTCTATAACTCATGATCTTGTAGATGTCATATAAGAAAAAATAACTTCAGTGCCAAACTGAAAACTACTATGGGATAAGCCACATTTAAGAAAAGTTTGCAATATGAATGTTTGGAGTGGGCCCATTAATGGGATCAGTTTCTGTTGCAGCCTGCCTGATTCGACACTGTTGCTCTCAAATTGAGGCCAGAGGTGTTATGGCCATCCTTCAGTCTCCTTATACCACCATTACTTGGATTTGGCTTCTAATTTTCATTTCTCAGACACAAGCTCTTGTAATAGGTTTTTCCCATTAAATTGTGATTTATTGATGTTATCCTCCTATTTAAGATAGCATTGCATTTTAATGGCTAAACTATAATACATCCTAGTCCATATTATTTTTCAATCAGTTTTGCTATATAAAAAGGGGCAATGATATGAGATTCAAATGGCAGATGATAAAAGATTTAGCTATTGGCATTAGTGTACAATTTTATGTAATAATTTCTATAAAATGTGCCTGAATTTAGAAGGATGATGCCATCAATACCATATTTACTGAACATGGCAAAGCAATATATATGTGCTTAAATGTATGTGCCCTCTTTGCTTTGAAACTCAATGTAATCTTTTCTCTCAAAAATACAATTTTCTGGATGAGCTTAATTAAAAAAAGATTAAGCCAGTAAATTGAGAATAAAAATATAAGAACAGAGTGAATATACTTATTAGACCATTGGTGAGTTTTGGTTTGGTCATAAATTATAAAAAATCAATTCCAAATTATGAAATTACCTGTTGTACAGATGTTATTGTATAAAAGGAAAACAGAGTATTAGAAAAGTATGAAACAGAAACATTCCTTTCAGTCTAAAGATAATAAGCTATCTCTTAAGAAAGATTGAGAGACCATCTGAAAGCTGAACATAGGGAACATTTTCCTTGTCCCAGTCCCCAAACAGCATTTTTCTGTTTCTACTTATCAGTAAGTAGTATATTTTCCTGTTTTATTCATGCATAGAATTCTGTGGAATAAAATTGAAGATCGATTTTATGTTTTGGTATTTTGAAATTAAGTTAGAGGAAATGAAAGATAAAAGTTGTGGTAAAATATTTACTCACCGTCTCCCCCCAGTGTTCGTACTGTGAACTTACATGTTTGTTTGACCAATTTTTTCAGATGTGTTATCAGCTAGATTCTGTAAGGACATTTTCATGTTCTTTAACATAATTGCACATTTTAGTGATATTCAATTAATACTTGGCCTTGGAGTCTTATTTTAGAATTTATTGATTTAATGTAAAATGTAAAATTAAAATCACTACTTTTTTAAGGTTAGTATTAGACTTATGGTTAAGTCTACATATTACAAATTTATGTTAAACACACTATGATAAAAGAAATGATACAATAATTAACATTTTAATGGCGCAAAGTTAAAACAAAATATTATTATATAAATGGGGTCCCCTACTTTACACAGGCTTATTTTAGCATAAATTTAGATATCTTTAAGTCGGTATTATTTCGATATACATAATTTCTAACCTAAATAATTTGGTACTCTGAATAATTTGGTATTATTTTGATTATTAGCATAGGTTTATATTCCTATTTACTATTATTTCTCAATGAGTATGGACTGACACATAGATTATTTAACCAGAAATGAAAAATCTTAAGTTTTAATTCTACTTTACTACTTGTTCTTGCCAAATGACCTCTGGATTTCCTGTGGTGATAATAATAGGACATGTGGATGTTGCAAGGTTATGGAGAAATCCAGAGGAATAAAATGGAAAGAGTGTATAGCATGGGACCAGGCTCATCATCAGGGTTTGAGGAACGGTAGCTGCTATCAGGATCATGACTGTCATCATTATTATCAGCAGCATGCATTGAGTGTAATCCCAATATAAAGGATTGCTATTTAGGAAATGCGGTTTCCTTTGCATTTGCTGTTTTTGACTCATTTCCATGTTGTTGCTTCTTTTCCTCTTTTAGTCATTTAAGCACTTCAGAGTTCAATATGAAATAAAAAGGAAACAGATTGAACATTTAATACAACCAGTACATAGAGATGGTAAACTGTCACTTGACCAAGCATTGGTAAAACAATCCTGGGACAGAGTGTCCTCCAGGGTAAGTTCTCTCGTGATTAATTTCATTAAGGCTGACATAATTTAGTCAAGAACATTTTCCCTCATGTTTTCCTACACAATGATATTCCATCTAGTCCTACAGCCTATGTCTGAGGAAGGAGAGGCTTGCCTATGGGAAGTACTTGGTTTAACAACTCTTCTGCTTTGCCACCTTACATGTAGTTTCCCCATGGAGTAGTAGATGATGGATTGAAATCCTCAAAGGCTCTCTGGGTTACCCACTAAATTCTGGGTCATTTAGAAGAGATGACTCTCCCAAGAATGGAGCTTCAGCAATTTCTCTAAAGTCTATAACCAGGTTTCATCAACAGGTCCTCCTTCTATAAGCACGTTCATGTTTACAGTCTTTAATGTAAGCAAATCTTATCCGGTCATTCATAAACCTAAAAAAAAAAAAGCTGCTCAGTAACTTTCATGTTAATATTTTGCAAACTTAAAGACCAGGATTTTAAAACATCTGAAACTTCTATTGCAAATGGAAATATTAGCCTTGAACTTACTCTGTTTTATTCATTTTGATAACCTAATCTTTTTCCTACAAACTCTACCAGAGAATATGTTAGTTCCCAAGCACCTCAACCTATCCTACCTGGTATTCCAATAAGTCGGGAGAAACACTGCTTAAGAATTGGATAAAGTGGTAGAAATGAAGAAATAGTTACTATCATAGAAAGAATCTCGAATATTTTCCTTCCTCCAGAGATGACTGGATGACCCTGATTTTTCTGGACCTGTCCTCATGTGGCAGGTTTTAAAGGACACACATCAGCTAGTGTATAACAGCTGTATCCTTGAACATCTCAAAAAATCCAGTCCCTTCCCTCTCAGCAGAAGCTCTATTGAAAATCAGTGGGGGCTTTATGCTATTCCTATAAGAAAAAAATTGTTTAAGCTCTCAATGATGTCCTTCCATGTCTAAAATGTATTTCATGTTTCCTCAAAACTTGCTTATAACTATAATTCCTCCTTATTCTCAAAGTATCAAATTCAGAACACAAATATTTTCTTACTTGGTATATATTAAATTAACCTGAAATTATTACCTGGGATCCTTATGTCTTTAGAAGTCATTTGGGTGAGTTTTAGGAATTTTCCATATTAAAGATAATTCTATTTTTCTACTTTTGTATTGCAGCTCTTTGATTGGCATATACAGCTTGATAAATCTCTCCCTGCACCTCTGGGCACTATAGGTGCCTGGTTATACAGAGCAGAGGTAGCTCTGAGGGAGGAAATTACCATTCAGCAGGTCCATGAGGAAACGGCCAACACAATACAACGGAAACGTGAGCAACACAAGGTAAAGTTCTGGTGGGGTAATCTGGCACAACAGTCCTGGTGTAGTCTGGAGATGTGGCTGTTGAGACCTCCCACCCACCTGGGTCTCCCCGACATCCACTCATACCAATTCAGAGATGTTCCAATAGATTTGTTTTCTGAGGTATTTTCCAATAGCTCCATGGTATTTTTTCATCTGTGGTTATCTTAGTTATTGTTGTTGCTATACATTACTTTTCAAAAGGTAAACCCATAGACCACACACATTTGTATAAAATGTGGTCGGCCTTTGGCTTCAGATCTCACTCCCATCTCCATTCTCAAAAGGAGGCAAGCCAGGTTGCCAAGTTCTTATGTCCTGTGTTGTGACGGAGCAGGGGTCGAGGGAGAGTGGTGATCTTAGGAAGCGGTGGGACTAGGCCTTGATGACTTTTTAGTTATTTGTGACTTTTTCCACTTGCAGTAAAGTCAGTTGTTCTTAGTATAAATTCTAACATCCTGCATCTTTGTGTTTTGTGATAGTACAAAAATGCTATTTTCATCACATCACGTTAACTCAATCCTGCATTTTGTGCAATTGAATTTGTATACCACATTTCCTGGGTCATGGCAGTGATTACTCTATATGTGGAAAACAGACCAGTGGAGATGACCACATATGGGCAATTTATAGCTCATATATACTTTCTGCCAAAATACTAATATTTTTAAAACTGCTTCAGGGAAATAGACTGTTAGGTATTCTAGACCAGATTGTAAAGCAAATTCATGACAGATTTTGTCTTATGCCCCTTTGGGACCTTATGTTTAGAACTAGAAATGTGGAGGTACAGAGGCGTCACGGAGTTTCAGCTCCTGTCCCTCTCAACTCAACACATTCAACCCAGACTCAACTACCAAACAAGCGGGACACAACAAGACTTTGTGTTCGTACACAATTAGTCAGGGTCCTTCCTGCATTTATTCTTGTCCCTTCTTCAGTTTAGACACTGATCTTTTGTTGATTATCTCTTAACCTCTCCCCTTTCCGCCTCCACCAACACACACCAAACACACAGAAAACTCCTCAGAATTTGCTTCTCAGGTAAGAGCATGATTTGAGGTCTGTATCATCAGTGGAAATACAAACACATAAAATCCAGGCCCAATAGTCTGTACTTTCTCTGAAGACAGAAAATAAGAGATCAAGTCATAAGATTTTTTTCTGAGACTGAACCATGGTTAAGGCTTCTTAAAAGCAGAAAAGCCTAGGTTATGCCTATGTTAAGATTCCCAGGATATTAAAAATAAGGGGACATGTTGAAACAGTGTTACACAAAAAAATACCGCTTTAACAAATTAGTAATTCATCATAAATTCTGTACAACACATCATATAGCAATCAAAATTATTTTTTAAGTAATATGAGTATTTCATATAAAAGAAAGTCACCTTAGGGTTTCAAATCAAATGTAAAAAAAAATCAAATGTAAAGTGTATATCGATCATGGGTCAGCTGTGTTAATTCAGCAAATATACATTGCAGATCTACTTATGTGCCAGCTTTATGCATCAGGGAAACTGGTGAAGGCACCTCCAATCTAGAAGTTCAAGACATGGCATGTGTTTGTTGTTGGCATAACATACTTAAGTCTTACTTGAATACTCCACCATAGAGAAAATGCCTTGCAATATTAGCTGTGCTATTTACTAGATGATAAGATTTAGCAGATAACGTTAATTTGCTGCTCACTCTAGGCTGTCACAACCCCTTCTGAAGTCTGAGTTTTAAGCTGGATGCACAGATGCAGTCAGTGTCTCTCTCAGTAATTATATGGCCCGAGGTTCCTCATGACCCCTCTGGGTCCCTTGAGAGAGAAACCCTGTGCCAACCACCAAGTGAGCAGCAAGAACCATCCCTTTGCTAAAGTGTAGTAAACAACCATAAAAACCAGAAATGAAGTGGAGTAGGGAAAAGGGAAGTGGTAGGAGTTCGAGAAGAAGCTTATCTGAGATTAAAAATCAGAAAAGACTGAAGAGTAAGCTGGGGAATGCAGTAAAGAGACAACAGGAAGCAAGCAGAGGCAGGTAAAGGTGAAGACGATGTTCGAGGCAGATCTCCAGAATGATCTTTTTACTGAGGTAGGAACTTTTACTGGGTCTGGACACAGGCACTTAAAGTAGTAGAGTCATAAAACAATGTCATTGTCAATTATAAAATCAATTCTTATTTAAAATATATTTATCACGTGCCTATAATAAGATAAACTGATGATGTGAGAAATTTGAATCATTGTTAAGATAACTAAAATTTCAGGCTTCTTCAATAGCAAAAAAATCAGCCCATCAACTTGATATCACTTCTTTGTGCTGCTATATTGGACTCACTTGGAAATGCAATATGTAAATTAAAAACACAATATAGTATAAATCATCTTCCAATTCTTACAAATCATCTTCCAAGTCTAATGTTCAATTCTAGCCCAATAAGAACATTTATCAAATTGTGTATTAAATTATGCTTTACTGATGATAAAATTGAAAAAAAACATGATATAGGACTCCTCAATACATAAGCAAGAATGTTTTAGAATATTATCTTCCTATCCCAGTCTATAAGTAACTATGGCTTTTGTCACAAAAACTTATATATGCTATCAAGATCTAGAATTTTTGGTTTTCTGCATTGTTCACATCGTTTTTTAAAAAATATATACCACATGACAATTGTTTGTTACTTAATATATATTCAGTGTCTGAAAACTGGATTCAGATAATTTTTAAAATATTTTTTTTGCAAAGAAAGGATTATTTTACAAATGGTTCTACCAAAGTTTTTATTTTAATTAACTTACATGTATGTAGGATCATATTATTCTGAAGAGCAAAATACGCCTTTACTAGCTTTTCTATTTTCCAGATACTCTAATGCTTAGTTATCTAGGAAGGTAACAAATATAGTCATAGCTAACTATAATTGAGTATTTAGCCATGTTTCTATCTTAAGCACTTAATTTTGCTAAGCACTTGACATGTAGGATTTGAGATAGGTGTTATCATCCTCATTTGCAAATGAATGAACTTTAGGCAGAGAGAGATTAAGTGCCTTGCCCAAGGTACATAGCTGATAATCAAGATTGTTTTAAACACTAACCTTAAACCATGCCCACAAAGCTATTGCATATAATACACATACAGTAATTAAACTTATTAATTTTTATTAGTAATATTGCTTTGGCCAAGTAAGGCTTTCAGTCTTAAGGAATCATGAAAATAGACATCAAACTCTGCTACCTGCTACCCATCCTTATTGTGGTCATTAATCCTACCTAGGTCACTTCTCCTCCTGTTTTAAGGATTTTATTTCCTGCATGATAATGCAAGCCATAATTCTTAATAACGTCAGTAACCCATAGGTGATTCTACCAATAACCTGGACTGTTAGTTCCTTGGTCTCCTGTTTTCTAGTCATCCCATCCTACACTCTAATTTAGCCCTCCAAAGCATAGGCATAGTCTAGAACTTGTCATCACTAGGAACTGAAACCCCTCCACAATCTCTTTCTCAAGCATCTATCTCACTGTCCACCCAAACTTGCCCTGACTCCAAATTGCATGGACTCTGTGCCTTATAATCCATGATTTTATTGCCTCTCACTCTCTTCATATCATCCCTTTCCTTCATCTTCTACTTAAATTCAATGCTGAATCAGTAAAGGTCACCAAAAGCACACACTAATTGTCTTCACCAGGTCTCTTTTGTCCTGTGGTCCTGGTTAAAACACAGCCCTGATTAAAGCCCACTCTCTGCCTATTCCCTGCCCACACATATGCCACTGAGTATGGCTGCAGAAAAACACACTCTCAGGCATGATGACTAACCCAAGTGGATCTTTAAAGCTGCCTTGCACTCTAAAGGCATTTCCCAACTCCACTGCCTCTTTATTTTGGGGACAACTATTCCATACCTTGTCTCTTCAAATCTTCTACACCTCCTCCCATATCCTTACTCTCAGCTGATGACACTGCTTCCTATTTCTCTGAGAAAATAGAAGCAGTCAAAAAAGAATTTCCGCAAGCTCCCACGACCACATCAACCCACCTACATGCATCTGTGCCTGAATACTCAGTCTTCACTTCTGTTACTAGGGATGAACCATCTGTGCTCCAGGCTAAGACCAGCCCCTCTACATGTGTATGAGATCCCATCCTCCCTGCTCTTCTCCAGTAAACAATTCCTGTATTTCTTGCCTTCTTAAATTTTTTTCCTCTCTCTGCTGGATTGTCCCCATCCACATAAAGTATATGCTGCTAATCATCTCATCTTAAAGACTCTTTTAAAAAGAATAAATCAAATTTTAAAAATGAAAATTCTTTCTTAACCCTACTCCAGCTACTGTCCATTCCCACCCCCCCCCCCTTCCTTTTTTAGTGAAGCTCTTTGAAAGAGTTACCTGTGCTCATTTTGGTTTCAGAATTCTCTTCTCCAGTTCCTTTTAGAACCCATTCCAGTCGAGTGTTTTCTTG
The DNA here is from genome assembly GCF_053574225.1 of Canis aureus. Classification (NCBI taxonomy): domain Eukaryota; kingdom Metazoa; phylum Chordata; class Mammalia; order Carnivora; family Canidae; genus Canis; species Canis aureus. The sequence goes on along the minus strand of NC_135611.1, from coordinate 43,215,280 downwards.
CCATGCTACTCATGTCAGGTTCATGAAAGTCCTCCTCATTCCTCACTCAGTGATCAATTCTCAGTCTTCATCCTACCTTGCCAATCATAAGCATTTCACATAGCTATTTCTTCATCTTTGAACCACTTTCTTCATTTGGACTCCTCATTTTCTTTCTACTCCTCTGGCTACACCTTTCTAATCCTTCCCAGTCTTTCCACAAAATATTTATTGCGTACTTTTTTATGTGCAAAGTGATGTTCTAGGCATTTGTGATACACCCATAAGAAAAGCAGACAAATTCCTACACTCATGTAATTTGCCTTCTAGTGGGAGGAGGCAGATAATAACAAAGGTAAGTAAGTAATAAAATAATTACATATTAGGTTAAAAGTAAAAGGACAGAGTTTTAGAGGGTGTTGCAATTTTAACTAGGGTTAGTCAGTGAAAACTTACTGAAAAGATGACATCAAAGAGGCAAGTACATTCCCACCTCAACCCATTTGTCCTTACCATTGTTCTGGAATGTTCTCTGTCTTTGGCCTGAAACATTCTCCCACTGATTAGTCTCAATACCTTCTTCTTTATCTCCTTTGGGCCTTTCTTGAAAACTTACCTCTTAGTCAACACTTTCCTAGCCACCTCTTTGAAAGTGCAACCTCTCTTCCCTGTTTGATTTTTCACTTTAGCATTTATCTGCATCTTAACTACAGTTTTAATTTATGTATTTCATTTAGTGCTTGATTTCCTAAACTGTAGTATCAATTCCGTAAGAGCAAGAATTATTTGTTTTTTCCCTGTTGTATTCCCAGCCCCTAGAAATGACTAGAAATATCAGGCTTTCAGAATTCTATTGGGTCAGTAATGCAAATTCACACTTAGTGGGAAATTATCCATTTGACTAAGTTTTAAAAATTATTCGCATAAAATTATTCAAAATATTAAAAAAAATTTGGTAATCTTTTCTGTGCCTGTAGTTAAGCCTCTCTATTTTCCCCCAATGTTGTTTCTTTGCATATCCTTACTTTCCTTAATTGCATACTTTTGGCACTGTTGATTTTCTCTGTGTATTATAACTGCCTTTTCCCATCCACCTTCTTACCAGAGGAATGATGGTATCTGTCATGTGGGAATAGAGACTGTGTTACTAATGGAGGATAGAAGCCAGGGAACCAGTCTCAATAATCCACATAGGGATTCAAGATGGTAGTTGTAGAGATGGTGAGAAAAGGTCAGATTCTGAATATTTTTAGGGAGAGCAATTTTCAGCATTAGATTTTGATTGTGAAAAAATCTCTCCAGTCATACATGACACTATTTTTTTTCACATGAACAGTTGGAAGAATAGTTTCCATCAGTTGAGATAGAGAGACAGGGAAGCAGGTTCGGGAGTAAAAGATCAGAAGTTCAGTTTGGGGCATGATAAGTATGAGCCTTTTTTTCACATCCAAGCGTACATGTGGAGTAGGCAGTAAGAGATAACAGGAGCTTGAGACACAGGTAGAGGCTGGAAATAAATATTCAGAATCTCAAAATCACTGGTATGTAGAAGGATATTGGAAGCTCTGAGACCAAAGAAATTAAATAAGAAAGCATAGACAGAGGAAAAAAATGTCAGGAACTTAGCCCTAAAGGAATGTACTGTCAAGAAATCAAAGAGTAGAAGGTGGAACAGCAGAAGAGTAAGAGAAAGAGCAATCAGTGAGGTGGGAGGAAATCCAGCTCCTGTGTTGTTATAGAAGCTAAGACAAGCAGTGCATCAATGATAGGGCATTTTCAGTAACTTGGCCACAGCAGCGCTCTTAAAATGCAAGTCAGTTCATTTCACCACTCTCAGAAGTTCCCACTAGATTCCACCTATTCAAAACCAGCATTCCAAAAGTCTTACAGAGGCCCCTGAGATCCACAGATGTGCAGCGCTTTCCCCTGGCCGCCCCTCCTCCCTCCATCACCTGCTATCCCAGTTGTTCTTTTGTTCCATCTTAGTCACTGAGAGGGGGTCATTGATACCTCCCAGAGCCACGTGGTTTTGTCTGTTTCTCCCACTAGTTCTATCAGTTTTTACTCTGTGTGTTTTGAGACTTACTAGACATGTTCAAATTCAGAATTAATATAGCTACTAGTAAATTGAAAGTTTGATCCATAAGCAATTACATATAATGATTTTTATTTTCAAACCTATTTTGTCTGATATTGTTATACTCATACCAGTTTCTTTTTGTTAATATTTAACCATCCTGGCTCATTAGGATTCTGAGTTTTGTTGTTTCCACCTTCTCCAAGTTCCAAGACTCAAACTCATGCAGCAATGGTATAGGTATTTGCTTCAAACATTTGGCTTTTTCTATTTGTTTTTGCTCACAGGCCTGTGAATCAATTTGGGGTCATATTTTAACAGGAGTAAAAGACCTAAAAGATTTCTCTTACCTCCTGTGAGCCTACCAGTGAATTAAAATCACATGCTGTGCTCAGCATCTCACTGGTTTTTAGTGTGATGGGTTTTCAGAGATCCCAGTGACATCACACCAGCTGTAGTTCCTTTATGATATTTTTGAAAATGTTTTTTGTTTGTTTTGCTATCTTGTCAAGCTTCTTTTAATTAACTAGGTACTGCCTATAATAAGCTTTTTAGGAAACAACTGGACATATGAGTATTCCAGTATAGTCACAGACCCCTACTCATATATTAACATACAGTCATATATAATAAATCAGAGCTAGGTGTGGTGATAGCTCTCAATTTGCCCTGCACTTACTTGGGGGAGTCTCAGCCAAGATTATAAGCCACAGAAATGTGTCTAGATGTTACAGAGAAGGCAGGGAGTGACTAAAATTCTCATAATCATTACTACTTTAGGTTGGTTTTTTTTGTCCCCTGTGATCAGCTCCTGCACATAGTAGCCTGCCTGTGGGCATGAGTGACATGTGAATATGTGTGCAGTTACCTGAGATTCAAAGCAGATCAATAGGTGATAATAGCAAAATATACCATGATAGAAAGTTTGGCCATAGATTTTTCTACAGTATAAAAATTAATGTCCCTCACATTAAAAGGCACAGACACATCTGGCTTTATGAGAAAAAGCACATGTGGTTTTACCATTTTAAGTTATTTATGAGAGCCCTCTTTTTTTTTTTTTTTTTTTTTTTTTTTTTTTTTTTTTTTTTTTTGCCTTTTCATCAAGTGTTTCTCTTACGGCTTTACCTGTTTTTTGCTTCTATTTTCTCCAATTAATCCACATAATCTCAGTCAGTGTGAGTTAAACCATGTTAATCTTCATGTACCATTCTGGTGGCCTAATGGGTCTTACTTTTCAGTGAGTGACAAACTTTTGGGTATTTATTCTGCCGCTGAGAAACAAACCAAACTCTAGAGACTATGGCATGAACCTCCTTCTGTCTCTCTCTCTCTCTTTCTTCTATGTGAGAAATTGGTTAGGAATCGTGACATACCTGTAAATCTTTATGTAAGTCAGTCTACTGACAGTGAAAAGCTCGGAAAACAAGCCTAAAAAGATTATTAAAATTTGTGTAGTTCTGTACAGCCTACAAAGAATATTTATAAACATTACATTTGATCTTTCCACTCTGATATCTATAGGACATTCCCTGTGCTTATTTGAAGTCTTCTAACCATAGGGTATTTTCATAATGTTGTAATATAATTGACTTAAATGATGAGCAAATATCACTTTATGATAGTCTACATGTATTCAAAGTGTAATAACAATAGAGTTTAATGTGTGTGTATGTATTACCATTAAAGGGTTAAACTAGTTGTGCTCCGTTTTCAGCTTCTAAAAACTGATGTATTCAAAATCAAGGAAGGAGAAAAGTCCTAACAAATTATTGTTTATAGCAGTAACTACATTTTCCTTTGGACCATGTGCCTTTAAAATGTCTGAATGCATTGCTGTGCAAGTGTCATGTGTGTTTAAAAGATGCCATAATTATTAGATACAGCAGCTCGAGCACAGGCCTTATAGACAAGTGCCTGAGCTCCTGAACAAGGTAAAAGCCTAGGAGAGGCACCAAGCCACACATGGATGTAGCAGCATGATCAAATTGTTGAGTACATTGACTCATCGGTACAGGCTGAAAATTATGCTTCTTAGCCTCCTGTGAACATGTTTTCTCATTTTTTAAAATTTTTAAAAATTATATCTTAGGATCTGCTTCAAAACACAGATGCCCACAAAAGAGCATTCCATGAGATCTACCGGACCAGGTCTGTTAACGGGATCCCAGTGCCACCTGACCAATTAGAGGACATGGCAGAAAGGTAAGAGAATGGCTGATTGGAAAGGAAGTATCTTTCTTAAATGCTTAAATGCTCTGTGGGTGCTTTATCCATTTTCTTTTCAATGAATTGGTTTGTTGTTTTGTTTTGTTTTGTTTTTACAGAGATGCTTACCTTGGGCACATAAAAATTGAGCTTCTGTAACAATATGCTAAGAATCCAACATTCTAATATATATTATTGTTGGAAAAGAGTAAACCTGAATATACGCACAGCCTGGAAATCACAGAAATGGTTTCTTCAGAGACTGTATTTTTATTCAGTACTGTGAGGAACATTATGTAATACTGCAAAAACAGCTTATAAAAGAAACAGATGAGAGTTGTCTTGGCAAGGGAAAGAACTAAATTAAATACTCCAGTCAATCACGATTTGCCTTTAAATCCAGAGCTAGGAAAGGAATCAGATCTCCTGATAGTGATTGATCAGCCCGAGTTTAGAAGACCTTGTGCCTGCATTATGTTTAGCACTGACGTGTAACAGGTTAAGTAAGCACCGTTCTGTTACTATTAGTTACATTCTGTAAATTCTCGGTGTTTTATTTCTAGGTTTCATTTTGTTTCCTCCACATCAGAGCTACACTTAATGAAAATGGAATTTCTAGAATTAAAGTACCGTCTGCTCTCACTGCTGGTTCTTGCAGAGTCAAAGCTGAAATCTTGGATCATCAAGTATGGGAGGAGAGAGTCAGTGGAGCTGCTTCTGCAAAACTATATCGTAAGTCTCCCTGGAGCTTTGAGAAAGAAATCAGAGGACACATGGATTTAGCATTTAGTACTTACCGGTTTATTTGATGCTATTACTTTTATCTTGAATTTAAATATAAAGGTACCAGTGTGTTAAGTGGGTTTGATATAAATTAGTAAAGTCTTCTCAAAATCTGAAATGTTCACCTCTTTTCTTTAGAAATATAGAAAGATTTTGCTGCATTAACCAGACTCAGCCATTGTGACTGGCTTTATTGCTTAAAAAAAAGTTTTTGCATTGCATAGCCATGACTTTGTGAGCTCACCATTAAAACTGAGTTAAAACACTTAAAGATTATCCTCATGTCTCTAAAAAAATAACCATTCTCAGTTATCCACATGGGGACTTTCTATTTTTTAGATTAGGTCTAGCATGTCTCTGAGTTTCATTGTTTCTTGTGTGCGTCCAGGAAAAGTAAAATTATGTCTATGAATCTCTGTACCAATTTAATCTTTAGAGATTATCTTATATTTTGGACTATCAGTATAAATAATTCTCTTAACTACATAGAATAGTAGCCCTGCATTAATGAAAAAATTAGGTTGTTCTGTAACCAGCAGGTTCTATTTACATGTAATCATGTAATGATTTATTTTTATTAATTAATTAATTAAATTTATTTTTATTAATTAATTTTAATTATTTTATTTATATTTATTAAATATAGTTTATTTCTGTTAAACACTACCCCCAAAATTTATTAGCAATACAAACTTGCTCTCAAAGTTAATGTCTGTGAGGCATCTCAGTCCTGCACTATGTGTTTAATCACATTAAACATGTGTTTAATGTGTTTAATCACAAATTCTAAATGATAAATTAATAAGTTTAAAATACAAGCCCATTTCTAACCTGACTAGTCTGAGTGGCTTTGTAACTGGTATGACTGAATGCCTATTGAAGCCATATCTTTATTGAAGCATTCTAGAATCAGAATATATTTTACTATATTTTAAATACATTTTTTAAGTGATGAATGAACAAGATGCATTTAGGAAAAAAATACATTTACAGTAAAATCTTTCTTTAGGTTTACTACAAGTGTCTTGAAAACACTTGTCAAAAAATGTGAAATCTGTTATGATATGTTCCCTTACTCATTTTGAATTATTTTGGAAAGTAATGAAAAATCTTATTTTTAAAATTCAAGCAATTACTTGAGTCCTTTAAATATTAAATACAGTTATCCATTTATATTTTTGGGTTTAGTCATGTCAAATGATACACAATGAGCTCAGCAGGTAATTATGCAGGATCCAGCTTTGTTCTAGCTATTTAAGGACAGCCAATCAGATTGAAATGCCTAATGGGACTGTTCCACCAGGTTAATGTTGTAATACAAGGATGTTGGTAATTCTCTTTGAACTTCTCAAATAAAGGATATGTAAGTAGAGTTGTTTATTAATGACAAAAAATTAATAAATATTAATTTAAAAAAAACAGTACTTCTGCTTTCTCCATAAAGTAAAAAGAGATGCACTAAGCTGCTAGTTTTAAACTGCTTCATAACTTAAAATTATTGGTAACCTTGCTACAAATGTAGCACATTTTAATGAACATTTCTTAATATTTTTATTCCGTGGTGGAAAAACATCTATTTATTGCTAGCCTTTCTTTTCTATAAAGAGTCTTACAGTATTTTTTATTTAATAGTTTTAATAACTGTGGGATATTGAGTGTAGCCCAGTGTTTTACATGTAGCCCAGTGTTTTACATGTGTTATCTTCCATCCCAATGACAACCCTATGGGCTAGGCATTTTTACATGGTTTCATCGAGGTAAGAGAGCCTTCCTGTGCTCAACCCCCATGTTCTGGGTGGCATAGTTGATAAGAAGTAGAGTCAGGATTTGAAATCACATCTTTCTGAACCAGAAGCTTAAGTACTGAACTTGACTATCTAACAAAATTGACTGTGAACATTTTTTTTTACTTAAAAGGCCAAATAATTTAAATGATCTCCTGTAGCTTACTGAACTAAGGAATGTAGCTCACAAAAATATTAGTTCCAATTAATGTTAGCTCATATTTGACAATATTTTATACTTACATATTGTAGCCTGATATTGACAGTTACTATTTCTGTTTTAGGCATGGTATTGGGGCAGGGTGGGGTGAAGTATGTGAGATTGTTACAGTCTGGCCACCAGGCTCATGGAAATGTGTTGAATCATGGTTCAGCTACTTACAACCCATGTGACTTTATAAATGACTTATTTTCGAGAAGACTTAGTCTTTCCTAAATTTTTAGTAATAATAATGATGATGATAGAATTATAGGGACTTTTGTAGGGAAGAAAGATGGACACACACTTCTTTCCTTTTATCTCATGCCCCCTATAGCTTCTCTCATCCCTTTGGAATTTGTGAGAAAATAATTTTCTTTAGAACAGACTATTTCAAAGAGTGAAGACTTCCAAATGAAATCCTAAAATCAGGTTCTTAAATCCACTCCTTTCTTTGGTTTCTAAAAAAATTTATTGTAATGAGCCATATGGCTGCTCCATCATCTAATAACCAAAGTAATATGCAGGATGTAAAAGTTCCATAATTATCTTTTCCTTAGTTTGAATTCTCAATTCAATCTTACTCATATGCAAAAACTTACACCATCTTTTAAAGGATTAGAGAATCAGAAAATGTGCTTCTTACCTCTTGTACTAGGAGCTCAGGTAATGATGCTGCTATGTGTTTAAGAAATTCTTAAAAAAAAAAAAAAAAGAAATTCTTGGAAAAATGCTTCACAAATGCTTGTTAATTAAACCTAGGCCACATGCTATTCATAAGAGATTACATACTGTAATATAAACCAGGAGATAATTGGTTTGGTTTTGCTGTCAGAATTGTTCTTGACATGACTGTGTTTGTTAACACGTGTTTCAGTTTTACTATGGAAGAAATAGGAGAATTCTTTCTTTTTCCATAAAAGAAGAGCTCTTGGAATTGTGGCCTATGTGAATACAACATTAGTAATGTGAACGTGTATTTTATTATTTGTAATTATTTTATTAATGTAAGTAGAACTTGTGATAAAGCCTCTTCTCAAAGATGAGTTTTAAATCTTAAATTACTTGGTTTAGCTCCATTCCAGTGAGATCAGTGAATGAAATTTATTTGTCTTTGTATTTATTTTGTGAGAGTGGAAGTTTAGTATCTTCCAGTAATAATTTGGATTTAGTGAAATAAAGAGGTATCTTATTTTTCTTGAAGTGCCATCATCTATAACATGGCGTATTTGTTGAAGTTAATATCCAGATGTAAGCCTTATTTTGAAAGAAATAAATTAATCCTATCATTATTTTAATATATACATTTGTGTTTTCTTTTGCACTCTTCTGAGAGACTGTGTAGTTAGCAGTTAGCTCATGGTAAAAAGGAGATTTAACAGCCCTCTTGCAAAAACAAAAAAACAAAAAACAAAACAAAAGTCCTCCTGCTACAGTGATATTAGTAGAAAAAATAATTCATGCTACTAAATGGATTTACTTTGTGTTCAGAAAGAAAAAAAGTGCCAAAATAAATGAAACAGCTAAAAGGTAAAATGACAAATAAGATTCCTTCCTTTAAAAATTAATTGCGTAGTCTTCCTAATAGGAAAGCTCAAAAATACTTTAATGAATCCCTACAACATTTATAATATTCTTAAAATATCCTGTTTTTCCTCTTGGATCACAAATGAAACTGGAAAATAATAACAAGTTCCCTCTTGTTCATTTTCAGTTAATTTGAAAACAATTATAGCAAAAGCATACTTAATGAAATCTTTCTGTCCCATATAGGCACTATTTTTCATTCCTCTAATATTTAGAACAATTGTTTTCCCCTTAGCTTCTTGAAATTTATGCCAAAAATAAATGGAGACTATTTTTTAAACATCGACAAATATTTTCATCTCTTCAACTATCTACAGTGTCTTGCACATTAGGTGTGACTTTCCTTTTTTGATCAAAGTATTATATGCTTATTTGGCTAAATTATTCCAAATTTAAATTACAGTAAATTACTCTTTCCCTAGTTGGGGAACAGGGAGGTTAAGTGAAGAAAACATAAGGCTAAATAATTAACCAATTAATTACTTATTTTACTTACCAAAAATAATACAGCCTATTAACTTATTGAGATAAGTGTTCATCATGGACCCCTTCATTCCAGGTAACTTGCAGCTTTCTCTATTCACTATATCCAGGAAAAATAATATATAGGTAAAATGCTTTATAAACATAAAATGCTATGAAATGTGTTATGCATGTAATGTTTCTAAGTGTTATCTTGAAATATGATAAACATTTTTCAGTTAAATTAACGGATGTCTATGAAATTTTGTATGAAGCTTTATATCTGCACTCAAATATTTTGCATCTCCATATTAAGCATTTATTAGTATATTACACTGGACTTTAGCTGTTTTTTAAAGGCTAATTTTGCATTTTATAATAGAGATACTTATCAAGTATTTTAGTGGGTTCAAATTGTAGGAACTAATTATGCTATTAAAAGGAAAAGAGTCTTTGGTGATACATTGGTAACTATAATCACATTATTCTTTTTTACTTTGCTATTTTAATAGCAAGACCAATCTTTGAAACAGGAGTTATTTCATATTTCCTGGAATTAACAATAAAATTTACCTAAGGATTTCTTGTGTTTCTAAATTTTACAGCCCATTGGATGGTGGTGACTCTATTACATATGGGAATTACATACAGCTATAAACGTGTCTTATCCATAATTTTTATACTTGTGGATGGGATATGTGATTATTTAAAATTTTTCTACTTGTAAACACTTTTTGTACTTTTTATTTTAAGAAAAATGTGCACTATGCCATTTATTTATAGTCTAAGTTTCTCAGAGCCATTATTCACAAGAATTAATGTTCAAAGAGCAACAAAATCCCACAGCTAAGACACAGTTGGACACTAAAATGTTCGTCCAAATTTAGTGCTTTCTAAATGTTAGCCCCAGGTTGTCTGGAGAGACTGCAGTCTCTTCTGAAAACAAACCCTTTGGTGGAGGAGAAATAGAATACTTTCTCAATAGTGCTGATTTAGAATTAAAAGCATGGAATCAATTTATATTCTCAGAATAATCAGGTTATTTTATAGCAGTTGAATTAACTTGGTATTTTTTTTATAAGAATGAGGTTGATAGATTTGGGCAAAATACCCATATGCCTCTTCTGAAGAAACTGACTTTGATATTTCTACCTGTGCCTAGCGTTTGCTGTCTTCTAACCACTCCTCATTTCTAGTCTTTTATAGAAAATACCAAGTTCTTTGAACAGTATGAAGTGACATACCAGATCTTAAAACAGACAGCGGAGATGTACATCCAAGCTGACGGTTCAGGTAAAATACATGATAGAATTGATTGCAGTTATGAGAGTTACAATTTAGAACCCACAGGTTTCTGTGTGATCAGGTCATTTTTTTTTTCCTGCAGAATCTTTTTGTGACCATGCTATGGGCCTGAAGAACATATACTGGCTTCAGTCCCCTTCAGTTTGTGCATTGCCTGTCTAACCTGTATAATCAAACTGTGTGTGCATGATGTCTGTGTGTGTGATCTTCTAAAAGGGGCAAAAAAAAAAAAAAAAAGCATTCATGTTCTAAATTGCAATTTTCTAACCTATTTTGAATTCTGAGGATTAAATGAAAAAATAAAGTAACGAATATTATTATCAAGTAAATGAAAACTTAAGTTAGTGTGAAGACATAAGTTGAAAAATATGTTTGCTTCATTTTGTAAATATGTTTATCATATTTGGTATAACATATTCCCAGCATTAGCTGAATGAAATTCTAGCATTTCATCTGTTAATGTAATAATGTAAAGAAGAATTATAATTGCACACCAGTATATAGACCATAGGAAAAAGGCTTGGTGGATTTAAAATATAAAGTAAGAATTATAATTTGTTGTATCTGTTGTAGTGGAAGAAGCTGAGAATGTGATGAAATTCATGAATGAAACCACTGCCCAGTGGAGGAACCTCTCAGTGGAAGTTAGGAGCGTGCGGAGCATGCTTGAAGAAGTCATCGCTAACTGGGATCGATATGGCAATACGGTGGCCAGTCTTCAGGCCTGGCTGGAGGATGCTGAGAAAATGCTAAATCAGACAGAGCACGCTAAAAAGGTAAGATTGCTTCTTACCCAAGGAAAGGAGTTCACAGGAACTTAGCAGTGAGGCACCTTCAGCATAGTTCTCTGAGGAATATTATATATTTTCAAGGATGACTCAGGATTCTGACTTGGCCAGAAAAGTTGTGCTTTCACGTTAGCAAATTATTTTAAGCCGAGGAATATACTGCTTTATAGAAGTTATGTTAAAAGAGTTCATCTCTGATCAGTTCAGTAGTTTTGCTTTTGCATTCAAAAAAGCAGGAACCTATGGAGGGGCAGCCAATCCCAGTGGGCAGGAGAGGTCGCTATACTCACCCTAAGGTCTGTGCTTGAATGTCCCAACCTCTGTGGAATTTCTCATTTAAGAGAGGATAATGTAATACTAACTCTGTGTAATGACACACACCAGTTGGACATCTGGGTAGTCAAATATTTTCATCTCTTTAAATATTCTTTTTTGGATTTTATGAGCTTTCGGTCAGGGGTTGAAAGCAGGCAAGAGTGGGCAAGAGTGATATTTTTCCTCCAATTATAGGTGTGTATGTGTGACTTGAAGAGGTACAGTTTTACTTTAGTATCACACTAAAATATCACATAAAGTCGATTGTTTCTGTATATTTACTTCTTAGTGGGGATGATATTTTCCCAGAAAAATCAACTTATATGTAAAAGACATTAAAATGCCAGGCTCCCATTAAAAATATAGCAAATACATTAGAATTAGTGCTTGCTGTCCAAAATTCTTATGTTATTGTGTTATGCAAGTAGATGCATAATTTTTTAAATGTTTACCAGTCTCAGTTTCACATATATTAAATATTCTTGTGTGGCTAAGGATAACAAGAACCATATACCCATACAGATTTTGGCTCTGCTGATTGGACTGGCTGTGTCCTAGTAAATGTCATATGTGTTAATTTCATCCAAGGGACTATAACCACCAGAAACAGAAGTGTTCTCATCTATTTATGTGGGAAGTCCTCCCACACATGGCTTGTAAAATAGATTTTGAATTATCTTTGGTATCCTTGGTTTTTACTGTGGTGTATGTATATATGCACAAGCACACATGTATTAACTTGAAATCAGCAGAAAACCGTTTCATTGCCAACTGAGTAACCTTAAATGAATAAGAAAGGATGTTATTGTATTAAGTGTTCTTGGCCCAGATATTTAATTTTAAAAATTTTCCTTCAATGGTTTATATCCACTGTTGTTAATTACCTTCATGTACCATATTCAGATTTTAAAGTAAAAAATAATAGGTCAAAAGTTTATCATTTTTACAGAAAACTGTGCATTACTCTAAAATACCATACCTTTGGGATTCCTGGGTGGCTCAGTGGTTGAGTGTCTGCCTTTCGCTCTGGGCATGATCCTGGTCCTGGAATTGAGTCTCACATAGGGCTCCCTGTGAGAAGCCTGCTTCTCCCTCTGTCTGTGCCTCTGCCTCTCTCTCTGTCTCTCATGAATAAATAGATAAAATCTTTTTAAAAATTAAAAAACACACACACCATACCTTTATATGACTCTGGCACTGGTATTTACAAGCCTAAAGACCATGTACAAGTCCTACACTTACAGAAATGCAGTTTTTCATCTGTAAAATAAGAATAACAGAAAATGGTCATAATGTTTTGTTTTGTCTTCAGCAAACAATATTACAAAAGAAATAAGCCGTTCTTATAAAAAGACACTCGCCATTTCTAGTTCCTATTTTTGAACCTCTTTACTGAAAATTGCATTTGGAAAGAGAGCTAAGATTTACCTTAAAATTTACACAAATTGGGAAGAAAGATTTTTCTCATAGTTTGGTTACTTCCATATCATTCATTAAGTTTTGATTTGTTGGTTTACAATAGTATGCATTGCTTATTGTTTAGGATTTTTTCCGAAATTTGCCTCACTGGATACAGCAGCATGCTGCCATGAATGATGCAGGCAATTTTCTAATTGAAACATGTGATGAGATGGTTTCCCGAGACCTTAAACAGCAGTTGCTATTGCTCAATGGGCGATGGAGGGAGTTGTTCATGGAAGTCAAGCAAGTATGTCTTTCAAATCTGTACATGCTCAGAACATGCATGCGTTATAGACGTGGTGATAAACAGTCTGTTTAGAGACTGTTTTATTGTTGTAGCATGAGCTTATTTAGGCAGATGTGTTTAGAACTGTTATGTTTATTTTTGGCCCTTTATTCTTTTCCCTTTGTAATAGAGGAACATTACAGAAATGTATAGTTTGATTAGGATTATATTGACATATGGAGCCTACTAATATGGAGCAACCTATGTTCGAGATCATAATTCTTTGCTTCTGTGCTCATTCCTTTTCTACTTTCACAGTATTTGGACTTATTTCAATTGTATCCCAAATAAGAATCATAAAGTGACATCTTTCTCGCCACATAACTGGAGAGTATGTTGATATATAGGCTACAGGCTCACAGAGGTTTGGTTCATTGACTTTCCATGACTTTCCTCCCTTTTCCTAACAGTATGCTCGGGCTGATGAGCTGGACAGAATGAAGAAGGAATACACAGACTGTGTCAATGCTCTGTCGGATTTTGCAATGGGAGCCCATAAGAAACTTTCCGAACCCTTAGAAGTCTCTTTTCTTAATGTCAAGCTATTAATTCAAGACTTGGAGGTGAGGGGGTTTCTGGACAACAAAGTGAAAGCCTGATCTCTTGTGAAAGGAAGATCACAGAAGTTAACTCAAATCATTGCAAAGTTTTCCTGTGTCTCTTTGGCACCAGTTGACATGTGTGCATATCCTGATTTGTATGTCAAAATTGAGAAAAAAAACGCATTTAAATAAAAAAAATAAATTTGAATATGTTAAAGATATGTTTTGATCATAGAGTAACTTCAAAATAGTTTTTTAATTGAGATTTTTTTCTACAACCAAATTACAGAGGACTAGGAAAAAACCGGCAACATCTACAGAGAACACTTCTACATAAGTGCCTCTCCTATAAAGGATTTACTAAATGAATTGTGCTGTTTACATATTTTGAATACCTTGCAGCTCTCAAAAATGAAGTAGTAGAAGAATATTTGATGACACAGAAAGCTTTTCTAATACACTATTAATGAGAAAAGCAAAAAGTTGTATCTTTTTTTTTTTGTAAATATAAACAATGGCTGTAAGCATGCACAAGGGAAAACATTAATGATGTAGTGATGGGATGTTGGCTCTGGTTATCACTGTGTGAGAAGACTGTAAGTAATTTAAATTTTCTTTGTCTTATTATCTCTGATTTATAAATTTTTTACAATGACAATGTGTTACTTTTTTTTTTAAGAAAAACTAGGTTGTATAATTGTTAAAGTCAGAGGATTTGCCCCAAATTAACATGCATTTACTTGATATAATGTTTACATACTACATTAACACATACATTTTGAAAGCGTAAAGATTACTTCAGCTTGTCTGTATGTTAACTTAAGGATTTACAGTTACTTATAAAGGAAACCTTTTGTTTATTCATATAATATTACCAATATATAATATATTAGCAATGAAGGAAAGCAATAACGGGAATCTCCAAAAACGTATTAGAAGTATAGGATTTCATGCAGTACATATTGATTTTTGTCCAGACTTCTGTGGAATTCTGAAATTAAAAGGAAATGTACTATGTGTTAATTTAGTTGTTTCAATGATTCATGCAGGACATTGAGCAGAGGGTGCCTGTAATGGATGCTCAATACAAGATGATTACAAAGACTGCACACCTCATTACCAAAGAGAGTTCCCAAGAAGAAGCTAATGAAATGTTTGCAACCATGTCTGGGCTCAAAGAACAGCTAACCAAGGTGGGGAAATACTTTAATGCATGACACACTGTATAGGACTTACATTGCCTTCAGAGTGCTTTACACCTCCTCAGTCACACCCATGGGCAAATTCTTTACTTGTTAAGAGATCATGCTTTTATTTTTTTAGTGGGATTCTTCATTTAGTAATTCTGATATTTAGTAACTTTGTCATGAGTTTCAAAGCTCAAACTGTGGAGCTGATGTCAGGTATTACCTCTGTTCATTTAGGAGTAATAGCTTTATTTTAATAGAGAGCGAAGTTTCTTCTGGAGGAATAAGGAGTCAGTTAAATGTGAATAAAACAAATGAGGGGAGAAAAGGAAGAGGAGGGAAGAGGAAGAAAACAGATATTTAAATGAGAAAGAATTCCCAAATGCCTTTAATTGAGGTGGATTTGACATCTGTCTGCTCTAAGGTTATTTATGCTATTTTCTGCCTGCATAGCCATGAAGCAGTGGAAATTCTGCTCTTTTCAGCTTATGGAGCTCACCTTAGATTCAAGATATATACATTTGTACCACTTCTGTACAGAGAACTCCATGAACATCAAGCACTAGCCATAGACTTTTCTGTTCTATTGATGAACTTTCCTCAAGAACTCTGTAATTGGGATTTGTTATCTACCTGAAGTTGAATTTTATAAAGATTGTATTGTTTGCAATTGGGTAATTCATTTCTGATAGAAGAAAGGAGTGACTATATAAATGAGGAAAATTTTGTAATGAAGAATTGAGAAACAGAGGAAAAGAAATCAGAGAAACCTGTTATTTAGGAGAGAAAAAGCAGAAAGAGAATAACCTATGTAAAATCAGTAGTGGAAAATTAATGAAAAGAGGAATAAATAAGATAGGTGAAAATAGGAAGAATCATGGTCTTGAAAAAAAGAGAAAACTTCATTTGCTAAACTGGTATAAATTAGAATGTTAATTGCTAATTCTTTTTATTTTTATATTCAAGTGAAGATTATTTATAAAGATTGGGTGCAATTCAAAGTCAGCATTATCGATTTGATAATCTTCAAGCTTTCAGAGCCATAGCTTGGGCTTGCACATCTTAGCCTAGGCCAAGTTTAATAATTTAGGGCAATCTCTGAGAAAGCAAATTCTACCTTGTAAAGACATCTAAGTTGTTCTGTTTTTTTTTTAAACTACTATGTCAATTGTAGCATCTTAGTAAGTTTTCAGCTGTATTTGGGAAATATTTCTAAAGCATACTTGATGTTTATGCATGTTAGCAGATTCTTTTCATTTTGTTCAGAGTCATTTTATCAGAGCCTTGTAGCAGATTAGTAGCTCTCTTTTGGTGAACTTATCCTTCAGGTAGGTATCCGACAGTGTAAAAATATTTATAATTTAAGAAAAGAGAATAGTCAACTAATAAGTACTCAGTTTCCTTTCCTTGGTTCCCAAAAGTATGAATAATATTTTGGGAGCAATTCTAAGTAAAATGAGTGGGAACAGGAAATTCTTAGAGAATTGCCTGGTCCTGGATTCCAACATAAAGGTGATAAGGCAGAAATTTTACAGATCCCTTGATCCCCAGGAGTGTATGGCCTCAGCATTAAGATAAAGAATACAAGTGTATTAAGTTATAGCATTTTTTTAAACAACAAATTTCAAATGAAGGGGCTGATCAATTCAGACTAGGAAAATATCCTCTGGCATGGGACGGGGGGACCTTTGTAAATAAATTGGTAGGTGACTTGTGCACTTGAGATGAAGAAGATAATAGGGAGAGCAGCAAAGCATGGAACTGAGGGATGTAGGGAAGCACAAGGCCTGTCTGGGAAGAATGAGTCAGCAAAGCTATAGGTTGGTCTTGAGGTAAGGGTTCAAGTAGCAGAGACCTTGAAAATAAAGTTGGGAGGTTAGTCTAGATAATGTAATTCATGACTATCTCAGGTCAGATTTTGAGGACGAAGTGAAGATAACTGCATAGTCTATAAATTGGAATTTGATGCCATCTGGCTTACTAACAGCATCATTTAAAAGAGAAAGTGCTATCCATTTGGATAATTTGGGTAAGTATTCATGGGAAAACTCTGTAACATATATTTGTCTCAGTGATATAGTAGTATTGTTTTTTATATCAAAATTTAACAATACATAGGGAATATCATTAAATAAATATCTTTGGAGATCTGTAAAGCCTGTTGACAATATCACTGAAGAAAATGTTTCTGAGGGCTGTGAAGAGTGTTCTGCGTTTGTGGTAGTTAGTGGCCTTTAATTGAATTTTTGTCTCTGTATTTTTAAAGGTCAAGGACTGTTACTCTCCACTCCTTTATGAGTCTCAGCAGTTGTTGATACCATTGGAAGAATTAGAAAAGCAGATGACATTCTTTTATGACTCAGTTGGGAAAATCAATGAAATTTTAACAGTTCTTGAGCATGAGGCACAATCTAGTGCTGTTTTTAAACAGAAACAACAGGTAAGGAAAAGTCCCCTTGAGGAGACATAGTTATTTTAAAGCATGTGTAGTAAGGCTGAGTGGTGCTTATAGTAGTAGAAATTCAGTTAGGACAGGAAGCATTTTTCTAGAATAGCACCAGCATCTTGGGGTACCTGGATGACTCAGTCAGTTAAGTGTCTGCCTGTGGCTCAAGTCATGATCCTGGGGTCCTGGGATGGAGCCCTGCATCGGGCTCCCCACTGAGCGGGGAGTCTGGTTCTACCTTTCCCTATGTCTCTCCCTGCTGGTTGTGCTCTCTCTCTCTCTCAAATAAATAAATAAAATCTTTAAAAAAGTGGAATAGCACTGGCATCTCAGAACAAAAATATCTGTCCAAAGATGAAAACCCTGCCCACTAAAGATAAAATAAAAATTTTATCTATTTATCTATATAAATTTGTGTATAGATAACATTTTTATAAATAAACTTTAAATTTTAGATATTTAGATATGTATAAAAGCAAATTGTGGCATTCCATTTCTATCCAGTGTCTATAATCTGTGTCTTATGAGATCTTTTCTTTGCCTCTAAGATTAAGTCTCATTATACAATCATAAAATTCTGGAAATGTGTTTGGAGTGATAATCATTTTTCTTTGCCTCATTTTTAGTAAGCAGATCTCTATGCAGAACAGCTTCCCACTCTTGGAGTTAATTGACTTGTTTAAGTAGTTTGTTATAAATGACCCTTTCCATCAGAGGAGCGTGAAACTTAATGGGCAGAAGGTTTACCACCTCATTCACTGAAGTAGATTCCTAGAAGGAAGGCAGCATCAGTTCATAGAAAGAGCAGAGAGTATCTGAAGTGAGTCAGGTCTTCAGATCTTAGATCTGATATAACAAATTACAAAGTCTTGATTAGCTTTTGTTTCTTCACCTTAAAATGCAAGTGATAATACCTAAGTTGAGAGCTTATTGTGGAGATGACATTATATGTTCTATAATGTAACTAGCAAATAGTGGCACATAATATGTACTCAATAACTGGTAGCAATTATTATCATGATTATTATTATTGATTGTAAGTCCACAATGATTGTATCACCCAACCCTGTTCTAGTAGGTTCTCATCATATTGGATAAAGATTGTCTTTCCCTTTGAGTCATAGGGCCATTTCTCATATTCTCAAATTGCTATAAATTGGTATCAAAGAATCCTTCCACGGTTAAGATAACATTTGATATTTTAGTAATAATATATTAATAATATTTAATAATATCTTTCTTTCTTTTTTTAAAAAAAGATTTTATTTATTTATTCGTGAGAGACAGAGAGAGAGAGAGAGAGAGAGAGGCAGAGACATAGGCAGAAGGAGAAGCAGACTCCATGCAGGGAGCCTGATGCAGGACTTGATCCCAGGACTCCAGGATCACAACCAGGGCCAAAGGCAGGTGCTAAACCCCTGAGCCACCCAGGGATCCCCTAATAATATCTTTCTAACATACATTACTCTTTTTGGTCCTAAATCTTCAAAAGGAAAAAGTATGTCCTTACTCCCTTTTGCCAACACAAAACAACAACAACAAAAACCTTGGTCTTAATATTTGCATCTAGATTACCAAAGCTGGTATCCAAATGAGCAGTTTGAAATACTTTTCCAAAGCAGTTGAGGATGTTGAAATACAAAAAGTGTGGCTTCAAGTCAAAAAATGACTATTGGCCTTTGGCTGGGCTAAATAATTTCTATGCTCTTAACTGCAGAAATCACTACAATGCCAGGTTACTAAGCAGAGGTGGAAGAGACCCAGAGGCCTGGGTCAGCATGGTTCCTCATTCTGTGAATGTGTGACAACTGCAAGTCCTCCCACACCCACCAGTTTGCTGCCCTTTTGTGGTTAGGATCTGAGGTCCACCGTTCTGTTAATGAGTTTGACAGCTAATGAATGTTAGGAATTCAATGTTAAAAAAAAAAAAAAGGAATTCAATGTTGTACATTTTGAGACACACAAATAATATGTAATTTGCTGCAGCTCTCTCAGTAAAGTATAATGTGCATTGGTATTAAATTTATTTAGTCAGATTAAAACCTAATATGTTGATTTTGTAATTGTTCTCTCAATAAACAATAGGCCTATGAGTTGGACACACACAGGCAAATAACAATTTTATGCCCCTTCGTTTTCTTAATGTTAATAACACAGGCATGAAATAAAAAAAAATCTCAAAAAACTCAATGTAACATTTAAATGCCTTATATAAAAAGCACTGACTTAAGTGATTGCTTAAAATTGAGCTCTTCTGAAAAGAAACACTTCTCTGTACTTTTGATTTTACTTACAGCTGGCTAAAAGCCTAAAAGCTATATAATGTTGTTCTTTTTGTTTTGTAATGGTTACTCTCTTTCCTTCTCTTTCTCACCATTTTAAATACTATTGTTGTGGGCTTCCTTTCCCTGTAGGAACTGTCAGCTTGTCAAGAAAGCTGTAAGAAAACCATGACACAAATTGAGAAAGGCAGTCAAAATGTTCAAAAGTTCATGACCTTGAGCAGTGTGTTAAAGCATTTTGATCAGACAAAGCTGCACAGACAGATTGCAGATGCCCATGGTGCTTTCCAGGTAAGCTTTGTCCCTGCTATAGAGACATGAGAAGAATGAGGACATATAATCATCATGGTTCATGCTTTCCCTCTAGCTAAATGCCTTGCCTGCTGAGGTTTGGAACCAATCATTGTACTTCTTCTTTTTCTAATATTCATTAATGTCAAAAGGAGTTGATTACTCTCATAATGAAATTTATTCCTTCCACATGTTTTTTAAAGAAACAACACTCTTTAATAAAATGATGTTCTCAATAATGAGAAAGCAGCATTACATTGGGGTTATTTTTTTAAATCAAGAATATGATGAAGAAAATTGGAGACTGGAAGAAACATGTGGAAACCAATAGTCGTTTGATGAAGAAATTTGAGGAGTCTCGAGCAGAGTTGGAGAAGGTGCTGCGGATAGCTCAGGAGGGCTTGGAAGAAAAGGGAAATCCAGAAGACCTCCTGAGGAGACATACCGTGAGTTTGTCCCTCATGGCATACCTGACCTGAGGACACAGACAAGTGTGTCTTAGGTGAAAAATTAAAAGTGTTGTGTTCTAATAGGTTTTTGAGGCAATGAGTAGAAGAAATGAGTTAGGAAGACAGAAACATTTTAGGTTATGAGACCCAAAAATTGGCGGCAGCAAAAAGAACTTCCAAGAGCAGTTGATGAGTTGCATTTATAATTGGCCATTCTTAAGCGGCTAAAGTAGTGGAGAGTTACAGGATACATAATTCAGACTCTCCAAATTACTATTCATTATTTAGCTGAGAAATTCTTATATAACCAACACACTCTTTTTAAGAGATAACTCTAGGTGGATGTCTAAGTTCTTGTGCTCATTTCATGAACCTGCCATATCAAAGTGTGAATACCGTGTCATTTGAAGTTTGATAGCTGATCCACAACTTGTCCTATTGTGAAGCCATATTCCTGTTAATCATCTCATTTAAGTCATACCAGTATTGAAAATGTTAGTAATCTCTTAAATTCTGAATGGAGAGGATGGGCCCTCTTAAAACATGTATTTTGAGTTATTCTTCCTGAAATTTCAGTGAATATTAGTATAAACCATACTATCAAAGGATGACTGCTGTGTATTTGTGATGTAGCTGACTGACCTTGGGGTTGATGTATATGGCCACTCAACATCTCCTTCCACTGATTCATTTGCTATAGTATGGCACTTTCTGTTTTGAACCACTGTTGTTTCAGAATATCTCTACATGTGTACCCTGTGTGAGAGTTGGTCTGCACAGAGATGCACGCATGCTGTATTCATCTGTTTGGTCTGCCTTAAAAATATGCACAGACTGGGTGGCTTAAGCAACAGGCATTTATTTCTTCACAGTTCTAGAGATTATAGATCTGAGATCAGAATACTAGCATGATTGGTTTTGGTGAGGACTCTCTTCCTGTCTCATGACTGCTCACTTTCTCACTGTGTTTTCATAAGGCAGAGATAAATAGAGAGCAAGATCTTTGCTGTCTCTTATTATAAGGGCACTAATTCCATCATGAGGGACCCACCCACATGACCTCATCTAACCTAATTACCCCAAAGGCCTCATCTCCAAATATCATCACATTAGGGGTTAGGGATTCAACATATAAATTTGGACAGATGGTGGGGCAGGGGGGAAGGGAAGCACAATTCCATCCATAGTGTATGGGGGGTCGTGTGTATTTGTCTGAATATGGAAATGGCTCACAGTGAAGCAGCAGGGCCTGAAACACACTCCAGTTAAGGTATGAGGAACTGTAAGGCTAAATGCTAGCTTCTGTTCAGCTCTTCTGACCTTACCGCTCACTTAGAGGAATGAAAACTCTGTTACTATGGAATCAAGGTTTTGGGCCCCTTGGTCTTCCAGAATATTCTACCAAATTTGAAAACTGCACATTTTTTTTTCTAGAAAATGAAAAACACTAGTTGAATTTCAGATGTGGTGGTTTCTGACTCATAACTATAGATAATTATAGTTCATTCCTGAAAAAAAAAAAAAGAGTAGTTGCCAGGAAGGTTTGAAGAGGGCAACAGCTGGCTAAGGGGCTTGTGTAGAGGCATGACTGTTTAACTCTATAGTGTCTGATGCTGCCTTTTTCTCTGCCCAACACTCTGAACCACTTCCCTCTCTTCCTGCCAGGAGTTCTTCAGCCAGCTGGACCAGAGAGTGCTCAATGCTTTCCTGAAAGCTTGTGATGAGCTCACCGACATTCTCCCTGAGCAGGAACAGCAGGGCCTACAGGAAGCTGTTAGAAAGCTCCACAAACAGTGGAAGGTGAGTCAGGGCATAATGGGAGCACACACATAAGTAGGGGTCATACGTGTTGGGGGGGTAGCATGAGGGTGATAAGGTTCAATTGTAAGAGAAATGTAGAAATTCATGGAAAGTCACGATGGGAACTTCTCCCATTTAAAGAGCCAAACTTGAATAAAGCAGTGATAAAATATGATATGATTTTTTTTTTAGTAGCATCCATTTTATCATGTTACTTAAGAATGCTCTTTTGCTTTTCTTGAGTATTTTTTTGGGGGGAGGTAGGAATGACAAGGGCATTTTACTTATTTGGCAACATTTAGTAAACAATTCTCATCTAAGGAAATTATGTCAGATTTTACTAACATTTCGCTGTTTACAAGGATTTTGCCATCTGGTTTAGATTGTTATGATTTAAAAAATATATATAAAATGAATATTTGTTGGTTAGGGACTCAGTGATGAACAAGCACAATCCATTTCTCCAAAGAGCTTAGAGTCCAGCAGGGGAGATAATTAGTTGCAGATAATGAAAATATAATATCTAATAAGTCCCCCAAAAGTGTAAGTAATACTTATGAAAGCTTTGGAAGAGAGAAGTGGGCCCCCTGGGAGAATGGGAAAGGAGTGACTCAAGCAACTAGTTTTGAGCTAGGAATTTAAAGAAGAAGCAGAGATCTGGAAGTGGGCGGGAGGGGGAAATGACAGAAACTGGAAGAGGGACAGCAGGAGAGCACGTGAGCGGGGGACAGAGGGAATCACTTGGCTTGTCCAACTTGAGTGCCCCAGACTGAGCTTGTCACAAGGAAGCCGACTCTAGAATCTGCTTGCCAGGGGAGCAGCTACAGTACAATGGAGACAACCAGAAGGCTGTCTTCCTCAAGGCAGGCTATGCTAACGGCAGGTTAACAAGTGCTACCACAAGGTAATAGTGAGTGGCAAACGTCATGTGTATTGTATGAAGAAGTCGCAGGGTCTGGAAGATAGGCAGCTAAAACCCTCTCCATCAGCTTTTGTATTTTTTTTTCTAGATTTTTTTTACTCATCTCAGTAACATAGGCTAAAAAATCAGCCCTATGCTTAGGAAAAAACACCGTTAAGGACATATTTTGTTTACTTGCTAAATATGAAAATTAAAAAGAGATTCCTAAAGAAACCCCAGCTTGTTAAGGTGTCTTTAAAGCTTAACATATCATAAATATATTATGGAATAGAGATTCTAATTGAAAGCTGTATTTATTTTACACACACACACACACACACACACACACATTAAGCTCTCTAGGATATAATCTGTTCTAGTCTTTTAATAGCTGGAAATCATTTCTTATCAGTTATTTTAGTATTTTATTTTAAAAGTAACCTTTGAAATGGCTAAGGATACAGGCTGGCTAAAATTAACCAATTGTAGGATGGAAGGTAATGATGTAGCTTATGCTTATATCAAAAAAGATCATAAAACATTTCATGAGCTCAGCTCAAATTTGCCTGCTGCTAGCTTGTTTTCTTGTAGGATGCTCTAAGGATAAAGGACCAGGCAGGTGGTCAAAACCGTGGGCTGCTTGATCCTGGCTTTTTTGCTAATAAAGTTTTCTCTTTGCCTTTTGTATAGTGAGTATAATATATGTTCTTCCTGCCTCAGAGGATCATTGACAAAATTTAAAAGGACATGTATCGAGGAGAGTATGTGGAATCAGTGCATCATTTAAATTCAGATTCAAATGTAGCTTTTCTACTTATCCCTGAGCCTCAATGGTCTAATCTGTAAAATAGGAGTATTGATACTGTGTCAGGCTATAGTAAAAATTAAATAGAATAATTCCTGTGAAAAATCTGGCCCTGCAGGCTGAAAGGATTCATTTCAGGCCTAATATTTGGAAAAGTACAAAGCAGCAAGCAGCCAGGTGCAGACAATAGTGATTTAATCACATTGCCCCTAAAGGGAATATTTTATGGGTTTTACCCCTCTCATTGAAAATGTATATAGTCAGGAATGGTATCATATTTTTTAAATCTTCCTATGGAATGTAGGATCTTCAAGGAGAAGCCCCATATCATTTGCTTCATCTGAAGATTGATGTGGAGAAGAATAGATTCTTAGCTTCTGTAGAAGAATGCAGGACTGAGCTGGATCGAGAGACCAAGCTGGTGCCCCAGGAAGGCAGTGAAAAGATTATTAAAGAACACAGGGTATGTCTCATGCACCCCAAGTGCAGGCATGCAAAGTCATATTTGTTACCTAAAAGATATATAACCGATACTTTGGTTTGAGTCTGAAAATACTAAATAGCTTAATTATCTTTTATACTAGTCAACTAAATGGAATCATCTATGAAAATATGGAACTATTGAATGGATTCTCACAGGGATTATATAAACATTTATTGCTCATTAGATTTTCTTCAGTGACAAAGGTCCTCATCATGTTTGTGAGAAAAGGTTACAGCTTATTGAAGAACTGTGTCTGAAGCTCCCAGGCCGGGACCCAGTAAGGAACACACCTGAAACCTGTCACGTGACTCTCAAAGAGCTCAGAGCTGCCATTGATACCACCTATATGAAGCTCGTGGAGGACCCAGACAAGTGGAAGGACTATACTAGCAGGTACTTGTAGAACCACTTCCAGAGATGTACATAGTCTGTCCTAATACTGTTAATTCAGAGATCATTGCACCACAAGAAGTGACATATGTTTCATCTTAAATAATAAAGAAAATTTGATTGTGTTATCTTGTCCATGCTCTTATATAAAAATGCTGCATTTAAGAAAAAGAATGGGTTTCAGTTAGAAACAGAGTGAATCACTTTATTTCCAGGGGACCTAGATGTTATATCTTTGATGCAAATTTGGCACTTCCTTTCTCCCCTATTTCTTCATATCCCCAGAGGGGAACTTCTGCCTCTGGGTTTCTCAGTCTGGTGGAGATTTATGAGGCCAGACTTCACCTGGTACCTTCCATACTCCCAGGTGCTCAGGCCCTGGAACACACCTTTTTCCTTAGCTGAGCTCCATCCGCTCTGCTTTCTCTTTCCTCCAAAAGGCAGCCACCTCTGCCCTAAGCTTCATGTTAAAGAACAGTTTCCAGAAAATTTGTTAATTGACTTGCTAATGAGTTGATTGTTAAACTTCCATGAATAAATTCAAAATAGAAAATGTATTTTAACTGCTGGGATATTTTCTCCCTTTAATAAGAAAATATCTATGTTATTTCAGAATTTCTCAGTTCTCATCTTGGATATCTGCAAAGGAGACAGAGTTGAAAGGGTTTAAGAATGAGCCCATCGATACTGCCAACCATGGAAAGGTTAAACATGCTGTAGAGGTTAGTTCTGGGCCATATTTTGTTACCAGAAAATTTTCATTAATAAAAAAATTAATGGTAGACAATCTAATTTGACTGATGTATTCTTTTTCTTCTGTAAAAAATTAAGTTCCTTAAAACTGTCAAGAGTGTCTCCTCATGTTATTGTGGAGAAGAGGGGATTTTCCCTCTTGAATCATTGTTAGCTTTGAGACTTAGTCATGCTCAGTGGTACCTCTAATACATCTTTAGCTAATGGAAAATCCTGAGAGGAAAATTGCATGCATAGGCGTACAGCACAGCAGAGACTTAAGAATTGTCCTGGAAAACAAGAACGCTATAGTTTTTTTTTTTTAAGATTTTATATATTTATTCATAAGAGACAAGAGAGAGAGAGAGGCAGAGACACAGGCAGAGGGAGAAGCAGGCTCCATTCAGGGAGCCCGACGTGGGACCCGACCCCGGAACTCCAGGATCATGCCCTGGGCTGAAGGCGGCGCTAAACCACTGAGCCACCCAGGGATCCCAACGCTATAGGTTTTTAATTTTCAGCCATTTAAAAGCCAGATCACAGAATTGGACAAGGTCTCTAAAGTATCATTTCTACATCATATTCAGTCTGGATCAGTCAGCTCTGTAAGCATGGGTCCAGCCTGATAAACTCAGCCACGTGACAATACCTCAAGCCTGAACCCAGTTCACATTCTGTGAATGACACACAGAGAGCCTCTCCTTCTTAGTGTGGCTCTACTGTGTTTTGTAGACACATGCCATTGCGAAAACCCTTATCTTTCAGCATTTTGAATTCTTGAAAGTCACATAGTTGTTGTTAGTGAGAATATATTTCCTTTCTATTCCTATCCTGAGTTCCATGTTTTTCTCTTAAATTTATAATCCCATTAAATACTAGAGATGCTCAGTAATATCATGCTTTACCCTGTAGAAAGATACTTATATTTGCTATTGGATGCTGTAATAGTACAAAAAACCATTCACATCTTAAAATGAAGAGATCACTTGGTTCTGGAACCGGTCATTTTCTGTGGGTGTGAACTTACCCTATAAGATCCTCTGTAGTGACACAGGTGGTTTCCTCATGCTACCCAGAATATGTGTAGGAGGAAGAGGCTGCCCCACTCAGCATTCCCATGGTTCCCAGGGCTTACAAGGGCTAAGGCACCAGAATCTTTCTGGCATTGTCCTGGCCAGTATGCCATCCCTCCCTGAATTAGGGCTGTGTTCCTGTTTGCACATCTTACTATGTGGGGTATTGACTTCCAAAAGCTAACAAAAATGAGGCATAAAATATAAGTTAATAAAGTTAAAATCAGTTTTTAGGGAATCCATAATAATATTCAACAATTAAACTCTTCAAACAAAAAGAAATCAGCTCACTAAAAAAAAGGACTTTCAACCTTTTTTTTTTTTTTCTAAAAATACCATGTTCCTTCCAGCTAACAGAAAATAATGTTATAGTTCCCAATTTTGGTATCCTATTTTCTTCTACAGTACTTTTAGAAGCATCTTTATTTGTGATCAAGAGAATATCTATAAATATCTAACCATCTAGGTATGAACTAACCATCTAGTCATCTTTTTGATATAGAAAGTATTGATTTTACATATAAGATATTGGCACTGGGGAAATATTTTTTTCTAGCACTTATGGGCTTTTATTAAAGATGTGAATAAAAAATAAAAGAAGCAGGCACTCTGCTGGTGAATGAATGTCTGGCTTTCATACCTCCACCGTATGAACTTTCTTAGTCTGAGTCCTTTCTTGATTCATAATGTATTCTCTTCATTCCAGGAGATCAGAAATGATGTTACCACAAAGGGCGAGACTCTCAACTGGCTGAAATCCAGGCTTAAAGTTTTAATTGAAGTTTCTTCTGAGAATGAAGCCCAAAAGCAAGGAGATGAGCTGGCAAAATTATCTGGTTCTTTCAAAGCTCTTGTAGCTTTGTTGTCAGAGGTATACCATTTACTTGTATTCTAAATAGATAGTTTTGATGAGGAATCTGGAGGGTTCTTTTTCTTTTGGTTGTGGTTTAAGAAGTAATTATGTAAAGAAAGTATAGTTGAAACACAATGGTTAAGATACTTATTTATATGAAGATTGGTGGAGAAGATGTTTGAATTACAGTCTGTGCCATTATTGGTTATGTTAGTTCAGAGTGACAACTTCTATTTAAAGTACAAACCTTATCAGATCCACACTCTTTGCTCTTACTAAAAGCGTTGTTTCATGGTCAGTTGAAGGTATATTATGGAGGTTGAGAACACAAGCCTGGGAGTCAAATGAACCAAGAGGTTAGAATTTAACTCTGATAGCCCACTTCCTATGTAATCTTGAGCTTGTCATTTAACATCCCTGGGCCTTGGTTTTCTTACTTATAAAACAGAGCTAGAAAAATTTACTCCCAAAATGCAAATGTAAAACATTTAGTATAGTGCCTGAGAATAAATGCTCAATAACTGATAGTTGGAAATAATAAAATATTCAATGTTAGCAGACCATAATTTCTATTTTATGCAAGACCTACTCATTTTAAACTTCTTGATATACATTTAAGTTGGATTAAAATATACAAACTTATTTACTTCATTTCTAGTAGGACCCCTTCTACCCTCGGTGAGAATATTTTTACCAACCAGGCTGTCATGCATGTCTAATGAATTTGTGCATGGGAAGATGACATAAGAATGGAAAGTTGAATAGATAGCTACCATTATTTCTTGAAGTCATTTATGAACTTGCATGGGGAAATGATCATCTAGATGACTTAAAGTTCCCTAATTCTGAAGATTTGGAATTCTCTGTAGATGTCCCTAATCTAACAGTTTGGACAATTAACCTTTTATATTTTAAATGCACATAGATCCACTTAAGACTCAAGCAGTGAATTTACATAAGCCAAAAATACTCTGAACCGCATGCGATTTTAGTTTTATGTGTGAATTTTGGTATTGTATATCAACTTTCTTAAAAATGTTTGACAAATTGAAAATAGTGATAGGATTAATCAAATTTTGGAACATGAGTTATTTCAATCCTTTGATATACAAATTTCATAGCAATAGTTCAGATAATATAGCTCCTATCATATTTTAATTAAAATTCTGACATCATTCTTTTCTACTCTCTCTTTGATTAAGAAGGTAAGGGCGTAAGTAAGGATTACAGTTTTAAAAATAAATATACGTACAGGTGATCTTTGATCCAAGACTTAACAAATCATTTTAGTCATATTGATAGATGAGTGTATATTTTGTTCCACTTTCACACGCACACATAAAACAATTTGGCAGCCTTTAAAATTAGAAATTATTAGTCTTCCTAACACTTTACCAAGGTCATTTTTTACTTTATCTTCCAACTACTCTCATGACATTGCCTGTGGACTTGTAGCAAAAATCTGCCTCTAACAATTATGTCAGATATTGACTCTTTGCACCCCATCTACCTTAAACTTCTGCATCGTTTGTATACATACCCTTGTATGCTAATTATTCATTAGCAAAACCAAGTAAAAAGGAATGGAAAACATTCTTTTTGTTATACAACATATTCACAATACTAAAAACACAAGAGATAAGTTGTAACAAGGTAAGGATACTGGATTTATATTAAAAGATGGATTTGACACATTCAGCCCATCCTTTGATTATAATCCATTTTGTATTTAAATCAATGTTGAACACAAAGTGTTTGCAATTGTTCACTGTAAGAAAAAGAGACTGTGGATAGACTGACAGTATGTACTGATGAGTCACTTCTTTCTACGAAAACTGATTTACTGAGATCTGGAGTTTGTGGTTTTCATAGGGTCTTATTGCTGTTTGTTTGGAGAATAGCACACTCAAGTTACCTGGGACAAACTCAGAGCAGAAGAGGGTCAAAAGGTGGGAAAAGAGAAGGATAAACTGGAAGGCTTCTGTGGAACACCAAAGTGTGAAAACGACATCTTAGTGAAGATGGGAAGTGATAGACTTTGAAACAAAAGATGCTAATGACATTGAACTAGAGGAAGCAGAAATGAGACAGAAAAGAAAGCTGAAAATTCAGGAAAAAGAATTCAGTAAAGAACCACAAAATTAGAAATTATGTTATGTTTTATGTAAAAATATTGGAAGTGCATTTTCAACAAATAGTCTTTATTCTTTCCATTTTTTCCCCTCCACAATTTTTTTCCTTACTTACTTTAAATAGGGTGGACTAAACTTTATTATAATGCATTTTAATAATTTATAATTAGATTTTATTCATGGCATTGTAATTAAAGGGGATCAGGAAACAAAATATACAATATACCTACTTTGATTATCATGCCTTGATTGTCAGATCGAGTGGGCACAAAGTGCCATATCAAATGAGGCTTGAGATTCATATAAATGGCTATACAGTTTAATAATAACAAACCTAAAAAATATATGAAAATAAAGACATCTGTGTATATATTTCAAGTTATTGAGATGGACTTTACACATACTCTTAAAATATTTAAGATTACATGAACATCATATGAGTTATAATTTTTTCATGAAAACCTAGGTTGAAAAGATGTTAAGCAACTTTGGGGACTGTGTCCAGTACAAAGAAATAGTTAAAAGCTCCCTTGAGGAGTTAATTTCTGGCTCTAAAGAAATCCAGGAACAAGCTGAGAAGATCCTGGACACTGAAAATCTGTTTGAAGCACAGCAGTTACTTCTTCATCACCAGGTAAGATGCTCTTTACCCAGAGCACTTATGCAGAGTTCATTAGTCACTGACAGACCCATAGAGTTGAAGAGAACTGTATGTCCACAGGGTAAGGACAATGAGAAGTAGGGTGCAGGAAGGAGTCCAGGTGAATGGTTAAATATCTGGGTACTTCTGTTCTTTGTTAAATATTAGTCACCTTCAGAAGAGCCTGTAAGATAAATTCTTAGCCTGAGTGATTTGATGATATCAAAAAATTCGAGGAATATTTTGGAGAAAAAGTTGATTTAGCTATGAAAACCGTAAAACTTGCTCAATTGTCCTTTTCGAACAGAGAAGGAAAGCATAGAGATAAATGCTCTGTATTTGAAATCATTATTCCTTGTCATTATATTAAAATCATGCTCTTCAATTTACAATTTTGAATACATATCAGTTTGGAAGATTAAAATTTACATGAAGTACCAGACCTTTTTGGTATGCTATGCTGTTATGAAAGATTAGAACTGAAAGTAAAGAAATTCTGGTACATATATTGATAATAAACACTTCTAACCAGCTTACTTGACAACTCAATATAAGTAGAAGTATGATTCAAATCAGATATTTTAATGACAAAATTCTAGGTAACAATGTGTAGCAAAATACTAGCTAATTTTATACATAATGATATATAAACATGGAAGTAGCATTAAAAGTATATGTAAAACAGCAGCCTCTAGGCTTTACAGATTTATTTAATTATAAAAAGACTGTGAGTACAAAAAAAATTAATGCTTGGTATTACATTGTTCTCAACCATTATAAAAGTTGGTTTGGGTTTTGATTTAAGTCAGAGAAATATGTAATTATAGATATTTACATTAATATTTTAAAACTCCTCACATTTCTTGGACCAGTTGCTTTGTTATATGCCTGTGTTTACTTTGTGAAAATTCATAAGGTTTATACTTGAGATTTGTACACCATTGTTTATACATTATACTTCAATAAAGAGTTTATTTTATTTTATTTGAGATTTTATTTATTTATTTGACACAGAGAGAGAGAGAGCACAAGCAGAGGGAACTGCATGCAGAGGTGGGAGAAGTGGGCTTCCAGCTGAGCAGGGAGTCAGATGTGGGGCTCCATCTCAGGACCCCTGGATCATGACCTGAGCTGAAGGCAGCCACTCAACCAACTGAGCCACCCAGGCGCCCCCAAAAGTTTATTTTTAAACATAACTTTCCCCAAATACCTAGGCAGATTTATCATTCTGAATAGACCCAGGAATTAAATCTCTTAATATCAGCATTTTAACAACATAAATGATAAGAAAAAATAGAGTTGGGATTTCATGTTTTTAGGCAGAAGTAATTCTTTAAGGAGAATTATGCCAAAGGAGTAGTTTTTTCAAATTCCTTCTGGAATATTCCACAAAATGCTAAATGTCTAAATTTGCACACAGTTAAAACATCAAGATCAAATTAACTATGTTGTTTATCATTAAAAACATAAACTATTCATAAATAATGCCCGTTTTGACCAACATAGAGTCCCCATTGCCATTTTAACTGTTCACATTAGCTTTTTTCAAAAAAGATTTTGTGTCTTTGAGAGAGAAAAAGTGAGAGAGAGAACAAGTGGGGCAGGGGCAGAAGGAGAAGCAAAGCCCTCACTGAGCAGGGAACTGGATGCCATGAGCTATCTGGGGATCCTGAGATCATGACCTGAGCCAAAGGCAGATGCTTAACCAACTGGGTCACCCAGGTGCCCCTGTCGATATTAACTTTTAAAAGACAGTTTGAGCCCACACCACAGTAAGGTTGTACCTCTATTAGACTGTAGGTGTTTCTGTCCTGCTTAGCTGCTCAGAGAGTAACATTTATACCCATCTGTCGTCCAGCAAAAGACAAAGAGGATTTCTGCAAAGAAGAGAGATGTGCAGCAGCAGATAGAGCAGGCTCAGCAGGGAGAAGGTGGGCTGCCGGGCCAAGTCCGGGAGGAGCTGCGGAAGCTGGAGAGCACCCTGGACAACATGGAGCACAGCAGGGAGAAACAGGAACGCCGCATCCAGGTAGGAGACCAAAAGTCTAGGGCCTATTGACTTCCGGGTCACAGTTTACATCTCCAAGGGGGAGCAAAAGTTTGTTTCCACCTCTGATGCTCCAACATTGTGTTTAAGTATTGACACAAATTAACTCTTTAAGTCCTCACTTCAACTCTATGAGATAGATACTATAATTAGCACATTTTACCAGTGTGCTTTACCAGAAGCTTAAAAATAAAAGGTTTGAGGTCTTTACCCAAAGTCACAGAGCAGTGATTTGTGATAAAGCCAGAATTTTAATCCACACTTGTCTGAATCTAGGAATTAGCACTGGGTCATTTCACTTTTTTGGGCAGTCCAGCAGCCACATGTTTATGCCTTATTGTGATCTTGACACTTTAAAAGGGTTTTGAATTCTTCCCACCTGCTCACTACACACTCCCTTCCTTCTCTTTCTCCCTTTTATTTTTTCTGTTTTTGAAGCAGATGGAGAGGCCTTTTCCCCCCTTTATCCCTTATCTACATCTTAAGTAATATCCTTAGATTCATAGGACTTTACAACTGAAAGAAAACTCAGGAGTGCAGTCTACCGATCCTCATTTTGTAGGTGAATTGAAATGCAGAGTGAAATTCTTACGGGAGACATTAGGATCCTCTTTGTTCAGCATAATATGTGAAATTTGAACAAAGTTAACTGGAAGTTGACAGCCTACCAAACAAATGGAAATGTGAACAATATTTTGTGACATACTTTGATAAATCATAACATGATATGTTTATTTTTTTTCAAATTTAGGTCACATTAAGAAAGTGGGAACGATTTGAAACGAACAAAGAGACAGTGGTCAGATACCTTTTTCAAACAGGTTCCAGCCATGAGCGCTTCCTGAGTTATAGCAGTTTGGAAAGTTTATCTTCAGAATTGGAACAGACAAAGGTATATCAGTACGACCATACAATCCCTTGGTATTCATTATTCAGAAGAAACACTGTGTTTATATCCCTTATTACTATTAATTATTATAATTATTCATTTAATCAGCACTTCTTATTTATTGATCACCCACTCTTCAACAGACTGGTCAAGTTGCTCTGGGGAATGAAAACATAAATAAGATTTAAACATCAAGAACTAAGAGAAAGTTTTCATTAAAGTGGGAAATGGTTCCTTCATAGATGTATACATTTAAAAAAATCTTTCTGAAGGCAATAATATTTTTAACTAAACCTTGAAGGGCAGATAATACACAGAAAAGCAGAGTGTGGGACAAAAAAAATGAGCATTTCTATAATGGGAAATGTCATGAAGTATGATAGTGTATGGAAATTCTGTTTTAAAGCAGAAAAATGGAAATACAGTTGTAAAGGAAAGTTGGGCCATACCACAAGACACTGGAAGGTCTGAAGCAGTATTTGGTAAGCAACATGGAACTCCTAAAGATTTTTAAGAGAAAGAGTAACATAATCAGAGCTTTACTCTAGGGAGATGCATTTTTTTAAAAAATTTATTTATTTGAGAGAGAGAGTGCATGTCTGAGCAGTGAGAAGGGCAGAAGAAAAGAGAGTCCTCTAGCAGACTCCCTGCTGAATGTGGAGCCTGACTCAGGGCTCCATCCCACAACCCTGAGATCATAACCTGAGCTGAAGTCAAGAGTCACCGTTCAACCAATTGAGCCATCCAGATGCTCCTAGGAAGATGCATTTTTAAGCAGTGTAGAAAATTGAAAAGGTGAAAGACTGATGTCATAGGATCCAATTAGAAAGGTATTGCATATGTGTATTAATCTGGATATGAATTAGGATAATGGGGATGGCAGTGAGAACAGAAAACAAGAGATAAAGAATAATGGAAAATAAGATGATACCCAAGGTTCTGAGCTTGACAGATGCGACGGGAGTAAGATAAGAGCCTGAAGGAGTGGCTGTCAGTTGAGAAAGCCACTCAACTGACAGCATGACGGATTCAGTTTGGGACAAATTGGGGTTGAGGATCCAGTGGGATATCCAACAGAGAATATATTTAGTAGATGTGCTTCATGAGCCCAAGCCTGTAACCCCAAACACTTTAAACAGTCAGAGAAGACCAATACATTGTCTGAAGCATTTAGAGAGTTGTGTAAGTTCTTTTGGTTTCTTTTGCACATACTTGGGGTTTATAGAATGTTTGAGTTTGTATAGAAATGTGTTAACCAATGAATATGAAAGAAGACTCCTGTCTACCTGTTAATGGCCTTTAGCAAATTAACTCCTGTGCTGCTTTTTTCTTTCCAGTAAAAGGCTTCTCTGTCTCTCATACTAACAATTTTGTATTATCTCTCCTATTCCTAATTCACTAAGGAATTTGAAGTCTTATAAAGCCACAGAATTCTTCACTTCTGTGTGATTTTCATCAGCCATTTAAATAGAACATCATTTTTAATTATAATTGTAATCATTTTATATATTAAAAATATATCAGGTGTTTTTTATAAATACAAACAGATTTATTGGGTTAATTATCATGTTATACCCATGTTCCATCCAGGGTTTCTGATACCTTGTGGCTCTAATCCCTTTGAATTGATTTGTCAGCTGTGGATGAAGCAAATGTAACCTTTTCTAGTCTTACTATTAAAATTTTTCCTAGCCAATAATCTTGCATGGTTTGGGATTGATTTAGTAATGTAAACTAACATTTATTGAAAAAATATATATGCTGGTCTAATCACTTGATTTTTTTAAAAAGATTTTATTTATTTATTCATAGAGACAGAGAGAGAGAGAGAGACAGACACAGGCAGAGGGAGAAGCAGGCTCCATGCTGAGAGCCTGACGTGGGACTCGATCCAGGGTCTCCAGGATCACTCCCTGGTCTGCAGGTGGCGC
Organism: Canis aureus; assembly: GCF_053574225.1. Taxonomy (NCBI): domain Eukaryota; kingdom Metazoa; phylum Chordata; class Mammalia; order Carnivora; family Canidae; genus Canis; species Canis aureus. The sequence continues at coordinate 43,180,172 of NC_135611.1, read as the reverse complement.
TAAACCACTGCACCACTGGGGCTGCCCTAATCCCTTGATATTTATCATCTTCTTTAATCTCCAGAACAATCCTAAGAAATAGGTGTCATTATGAATACTATTGTGATGAATGAGGAAATATAGGTACAGAGTTGTTAATGATTTTATCCAAGATCTCAGGATTACTAATTGGTGAGGTTGGGATTCAAACCTCAGAGGTCCAGAACACATACCTTTAGCTACTAGATTTTTCATTGAAAAACTAAGCTACTTTACTGTTTATGTATGCTGTTGCACATGCACATGTAATCTATAATAATTGTTCTCTATTCCTTTGCTCAGTCGACATTGTTAATACAGCCTTCATTCTAGTTGTAGCCCTTGTGTGGTTGTGCTAAAGGACTTGAGTGCTTTCTGTCTGCCAGCATGTGGTAGGGAGCCCATGGCAATATCATGTTTATTCTTTACAACAAGGTAATATGAGGAAATGAAAATTCAGAGAGTTATGTGACTCAGGTTCACACAGCCAGTAAGGGACATAGCCTGGTTTCAACTCTAGACCTCTCTGATGCCAGAGTCCATCCTTCCCTGCTGCACCTACTGTGGCCTTATGACTTCTTTTTGGGACTTAGAGATAAAGCCTTATACCATTATTCTATTTTGGTTCAGTTTGTTTTTATCAACATCATTCTGTCCTTTGCATTCCTCTGCAATATGCTTTCCCCATACATAGTTCCTATAGAAGGCTCTTAGATTGAATGTATCTAAGCATTTTCAGACATAACTCCACTTTCTCCATGATTTTCTTGGGCTCTGGGAAATGGTGGGGGAAAAATACTATTTTGCACTTTTGATTCTGTTCATGGGGTTCTGAGAGACTATACTGTGATTCACAGTCTTCACAGATGAATCCACCATGAAGTAATGTTGATATTTCCATGAGGACTTTCTTTCAAATGTGAATATACAGTAGTATTATGTAGTAACTATCTTACTACATACTATTATGTAATAAATCTGGGGGATACTCTGTGAGAAGAGATGGCTCTCAGAAGTCTTACCTTTGAAAATATTTACGTCAGAATTCATTACCTATTTTGGAGAGGAGTTTCTTATCAAAATTTAAATCTCCTGTGAGTTTCTCTTCCATGAGAAGAAATAAGACACTAAGCTAATTTTTTTCATACAAGATTATCTCTGGGTTTAGCTTTATAAATTTGGTTTCTGATACATTTACCTGACAAAATTCAGGTAACAGTTCAAATTTACCAGTGCCTCACCCATATTAAATTCATCTTTGAATTGAAGTAGTTCATTATTAATGAAAATCAATGTATGAATTTTGTAAACCATTTTGTCCTTAATTTTGTGTAAGGTACATTAAAAAAGCAATAATAGGTACCTGCTAGATGCCAGGTACTTAAAAATGAAATTGGTAATCAGATGCTAACAGCAACCTTACAAGAAAAGCGTTATTATCTGCATTTTATATGAAAGCCTGAAAAATAATTCACCAAAGTCAAACAACTAGTAATTAGCAAATCTGGAGTGCTAGTCCAGGTTCGACTGGTTGAGAACTTATCTTCTTTTCATCATATAGTATAGGTACATAGTGAATAAGATTTAATAGCATTAAGATCAGGTCAGCTCTCTTTTAGGGGAATGAGTTAACAAAATGTTTCTTTATAGGTATCAGTGATACACTGTATTGACTAAAATATTCTTCAAATAAAAAATATTTATATTTATTGTCCTAGAAATCTCTTACCTCTATGATTGAAAAACAATCAATCACTGTTGATCATTGCCTGAATGAGGCCTATATAATGAACTAAGATATTTGTGGAAAAGTTAGTTATTATAATGCAGCTCAGAATTCTAAGCAATAAACACAAACCAGGAAACAATGGAAAAAGATTTTTGTGAGAATTGATGGATAACTGTGAATGTAGATATCTGGCTGTGTATATAAAATGAAAATAAGTTAGTGAAGTGTTTATTTTGGTCATGATGTATAGAAGTCTGTCTTGTTGCTACAAATATTATATACTAATATTCATATGTGAATGAATCTATCTAGCCATTCATCTTTTCTAGTAGAGACTCTGCAAGTATATGCAGTTCAGCTGAGAGCAGAATTTAATAGAAGATGCCTTCCTAACAATTATGATATCTTTTTCTAGGAGTTTTCTAAACGAACAGAAGGTATTGCAGTCCAGGCTGAAAATCTTGTGAAGGAAGCTTCTGAGATACCACTTGGGCCCAAAAATAAGCAGCTGCTTCAGCAGCAGGCCAAGTCAATCAAAGAGCAAGTCAAAAAATTAGAAGACACACTTGAAGAAGAGTATGTGCTTGACAAGTCCTAAACTTTCTTCTCTGAGATAAAGTTTCATACAGTCTTTCCTGTATATTGTATTCAAAACATTCCTTTAAAATCTCAAAGTGTCTGTGTATTTCAGCATGTTTTGAGGAAGCAACTCACAGTTCAAAAGAAAGTGTCACCAAGACAGAAACCATCGTCTATATAACAGAGCAGAAAAATATAAGGGATGTGGTTTTGTATTGTAAACTGACTTTGTTCATGAGAAAGCCATATCTATTAAATTCTGTGGCCTTCATGCAATATCAAAAGAGAACCAATATTTAAAATATTTTTTTTATTGTATTGTACTGCTGTCACCAGTTAGAGGGAAGAAGAGATATTTTGATTGTATAGATGCTGGGCCTAAATATGTGTGACATAGACTAAGTGTCTCTATCTCCAAGAAGCTCACAGAGCTTATTTATAGTGCCTCAATATTCAAATTGTCGCTAATTGATATACTGTTTCCAAAAATTAACTTCAAAATTTTATTTTACTTTTCAACATTTAATATTTGTTTATTTAAAAAGAAAGAAAAAATAGTTTGGCCTATGGTATGCTATTATGTACAAAATAAACAAAAAAATTTGGAGGGGATAAATATATGAAGATATGGCCAATGTTCCTCAACATAATATGACTGCACATTTTTATTAAAAGTTCTTTACTGGCAAATCACCAACACATATTATTCTTAAGAGGATATAATTTCTAAAGTGGATTTTAAAATGTAAAATTTGTTTTTAAAACCAGTGACACCTGGAAATTAACATTGTATGTTTGCCTAAACTTTAAAATTTGTTAAATAATTTAAAGGAAATTATGACTTAAAACTTTGAGAACTTTATATTAAATATTATCCATCAAGTTATGGAAATGATGAAACTGAGAGTTTATTAGAAAAGAAGCTACTTTTATTAGAAATACCCATTTGAATCTATTTCATTTGAAAACTTGCAATATAACTTAGCTTGCATTAACTGTACTGATGAGAGCATTAGGCACATCCAGGGTATACATTAGAGACTGCAATATTATTTAATTTAACATTCAACGATTATTAAATTAACAATGCCACTGCATTCTTCTTGATGTCTTCAAGTGCCTTTTGGTAAACCGGGAAATTCTTTCATTTTTTTTTAACCCTAAGACTTATCAGTTCAATGATATACTGTTAGTTTCTTAGTCTTTTTCTAACTGAAAACCATAAACACATGGTTATATATGCATAGCTGTTACAAACTGGACATCTATAGCTGAAATTTTGATCACTAGATTTGTAACAAGTAAAGCCCAAATTTTCTAAAAGCAGTTAGGGTGCTCATGTACAAGAATGTATGAGTCTTTTGGAATCAAGACTGTACAAACATCTAAATTTAGCTGAAATCGTTATAGGTTATAAATTGCAGGCTTAGCTCTAATGATAGAAGCAGTTCCTGTAAGGCAGCATGGGATTCAGGTTACAAGCTCTCTCTTGATTCACAAAGGTACATTTTATAAAGATCTTTGAGTATAGAGTATCCCTGCAGTATCTCTGCTCTTAAGAGCAAAAGACCTTGTCCACAAGAGCAGGACTGCTAAAAGACTCTGTACACTGGAATTTATGTGGGCAGCTTATTAAAAGTCCTGGCAACTACTGGTCATATGAAGAGTTTACCTAGATTATACCTGGATTCAAACCCCTTTGGACCTAGTAATATTTTGTTCGAAGCACAGTTCCATTCATGACATAGTGTAGATACTACCTCGTTAAATGCTCATTCTCAGAGGAGATAGATAGGAAGACTTGTGGACTATTACTCAGTTCAAATGTGCATTTCTTTCCTGTTCCAATAGTTTCACTTTCACATGGTCACAAATGCTTCGCTATCTTTACATGTGGTGATTTAAAGGAAAATGTATTATTGTTTTCTATTAAAATACTGCATTTTATTTACTTAATTTGGTTAATTTTAGTATTAAAACCATGGAAATGGTGAAAAACAAGTGGGATCATTTTGGCAATAATTTTGAGACCCTGTCCATCTGGATAACTGAGAAAGAAAAAGAACTCAATGCCTTGGAAACTTCGTCATCTGCCATGGACATGCAAATCCACCAGATTAAGGTGACCTGCTCACACGTTACATTTATAATCCATATCTAGCTTTTAAGAACTCCTTTCTTACATTATTTCATCAAATGCTAGTTGGCCCATGACAAATCTTTCATTGCTATGTGACTCTATTAAAATTCAATTCACACAAAATGCTGAGCTGAGAGGTCTTGATTGATACTGGGCAACACTTTATAGTTGGAATTATGTATTAATATTTTCTGACTTATGCATTCAAAGTCAGTATTGTGTGCAATATCATTAAAATGTTTTTATGGTTACATTATTCTTTTCCTTGATTTTGAATTAACCCCATTGGAGTGCTTTGTTGATTCACCTATGCAACACGAAATGTATTTATCACTTACAATTGTACATTTTAAGTATTATTCCAAATAGCTAGCTCAATACTAGTGGCATTTACCCTCACAAACCACAGGGAGGAGCGATTACTTTCTTTAGGTGAAGCCATCAGACTCCACTGTCTAATGCTTTCATTTATGATGACC